>NC_059341.1:61366194-61991694 GCF_018350155.1 Leopardus geoffroyi | reverse complement strand
TCTCTCTCTCAAAAATAAAAATATTTTTTCAATACAGTATTAAATGAAACGCACATGAGACCAATCAAAACACAAAATCTTTATTTTCCTCTCATTTTTTCCCTCTTCTTTAGAATGCTGTTAATCATCCTTAAAGATCGATGAATGAATAGGATGTCTTCAAGAGAAGCTTAATCTGTATTTCCTTCAGCATACTCTACATCTTGGCAGGACTGCAGCTACATTTTGGGTTACCTGTGCAGAATTGGGTAATTCCTCGCATATTGGCTCCCCAAGCTACATGCTCAGAGGTATTAAGCCACTGCTCAAATCTACCCTCAGCCAAGTGCCATAAAGCACAATTATCAAAATGGCTTCTGGCTAAGGGTCCAACCATCCAACATCTGACTAGTATTCACTTTTAAAAAGTATACAAAAACATTAAGAATAATATCTATTCATATTAATTAGTATAACCTGTGATATCAGCAACAGAATACAGGTAGAAACCTGAAGCAGTATAAATTCCATTCGTGAAATCAGCTTAAACACTATATAAAATGAAAACTGTATTTTCACATAATTGTTTTTGTTTTGTCTTCTTTTAATTAATTCCCAAACAGAATAATCAACATACTGTAACCAGGAGGCATTTCAATAGGAAATGGCACTTGGAAGAATACGCCCAGCCTCTAAAAAGTTTATCCAGAAAATGCCCAAAGCTAGCCATAGCTAACATTTCTGACAACTATCAGAGATGATAGTTTAATAACCAGCTGTGTCTGTTAATTCATTTTTTTTAAGGTGGCAGCATTATGAGATGTTGTGATCTGCTAAGATGCCCAATTTCTTCAGTGCTCCTCACACCTGCAGACTAACTTGCTATGGGAGTCAGAAAAAGAAGACAAAAGAAATTGGCATCCAAGTTGTACTAAGAGGAGTTCTCTATTCAAATTTCGTGAAAAGTCCTCTAAATAGCTCCCTTTGACAAACGCAGCATGACTCACTTGTCTTCCTCGGGTGAGGCGGTGAGGCTACACACCCTGGACAGAACAGGAAAGGAGAGGTAGTGCACGCCCCCATTGTACTGCACAGTTCACAGTATTCATTATTTCCTTCTGTAATGGGCACATTCACACCCCTCCACCTATCCTGGTAATTAGACCATATCACAAAAAACAACACTGCTAGAATTCTCTGTAATAGCTAATGATTAAAAAAAAAAAAAAAAAAAGTTCGTTCAAGGTTTTTCAAACACTACATTTATTAATTACTCTTTATCTGGTAGACTAAAATCTTAAAGGCACACCCAACAATGGTCTAATTACAGACAGATTTACTTACAAAACTGAAAATTTGAGCCCTATATTGAGATCACATGAAAATACCTGACTTGTTTATGGTGATGAATAGGTAGGAATTTTCTTTTATGTTTATTTTTCTGAATTGTCCACATTTTCCACAATAAACATACTATTCTTATAAAAACATAAGCATACCAACATTTTTAAAGAGAAAGGATTTTCAGCTAATTTGATCCAGTCTTGTTAGTACTATCTCTTTGTATTCTGAAATGTTTGGTCTTATTTAAGATACCATACAGAAATAGGCATCAATATATTAACTCTGTCATCACAGATAACAGGAATTTTTTTTCTATTTCATTAAGTTCTACATTTATAAGATCTATATGTTATATATGTCTTAATATACAAAATACACGGATTGCCATATGCTACAGAGAATATATTGACTTTCAGATAGCTGAAGGATCCCTGCCACGCCATAATTCAAGCATGAAATTTAATATATATTCCCTATTTAAAAACTCACTTTTGCTGGAGCACCTGGGTGGCTCAGTCAGTTAAGCATTCGGCTGTTGGTTTCAGTTCAGGTCATGATCTCACCATTCGTGATTTCAAGCCCTGCATTGGACTCCATGTTGACAATGTGAGGGCTGCTTGGGATTTTCTCTTTCTCTCTCTCTCTCTCTCTCTATGTCCCTTCCTCGCTTGTACGCTCTCTCTTAAAATGAACAAACTTTAAAAAAAACGTTAAAAACTCTTGCTAATGAATGGACTAACCAAGAAGTTAAAGAGGAAGTTAAAAAGTTCATGGAAACCAACGAAAATGATAACACCATAACCCATAACCTCTGGGATGCAGCAAAGGCAGTCATAAGAGGAAAGTATATAGTAATCCAGGCCTTCCTGAAGAAGGAAGAAAAGATCTCAGATACACAACCTTACCTTACGCCTTAAGGAACTGGAAAAAGAACAGCAAATAAAACCCAAAACCAACAGAACACAGGAAATAACAAAGATCAGAGCAGAAATTAATGCTTCTGAAACCAAAAAAAAAAAAACAGTAGAACAGATCAATGAAAACAGAAGCTGGTTCTTTGAAAGAATTAACAAAATTGATAAACCACTAGCCAGTTTGATCAAAAGAAAAAGGAAAGGACCCAAATACATAAAATAATGAAAAAGAAGAGATCACAACCAAAACAGCAGAAATAAAAACAATAATAAGAGAATATTATAAGCAATTAACGCCAATAAAATGGGCAATCTGGAAGAAATGAACAAATTCCTAGAAACATATACACTACCAAAACTGAAACAGGAAGAAATAGAAAATGTGAACAGACCCATAACCAGTAAAGAAATCGAATTAGTAATCAAAAATCTCCCAAAAAAGAAGAGTCCAGGGCCAGATGGCTTTCCAGGGGAATTCTACCAAACATTTAAGGAAGAGTTAACACCTATTCTCTTGAAGGTGTTCCAGAAACTAGAAATGGAAGGAAAACTTCCAAACTTTTTATATGAAGCCAGCATACCTTGATTCCAAAACCAGACAGAGACCCCACTAAAAAAGGAGAACTATACACCAATTTCCCTGATGAACATGGATGCAAAAATCCTCAACAAGATATTAGCCAACTGGCTCCAACAATACATTAAAAAAATTATTCACCACAACCAAGTGGGATTTATACTTGGGATGCAGGGCTGGTTCAATATCCTCAAAACAATTTACGTGATTCATCACATCAATAAAAGAAAGGACAAGAACCATATGATCCTCTCAATAGATGCAGAGAAAGCATTTGACAAAATACAGCATCCTTTCTTGATAAAAACCCTCAAGAAAGTAGGGATAGAAGGACCATACCTCAAGTTCATAAAAGCCACATATGAACGACCAGATGCTAATATCATCCTTAATGGGGAAAAACTGACAGCTTTCCCCTCAAGATCAGGGACACAACAGGGATATCCACTCTTGCCACTGTTATTCAACATAGTATTGGAAGTCTTAGCCTTTGCAATCAGACAACACAAAGAAATAAAATGCATCCAAATCAGCCAGGAGGAGGTCAAACTTTCACTCTTCACAAATGACATGATCCTCTATATGGAAAACCCAAAAGATTCCACCAAAATACTACTAGAATTGATTCATGAATTCAGCAAAGTTTCAGGATATAAAATCAATGCACAGACATCGGTTGCATTCCTATACATCAACAATGAAACGACAGAAAGAGAAACCAAGGAATCGATCCCATTTACAGTTGCACCAAAAACCATAAAATACCTAGAAATAAAACTAACCAAAGAGGTACAAAATCTATACACTGAAAACTATAGAAAGCTTATGAAAGAAATTGAAGAAAACATAAAAAATTGGAAAAAGATTCCAACCTCCTGAATAGGAAGAACAAATATTGTTAAAATGTCGCTACTACCCAAAGCAATCTACATATTCCATGCAATTCCTATCAAAATAACACCAGCATTCTTCACAGAGCTAGAACAAATAATCCTAATGTTTGTATGGAACCAGAAAAGACCCCGAAGAGCCAAAGCAATCTTGAAAAAGAAAACCAAAGCAGGAGGCATCACAATCCCAGACTTCAAGCTCTGCTACAAAGCTATAATCATCAAGACAGCATGGTACTGGCACAAGAACAGACACTCAGATCAATGGAACAGAATAGAGAACCCAGAAATGGACCCACAAACATATGGCCAACTAATCTTTGACAAAGCAGGAAAGAATATCCAATGGAATAAAGACAGTCTCTTCAGCAAGCGGTGCTGGCAAAACCGGACAGCGACATGCAGAAGAATGAACCTGGACCACTTTCTTACACCATACACAAAGATAAACTCAAAATGGATGAAAGACCTCAATGTAAGACAAGAAGCCATCAAAATTCTCAAGGAGAAAGCAGGCAAAAACCTCTTTGATCTTGCCCGCAGCAACTTCTTACTCAATACGTCTCTGGAGGCAAGGGAAACAAAAGCAAAAATGAACTACTGGGACCTCATCAAAATAAAAAGCTTCTGCACAGCAAAGGAAACAATCAGCAAAAGTCAAAGGCAACTGACAGAATGGGAGAAGATATTTGCAAATGACATATCAGATAAAGGGTTAGTATCCAAAATGTATAAAGAACTTATTCAACTCAACACCCAAAAAACAAATAATCCAGTGAAGACATGGGGAAAAGACATGAATAGACACTTCTCCAAAGAAAACATCCAGATGGCCAACCGACACATGAAAAAATGCTCAACATCAATCATTATCAGGGAAATACAAATCAAAACCACAATGAGATATACCTCACATCTGTCAGAATGGCTAACATTAACAACTCAGACAACAACACGTGTTGGCAAGGATGCAGAGAAAGAGGATCTCTTTTGCATTGTTAGTAGGAATGCAAGCTGGTGCAGCCACTCTGGAAAACAGTATGGACATTCCTCAAAAAACTAAAAATAGAACTACCCTACGACCCAGCAATTGCACTGCTAGGTATTTATCCACGGGATACAGGTGTGCTGTTCCAAAGGGACACATGCACCCCAATGTTTATAGCAGCACTATCAATAATAGCCAAAGTATGGAAAGAGCCCAAATGTCCATCGATGGATGAATGGATAAAGAAGATGTGGTATATATATACAATGGAGCATTACTCAGCAATCAAAAAGAATGAAATCTTGCCATTTGCAACTACATGGATGGAACTGGAGGGTATTATGCTAAGTGAAATTAGAGAAAGACAAAAATCATATGACTTCACTCATATGAGGACTTTAGGAGACAAAACAGATGAATGTAACAAAAATAAATTAAAAACTGTGAAGGGGACAAAACATAAGAGACCCTTAAATATGGAGAACAAACAGAGGGTTACTGGAGGGGTTGTGGGAGGGGGTTTGGGCTAAATGGGTAAGGGGCATTAAGGAATCTACTCCTGAAATCATTGTTGCACTATATGCTAACTAATTTGGATGTAAATTTTAAAAAATAAAAAATAAAATTAAAAAAAAACACTCTTACTAGTATTTCATATATATATATTTAACATACAATGGTCTCTTTTGATACAAATTTAATTATATCTCCTTCTATTCCTAAAAATTTATTAGACTGAACTAGCTTCCTATCAGTTGGAAAAAAAGGCTATATCCCCAGAAAGGAGGTCAGATAGTAAATACTAATAAATTCTTGATGAACCTTGTCTTTACAATACAATTGAAATATTTTTATCAAAAATACATTTCCAGAAAGTCTAACACATACAACTATACATACACAAACTTCATAAGTATAAGGCAAATATAGAGACTTATGAATTATTTCCCAGTTTCTCAGTTTGACTTATCCATATATATTTTTTTACTTTAGAGAGAGAGAAAGAGAGAGAAAGAGAGCAGAAGAGAGGGGCAGAGGGAGAGAGAAAGAATCCTAAATAGGCTCCCCACTCAGCAGGGAGTCTGACCCAGGGTTCAACCCCACAACCCTGGGATTGTAACCTGAGCTGAAATCAAGAGTTGGATGTTCAACTGACTGAGCCACCCAGGCACCCTGAGTTATCCATATTTTTATTTGCCCTTCCTCTATTACAATGACTCACTGATTATGTAAACCGTTTCTTAAAATATATACTAAAAATATCTGCTTTAATGTATTTTAAGACTGAAATTAATTTCCTACGATAGCTACAACAAAGAATATTTTAAATTCAGAATGTTCTTTTCTATACCAATATTAAAGACTTTTTAAATTATTTTAAGTAATCTTTAGACCCAACATGGGAATCGAACTCACAACCCAAGACCAAGAATCCCATGCTCTACTGACATAGCCAGCCAGGTGCCCCTTCTATTCCACTTACAAAGAGAAAATAATGCATTTCTCCCTATTTTTCTCAATAAGTACAGCTAAAACACCTAGACATTATATTTAAAACAAATGTAGGATGATTCTAGATGATGGTAAGAAGAGAGATCTAGGGTCCTGGGGACAAAAAGGAATGATGCAGCAATAAGTTCTGGGAGATTTCCTTCAGCCTCATACATCCCAAACTGGGTATTGGAATGGTCAGCAACCAGGAAATACCAATGGGCACAAACAAAAACCCCCAGAAAAGCGATACCTCTCTAGCCAAAGGACCACAATTAGGGCAACCCCGCAGAACAAAAAGCTTTTAGATAGTAAAAGCTTGATGACAGCGGAACCCCACGGAAAAAACAAAATAGGACGCCAGTCCATCTCTGTGAGCAAAGGCCAAAGTGCTAAGTAAGCCCAGACTTCCACCTTAAGGAGCTACAGGGAGGTTTCCATCCCACCCCCCACCCCTTGAGGTGATAACAGAGAAGACCAAATTTACTTAGAGGCATTTTAAGGACTTGAATCCCCACCCAGACACAAGGAGGCTCTCTCCCCTTTTCTGTGTCAGAAAAAGCTGAGTGAGGAACCAGAACTTTTACAACCATTCAGAGGTAACAAGACCTCCCTGCCCCATGGTATCAGTACAAGCACATGGATAGGAGTAACAAGGTATCTCTCTTCCTGCCAAGCAGGGTGGTATCAGCCAAGCGTATTGGGGGCCTGAAATGCCACTGTTTCCCAGGAGTAGGGAGGTACCCCTCCTACCCAGGAGGTTAAAGGCAGTTAAGTAGGAAACCTGGAATCTCATCCTATACCTGAGATTAACAAAGTGGCGTCTACCTTTCCCCAAATGTTCAGTGTCAGGAGACCAATTAAAATGCATGATTTAATCAAGATCCGAGGTGTCATACAAAATGCCCAAAATGCATAAGATATAATTAAAAACTACTCATCACACCATGAATCAGGAAAACCTCAATTTGAATAAGAAAATACCGTGAACAGACAGCAATAAGCTGATACCAATGTTAAAATTATCTGACAAGGGGTTTAAAGCAACCATTACAAAAATGCTTAAACAAGTAATTATGAATATGACTGAAACGTAAGGAAAAAAGAAAGTTTCAGCAAAGAAATAGAAGATATAAAGAACCAAATCAGTATTTTATAACTGAAAAATACTAAACTAAATAAACAGCAAAAACTGACTCAAAACCAAAATGAAAGGGTCAGAAAAAAAATTAGTATACTGCAAGATAAAACAATAAAAACTATTCAACCTGAACAAAAGCAGACTGAAAAAAAAATGTAGAGAACAACATGGAGCCTTGGACCTACAACAACAACCAAAAACTTTGCTAAATAGCATGCTTGCCTTTTAGTTCAATTTGGCTATGAGACCACCTAATACATTTTTTTGTCACTTACCTAGCCAAGGTGATAAAATACTCCATAAGTCAATTTACCCTTTTATTCACATGGTATAAAAAGGAAAGAGACCCTTCTTGGTGCGGAACCAAAATCATCTGAAAAAAGTTATCTTTGGAAGTACTGCTTCCTATAAAAGACAGATCTTTTTAAATTGAATGTGAGTTTTCAAGACTCAAGTTGTTACTCTTATCACTGTTAATGGTGAGAGCAAAATGACAACCATGAAAATACCACTTGGAATTTATACTGGTCTTTACAGTGAAAAGGTCAAAGTATATGTAGGTCTTCGATCGTATCTCAGGTGTGTTACTGTTCTCGTAGATAGACTGAAAAACTTAAACTGAATTTGCAAAGGTATATGTCTCACTAAAGGGCCCAGAATGTCACTCAGTATAGGCAGAAAAAAAACACAACGTTCTTTTAGTATTCAGTACTACATCTTTCAATAAACACTAGAATTCCAAGTATGGGGCTGGTAAGTGTGGCTGTACACAACATAATTAGCCCTTGGGGAGCAGGCGGCATTATATTAGTGAATTCATTCATTCATTCATTCAAGAGTATTAAGTGAGCTCACACTATATGCCAGGTATTGCTCTAGGTACTGGGAAGGAAAGTTCCTAATCTCATAGATTACATTCTGATGGGAGAAAACAAAAAATAACCAAATCAAAACAAAGTAACAGGTGAATAAATGCTAAGAGGAAGAGGAAAAAAGCAAAGAAAGGTAACTAGGAAATGCTAAGCATTTACAGACGGTCTTATTTTCTATTGCATGGTCAAGGAAAACATCCACAAGAAAGTAGCATTTGAACAGGTATTTGAAGGAAGCTAGGGTTCAGTGAGAATGTTAAAAGTATAATTTTCAAACAGTTAAAATGTGAATTGTATAAATATAAATTGAACATATGCCAAGAACTTATTCTCCTCATTTATTAATAAGTGAATAATTTATGTTAAGATTGAGGGAATCAGATGTTAAGAGCATTTGAAGGTATGTGTGTATATATATTTATCACATATATATCTCATATATATTCCATATTTTCTATATATAGTCTATATTTCTATATTTTCTATATTTCTATCTGTATGTTCCACATATACTTCTTATATAGAGAGAGACAGAGAAAATTTAAATAATGGTGTGTTAGACTAAGAGTGGTAGATTGGAGACAAAAACTCACCAATGTCCTACAGGGCAATAAAGAGTATTTTTGAAGTTATCTTTTCTAACAGATATTACTTACGTCTCTTCTGGAAAAAAAATTAACATGGAATGTCAACATATCTGAGACTTCAATCAATAGTAAACAGTGAGTCAAATAAAGTACATTCTCTGATATAATCCTAAATCTATTAAACAATATCCCCGTAAGGCAGTGAAGGAACACAGCTCACCCTTTCCCTTATTTTCAAGTTTTGCTTTTTTTCTTTCTTTTAACAGATCTATGCAGACAGAAGAGCATTCCAGTCAGAGAGACTGTGAATGAATCACAAACCATTTCCCTCCGCTCACCACTCCAACAGCCAAGGAATGCCCTCTCCGACACAGACTCACACATTCACCTGGACCTTATTAAGAACTTTGGTGTAAGTAAATAGCTGGAAAAATTGGAGAAGCCAGAAGATTTATATTGGAAGGAGACTGAGAATTGAGGTTGGGACATGAATTGATTTACATTTTTAAAAACATTACCTGCTGAAATAAAAACTCATTAAGGAGAAGAGCAAGGGTACAGGCTAGAAGACCACTTAGGAGACCATTAAAATGATCTAGGCAAATAAACATCTAAATATATAGTTTGTCAAGAGTAAAAAGTGCTATGGAGAAAAACAAAACAGAATGGGAAGGTTGATAGGGATGTCAGTATTATCTGGAAAGGTCTTCTCTGATAAAGTAGTATTTGCACAGAGATCTGAATGATACAAGAAAGAAAACCATGCAGAGAATTGAGAGAAGAGTGTTCCAGACATAGGGATAAGCCACAATGATTGAGGAGAAAGAGGCAGGGAAAAGATGGGGAGGGAGGTATAAAAGAGAATGCATTGCCTTGCAAACCATTTTAAGGACTTACTTGGCTTTTAATTTGGGTGAGATGAGAAGCCATGAAGGTGTCAGAGCAGAGAAAACACATGATCAGCTTTAAGTATTAAACAGATCACATTGGCTGCAATGGGAAGAATGGTCTGTAAGTGGGCAATGACAGAAGTAAAAAGTTTAGTCAGAAGAGCCTTTAGTATTCCAAGGGAGAGATAAGGATGACTTAGAATAGTGACCCTAATGACAAACAGTCAAAACCTGGACATTTTGAAGGTAGAACTAGTAAGTTTTGATAAAGGAACAGACATGGTTAGTAAATGTATCAGCCTTAGCAACTGCAAATACAGAGCTATCAATTATTGAGATGGGAAAGTGTAGAAGAAACAAGTTTATTAAGAAAATTTGGGGGGAAGAAGAGGAGACATTGATTACAATTTATGAAAAAGGTTAAATATCTCAGTTTGGAATTTACAGGATTCCAAATTCTTTCAATGTAATCACAGAAAGAAAAATCAGAATATCAGTTTCTTCTTTTTCCAGAAAATCAATTTCTAAGTTTCATCCATCAGAAACCATATCTTACACTAAACTGAGTCTCAACTAGCACTCAGGGCTTCTCACAGATTCATACTTTTCAAAATGGCATTTATCATCAATTTCATCCATTGTTGGTTAATTATTTTACATATTTAAGCAAGCATCTGACCCTTCATAAAGTATTTATTGAACACTTTTTGAAATTACACTACATACTTCAGCAAAAGATGCACATATTAAATTTTAAATTCACCGGGTTTACCTGAAGTTCTTTGTATCTATCTTGAAAAGAAATGGCCTCTTGCTCTTTTTCTTTAAGGAAATCTTTTTCTAAGACACTATGCTTTTCCATCAATGATTCCACATCCTAAAGAAAAATCCAAGCATAAATGTTATAATATTTTATAATGGCATACAATATATTCAGTGTTCTCAATGAACACAGCATAAAACACTTGGTAAGGAAAGAACTCACACGAGTGTGGTTTAAAGTTCAACAATATTACAGGTTATATGCCCCCCTATCATTTCCAGACCAATATTAACATTAACATAACACCAAAATTATTTACACTAATAAATGAATAATAGCATCTAAACTAACTGTAATCAGCACAAACTATCTCTACATATACTTTCTATAAATTTGCAAAAGTCTTTTTATAGATATATTTGTAGGAAAAAGAAATGAGAATGTAAATAAATAATTCACTAAAATAGCTATGTATCTAAGTACTCTAGGCAAATATCCCATGATATGTAACTTCCCATAGGGACAAGTCAATGTTACACATCTTCTGATCATATAAGAAATACAACACTACCTGTTTTCAAAGTAAATAAAAATAAATCAGAAGAAAAACATTAGAGGAACAAAATCTAGTAGAGATGTTCACATCTTTAAAAGTACATATCTAAGATTAGCAATTGCTTATCAAAGACTTTTCTAAGTGATACACTCATAAAACTAACTTAAATCTACAGCCAAGGGAAGACAGCATCTTCTTCCCCTCATTAATTCTTATTTTTTTTTATTATTTTTTAAAATTATTTTAGAGAGGGGAGGAGAGAGAGAGAGAATCTTACGCAGGCTCCACATTCAGCACAGAGCCCAATGAGGGGTTCGATCCACAACCCTGAGATCATGACCAAAACTAAAATTAAGAGTTGTACACTCAACTAAGTGAGCCACCTAGGAGCGCCAACTCATGAGTTCTTAATCAGACATTGGGACTATATCAAGTTTCAAGTCTTATACGATTCAAACATCTATTTTTTACGCAAATGTAAATATACCTTTTTAATCCTCTGTTTTTCTTCTTCAGAAACTTTGAGTTTAATCTCCAGACTTGAAATTTTCTGCTGAAGCTGTATGTTTGATACATTGGCTCCAAGATCCTCAGAATCATCCACCAGAGCAATTGTTCCATTACTTTTCTCATCATTTAAACCCAATGGAAAAAGTGAGATATCCAGATGAGTGTGTGTTGATTGCTGAATCTAAACCACATTAAAAAAAAAAAAAATACACAAGAGGGAAAGTTTACACTGTACCAATAATGAAAACATCCAAAGGGCACCAGAAACCACATTTGGAAATTAAGTTGTAGCAAAGGTTCTGAAATTATTTCACCCTTTAAGTAAATCAACAGAAGACCTCAAACTTACAACAACCTGATCTTTGTAGTTAAGAAATAAACTGTCTCTAAACTTTACAGTCTAAAGCATTTATTATTTTGCAAGCAAAGCACTAAAAATTTAAAACGTTTTCTTATGCTTGAAGGCATACAATTAACTATAAACACATCTGACACTCACCAGTCCTTAAATTTATACACACATCCAGAATTTATATATATTTTAAATTGTAAGTCAGAATTTGAAATTTATCAATAACTGCTACTTGATCATCACTCTCTAGTAAAGATAACAGGTGACTCAAGGTTGTGTACTTCACTTTTGAAATCTGGACTAACTGTAACGTCTAAAACAATGCCTGGATCAATAAATATGTGAATGAATAAACCCCATGACTACTGTCTTTTTGGTTTCTACTCTAAAATTGAAATGAACATTCTAATATCTAAAAACACAGGGTTAGCTTCCCTGAACAGAGAAATATTTTTTTTGTAATTATTGTTTTCTTCTGAAGTCCAAGATTTGAAATGCAAAGCTAAGCCAATTTTAACAAATGATATACTCAAAACTGTATTTTGGTAACTATAGCTACTTAAATACTTTGCAATTATGCCACAAAACATATTATTCAGTTTTTGGAATTCTAGATATTAGCCTCCAAGTCAAAATATCTACAAAAATATTTCTTTCAGAAAAATAAGTAAATAAAAAAAAATCAGAAAGGCCTCATTTAAAACCAGCAAGCAATTTTTTAAACATGCAAACTTCTTGTACAAAATACACTTGTCTTTACCTGTGCTTTAGGAACAGTTTGACTGACAATGCTGTCATCTGTGTGTGTATTCTCTGGTGATGAAATGATGGGTTCCGAAGACAGGCAGCCAACTGAAGGAGAAGAGTGGTCATGGTCCAGTATAATCTCAGGAGAAGCTGGAGAAAGATGGACTCCAGATACTAGAGAATAAATAAATAAAGGATTGTCAAAGAGAAAGGAAAGAATAGGTTGAGAGGAAGAAAGAGAATAGAGGGAAGGAAAGGAGAAAGGATAAGGGAAGTAAAAGCAATGAGACTGAAAATGAAGATTCCAGGACTATTCCTCAGGGACCATTCTCTGAAACCTAAAACTAGTATTTCTAAATTTAACATGACATTTCCATGTGAGACCTAGGCAATAAAACAATGTAATAGTGTCTTAGTGTTTACATAATAATACACTACCATAAGCAGTGCATTTCTGACTGAAAGTACTCAAATATATCACCCATCTACATTCAGTTAAGAAAAAGCACTAGTGTGCGTACTAGTCACAGGCATTGGGCACTGAGAAGGTAACAGCGAGCAAGACAGATGCATTCATGCAGGCAATGGCCCTATGACCCAGTTGGCAAGTCAAATCAATTAAATATTTATTACAATAAACTGACCTAAAAGGAGGAATCATTACTTTAAAATAGCTGATCCAACTGCCTCTGTGTTAACTTCTAATAGGCAAAAGAATTTTCATATTAAAATCTATTTGAATTGCTTCTATAAAAAAGTAATGTTGAAATTAGTTTGACAACAAAACATTACTAGATTGTGATTAGGTTCAAATACAAAGGTCATGAAAGGAAAGCTAACTGCCAAGATGAAATAAGACAAAAATACTGATAAGGATAAAATAAAAAGATTATATTACTTTATTTTCAAATGTTCTTCTAAAAATTCAAAAGTATTTGCATTATGTGTTTTCAAGTTTAAGAAGAGTAACTAAATGAATTTTAACAGTAATCCATGTATACATTTTGACATTCTAAATTATAAAGACCTTTATTCCACATTGGCATCAGTGGCAACGTCAGTGAAGTTCTACCATAAATTCTGGAAGGCAGCTCACAATGGAAATTGCATTTTTCCCTGAGGAAAAACATTTATAAGGTCATTAGGTATTTAAAAACTAAAGAATATATCAATTTCTGACTGGTACCCTATAGGATCATTCAATTATCTATGCTATTATTGTGTCATAATGCTGAATTTTTAAGATACTGTATAAGGGATTCTACCTGTCCCACACACATTTCACTCTTTTAACTAAAATACAGAAAACCAGAATTTCAATTCATGCTTGTACTTGATACACCTTTTTCAGAAATTCTTTTTTCTAATCTTCACTATTCGGTATGCTAACAGATTTCCCTAAAATGTCAAAACATTTAGCTTCTAATTCTGAATTATAATTTGTAACAAAAAATATTACTAATGAGTTTTTAAAGGCATGAAAATAAGTACTATAGTACAGTGAGAGGGAATACAGCCTTGTGATTAACAGCATAAACTCTAGAATCATATTGCCGTAGCAGGTGTAGAACAACTAGCAACTTTAACTTCCCTCAGTTTTCTTGTCTGTAAAACTGACAAAGAGGTGGTGATAAGGCTTAAATTGACTAAAGTATGTAAAACACTTAGCACTGTGCGGGTATTATTTTCATTACTACTTCAAAGATCATTAAAATTTGTCAGACAATTACATTTATTTCTGGGCATAAAGGGTATATGTGACTATGATCCTGGATTCAAGAAACTTTTTTTTTTTTAAGGGGAGACTTAAGGAATTTGTCTTTTTTTTTTTTTTTTTTTTAGTTTATTTTGAGAAAGACAGAGAAAGCACCAGTTGGGGAGTGGGGAGGGACAGAGAGAGAGAGAGACAGACAGACAGACAGACTGAATCCCAAATAGGCTCCATGCTGCCAGCGCAAAGCCCAACACAGGGCTCCAACTCACGAAACTGTGGGATCATGACCTGGGCCGAAACGAAGAGTTGGACTCTTAATAGACAGAGCCACCCAGGAGCCCCCTGGGTTCAAGAAACTCTCAAAATACCATTCTGATCTAATACTTGAACATTTTAAAATCTCTTTATGTCACTCATATTTACAGCCATAATCTAAGACGTCAAATTGTCCCAAGTTAAATTCTCACTCTGTAACATATGTTCAAGTATATCATATTAGGAAAAACATGAAGGAAAAGTGGGTAGAATAAAGGGAGGGAGAGGAGAAGGAAAAGAAAGGAAAGAGATACATAAGGGGAAGAGGAAGGGAGAGGCTGAGGGAGAAAAGTAGGAAGAGGAGCAGGGAGGAACCCTCAACCTCACACTTTCCCCTAGCTACCGCCACCCTATCACACTTTCCCTTTAGAACCAAACTTCTTGTCTCCAAATGATTTGCTCCATTTTTTTTTCTTCCTCCCCCAACCCTCATGACTCCACTGGATCCATCATTTAAGATAATAATTTTCCTTTCAGTTACTATTAAGTTAAATGAACACTTCTTACTTGATCTTTCTTTAGTTCTCCAGAGCACTTGCTATCATGATCCTCCCTGTTTCTGAACTTCCTCCCTTGGCACCTGCGATACCACCATCTCCTATATTTCCTCTGAACAGTTTGACTATTTTGTTCTTGTTTCCTTTTCAGGCTCTTTCTCCATTCAATCTTTTTTTTTTTTAATTTTTTTTTTAATGTTTATTTTTGAGACAGAGAGAGAAGAGCATGAGTGGGGGAGAGGCAGAGAGAGAGGGGGACCTAGAATCCTTAGCAGGCTCCAGGCTCTGAGCTGTCAGCACAGCCCAACGCGGGGCTTGAACTCACAAACCATGAGATCATGACCTGAGCCGAAGTCGGTCGCTCAACTGACTGAGCTACCCAGGTGCTCCTCTCCATTCAATCTTAAGTTTCACTCTTCCCTACACCCTCTGATCTTCCCAATGTCCACATTATTATTACCACTTTCAAAACCTATTATTTAGATAATGACCTACAAGCTAATAATATCTAAATTCATATGTCTCAGCACACACCACCTACAGCCCTCCAGTCCCATATACTTACCCAACTACCAGACAGTTCCATTTAGCTGCTTAGTAGTATGTCACACTTACCCATCATATTATAGAAACCTGCTTTGCTTCGTGCTTTCCATCTTAATTAACAGCACCTCAAAGAACTACTTGCCCAAGCCAGAAATGATACCATTAAGTGCCAACCTCACTCCAGTCACACTGTGCTACTAACAGTTCTTATTATGCCATACTGTTCGATACCTCTGTGACCTCACAATATACTACCTAAGTAAAAGCCACAGCTGTGGAGTCAAAAATGGATTCAAATTTGGAGCCCCTGGGTGGCTCAGTCAGTGAGGCATCTAACACTTGGTTTCAGCTCAGGTCATAATCTCACGGTTCATGAGTTCAATCTTCGCATTGGGCTCTACACTGACAGCGCCAAACCTGCTTGGGATTCTCTCTCTCCCTCTCTCTCTGCCCCTACCCTACTCGTGTCCTCTCTCTCTCTCAAAATAAATAAACTTTAAAAAATAATAATAAATAAAAAATAAACGGAAATAACAAAATGGAATAAAAAAATGGAATAAATAAAAAATAAATAAATTTAAACAGTAACAATTTACTCATTACACAGCCTTGGGCAAATTACCTAAACCCATCTAAGTCATAATTTCTTCATCTGAAAATGGGGAAATAATATGTAGCTCAAAACAAAGCTATACAGTTTAAATTAGATGATGTATATAAATCACTTCATTGTACCGGATAGGTACATGGTAAATATTCAGTATATGGCAGTTGTCATTGAAATTATCATTTGTCAACATTCAAAACAAGATTATCCAGGATTCTTTTCACCTGCTCCATTACCACCCAACCATAATACAATTTAAATATCCCACAATCAACATATGACAGAATTTCTAAGAAATAATTTTAATCAAAACATTATATATAATCTATGGAATACATTTAAAGCAATGATTAGGAAAAAATCTAAGTATTGAACACTTTAATCAATTAAAAAATTTAATGAATTAAATGCCTAGCTCACAAACTAAAATAGAAAATTCAAAAAGCATAATAAAGAAAACAAAGATAATACAGATACTGAAGTAGACTAAGAAAGTAAATCTTATTAACAAAATCCCCGAATTTCTAAAAAAAAAAAAAAAAAACAAAATAGTAGCTAACTTATTCAAAATAAAAGAGAGAGGGGTGTCTAGGTGGCTCAGTCGGTTAAGCGCTGGACTTCAGCTCAGGTCACGATCTCAGTTTGTGAGTTCGAGCCCCACATCAGGCTTGCTGCTATCAGCGCAGAGCCCACTTTGGATCCTCTGTCTCCCTCTCTCTCTGCCCCATCCCGCTCTCTCTTGCATGCTCTCTTTCTCTCAAAAATAAACATTAAAAAAAATTTTTTTAAATAAGAGGGGGAAGGTACAAATATACAAATTAAATGACAAGGGGAAATAATTAAAGCAGAAGAATTTTTTTAATACTAAAACTCCTCTGCAGGCTTCTAAGTAAACTAATTTGAAAACTTAAATAAAATCATCAATTCTCCACAAAAATGTAGCTTATAAAAGTTGTTCTGATTAAAGCTTGAAAAAAAAAAACCACTTAAAAATAGATCAACTTCTTTTGGAAAAAAAATAAAGCTATCAGGCAACAACCCCACTGATAAAGCACTTCAAGAAAATTTCTATCAAAAATTCAAAAAATGAATAATCCTAATGCTCTAAAATTGTTACTGAACGTTGAAAATAAAGGAAAATGTCATTAGCGTTATGTAACATTAATGTAACATTGAAAGCTAAGCTTGATAAAGACAGTACAAAAAAAGAATAATTAGAGATTTTTAGAGTATCACTTACAATGAGGTAAAGTTATAAGTAAAATATTAGTAAAAAGAATCCAATACCATATCGAGAAAATGATATGCAATGAACAAGTTAGATTCATTCCAGTAATGCAAGGCTGGTTCACTATTAAGGAATTCATTAACAAAATACTCCATATTAACAGATTTGAAGATAAAAATGACATGATTATTGCCAAGCCTCTGAAAACGCTTCTGATAAAACTGAATACCCGTATCTGTTAAAAACACTCAAGAAAATAGGAACTGATGAACACTTTCTTAACATGATATAGACCTTAGTCCTAAAATCAGCATGTTAATTAATGGAAAAAAACCAAAGTTGTTTCCTAAATGAACAGGAACAAAACAAGGATGACTACTACCTCCACACCATGGAACATTCCTCTAAAGGGACAGGCCAGTGCAGACAAAAAAGACAAATTAAACATAAGTATAAAAACAGGAAAAGGAAGAAAACTATTTCATGTTCCTACTAACTAAAGCAATACACACATTCAATAAAGTAGCAGGATATAAACTTAAACAGAAATAGCAATCACCTGTAAAAACAATAACTATTTAGAGTATATAATGGTAAAGAATACTATCTTCCATAACAACAAAGAAGATAAAGTACTTAGTTACAAATTTAACATGAAATCTGAGGAAAATTTTAAAACACTTCTGAAAGACTCAAAGGTAGACCTGAAAAAAGGAAAAGACATCCTAGAACTGGATAGGGCAACTAAACATCACAAAGATGTCAATTCTCCCTTAGTTAATTAACAGTCCTAATATAATTCCAATAAAAGCATCAATAGGCTTTTTTATAAATGAGCTAGACAAATGGATATTAAAGGTCACATAGAAAAGTAAAAATGCAAAAATGGGCAGGAAAATACTAAACATGCAAAAGTGTAAGGAAGATACTACCCCCTCATTATAATATACCAAATTAAACTATACTAAAACATAGTACAGACCTTAAGACACACTGTATTTTAAATTATATGAACACATACGATAAACCCTTTATAAATAAAACAGTGTGTTGTTTTGGTGCAGCAATAAACAGACCAAAAGAATACACCAGAAAGTCCAGAAATGGACCCATGTATGTGTAAAACTTAGATACGTGATAAAAATGGCATTTCAAATCACTAAGGCAAAGATAGACAGTGCAAGGACAACTGATTAGCCATTGGGAAGAGATAAAATTAGACTCATACTTCACACTATAGACAAAAAAGTAAACTCTAAGTTGATCAGAACTCCAAATACTTAAAAATTGAGACCATATAAATATTAAGAGAAATATGAGTGAGTTCCTCTTTACCTTGCATGTACTAATGGGCTTTTTAACTAGAACTTAATTCCAGATACAATAAAAGAAAAAATTAACAAATGTGACTAGAGAATAAATATATAAAAACTTTGTAGGTATCAAAACTTAACTTCAATAAAATTGTTAAAAGCTAATAAACAAAAAGATGAATAATATGTATCACAGATAAGGAATAATATTCCTAATATATATTAAAAACACTTAAAACTTAAGAGGAAAAAAATTAGGGAAAAAACAGCCTATAGAATACTGGGCAAAAATGTGAACAGACAAGTCACCAAAAAGAAAATACACAAACAGTCCTTAAATACATGAAAAGACGCAGACGCATGCACCTACTCATTTGTCATAAAAGAAACACAGGGAAGAGAATAAAGCCAAAAGTAATGAGACTGCTGGGTGCGAGACAGGTGATATGAAGTGGAAAAACAGAAGAAAGGGATGGTGGAAATACCTTGTCTATCAGTGTGCTTTTTTAATATGGTTCTGACTTTTGAAACCATGTTAATGTTTCACTAGTAAACATAGTAAAATAACACTAAAATCAACAAGCAGGGGAATAAAGGGATTGAATCCTAAAATAAAATACAAAGAGTAATAAATGAACTAAACCATATTTCAAATGAATAATCTTATCACACCACAAAGTGTGGGAGGGGGAGGGGGGGAGGTCAAGAACTAACCCAAATTAATTTGGGACATGGTATTTTGACTATATGTCCTAGGCATAAGAACAAAAACAATGCTAAATATTGAGAAGAGGAAGAAAAAATAAGAGAACGAGAAGGAAGGAAGAAAAAGAATAAAAATAAAGCAAATATGGTAATATGTTAATATCTAAAGAAAATTGATGAAGGATGTACGGGAATCTTTTCTTCATTTCTTACTGCTTTTCTGTAAGTCAAAATAAAAACAGGAAAGAGCAAAAAGAGAAATTATACAATAGAAAATAAGAGATCTGAAGAATTGCTCGTAAGGGAAAAAACTACCTAGTCTAAACAAAAGTCTTGCCTGTGCAGAACTGCTAAATAAAGACTTGATATCATGGAAAACAAGTATCGGAATACCCCCCCAGCAATACTCTTCATAATAGCAAGTAAGTGAGAACAGCCAAAATACCTACTGACAGTTGAACAGCTAAATCAGCTGTGGCATAATCATACATTAGAGTTTTTACATCAGTGAACATAAGGAAACTATAGGTATATGCAACAACACGGAGGAGTCTTAGAAACATAAATTTGGGCGGAAAAATGTAAATCACAGGGAGTTTACACAGTATTGACCTATTTTTATAAGGCACATAAACAAACAAAACTCTTTAGAGATACACATACATATACAATAAACAATATATTTACAAAAGTAAGGAAAACATAACACAAAATTTAAGACAGCAGTTCCCTTTGGAGGAAGGCATAGGGAAAAGACAGAAGAGTACTAGAATTGGTAATATTCTAGTTCTTAAATTAAATGGCAGATTCATGAGTGTAATTTTCAAATATAACCCAGAAAAAAATAAGTACATATACCTAAAAATTTAATTCTGAAGACTTCTTGTTTCAGTGCCCTTCCTGGTTGTAGTACCCTCATGAGCTATGTTATCCCACTGATCAAAACTTGCTCTGGGTAAGATAGGAAGAAACTCTAATTCAAACTAAAGATAAATAGGGATGAATTAGTTCACTCAAATAAATTATGCTTTTCTGAAAAGATGTCAAGAATCAGCAACAGACTAGTAAACACAAGATTTGAAGGCGCAAGCCTAAGTGGCATCCTGCTAATCACAATATTTATTCCAGAGACAAAAGAAGTTGAAACTCAAATGCCTAGAATTTACATATGCTTTCAACTTATGAGGTATTAGTGGAAGTTTTAGGCATTTGTTTAACTGAATAATATGAATGTTTACTGAATATGTCATAATCCACATCCTACTTTAAAAATAAAATGAGAAAACAAATGGGTAGTGCCATGGAAAGAGAACATATAAATGCATTACTCTCTAAGTGGAAACTAGATATGTTCAGTTAAGCCTCTAAGTTTTTCACTGTGCTATAATTCACACATTTTCCCTGCATTTTAGGTGACCATCCAATGGCAGTAATTTACCCTAAAAAAAAGCTACATTGGTAAATACTGTCCATATACAGAGAGAGACTAAAATATTATTCAATAATAATGATGGGGCACCTGGGTGGCTCAGTCGGTTAAGTATCCGACTTTGGCTTAGGTGATGATCTCATGGTTCGTGAGTTCAAGCCCCACATCAGGCTCTGACGGCTCAGAGTCTCCGCCTGCTTCAAATTCTGTGTCTCCCTCTCTCTCTGCCCCTCCCCCGCTCACAATGTGTCTCACTCTCTTTCTCTCAAAAATAAACATTAAAAAAAATGTAATAATAATGATGGTACACATTTCACATGTCTGCTTAGAAAATTACAAATTCCAATATGTAAAATATAATTATCTTCTCACCTAGCCAGAAATATACAGCTGTTAAAGTTTCAAACTGCTACAGTATTCTTTGGTCTATTAAAAAGCTGACTGGTGTCAGTCTTCATGTTAAAAATCTTTATAAGATCAAGTATAACCAGCAGCAACATCATCTACATAAAAACTCGGCCAAATTTTTTTAAGAAGTGAAAATATACAAAATCTTGCTTCTTTGGGTATTTTGTTTGATTGCTTTTAAATCTTAAGCAAGAAAGAGTACAGACACAATTTGCTTCATTTCAAATGTGAAATCCTTGGTTTTCTAAGACAGAGAATACAAGGTCAGCATATACTCATTACAGCTATAAAGCTAATCAAAAGTGCAATGAATGGCACATCTTCATCTTTCACTTTGTAATGGTAATCAGCAAAGTCATCGGGCATATCATTTTTCATTAACAGACCTCTTCTAAAATACAAAAAAAAAGCCCACTACGTCAGAACACCGCATAAGCAAAGGAAGACCAAGTTTCCAAATAGTATGCAATTTTTTTCCAGTAATTCCGCCTGTGGTCAACTCTGTTTTGTTTACATAAGCATAATAACTCTTGTAAAATCTAAACAAGAAACAGGTGTAAATGCTCTCATGCACTCTTAACTGTGCCCAAAGAAATCTGTTGATCTCCGCTAATGGTTAATAATTCACAAAGAGAACGTGAACAAAATGGTAATCGTTTTTACAACTTTTAACTTAAAAAATAATTTTGGACTTTTTCATTCAGACATTCTATTTTTTAAATTTTTTTAAGTTTATTTATTTTTGAGAGAGAGAGAGAGAGAGAGAGTGCGTGCACAAGCAGGGGCAGGGCAGAGAGAGAGGAAGACCCTGAATCTGAAGCAGGCTCCAGGCTCTGAGCTGTCAGCACAGAGCCCGATGCGGGGTTTGAACTCACAGACCACAAGATGATGACCTGAGATGCAGTCGACCGCCCAACTGACTGAGCTACCCAGGCCAGGCACCCCCAGACATTCTTTCATCCAATCGAGGCTCCTCTTTTTCAGCACACTTTCACTTCACAGAGGCTGGTGATTACCTTACACAAACTGCCATCTCCCTGAAATCCTCTGATACCCTAATTTATTATCAGGTCTATGCATGAACCCATTCTTCGGGTTCAGAGCTCACTGCTGAGACTTTGAACTTCACTCATGTAAGGAAATCACTCAGTTACAGAAAACAAAAAATATGCAAAAACTGAGGACTATCTATAATAATAATAATAATATGAAGGTTTGTTAGTAAATATAAAATAAGTGGATAGGTTTTTTTATTTTAAGTGGCAGAAAACAGTGTTTAGAAAAGTGTTACTTATATCCAAGAAGGTTCCCTTCAAGAAATGCCCCTTGATTTACTATTTAATGGATGTGAAGATATTACCTAGGATATCTAGATTAGAGACTTAAGGAGAAATATATAATAGCTTTTAAAAGGCTAAGACACAAGAACACAAGGAATAGATTCAGTCACTTTCTTAATAAAAGAGGGATTACAAAATTCATGAAATTTCTACCAATATAGTTATTTTTAACTACTCTCCAGAGTATTCTGTAAATACAGGCTCCACCTCTTCTTGCCTCTTTGAGGAATAATGGTGTGTTCCTAAAAGCAGTTTAGCAACACCATACACTACAAATTATAATGAGAAGTTTTTTGAATTATGCACATGACTAAAAAACTATGTTTCAATTCATAAAAGAGACATACAGAAATAGAGTCTTCAAAATCCATCACTAGAATGGTCAACACAAATTCATATCATATAATAGAGCTTTTTGAACAGGGAAATTAAAAAATAATCTACTTAAATCCCCACTATTTCTTCATTATCATAGTAGGAAGAAAATGCCATAGCAACCAAAAAAAAAAAAAAAAAAGAAACTAATAAAATGCAGACAGTAGTATCTAATGACTCTAATAATTTTGAAAATTATAGGAGAAATATCTCAGAACCATAAATATATCTTTAAGCCAACTTACTATCTGAGATTTGTAATCTTTCAACTCTCGCTCACACAAAAGTGACCCAACATAGGCAAATTCTAAGCAATTTCCAAAGAGGAGGAAAAAACATGTATCACAACTTAAGTTAAAGCAGTATGTTAAACTGATTTGTTGAGGCAGTTTTTGACTTCCCAGTCTGTGGAAGCTGGGTCCTTACGAACTTCTTGTAGAAACCAAAAGCAAAGGCAAGCAAAAATAAACAAGTGAGACTACATTAAACTAAAAGCTTCTGTACATCAAAAAAAAACCATAAACAAAATGACAGAGCAACCTACCGAATGGGAGAAGACATTTGTAAATCATATATCTGATAAGGGGTAATATCCAAAAATTATCAAGAATTCATACAACTCAACAGCAAAAAAACAAACAATCCCATTTTAAAATGGACAGAGAATCTAAATAGACATACATTTTTCCAAAGGAAATATACAGATGCCCAAAAGGTAGATGAAAGGTACTCAACATTACTAATCACATGGAAAATGCAAATGAAAACCACAGTGACATATCACCCCACACCTCGAAGGAACAGTAATACTAGAATGGCTATTACCAAAAAGACAAGAAATAAAAATTGGAGAGATAAGTCATAGGAATGTCATGTACAGCATAGTGACTAAAGTTAATAATACTGAATTGCATATTTGAAAGTTGCTAACAGATCTTAAAAAATATTCATACGTAAAAAAAAGTAAGTAATCACATGTGGACGTTCACTAGAAGTATTGTAGTGATCATGTTGCAATATTCAGGCGTACCTCATTTTATTGAGTTCGCGTTATTCCATTTTGCTGATACTGCATTTTTTACAAGTTTAAGGTTCATGGCCACACTGCATCAAGCAGGTCTATCAATGACATTTTTCCAACAGCATTTCCTCACTGCATGTCTCTGTGATACATTCTGGTAATTCTCAAAACGTCTAAACTTTGTCATTATTATATTTGTTATGATGATCTGTGGTCACTGATCTTAATGTTAACTACTGTAATTGTTTTGGAGCATCACAAATCATGCCCATATAAGACAGCAAAGTTAATCAATAAACGTTGTCTGTTCTGCTTCACCAACCAGCCATTTCCTCATCCTTTTCCCTCTCCTCAGGCCTCCCTATTCCCTGAGACACAACAATACTGAAATCAGACTAATTAATAACCTCACAATGGCCTCTAAGTGTTCAAGTGAAAGGAACGGTTGTACATCTCTCACCTTAAATAGAAAGCTAAAAATGATTAAGCCTAGTTAGGAAAGCATGTCAAAAGCTGAGGCAGGCTGAAAGCTAGGACTCTTGTACCAAATGATTAACCAATTTGTAAATGCAAAGGAAAATTTTCTTGACGGAAATTGTTACACCAGCAAACACACAAATGATAAGAAAGCAAAACATCCTTGTTGCCGAAATGGAAAAAGTTTTAGTGGTGTGGAAAGAAGATCAAACCAATCATAACATTCCCTTAAGCCAAAGCCTAATCCAGAGCAAGGCCCTAACTATTCAATTCTATGAAGGATGAGAGAAGTGAAAAAGCTGCAGAAGACAAGTATGAAGCTAGCAGAGGTCGGTTCATGAGGTTTCAGAAAAGGAGCCATCTCTGTAAAATAAAAATGCAAGGTAAAGCAGCAAGTGTTGATGTAGAAGCTGCAACAAATTATCCAGAAGACTTGCTAAGATAATTAATCAAGGTGGTTACATCAAACAACAGATTTTCATTGTACATGCAACAGCATCTACTCCTCTATTTTAAGAGGATGCCACCTAGGACTTTCATGGCTAGAGAGAAGTCCATGCCAGGCTTCAAAGCTTCAAAGGACAGGCTGATTCTCTTTGTTAGTGGCTAATCCAACTGGTAACTTTAAGTTAAAACCAATGCCCAGTTAGCATTCCAAAAACCCTAGGGCCTTAAGAATTATGCTAAATCTACTCTCCTACATTCTATCAATGGAACAACAAAGCTTGGATGACAGCACATCTGTTTACAACATGGTTTACTAAATATTTAGAACCCCGTTAAGACCTACGCTCAGAAAAAAAGATTCATTTCAAAATATTACTGCTAACTGACAATGTACCTAGTCACCCAAGAGCTCTGATAGACGTGTAAATTGAGATTCATGCTGTATTCATGCCTGCCAACAACATCCATTCTGCAGCCCACGGATCAAGGAATAATTTTGACTTTCAAGTCTTATTATTTAAGAAATACATTGCATAAAGCTACAGCTGCTGTAAGCAGTGGTTCCTCTGATGGATCTGGGCAAAGTTAATTGAAAACCTTCTGGAAATGATTCACCATTCTAGTTGTCATTAACAATACTTGTAATTCATGGACAGAGATCAAAATATCAATATGAACAGGAGTTTGGGAGAAATGGATTCTAACCTTCATGGATGACTTTTGAGGGGTTAAATATTTCAGTGGAGGAAGTAATTGCAGGTGTGGTAGAAATAGGAAGAGAGCTAGAATTAGAACTGGAGTCTGAAGATGTGACTGCATTTGTGCAATCTCATGACAAAACTGTAACAGATGAGGAGTTGCTTCTTACTGATGAGCACAGAAAGTGGTTTTTTTTTTAACGTTTATTTATTTTTGAGACAGAGAGAGACAGAGCATGAACAGGGAAGGGGCAGAGAGAGAGGGAGACACAGAATCGGAAGCAGACTCCAGGCTCTGAGCCATCAGCCCAGAGCCCGACGTGGGGCTTGAACTCCCGGACAGTGAGATCGTGACCTGAGCTGAAGTCGGACGCTTAACCGACTGAGCCACCCAGGCGCCCCAGAAAGTGTTTTTTTGAAATGGAATTTACTCCTGGTGAAATGCTGTATAGGTTGTTGAAATGATAAGAAGGATTTAACACATTACATCAATTTAGCTGATAAAGCTGTGGAAGGGTTTGAGAGGACTGACTCTAATTCTGAAAAAAGTTGTGTGGGTAAAATGCTATCAAATGGCATCATATGCTACAAAGAATTCGTTCACAAAATGACGAGTCAATAGATGTAGCAAACTTTTTTATTATCTTAAGAAATTGCCACAGCCATCCCAACCTGCAGCAAATACCACCCTGATCAATCATCAGTGATGAACACTGAGGCAAAACCTTCCCTACCAGCAAAAAGGTTACATATGGCTAGCTGAAAGCTCACATGATAGTTAGCATTTTTTTAGCAATAAAGATTTTTCAGTTGGGGCACCGAGTGGCTCAGTTGGTTAAGCATCCTACTCCTGATTTCAGCTCAGGTCATGATCTCACAGTTAGTGAGGCTGAGCCCCGCATGGAAGTTGGGGGGAGGCTGTCAGCTTCAAGCCTGCTTGGGGCTCTCTCTCCTTCTCTGTCCCTCCCTTGCTCCTGCACACATTCTCACTCTCCCTCTCAAGATAAATAAATAAACATTAAAAAAAGATTTTTAATTAAAGTATGTACTTTTTTAAAGACATAAGGTTACAGCACACTTAATAGAGATAAAGTATAATATAAACATAAGTTTTATATGCACTGGGAAACCAAAAAAATCATTTGACTCTCATTATTGCAATATTCACTTTATTGTGGTGGTATGGAACTGAACCCACAATATCTTCAAAGTATACTTGTATACAAATATCAAAGTATTATGTTGTACACCTGAAATGAATATAATATGTCAATTATACATATACATACATAGTTTTTTTAACTCATTACAACATGATGAGGTAGTTAAGGGAAAAAAGTGCTTGTGCTCTTTTTGTGACTCCTTTATTACCTATTCACTTATTCAAACTACAATTGCAGAGTTACCATTACTATCAAGACAATGAAAGATCTGCAACCTTTTACTTTGGAAAATTTACCCCAAGAATATCTCATCAGTATTGAAATAATGAAAATAAACAAATAAATCCTTATCTAAAGTACTAACTGGTTAGTATGCTAACTGGTTAGCATAAAATGCTAATGTGTTACACATAATTGGTGTTTAATAAACCAATTTTACTCTTGAGAATTTATTTAGATATTTCTTGGAAATATTTTACATATTAAATATTTTAAATATAACATAAAAGGGTAATTGTCCCAACACAGGGTAAAATTTGACTCAGAGATATAAAGGGAATACACAGGAAAGATTTTATTCTATTCCAACAACGAGGGAACCAAGGAAATGTTATAATCAGTCAAAGGAAAATCCAAAATAGCACAAATTCATGATGATTAAGGAATATTGAAATGAATAGCAATGGACATGAATTTTTTTTCCCCAAAGGAGAGAAGGAAGTCGATCAAAACTCTATTAGACATCACAGAATTTACATGTCTATCGATTACATATAACTTACAGAAAACTATAAAATGTAAAATAGCTCAAAGTCGGTAAACAGGGATAAAATCAGATAACCCTGAGACCTCTGCTCAGTGTTAACAATGCATAGTTTTCATTTGAAAAGTTTTTTTCTTTATGACCAAAAAAGAATAGCTCAAATTTCAGTTAAGCCAAGTGAAATAAAGGGGGAGAGAACTGCCCCTGACTGAGTATAGAGTCTGCACCAGGCATTGTAAGAAATATTGTGTGTCAACCAATTCGATCCTTACCAAAACTACAATTTTATAAATGAAGAACCTAAGATTCAAAGTTTATTTATTATGTCCAAGATCTCACAGCTAGATCAGAATACACGTCTGTTTGACTCCAAAGCTCACACCCTTCTTTCTATAATGATTAAAAAAAAAATTACGGGGCATCTGGGTGGCTCAGTTGATTGGGCATTCAACTTCAGCTCAGGTCATGATCTCACCGTTTGTGAGTTCAAGCCCCGCGTCAGGCTCTGTGTTAACAGCTCAGAGCCTGGAGCCTGCTTCAGATTCTGTGTCTCCCTCTCTCTGTGCCCCTGCCCCACTCACACTCTGTCTCTCTCTCTCTCTCAAAAATAAAGATTAAAAAAATTTTTTTAATTAAAATCATGTAGATCTTTGCCATTTGTGTATGTATGTGCATGCACACAAGTGTATGTGTGTGCGAGCACATTTAGGATGTAAACAATGAGAAATACAAGACAAGGAATCAAAATATAGACCACCTAATAGTAAAAGCATAAAGTTGAAAAAAAAAAAGAGAGATAAAAACTTAAGTATTTAACAAAACTAATGTTCTCAATGAAATGTATATTTAAATGATAACAACAACAGAAGTTACTGTTCTGTTATTCAAAGTCTAAAAAGAAAAACATGCCTGAATAGCACATATGCAGTAATTTATAAATGTCAATTAAAAGAATAAAGTAAAAGCAGCAGTTCTCAAATTCTTAACCATATCCTATTCCCAACAGAAAACAAAATAATGGAAAACAAAACTAGTTTAAAGTTCACATCCACCCTTCCAGTTACTCAAATGGTAAAGGAAATGTAGTTATAGTATGGGAATATTAGCAAAATGCAAGTCTCAATTACTTCTTCTTTCCTCTCTTTCGTTAAGCCTTCAATGTAAAGCTTGCCACAATTTCTATTCTCTTTAAGCTGTGGAGATATTTTCAATTCTATGTGTACTTTTTTTCTTCAATTGCAGATTTCTTCTCTGATTCTCTGAAAAGAACTACTATTCTCACAATTTTCTTCCTATATGCCCATGATATTCTTGCTCTAAATCTTTTTATAATGTATATTAATACTTTTGACTTAATCACTATGTGCCTTAAAATTAAAATATTTTTCTTTTCTTGTTACCTAAATCATAAAACAGAAATATAAACAAACTTCATTGCAACATACTGACAAGTAACAGTAGATCACAAAAAGAAATTCTTATTTGTCAGAAGCTAACTCAGCCTCCTAAAGTGAAATAAATAGTCTCATAATAACTTCAGACTTTTCAAAGAATGAGCATCATTGTATACAAATAAAACTGTTCACGGGGCGCCTGGGTGGCTCAGTGGGTTAAGCGTCTCATTTAAGCTTAGGTCATGATCTTGCAGTTCATGGGTTCAAGCCCGTGTCAGACTGTGCTGACAGCTTGGGGCCTGGAGCCTGCTTCGGATTCTGTGTCTCCCTCTCTCTCTGCCCCTGCCCTGCTCGCACTCTGTCTCTCTCTGTCTCTCAAAAACAAAAGAAAAAAAAAACAAACACATTAAAAAAAAGTTTTAAAAACAAATGAAACTGTTCACTTTAGAGTTTTGCAGTATTTTGCCCACATTTAAGTCTGAAGCATCTATACTACCCAATAGAGTGCTATATTTAAGTATCCCCATCAAAGTTAGCCAGCATCTAATGACTGTGTATATAAAACATGTATGTAGCTTTTATAAACGTTATAGTCCTAACAGTTTTCAACAACAGCAGACCAGCCTTCTCTAAAGCAAAATTTGGGCCTACTACATTATCATAAACTTCTTAACTCTACTGGGTGTCTATATCCCCTTTCCAACAAGTTTAAAGCAACAGCAGCTATTAGACACCTAAACTCTCAGCTTTTCCTCCAAGAAATTGTGTATGTCCAAATGCAGAAGAAATGTTATTTTAAGATCTATTGTCATTATATTCATTAAAATTAATGAAACATAAACTGAAATAAACTGAAAACGGCTTACATCTCAAAATAAAAATAAACAAGAGGCAAATGCCTTCACCTAAGGAATGTCTGTCACAGAGTCCAATTAAGTACCAAAGTTATGCTTGTTGATAAGCATAGAAGACTTAAGCAAAAAAGTGAAAATTAAAAAAAAATTTTTTTAATGTTTATTTTTTAGAGAGAGACAGTGTGACTGGGGGAGGGGAAGAGAGAGAGCGAGACACAGAATCCGAAGCAGGCTCCAGGCTCTGATCTGTCAGCACAGAGCCCAACATGAGGCTCGAACCCACAAACCATGAGATCGTGACCTGAGCCAAAGTCAGACGCCCAACCGACTGAGCCACCCAAGGCACCACCCAAAAATGGAAATTTTAGTAAGAAATACAAATGCTAAAAAAACATATACTTACAAACTCATGGAATTGGTGCAAAGCCTTATGAATTGTTCATTTAAGGGATATATCAGTCTAAGGTTTAGAATATTCAGTATTTAACTCACCAAAAGTAGTGATAGTTAACTGTAATATGGTCTTCCATCTGTAATTAACAAAAAATAAAACACAATTGTCTAACACTGACTTGATGAAAGCTTAATTTATGGTTTATGAAGGGTATAGTTTAGAAAAAGAAAAACTCTGGGGCACCTGGGTGGCTCAGTCAGTTAAATATCTGACTCTTGATTTTGGCTCAGGTCATGATCTCACAGTTCATGAGATTGAGCCGTTATAGGCTCTGTGCTGACAGCATGGGGCCTGCTTGGGATTCTCTCTCCCTCTCTCTCTCTCTCTGTCCCTTCCCCATGTGTGCGCACATGTGCACATCCTCTCTAAACAAACAAACATTTTAAAAAATTATGACAATCAAATAATATAATGACTGGAGAATTGCTTTAAAAACTAAAGTTATCAAGAAGAATCATCACATAGGTGATCAAATCATATAGGTATGCAAAGTTTCCTAAATAAAAGAGAACCATTCCAAAGGCAAAAAGAGTGAAATATAAAATATTAATTTATCCAATATATTTAAATAAAAAATACAAGCAACCAGATAGAAGAATGGTTGATCAGCTACACAAACTTAAATAAAAGGAAAGATATATAGACAAATACTGGCAGAGTTCATCCAAGTATTATCCAGGGAAAAGGACACTTAAGCCAACATTTTAAGTTATTCCAGTCCTCTTGGCAAATCCACTTCTATAATGTGAAAGAAACATGCTCTCACCATAAGTCATTAAATTCAATTTATTTATTCTAATTCCATGTTCACCACACACCTTTTGATCACAATCTGGTTACCATTTGTTCTGCCTATAGGTAGAGAATGGAATATTCCATTATCTGGCAGAGAAATTTCTCATTGTAAATTAATAAATTGGCATTCTGGTTCTATATTTAAGCTTAATATGCTTCGTCTATCTCTGAAAAATGAATCTGCTCTCAATATACTGACAAATATACAACCAAATATACAAATATATGTATTTATATATATACTCAGCAAGAACCAGTTCCCAACTTTGAACAGAGGCAAATTTAATGAAAAAAGATGTGCCCATCTCTGAGGATTCTTTCAAGAAAGTGTGCCAAAATTCACATGTTGATACAACATCCTAGTACCTGTAACCAAGACAGCATATATAAGAAATTTTACATTTTACAGTTAATGAGAACTAAAAAAATTCAAGTGACTTGCCTAAATTATCCTGCTAAACAGTAACAGATGAAGATTATAATGGACCTTTCCTGATTCCTAATAGCAGTTCTTTCCCTACCTCCATAAGATAATACCATTTGGGTGAACATTCCATGAAACTTTTCAAGTTTATGAAAACAGTTATATTTCAGAGATTAAAAATTTTGCTTCATTAGAGGCTATTTACAGGAAGAAACAGTATTTGCTATTTCACAGGGAGTAGTATGAAGTCCAGGCAAAAGAAAGGAGGAAAAGAAAAGAAAAGAAAAGAAAAGAAAAGAAAAGAAAAGAAAAGAAAAGAAAAGAAAAGAAAAGAAAAGAAAAGAGAAGAAAAGAAAAAACAGAGACGAGAAGAGAAAAAAACAAACAAACATATCATTTCAGAATAAACCTACTTTTATTTAATCCTCATTGTTGACCATGCATAAAAGTGTGCTTTTGTCCCAGATTACACAATTCAAAAAAACTAAGTAAAGCTTGGCCATACTTGTGGAGATGGAGAAAGACTGACTGATAATCGCTATTTCTATAGATAGACATTAAGTACAAAAAGGTATAATCACAAAGGGTAAAAACAGGGAGTGTTAGAAGAGTGCAGGAAACCTAATTTGCATCAGGCATCCTCAAAAGCTATCATGAGTGTGGTATAATTTTATCAAGAAAGCAAAGCTTATTAGTATTCCACATATAACAGCAAATATGTGCCTAGAAAATACCCTAAAATTTTGAGAGAAATACCTGTCTCAGAAATAAATTTTCTACCACCAAAACAAAACAAAACAAAACAAAACAAAACCCTTTAGGGCACTTCTATTAGTCACTTTAATTGTTAGTAGAGATGATCCTATGTATTACAGGATTAGCTATGTTGAGAATAGACTGTTGTGGGCAAGGGCAGAAGATCTGTTTTGTATGCTTTTTCAGTAAAACACTCAAGAGATAATAGTGACCCAAACCAGGATGATAAGTGTGGAAGTTCTAAAAATTGACAAAATACTGTATATATTTTGAAAGAATAGGCAACAAGATTCCCTGGTTATTCAGATGTAGTGCAGAAGAGGAAAAAGAAGAATCAAGGATGACTCCAGCATTTTGATTAAGTGAATGAAAGGATGCAGTTTTCAACAATTAAAATGGAAAAGCCTGCTGCTGGAAAAAAAGGCAGAAAAGGAAGAGTTCAGATCTGGACTTTGTAATACCCACATGAGGGTCTTTTATTTCCACCTAGACACTTGGACTCTTAAAACTATCCTGGACCATAAAGGGGCATCAGACTCATTTGTAATACATAGGACAGAAACATAGCATCCAAGCAACGTCAAAAGTTTCTTTCACAAGAAAAGTTCCAGCAGCAATAAAAAGGCTTAGCCTCTGCCCTCAACCCAAGTCCCAGCTCATGTGCAAGTAGACAAGGTCCTCATAGGCAAGGGTGAAGCCCATTTTGGCTTGGAAGTCAGCCACAAGCTCCATAAGAGTGAGAATCTCTTGAAACAACCTAATGGGCATTGCTATGAGGGTCTCAAAATAGACATGTTTAGTTACAAAAATTAACATACTCAGGAAAGTCCGAAACTATGCCTTCCAGCCAAGTGCATACAGCTCATTCACAGAGCCCCTAGACAAGACATAACTTATTTATCAGGGTCATTTTTTATCCTGTTGCCTGGTAACAAGGATGGCATTCCACTTCATCATGTTCCCAGGGGGCAGAGAACCAGAAGGTGTAACTCAAAAGATGTATCTTTAGAGAAGGACATGTTAATTTAGAACGTCTAAGAGACATCCAAGTGAAAACAGTGGGCAACCTATAAGATTATATGAATCTAAAGAGACTAGAGACTTAAATCTATTAACAATAGTAATCTTGACAAGAAACAAACAATTGAAACAATAACATGCAGCTTGACTACTTGTAAAAAAGATTATTCAAATGTGCCTCTAAAGTGTTCCCCCCGCCAGGATACAACAAAAAGAGCTTATTTCACCCTAGAAAGACATATCGTTGCCAATATATAAACATTAATTTTCATGAAACAATATGCCATGTATATTTTAAAGTTAAAAATCTAAAGCAAAAATGGCAATAAAATAAAGATGAGGGGCTCCTGGGTGTTTCAGTCAGTTGAGTGTCTGACTTTGGCTCAGGTCATCATCTCACCGCTTGTAAATTCGAGCCCCAAATCGGGCTCGCTGCTGTCAGCCTGTCAGCACACAGCTCGCTTCAGATCCTCTGTCCCCCTCTATCTGCCCCTTACCTGCTTGCACTCTCCCCAAAATAAAAACTTTTAAAAATAAAAAGTAAAAAATAAAAAAATAAAGATGATATTTTGTAACTAAAATGGAGTTTTAGAGTTATAGGCAATTCAGAATAATCTTGTAAGATTAGCAAAATTATCAATGATTCTACAACTTGCATTCTTTCACATATTTCAGCTTCTATGACGAATAGCATCACTACTCCAGAATGCTCCTTACGTCATATTATTTAGACTTATTTTGGAATAGAAAAACTGTTTGGTATCAACAGGATGATGAAAACCATTAAAGGTAAGAAAAACTTACCAACCTAATGGTAGCATGCAAGGCTTTACTTTATTCTTTGTAAATATTTTGAATATAGTTATTTTTCATTGTTTTAGTTGTCTCTTACTTGTGGTACATATACATTTTTACCTTTAAATTATATTACGAAGCCTCCTGCTACCTCTTAAAATTTATCTTTCAATTAAAAGATTTACAACTCCTTTCTATACATACAGATTATCTCATTTTTGACATTAAATTCAGGATCCTATTGTAGAAGTCAAACTAAAGTATGTCCTTTCAGCAGCATTAGACAGCAGTTTTGAGAAACTTACAAAACTGCAATAACAGAAATAAGATGAACAGATTAGGTTAAAATAGTTTCTTTAATTATAACTTTAGCTACTTCCTAAACAATACCCTGACTGAAAGCTACTTTCTAATGGCAGAACTAAGGGGAAATTAAATGATTATCATAAAATTTACAATAGATACACAGACATACACAAAAGAAAGTAAGAATAATGTGATTGTCTTCTGATGCGTCAACTTGGATGGACTACAGTCACCAGTTTTTCAATGCATCACTAATCCAGGTGTTGCTGTGAAGGTATTTTGTATGATTAAAGCCTATAATCCATTGGCTTTCAGTAAGGGAGATCATACTAGATAATATGCGTGGACCTGATTCAATTATTGAAAGGCCTCAAAAGCAGAGCTGAGGTTTTTTTACTTGAGGAAATTCCACTTTGGGCTGCAGCTTCAAACTGTGCCTAACAGTTTGAACTTGCCCTTCCTGATGGCCTACCCAATGGATTTCAGACTTGCCTAGCAGTCCCCACAATCGTGTAAAATTATCTTTCAATACTTGCAATGTATCTCTCGATATATATCTACTACTGGTTCTGCTTCTCTGAGTAAACCATGTATGATACAAATACCATGTCCACACAATATATAATACTCAAATATTCCCACAAGTGCTTAATGGATAAAAACCTTCCTGGGGCACCTGAGTGGCTCAATCAGTTAGGCATCTGAGTCTTGACTTCAGGTCAGGTCATGATCTCAAAAGTTTTGTGAGCTCAAGCTTGGCTGCACGCTGACAGCATGGCGCCTGCTTGGGATTCTCTCTCTCTCTCCTCTCTCTCTCTCTCTCTCTGCCCCTCCCCCTGCCTCTCCCCTTGCTTGCACACATTCTCTTTCATTCTCTCTCTGCCTCTGTCTCTAAATAAATGAATGAATGAATGAATAAATAAATAAATATTTTTTTAAAAGCCTTCCAATTTATTTGAACCAAACAGACCACTACCAGCAAACATCCCAATACTTTAAACCCTTTCTTGAACAAAGTAATGAATAAATGAAAAAAGACAACACAGACAGAAAAATGGATAGTACAAATCTCCCAGATTAAATAGAAAGCCATATTGCATAGAATATCTTGTTTTGTGACTCTTCAATCATTAATTGGCAATTGTTTTTAATAGAAAGATGCTCATAAAGAAGTAGGAGTCATTAACCTATTTATATATTCTCCTAATCCAACATCCCAACCATAATTGTTACAGACATCTGGATTACAAAAAGAATTCTGGGGGCGCCTGGGTGGCTCAGTTGGTTGAGCATCCGACTTCGGCCCAGGTCACGATCTCACGGTCTGTGAGTTCGAGCCCTGCATCAGGCTCTGTGCTGACAGCTCAGAGCCTGGAGTCTGCTTCAGATTCTGTGTCTCCCTCTCTCTCTGCCCCTCCCCCACTCATTCCCTCTCTCTCTCTCTCTCTCTCTCTCTCTCTCTCTCTCTCTAACATAAACATTAAAAAATTTTTATTAAAAATAAAAAAATTCTGTATTATCTATTACCCATCCAACATAAATGACATCTAGAATAAGACAGAATATAATTACCTTATACACAAAATGTTTTTATAACCACTTTCTGGATGTGAAAGCAGTGTTTCAGCATAGATTAAATCATAAAACACACAGCAGGTAGGTAATTTCAAACAAGAAATGTGTACAAGGAAAAAGTTAAGGACCTACTAGAAATAGTTGAGAGAGCAGAAGAATGGGTAAGTAATATGAAAAATTATTTAAAATGTTTTCACACATAAGACCTAAAAAAAAAAAAAGAATGCTTTTTGAACTCTCTAAAATTCTTTCTGTCCCTAATATTACATTAAACTTTATAAGATCCTTCAGTATTGTAAAAATAAGAGCAAGACTCTTACTTAAATAGGCCAAATCCTAGAAAAAAGAGTCACATACTTTCTGTTCTGTACACTGATTTTTTTTTTAAATTTAAATCCAAGTTAGTTAACAAATAGTGTAATAATGGTTTCAGGAATAGAATTTGTGATTTATCACTTACATATAGCACCCAGTACTCATCCCAACAAGTGCCCTCCTTAATGCCCATCACCCATTTAGCTCATTGCCCACCCACCTCCCCTCCAGTAACCCTCAGTTTGTTGTCTGTATTTAAAAGTCTCTAATGGTTTGCCTCCCTCTCTGTTTTTATCTTACTTTTCCTTCCCTTCCCCTATGTTCATCTGTTTTGTTTCTTAAATTACATATATGAGCGAAATCATATGGTATTGTCTTTCTCTGACTGACTTATTTCACTTAGCATAATACATTCTAGTTCCATCCACATTGTTGCAAACAGCAAAGATTTCATTCTTGTTGATCACCCAGTAAATATTCCATTATCTATCTACCTATCTATCTATCTACACTACATCTGTCAATGGACAGTTGGGCTCTTCCCATACTTTGGCTATTGTTGATAGTGCTGCTATAAACATTGGCGTTCATGTTCCCCTAAGAGTCAGCATTTTTGTACCATTTGGATAAATACCTAGTAGTGCAATTGCTGGGTGGTAGGGTAGTTCTATTTTTAATTTTTTGAGGAACCTCCATGCTGTTCCCCAGAGTGGCTGTACCAGTTTGCATCCCCACCAAGAGTGCAAAAGCGTTCCCCTTTCTCCGCATCCTCACCAACATCTGTTGTTTCCTGAATTGTTAATTTTAGCCATTCTGACTTTAAAGGTGACAATGTGCTCATATCATAATGTTTTCTGAGACAATGGTTTTTTTTAAATTAAATATATTTGGAGATTTACTGTCTTCAAAGCACTTATTTTCCTGTTTATATTCCCGAACAACCCTGATATAGCAGGTAGATAAAAATAGGCTCTTTACAAGCAAAGATATGATGTAACATATTTTAGGCTAAGCCTAATTTTTTAGACTAACAGGAGTGATTTAATACTACATTTTATGTATATAATATATATTTAGATAAAAGAGTGCCCCAGAGTGCAAGTATCATATCATGTGCTGGCACAGGGAGCGTTCATCTTGTTTAAGTAACAGATAACTCTGAGAGTCTAAAAGGAGCTATGAACTTTCCTCTCCAGAAAGGTCCATACACTCATACACACAGAATTTGGTATGTAACTTGATGAGTTTCATACGTGCCATATTTAGGTTTCTAAAAACAGGATAAAAAAAAGACAGTTTGCCACCCTAAGGATCACACTGTAGTGAAGATACATGTAAACAAATTATAATAATAGAAGATATAGAAGATTAAGTCTAAGTGCAAAGAAGAAAAAGATTACCTTTATCTTTATAAGAAAGTCTTCAGAAAGGATGTGATCCCTAGATGGACTTAAAATAGGACATGTAGCTTGTGAGATAAAGGAAAAGCAAGAGAAAGGGGAAAATACTTAAATAACACCATCTCAGACATACTCATTTAATCTTTAATAGTATATACTATCACCTTTAATCATATATATATATATATATATATATATGTGATTAGATATCTACATATATATCAATGTAGAGATATACAATGTAGATTATATAATATACATGTATATATATGCATATGTGTATTCACACTTAATCTTGAGAATACTTCTTCTTAACAGGTATTATGACCATTTTACAGACAAGAAAACAGGTACTCGAAAGGCTAATTAACTTGGCCAAGATCACAGAGCTCTTAATGGTGAAGCTGGGATTCATAGCCAAGTCTGTATAATTCTTACTGGTACTTTCTAGGCAAAGAGAAGAGCATATGAACAATGGGTCAACTACACTCAAGAAAAAAAAAAAAAAAGGTATGGAGACATGAAACCACAGAATATGTTTAAGGGAATGGCAACATAATTGAAAAGTAAAAAGCCCAAAAGAAATATGGTGATTACAGAGGCCCTAGTCAACTAGTTGTAAGAAATTAAAAGAGAGAGAGACTTAAAAATAACCGTTTTCTGGCTGATAGACCTGACTGAATGCTGACTTTATTAAGTGAGAAAAGAAATATTAGAAGAGTGTAGGTTTAAAGCAGTAAAAAGGAGGATATGATTTAGATATGTTGACTTTAAGGTACCTAAGAGAAACAGCCAGATAGAAAGAGCCAGAGAGCAGCTGAAAATTTAAGTCTGAAGCTCTGAAGAAGGGCAAGAGTAAAAGCACAAACCTAAATACCCTCAATTAAAAGATTTCATCAGTGAAAAAATACGAGAAGCAAGGACAGAACCCTAGAAAACAACTTTTAAGAGGAAGGGAGAAAGAAGATGATAATGAAGTGAAGAATCCAAAAGCAAGGATTACAGATGTAGAAAAAAACAGGGGTATGTGCTGGCATAACCATCAACCTAAAAAAGACGAACTAACAGAATAAAATGCCATAGATAAAACAAAACAGTAATTAATAGAAAACAAAGGTTATTCCTCTGGCAGAAATTGAAGGGGTTAAAGAAGTTCAGTGGAGAAAGAGACATGTAAACCAAGCCTTGAAAGAAAGGTGTGACTTGAACATGTAGTGGAGAATATTCCAGCTCGAGAACAAAACAAGAAAAAACAGAGCTAGGGACACACTAGAAAGACCTGCTGGGAAAGGCAAGTAATTTCAGTTTTACTGGACCACTGGTATGTCAAGGGTAATAGTGATGACAAGTCAACATAGTTAGGCCATTAGCGGATAAGAGTGGATTTGGAAAATGAGACAAAAGAGCTTAGCGGTTTTGAACTCCTCTATATAAAGACTATTCTGGAAACCATGTACAGTATGAATTAGGAGAAAAGGAATCAGTTAAGATAATATTTGCAATAATTCATGTGAGATGTTCTATAAATCTGAACTAGTTTGACAGAAGTGAAAACGAAGAAGAGGAAGCTGATGCACTAAGCAAAAGAATGAGACCAAGAGTACTGACCAACATACTTGTATTCAGCTTGCCCTAGAGTGAAACAACTGGAATAACCAAAGCCAATGTCATTTCAAGACAAAGCATTTGATATACCAAAAATGATTAACTAACCCCATTTAAAAAATCTCACTTAATTGTCATATAGTATCTATAGAACTCATGATGAATATTAGAAATTCCCCTTTATCATAATAAGGCATTTATATATCTCTAAAATGTGAATTACTTTTAAAAAGATGAGTTTGGGGGCACCTGGGTGGTTCAGTTGGTTAAGCATCCGACTCTTAGTTTCAGCTCAGGTCATGATCTCATGGTCCTAAGATCGAGCCCTGCAGTAAGCTCCATGCTGGACATGGAGCCTGCTTAGGTCTCTCTCTCTCCCTCTACCCCTCCCCAGTTCGATCGCACTCTGTCTCAAAAAAATTTAAAGGGGCACCTGGGTGGCTCAGTCTGTTAAGCATCCAACTTTGGCTCAGGTGATCTCACAGTTTGTGAGTTTGAGCCCCACATTGGGCTCTGTGCTAACATCTCAGAGCCTGGAGCCTCCTTCAGATTCTGTGTCTCCCTCTCCCTCTGCCCCTTTGCTGCTCACGCTCTGTCTCTCTCTCTCTCTCAAAAATAAATAAACATTAAAAAAATTATAATTAAAAAACATAAAATAAGCAAAAACATGAGTTTGTACTTTATTCTGATAAAAACATGTTTTAATATAAGACCTTTTCACTTCTAAAACATTTATTAATTTTAATGTTCACCTTAGTCGGTTTTACACAGAAATGTTTATGTTTTTTAACAAACCTGTAAATACATCAGTATAAGCTATGGGCTAATGAAATACAGCTTCAATTAGCCTTTAGGAAAACTAACAACAAATCATTGAAATTTAATTTCCCATAAGTCTTAGCAGGTAAGTAAAGTGTAATTATAAAATTAAAAATCTGAAATCAAAAAGCTGAAATTTCTTGGGGCGCCTGGCTGGCTCAGTTGGTTAGGTGTCTGACTTTGGCTCAGGTCATGATCTCATAGTTCATGGGTTCAAGCCCTATGTCAGGCTCTGTGCTGACAGCTCAGAGCCTGGAGCTTGCTTTGGATTCTGTGTCTCCCTCTCTCTCTGCCCTTCCCGCCCCCCCCCCCCCACCTCGTGATCTATCTCTCTCTGCCTCTCAAAAATGAATAAACATTAAAAAATTTTTAACTGAAATTTCTCTAAATTATATATGTAATAGCTATATATTAACCCATAAAATATACTTACATAAATTTCAACAAACACAGAAAAGTTTACAATATGGATCCTGTCACATTAGATTTTTTTTGGGAGTCTACAAAGAAGTCTTAATATTTGCAATAAACAAAACAATGAAGAGCTTTTACAACTAAATCAAACCAGTTAAACATCTATACTTCCAGACATACAAAAACACTGTGCTTCTATGAAAACTTTAAAATTCAGTTTCCCCAAGAAACTGAGAGACTAATCCAGACTCAAAAACCTAAGACTGACTCAGCACTCTGAATAAGGTAAAAATTACAACTTATCTGTCAAACCCAGCTGTTTACCACTTCATGGGCTACACCCAGAACTATACACTTGTACAACAGAAACATAAAAATGTGAACTACTTTCCAGAAGTAAACAATTCATGTAATTCATATCCTTCCCATCAAGAGAAAAAAGACAACTAATTATTTTTATTATACACGTGAAGTATGATTGTCTATTTAGTTCACTTTAACCGTAAAAGAGCCTAGGAAATAAATATACTTCTTTGGTTTACACCCAATGAATCCAAAATGATATCAGTTTAAACTCTAAACACTATCATGACCAACAATGCCTTTTCTTTCTAAAGAAATGTAAATCAAAACTTGTAAGAATTATATATATAATATATATGTAATATTCAGTTAGTGTAAAGATACCAATATTCTTAAACATAATCAAGGGATATAAATTTATAATTTACATATTTCATGGATATAAGGAAAAAAAGACTTTTTTTAAGTTTATTTATTTATTTTGAGAGAGACAGAGAGAGTGTGAGCAGGGGAGGGGCAGAGAGAGAGAGAGAGAGAGAGAGAGACAGAGACAGAGACAGAGACAGAATCTCAAGCTGACTCCACACTCTTAAACCAGAGGCTGACACACAGCTCGAACCCAGGAAACTATAAGATCATGACCTGAACCAAAATCAAGAGTTTGATGCTCAGCCAAGCCACCCAGGCACCCCAAAAAGACTTTTTTTAAAAATGTTTATTCATTTTTTAGAGAGAGAGAGCCCACGTGAGCTGGGGAGGAGCGGAGAGAGGAGTCAGAGAATCCGAAGCAAGACCTGCGCTGACAGCAGAGAGCCAGCCAAGGTGGGGCTCAAACTCCCAAACCATGAGATCATGACCTGAGCCAAGGTCAGATGCTCAACCAATTCAGCCACCCAGGTGCTACAGAAAAAAAAGACTTTTAATATAAGCACATTTGACATCATCATATTTAATTAAGCCATAGCAAATAAATTAGTGATGGTATAAGACTCTGAAATAAATTAAAATACACAATGTATTGGCAGTAGACATATACTAATTATCAGAATCTAGCAAACAAGAGTCTATAAGCTTAATTTTTCATGTCAGTATTTTTTTTTACCTTAAATGAAATTAAAGAAAACCAGTCACCAAAGAAGTAGGTTCTATAGGTAAAGAGTTTTTTTTAATTTAAAAATAAAAATCCTAGGACTTCTATTTCAAAAAGTATGAGAGACTACACACCTGGCTAACCCATCCATAGAAAGCAATTAGAAGTATAGAGTAATATTTTTAAAATATCAACTTAACCGTGGATCTTGCAAAACAGAAACACTCAGGCAAAAATTACGAAACTATTAATTTAGTAATTAAGTAAATTATGTAACAAAAAGATATAAGCAATTTTTTGCCTTGAAGACATTTGTCAAGCTTGTAAAACTTAGCTTTGTTTTTCAAGACCTTAAAGACACAGTGGACAAAAGTAAAAGTTCAGGACCCCACTCAAGGGACCTCCCCCACAAATTTGGGACCTCAAAGGACTATATTCTCCTGGTAAGAGTGAACTAAAAATAATATAGCCATCCTAGAACGCAAGAAAGAAAGTAGCCTGTATCTAATAATGCAATGAATCAGGGAAAGGAGAGGACAGAAGATGGAGGGAGAGGGAGGGGGAGGAGGAGAGAAGATCAAAAAGGAAAAACCGGAAAGGAAAAGGGGAAGGAAAGAAGGGAAGAAGAGAAGGAGAGGAAGAAGAGAGTGGGAGAGAAAAAGAGAAAGAAAAAAGAAATTATAAGCTCATGTATAGGTTTCACATCAGCTTAGACAATGATGAAGAAAGAATTAGTGCAATGAAAGATATATGTGTAATTGCTCAGACTGTAGCATATCAGAATGTGAAGAAGAGGTTAACAGACATGGAGATAGGGTAAAAGAAGAAAACTGCCATTTATCTAATTTTAGAGTTCCAAAAGAAGAGGGGAGAGAGAATGAAGCAAAACAAATATTTGAAGAGATAATGGCTGAGAGTTTCCTAGAAATGATATAATTTTCCATAAGTGATTTGTAAGGCTTCTTGAATCTATAGATCACAGGGCTTCTTGAATCCACAGATTCAACTCAATACATTTTTAAAGCCCAACACAACCTAAGCAAGGCAAATAAAACATATCCCTACCTGCTATACCACAGCCAACCTACAGAACACCAATTACAAAAGAGTAAATCATAAAGGTAGCCATAAAGAAAATACCGATTAACTTCAAAGAAGCAAAACTTAATGGACCCAATTAATTTCTCAAAAAAAAAAAAAAAAAACTATGGAAATCAGAAGACAGAGGGGTAATAATCATATTGTGCAGGGGGAAAAGAATGACTGTCAATCTAGAACTATCTAGGTGAAACTAACCAATAAGAACAAGCACAAGCATTTCCAAGCAAGTATATACTGAGAGTTCGCCAGTGTCCCCCCTGTGGAAAAGTCTCAAGTTCAAAGATGAACTTTAAGCAGAAGGAAAGTGACTTGTGATGCAGAGTCTAAGATGCAAGGAGAAATAAAGAAAAAAATGGTAAATATGCAGGTATATCTAATATACTTTGAATAAACAATAATAATAGTAACAATGCCTTGTAGAGTTAAATATATATTATATATTGATATATATGCAGATTCTGGGGAATAGATATGTAAAAAATACTTGCCAACAATAGCATAATTACCAAAGAGAAAATTATTGAAGTTCAGATTCCACAGTCCTTATGTTTTTCAAGAGGAGGATAAAGACACTAATTTGCTTCAGGCTTTAGTAAGTTAAGAATGCTTGTTAAAATTTCTAGGGAAACCACCAAAAGAAGCAAAGCGGAGTACATAATTTCCAAACTGGTTGAGCAGGAGAAAAAGGGAATAGGAAAATCAATTCAAAAAAGCTAAAAAAGAAAATGAAGAAACATAAAATGGCCTTACACATAGAAAGCCAAAACTACAACGGTAGAAAAAAGAACCACATATGTACATCAGTAATTACATTAAAATATATATGGACAAATATTCCAATTCAAAAACTAGGACTGTCAGACTGGGTAAACAAAATCTAGCTTTAAGCTCTTTATGAATAACATATATAAAAAAACACAAGAATGCAATGTTGAAAAACAGAAGAATAGAAAAAGAAATACCAGTTGAATTTTAATCAAAATAAAGCTGTTATGTTTATAATCAAATAAAGTAGGTTTGAGGGACAAAAAAAAACCCAGAGATATATAAAAAGATCGCTACATAATGATAAAAGCTCAATACACCAGAAAGATACTGAAAATATGAATGCACCTAGTAACATAATCTTGAGACAAAGCACAAAGTTACATACACAACTTCAAAAAGTTTATAAAATCCACCATCATAAGAGATTATAATACTTGTATAATTTAATTTTTATATAAAATATGTGCATTCTGCAACTGTCAAATCTAGTATCTAGACAGGTCTAGTGCAGCAAGACTTCCCAAGTATTCCTGTACATTAAGCATCACCTGGGGATCTTGCTAAAATGCAGATTCTGGAATGGCAGGTGAAGAGCAAAGCCTGAGCCTGTGTTTTTAATAAGCTCCCAGGGGATGTCAATGCTGCTCATCCTCAGACAGCACTGTGTTCCAGAGAAAGTCTCATAAATTATAAATAATTTTTATTAAACTACTTTCTCTAGCCATAAGGCAATCAACTTAAGAAATAACAACAATAAAAATAATCAGAAAACCCCCCATGCTTGAAAATTAATAAATACTTTTAAAATACCTAAAGGATCAGGAGTGCCTGGGTGGTGCAGTCGGCTGAGCATTCGACTAGATTTCAGCTCAAGTCATGATCCCAGGGTCATAGGATTGAGCCTCATGTCGGGCTCCATGCTGAGTGTATAGCCTGCTTAAAATTCTCTCTCTCCCTCTGCCCCTCTCCCCCCAGCTCACACTCTTTCTCTCTAAAATAAAAATTAATTAATTAAAATAACAAAGATCAGTTCTTTCTGAATATTTGAAAACATTTATCATTGAAGGACTTTTTAAACAACAAAATTGGCAAAATGTACCTAAAGTAATAATCAGAGGGGAACTTATAGACTTGAATGTTAATATTTGAAAAAACTTCTCTATTTCAATTTTCTGGTGGTCTGCTGTTGAACTACAACTCATCTGTACTCCACCTAACAAATGTTAATTGAATAGTCACAGCATTTTCTATTTTGTTTGTTTTCCATTGTTTCCCATGTATTTGGTACACAATAAATACTTATTGAATAGGAAAAAAAAATGAATGAAAATATGGTAGAAATAAATAGTCTCACACCTTAACTTCAAACAGGATCATAAACAAGGAGAGGCCTGTCCATCTTTAAAAATTCAGGAGAAATAAAATTCACAAATTTTACCAAACATATTTCCACCAAAGCAAAGTACTTGTGTTTAGATTATAAGACCAAGAATTTAAAATACTTTAATACTGTTCCTTTAGGAACATAATGGGTTGGTAAGTTCAAAAATGTTTATTTACTAGACAAATGAACAATTCTATCGGCAAAAATGTCCTTATGTTTTAATTGATGCATGCTCACACAATGTTAAGGGAATGGTTAAAAAAAGTAACCTACAGAATTTGCTGATGGATGGGTCATGGAATAAAGAACCACCAAGAGGAAACAGGAGGAGAAAAGGATCAGAAGACTCAAAAATCTCATGAAATCATGGCACTCCCCAAAGAGGAAACACTAGGAAAGCAGTGTCTGCAGAAAATAGCATCAAGAGTAGGACAGACACACTGTTTGAGACCATCAAATACCCAACCTTCAAAACAAAGAAGGAAGTGCCAGAAAACTCAACCTGGCTGAGCAAATCGATGCAAGCTGCTTTAAAATCCTCAAGAGCAACAACAATGTTCATTAGAGACACCACTGGTGTCCAGAGACATCAAACTAAGTGTGCACAGTGCAGGTCAGAGCCTTTGGTTATGCTGGTTCTACTGTCCTGTCAGTCTCATGTTCCTGCAGGCCCCAGCCATCTGGTCACTTGAGATTTCCCAAAATAGAAGAACTTATTGTTTCTAGCTACAGTTAGGCCTAGGAGTCTAAAACAAGAATCTCAGGGGTAAAGGGAAAGCAGGGGAGAAGGAGAGAGTGACACAAGCAGTTCTATTAGCTTTAGATCTGGCCTTGGCCTCTCATCTCCATACCAGAGACTTTAGGCCAAACTGAAATTTACTCTAGTCTCACACTGTACTATTCATCCACAGCACCCATATCTAAGGTCTACTCCCTGCTCCCTATCCCATGCCAGCCTAGAGTGAACAGGATGATGACTACTGCCCTTCGAAGATTCAGACATGGGGCTCACTCTGAACGAGTTCTCAACTTGGCTTCCTAACCAAAACACATAGCCCCCATTCTCAGGAAGAACAAGAATTCCAAAATTCTTGTTCCAAAAGGAAGCTGATCATCTAGACTTCAAAGATCCCAGAACTAGGATCAGAAATTATAGAAAAGTTTGTCAGTTGAGACCTCTGACTGATCCCTTAAAGATACTCTAAGGGCAGTATATATGATTGTGAGATTCTTCCATGTTGTTATATGTAACTGGAGCTCGTTAATTTTCCAGGTGTATAGTGTTCTGTTATATAAATATACCCCCAAATATTAAGCCTCTACTTTTGATTGACATTTGGGTTGTTTCTAGTTTGGAGATATTATAAACAAATTCTAACGTTTTACACATAAAAATAGAATGTGACATCTAAAGAGCATTTCAACCAACCATGCTACCATTAATTTTTCCATGACCATCTAAAGATTTCATTTTCAAAGGACTCATAAAATTAACATCACCTTCAACATGGCAAATGTGTATTCATGTGTGATCATATAAATATAAAATTTGACATTATTTAGAGTTAAAAAAACAAGTATGCTAATTGCTTATATTAGTAGTGAACTATGTGCTAATTTTAAATAAACTTCCCATTAAATCACAGAAACAATATAAACTATCACCCATTTTAAAACAGAATACATACAAGAATATTCATTGCATCCCTTTTTCTGAATTTGTATCGAGATCTCTCTCCAGAAACAATCCTGAATATGGGAACACAACTTGCAAGCTTCCAAACAACTCAATAAATGGATACTTCTATAAAACAAGTCTCACTAAAATGTTAAATGAGAAGAGAACGACAAAAACAAAACAATAGGAAAAGTCAAGGGGAAAAAAATATTCATTGCAAAAACATCAGGAAACTGAGAGGAAAATAACTAGTTACATGAATGCCGGCACACCCATGCAAAAGAGCACTGTGCAACTCTTAAAATGAAATAGGAAGATCTGTAAGTACTCCTGTAAAAAGATCTCCAAGTTACTATTGAGAAACAAGCAAGAGGTGTTAGTGTGAATAAACAGTATAATGTCATCTTTGTAAAAAGAAAAGGAAGTGGCATTCATGTTTTTGTTCCCCTGTACAATATCTGGAGGGCTACAAAAGAAAATGTAAAACAAGTTATATCAAGGGAGTGGGACTATAGGACCAGGATAGAAAAGAAACTTTCACTGTAGAATTTTAATTTCATATCCGATTTCTTTCATGCTTTTATACTACTACATATGTGTGTATATGCCTGACTGTCAAAAACAATAAAAAGTGTATTTTCTGAGACCAAAGAAACATAACTCAGAAAGACAGCTAAACAGAAATTTATAAACTGGCATAAAAGCACTAAGCAATGATTCCTACTCTTACTGAGCCATTGAGCCAAAAAGGGCTTAAAAATTTTTTTTTGGCTGGGGCGCCTTGGTGGCTCAGTCGGTTAAGCATCTGGACTTCAGCTCGGGTCATGAGCTCACGCCCCATGAGTTCGTGCCCTGCATCAGGCTCTGTGCTGACAGCTCAGAGCCTGAAGCCTGCTTTGGATTCTGTGTCTCGCTCTCTCTCTGCCCCTCCCCTGCTCATTCTCTGTCTCTCTCTGTCTCAAAAATAACATAAAAACATTAAAAAATTTTTTTTAATGAAAAAAAATTTTTTTGGCTAATTCAGGATTATGATGATAAAGAGTCAGAGTACTATCTTCATCTTAAAGAAACAAGATTTGCTGCCAAACTTCATTTCTCATTAATACAAGAAAATCCCTACAAAGTTCTATTTTTAAAAATTTTAATGTACTCTGTAATATCCTAAAAATCAAACCACTGTCTTTAAAAAGCAAGTTCAGAATTAGAACACATAAAGATTGTTCTATAAAATATTGTAAGATTCAGTTTAAATAGTAGCTGACAATAGTTAAAATACATAGAAAAAAACAAGTTTCTCTTATGTATGATAGTATTTCATATTAATATTTTTGTTCCATGTTTATAACTATTTATAGAGTAAATGTAATTTATTAGATTAGCACTGTGTCACTAGCACCATGAAGTTAAAACCAGGCACCATGATTCACCTAGTGGAAGCTTCTCATATTACAGAAAAAAAATGAAAAAATAAACTTGGAACTCAGAAGCTGGAAGAATACTTAGGTACCATCTAGTTCTTTGATTTATAGATTAAATAACTGAGTTTCAGAGAAGTTACACAGTTAGTTGAAGGCAAAGCCAGTACTCCTCACTTCACAGTCAGAGTTATTTGACTCTAAACCACACTATAAACCCAATCTTCAAGGTCATAACAAATATCACTGATATAGTCCATACTATATGTATTAATAAAGATAGGAACTTCCAGAAATTACTGAAAGCCTGCATGAAAACTAATATTACATGTATAGCAATAACTCATAGCTTCATAGAAACTATCATCTTAGTTATCATTTATAAAAACTGGCTCCAGAATAAGAAAAAAATGAGTTAATAATCTGGGAAGTAAGAAAAACTTAAAGAAAGTAGCAAAAGGAAGGTATCTGGTAATCATCCATTCAAGTAATCTGTATAAAGATACTACAAAATTATTATACTACCATGGAAATCCAGCTTACATCCTGGCAAAAAATGTCTAATTGGATACAAAGTTGAACGGATGGGAAATTTTTAAACATCACCCATACTGCCTATTATAATACAGGTATTTGAATACAAGTCACTTTCTTTTTTTTTTTTTTTTTTTTTAATTTTTTTTTTTTAACGTTTATTTATTTTTGAGACAGAGAGAGACAGAGCATGAACAGGGGAGGGGCAGAGAGAGAGGGAGACACAGAATCGGAAACAGGCTCCAGGCTCTGAGCCATCAGCCCAGAGCCTGACGCGGGGCTCGAACTCACGGACCGCGAGATCGTGACCTGGCTGAAGTCGGACGCTTAACCGACTGCGCCACCCAGGCGCCCCAAGTCACTTTCAAATTTAACCTAAAATATAGATCAGACTAATGAATTCAGTTAATGTTTACTATGACTATGTACAAACCACAGATTATTCTGAAGAAAAAAATCACAACAATGTTTTCTCAAACAAAAATGTGTGGACTCAGGTTCTGAGCTCTTGTAGATGTGTAACACAGATTCTACTGGAAAAACAGGGTTAGCAAGAAGAGTAATGGGATATTAATAAAATGACCGATTTGTTGTCCTAGGTTTTCCTGGCCAGGAGAATGGAGAATGGAAAAACTGAACCATGAAATCAAAAAGGCATCTGTCTTCCAGGTTTCTCTCTGCCAATGTCTTGAGAAAAATGTTTGAACTTTCCTGTTGGCTTTGTATGCAAATAGCTCCAGATGCAAAGTGAACCACATCTAAGTTATTTGGTTCAACATCTGCTGGTCCAATTCCCATTACTCCTTCTAAAGGGTCGGCTTGTGACAGACAGTTTAGTTTGCCCTCTATATAAGCTGTTTTGAAGGAGCTAATTTGGATTAAAGTATCTATCTAGACCGCTTGTTTTTCCCTTTGATGGTCAATGCATTCTAATGTGGTTCTGTGTAGTGCTACAAGGAACTTAGAAACATATTGGAAAGGACAGTATTCAAGGTTTTGCCTCCCACCTCGCCTTCTAGACAATTTATATTTCTAAAGTTAAAAGTAAAAAGTGAACAGTCATTTGCCTCTAAAACAGCACCACCCACATTGTACACAATGGCAACATGACAATACTTTCTGACTGAATATTCTTTTCATGAAACCTGTATCAAATATTTGAAGCTAAAGTTATTGATAAAAGCACTTATCAATATTAACAATGCATTTCATGAGATATCAGTGATTTGAGCTGACAATTTCCATATGGGATCACTGAAAATGGAATGAGGTCTACAACACACAGCACTCAATGTCTGATACACAGCCGACTTTCAAACATTTGATAAATGAGTGAATTAGTGAACGAATGAACAAACAAAAAAACTAAAGAATTAATTTAAATAAATCTCATGGATTCTGAAACTTTGGATCTGCTGCAATTGGAAAGCAATCAGAAAACATACTGAACCCAAACTAAGACTAACAGTCTAATGTTCTTAGAACTTGTAAGGTCAAATAAAAAGAAAGTCCTTCCTTCAGAAAGGTATGGGTAGAAATTGCATTGAAAGGTAAAAATGAGGAAAAGAGAAGAAATTAGAATATCCATATATGTATGTCCATATTCTGTAGAGCACTACCGGAGCACCTGGGTGGCTCAGTCGGTTAAATGTCTGACTTCAGCTCAGGTAGTGATCTCATAGTTCATGAGTTTGAGCCCTGCGTAGGGCTCTGTGCTGACAGTGTAGAGCCTGGAGCCTGCTTCAGATTCTGCGTCTCCCTCTCTCTCTGCCCCTCCCTCACTGGGCTGTCTCTCTCTCCCCCTCTCTCTCTCCCTCTCAAAAATAAACATTAGGAAAACAAATTTCTAAAAAAAGTAGAGCACTACCAGTCTTATACAAATTTGTAAAAGATACTTGAAGATGATTTCAAAAAACAAGATTTCCTTGCCTTAGAAAAACTCTTATTCTACAAAATACAGTTCTATGAGTTTATAACTCAAAAACTTTCTGATCTTATATACTATGCAGAATCTGGAATGATTTTCCTTTGGAAAAATGTTTAGAAACATAAATAAGAAAAAAAGAAAACTGGATACTATTATTACGTCTAGACCCTAATATTTGTTAACTAAAATTTAGTCTAACTTCTATTGTTCTCGACTGTTACCTGCTAACACACAGTAAGACAAGACAAGAAATCAGGGGAAAAAAAACAAAAACAAAAAAACAGCAAAATAGCGATTCTCTTTTTCTGCAAATCTGTGACTACTCTTGTTAATTATTATTTCCAGGTCACTTGTCTGTATTAGTAATGACCATGAAAGTTCACTGAACCGTAGAGTATACCTTCTTTGCCATATTTGAGTAATTATCTAAGATTTCCAAGATTACTGTATTTTTTAAGGCAAGTTTAGGTTTGCTTCCTCTACCCTGTGGTTGAAAGACTATTTAATTACCTCCAAAGAAGTAAAAACACTTAAAAAGAGTTACTTGCTGTATTGCTATATTGTATACCTGAAACTAATACAATACCATATGTTAATTAACTGGAATTAAAATAAAAACTTTTTTGAAAAGAGTTACTTTTGAAAGCAAATGTGTTCTAATCATCAAGAAATAATTACTGAGCATTATTTACTATCAAGGTAAAATACTATACTAAGTATTTAGAATTCATAAAGGTTTAAATAGTCTCTACCTACCAAAGTTTAGTCTAAAGTAGACATGTAAAGGTAGCAGTCATAATGATAATACATTTTTTCATATAAATTAGTACACCCATATTCATAGCAGCATTATTTACAGTCAAAGAAAGCAACCCAAGTGCCCATCAATGTATTAATAGATAAACAAAATGTGGTCTGTACACATAGTGGAATATTAGTCAGGCTTAAAAAGGAAGGAAATTCTAACACATGCTATAACATGGATGAACCCTGTGAACATTATGCTAAGTAAAATAAGCCAGTCACAAAAAGACAAATACACTATGATTCTATTTACATGAGTTACCTAGAGTTGACAGAAAGTAGAATGGTAGCTGCCAGGGGTTTGGGGGAGGGGCAAATGGGTGGTTTTGTTTAAGGGCTTTGGAGTTTCAGTTTTACAAGATGAAAATGTTCTAGAGATTGGCTGCACACCAATGTGAACATACTTAATGATACTAAACTATACACTTAAAAACAGTTACATGGTAAATTTTGTGTCATTTTACCACAATTAAAAAAAAAATACCAACTGGCATGACCTAAGTCCCAAGCAAGTGGTGCAGAAAAAAACTGATATAATAGCTCAGAAGAAAGAAGAGTTATGAAATATAGATTCAGTAAAAGCTCTATGCCTTATTTTGAAAGAAAAGTGAGACTCAAGTAAGCAGATAGGAGATGAGGGAAGGTATGAAAATCAGAGCAATGGCAAAGTGATAATAGACATCATCCAGAAACAAAATGCAGATCAAAGTTTGGCTACAGGCTTCAAAAAGAATAACCATGGAAGATAAAGCTAGAAGGAAAGGCCATGAAATAGAGAGGAAAATGCTTGATAAAGGCAACTGTTTTCATTGAGTATCTTTCACTAAAATAAAGTAGTAATTATCACCCTTGTACTGACAGTAAAGGCAGAAAGAAAAGGAGATTGATAACCTCATATTCACTTGTCTCTTACTTACATTCTCCAACTCCCATGATGATGTAAGTGTGGAGACACGTTTTACAGGTTAAATGCTATACATGGTTAAATGCCATGAGATACAGGCTTACAGGAAACAGTTTGTATACAAAATTAACATGTGAATTTCCTTTATTCTCAATGGCAACTTTTTAATATCATCATCAGCTCTGCACAGAAACTAGCATTTTGAAAAGTCCCACTGTGTAAATGATCCTAATAGTACAGTGAGATGCATGTTTTGAGGTACCTCGATTCATTAACAGTATTGTAAGTTATAAACAGACACTGTTTACATGATAAATTAATTATCCCAGTTGCTATTATGAAATCATCCTCCAACTAACTGCCAGCCCTAAAGCAAGATAATCATTAGTCACACTAAGCCTACTACATTCTTTGCTTAAAATCTTTTATCCTAATCTCGAAAAGGAAAATTTCTATTCTCCCCCAAGTACTTTAAAAACTTAAACCAAATGTTTCTGAGTAATCTTCTTGGATTTTAAGATATGGTAAAACTTGGTTAATATTCATCTCTTTTAAAAAGATCTTTCATATAGATTACAGACTGCTAGGATGTAGGTAGAAAACCAGACAAAAGGAGAATATTAGTCTTTCCTAAAACTGAAAAGAATCTACTTTAGATCTCTTAAAGCTTCCTATTTCTCTGGACTTTGGTGTGGAAATGATTAAATTGTTATACTAATTAGGATGTTCAGATCACTCTTGTCTAAACAACTTCGGATACCTGAATCAGAGGCAAACAATACAATACCAGCAAGCAGAGGAAGAGAAACCATCTTCAACAAAAGAGAAAGATTATTTTGGCTGAGCAAACATCTGCCATGTCTTAACTTTAGCTTGTGGCCAGGTTTCTTTACCTCCACTTCTGCAAGTCACCAAGGAAATTCAGAAAGACTTCAGATCTGACTTTTTAAGGGAGTAAGGGAGAAACTGTGTGTGTGTGTGTGTGTGTGTGTGTGTGTGTGTGTGTGTGCACGCGCGTGCGTGTGTGTATGCATGTGCACACTAAAGGAATTGTTCTTTAATTCTAATAAGGCTTTGAGGACTTGACCTACAGATATATAGATACATAGATGGGACATATAACATTCACTCTTGGAGAACAGGAATTAGATAATCTGCCCACAATATACAATTCTTTATTACACTGCCACAATAATTATAGCAAAATGGATTCTGTTCTTGCTTTCACACATAGTAAAGAAGTACAATTTGTCTTCAACTTCTAATCTACTGAAACCATTTCTTTAAAAGCTGCCTCTGACTGTGAGGTTTTTCTCAGTCTCCAATCTCATTGACCTCGCTACATATAGCCTTTGATACCAGTGACCATCCCTTCTTTGAAATGTTCTACTCCTGATGCCTAGCCCATACTCTCCTTCTCTCTCGACCTTCTGTCCTTTTCTTCCTCCTGTTCCCCAACTAAGGACATCTAAATGTCTCTACTTAACCCTATTCTCTTTACATACTGTTTCCTCCAGTTATCACCTACAACTTCAACTATCATATCCATGAAGAAACTCCCAAACCAAGAACTCCAGCCCTAACCTTTCTCCTGAACTCTAGGTACCTTAAATACACGTCTAGGACAAATTCATTAGGCTTCAAACCGTCCCAAATTAACTTTTTAATAAAAGTCTCTATTTCTGTTCAAGGAAATGCCATTCCTTCAGAACCAAGGCTTAAAATCTCAAATATCAATTTTGACTCCTCCTTCTCCCTCACATCCAGTCACCCAGACAGCCCTGATGATGGGGTTTTTTTTCCACAAAAGAGTTATTGAAAAAGAATGGAAATATAATCTGAAAGACTAGATTTCATTCCTAAACATATATATCTGTATCAAACTCCAAAATTTTATAAACCATCATTTTGTACAAGAGGTATACTGAAGCTGGCCTATCTACCTTACAATAAGCAAAAAAGTGACAACACACTGAAAATCCTAAACTGTTATATAAATATCATTATTCCAATTCTTCCTATTGATTTCCACTGTCACCCTAGTCATCATTCATTCAGCTATTCATTCATGTTTTTCTTTAATTATTCTATGAATATTTATTTAGGGCCAGCTATAAGCTTGGCACTGTGTTCGACATTTAAGACATAACAACAGGACAAACAGACATAGCACCTAACGTCACAAAACTTACAACCTAAAATGCAAGTCAAAAAATAGGTGTACATAGGTGTGGGAAGGTTCTCTGGGAAGGCCTCCCAGAAAAAGAGATATTAAAGCAAAAGACAACACATAAAAAACAGAGGAGTTAGTATAGTAAGGGAGCAGGAGAGTGTGGCAATGGGGAACAAGGTGAGAAATTCCAGGCAAAGGAAACAACAAACATAAAGCCCTCAAACAAGAATGAGCATCCTAACTATGTCATCCTTTCCCATGTTTACACCTTTGTTTCATTTATTCTTCTCTCTTCAAAATCTTTCCCCATTCTCCCCTCTCTGCCTATTGAAATCATAAATATCCTTCAAAGCCCAGATCGATAATATATACTGACCTTCTAGGACAGTACTTGACTCATATGAGGCCTAAAATAAACATTTGCTAAATGAATGCATGACGAAATCATCATTCTTCCCAAATCACAAATCTGCTTCATATTACAAATCTGCTACATATCACATACAGGTACGTATGTGCCTATCTTCTCTTGAAGTAAAGGACACATTCCCCTAGTGCTTAATGCATAATAAGCACTAGAAAAATATTTTAGGATGAATAACTCTAATAATCTAAGACTAAACAGAGCTGTTAAAGAAGGATCCTTTTATCTTCTACCTCCAATTTTACAACGATTTGGCAGAGCAAAAAGTCTAGAAAATTCAAAATATTATTTATACATGAATTATATTAATACTGAACATTAGGTCTTCCACAAAATATCTCTAAATACTAGAATTTATTTTTGCATTTGATATCTTGGATGGCTAAATTTTTATTTTTAATACTTATGAATGACCTTCCTAAAAAAAAAAACAAAAACACTTCTAAATTTAAATACTGGTGAAGATGTAAAATTATTTTAGAATATTTTTAGAATATAAGAATAAGGAGTCTTTTTAATTAATTAACCAGGCAGTCTAAAAATATTATTTGGTACCTCATTTTCCTAAAACTAAGATGAGTTAGGAAATGTAAATTATACTTTAATTTCATTTAATGTTCATGATATCATTTTTGAAATCATGCCTCAAGCCACACTGCAGAATTTGTTATGCAATTTATAATCTGTTAAGAGAAAAACCTAAATTAAATCTGGGTCATTCCTTTTTTCAGATCAAAGAAGGCCAAGTGCAAAGTAAAAAGGCTTTCAAAGAAAAGGCAAAAATGTTAAATTAAAAAAAAAAAAAGAAAAAAGAAAAACCTCTCTTACTGCATAGTAGTACCTGTAGGAAAAGCAGCCCAAGGAATAGCAGGAGACGTAGTTTGGGTTTCGCCATTTCCACCATCAAAAATCTCTGCAGCCTAGGAAAAAAAGGCAAATTTATTTTAGAATATCTAAAAAGTAGAAATGCTAATTGCAATCAAGCCTTCCAAATTCTACAAGCATATTCTCTGTGATATACCCTCCAAATTACTCAACTGCTTTTCAGTCTTCATTGCTACCACCACAACCACTACTCACCACCCCCAGTACTCAGGCTGCATTATTTTTAAGTAAAAACCTTCCTTCCTTATTAAAATATATCTCATGCCAATGAAATTTTTATTTTGTATATCCTTCATCACATTTTCACTTGTGAGCTTTATACCTAAGAACTCTAAACTCTAAACACCACAAATTTGCTCGTGTATGTAAGAAAAAATATATTTTACTTTAAAAGTATCAACACCAAATCTTTTTCATTAATTAGCACAAAAGCTAATCGAGATCAATCTAAAGAAATAGGATTCATCTATATTCTTGAATAATCTGCCAGGTGGATTTACTGGCAATCAACTCTAATAGAGAATTCCTAAAGCTGGTGTTTTAAATTAACAAGCCTTCCTACTGAACAGTTTTAAAAGTAAAGGACAGTCAATTACTGAATGCTGAGTTTGTGGGTAAGAGTGAAGAGTTTTCTCTCCCTTAAGTGTCCAGGTCACAGCAAAATTATTACTGAGAAAAGGAGCCAGAATTTCAATTTGGATTCCGCATTGAGTTGTCAGCCAAAAAGCAGTCAATTGAGACAATCTGCCATGGAAGCTAAGTGACGTAAAATATAGTAATTATTATCTATAAACTATGAAAAATGAACATGGTTTATATGACCAAGGATAGAGACCTTCCATATTTCTACAATTGGATGCAAAAAGAAAGAAACCTAATAACCAATTAAATTAGAATAATTGGTTAACATTGTAAATATTTAATACTGAAAAGAATAGATCCACTGACTGTAACAATGAAATATAATTTTACTCTGAGGTAAACTACCCACTTTATTTTTCTCTGGTATAATAAATCAAGCATGGTTTAAACAAAGGAGACCAAACTAAGTTTTAACCTTCAAATAACTGACAACTCCTAAACAATAAACTAAGATGATATCTGAAACATGTATTATCCTCAAAATGAAAGGAATTTTAACAAAATTTTAAATGTTACATTTCAGTAAAAGATGAAATCACCCAAAAACACCCAAAATATTAAAGAAAATGGAAAAAAACATACAAATGTGCTAAACAAACACCAGTTTTAGATGAAATGAAACAGGTATGCTCATATTCCAAATATCTCCATTTTGACAGATAAAAAGATCAACGGATGAGAAAAGGACCCTAATCTAAAAAAACTCACACCATTCTTTCATGGTTTTCAGAATACTGAGTATATACTTAATATCTTGTTTCTATTAATGTCTTTAATTAAACTCCCTATTTTTAAAAAACAATCTCCTTTTTACCAAATTCCAAAGTAGGTGAAAATCTTACTAAAAAAAGGAAAAAAAAAATCACAGAGCTCACTTAGTAGTTCCAAGACTTGAGCTCAGGCATCCTGACTCCTAATCCAGAGATTTTCCTGCAAGACTATACTGGCTCCATAAAAATAACTGGGTTACAAAATATTTCAATAAAATGAACACACACTGAAAAGGATTACGGAAAAGACAGTGCTTCTTCAGCTAACAATTTCCACTTACAAAGCATCCAACTCAAACCTGAGAGAATAATCTAACAACACAAACATACTAATTAGCTCTATAAGCCACCAAAAGGCTACGTATTTAATATACTAAATCAACTCATTACAGGTGTAAACATGAAAATATGTGACAGATCTGCAATACTCATCCCTCATCTCACAAGTATTTCCTAATAGACATGTATCCCAGCAAAATCATCAGCTGACAGTTTTTACAACTTCTTTAATGCTTCCACTAGTAGCACTTAATTGCTTCAATTCAAACCATTCTAATGGGCATGGCCAGATGTTCAATAATAATAAATCATTTTTATCTTTCAAAAGGGATATATTTTAATTCTCCTTGATTTCATTTTTTTATTCCAGTTTTACATTAAAGATGATCAAGAAATGATCCTGAGTACCAATGACAGATAATACATTTTCAAAATAGTATACTCCATTATAATCCCACAAAGTTAAAGCAATTACATAAGCAAAATAAGGTAATTGCACATACCTCAAAACCACCAAAATCATCATCATCCATTCTTCAAGTACACCTGAAAAATATCAGAAGACATTGAAACAAGCCCACACACACAGTTATTTACGTCAAAATATTTTTCTTACTTAAATGTATATACATTTTGACTTGCAAACTAAAACTATTTCATTTGGGTTTTAAGAAACTACTTTTTAAAAACTATATGGGTATGCATTTTTTAATGCAAAAAGACTGGGGGGGGGGCGTTGGCAAAATTAGCCATTCAGGCAAAATTAGCAATTGCTGTGACTTTTTCAGCAACCATGTATTTTGCCATTTGTGTTGAGACGCCAGGAGTGGAAAAATATTCTTTTACATTTTAATTTGCTTTTCCCAAATTGGCGCTAGGGCTCAATTCAATAATGCTTCCTGCTTTTTGCATCTATTCCTCAGTTGTCTGGCAACATCAGCACAAACTCCAGCTAAGAACAGGACTGTGGTGAATTTTTGGAAATCTGTCCCCTACCACAAAGGTTCTTCCCTCGGTTTCATGGCCGAGGTTGATTTAGATTTTCAAAACTGATCAGCATTTTTGAGCTGTGGCCACAACTTCTGGAGCATTTTGATATGTGTATTTTTAGCTGAAACTACTTTGCACTTTTGGAAAAATGTGGAGCAAGTTACTAGGCTGATCAAGATAAATCAAGTCATGTATTCACGAGAGACCAGCGAAGAGAAAAACACAAGTGAATATCCTGAATTCCTCTCTTCTTTACACTTAAACTATGTTAAGACAGACAAGCAGTTAAGATAATCCATGCTTTATTTTGTCCTAAATGTGTGTCATAAAAACGGAAGGAAAAAAACATGAGTACCTGGGCGTTAAGAAGAATAAAAAGAAAAAGCTTTTATCTAACAAACCACTAAAAAACCAAAAAGCCCTGAAAAGTAAAACAAGCAATAGATGGTATACATTTAGATGAAAAATAAGTTTATAATAAATTGTGATTCAGCGGCCCAAGTACTACTCTAGTCAATAACTGGTTTCCGTTCTTATCTTTCAAAAGTGAACTATCCAAATTATTAATTATAGTTTCCTTGACTCACTAATACAAGATGAACCTGATTATAGGAAAACAACCTTCTCCAACTTCTAAAAAAAAACAGCAAAACAAATTAAACCATGTTAAGCGATAATTCTAAAGGGATTTTCTAAGGTACTTTGCTTTAAGTGATGAAGCAGTAGTAATCTATAGTCATGTCTTGCCTTGTCAATGAAATTAATATTAATGCCTTCAAAAATATTTTCAAAAACTAGTCAGAGAAAAATACACAGTAAAACACAATCTCAAGGATTGTTTTAATAGACAAAGAAAACGTATATTCACAGAAACACAGTAGGTAATGACACTAAAAGGAATATATGTAGACAGAAGTACATTAAAAAAGGAAAGACATTAAATTAATCAAGATGAGATACCACTGTTGTCACCGTTACCTACAATTTAGTAGTTTGATGAAAATTTTTTAAAGATGTATTTCTCAAAAAAATCAGAGCTAACCAAGTCATCCACATACAACACTTAAAAAATACAAACCAGACTTTCAGAAACTTTTGATGGTGGTTAGTTTAAAATGGAATTCGCATTAATTCTGTGTCTCAAGCAAATAGAAATCTGTATGTGATTACATTTTTTATGAAGAAATTATGAAATAAGAGTGACATGGATACTGAGAATTAACCAAGTCTAACTATAAACACTAAGTTTGTGTTTTCCACATGTATCCCACGAATCTCAGTAGACAATTAAAAAATATTTTTAGCATCTACCACACTATATCCAAATAATATGGTCAAAAAAATAGAATTTCTAGAGTAATGCTTCTATGTGTTTTGTAAATTACATCCCAATAAATTATTTGTAAGATACCAGAAAACTTGCAAACAAAAACAAATAGCCATATTTAGCAATCATTTCAGCTTGTTTGCATGTGGTAATGAACTAAACACCATCAGTTTTTTAAGTACTGATTTAACTCTACAAAAGAATTGATGTTTTCCATACCCCAACAACCTCTACATATTAAAATGCAGATGGTAGTCTTCTACTTTATTTTCAAAGAAATGAAATATTAACACATTTTAAAAGATACATGTGTTTTGGGGCATGTGGGTGGCTCAGTCCGTTAAGCATCCAATATTCTTAACTTTGGCTCAGGTCCTAATCTCATGATTTGTGAGATAGACATGGAGCCCTGCTTTGGGTACCGCGCTGACAGTGCAGAACCTACTTAGGACTCTCTCTCTTCCTCTCTCTCTGCCCCTCTCTGGCTCTCTTTCTCTCTCTCAAAATAGATAAACTTAAAAAAAAAAGAATAAATGTGCCTTGAGTTTCTTAAAATACAATAATTAGAGAAATATTATTTTAAAGCATTAATATTTCTCCAAATAATTTACTTTCAAATCCTGCAATAGTTGCTGTTTCTTTCTAAGCCTCACAAAGAGCAGGAGGAAGTAATATTAACAGCACTGATTTGTAAAAATCAATTTTACTAAATACAAAACACAAAAATTAGTTTTTAAAAAGAAATATTACAAGTGTGGTCTTCTTTACAGATTTAGCTACTCCATCACATTTAAAACAGTATTTTATCTAAAACGCATTTATCCTTTTTTAAAATATTTCTAGCATTTAACATTATATCCCATTAAATTACAACTATAATACAGCAACACCAAATATACCTGTCACATAAGTTATAGAGTCATGAGCCGGACCAAAAAATTGGCAGATCATTAGTTCATCTTTTGGTGTCATGGCAGGAGATAAGATGCATACTTTGTTATGATTAGGTATCTACATTGAAAGATTTCACAGTATCTAGTTTAACAATTCTCAGACTTCTTTATATCTGAATTTGATCTCTTCTGTTGTGCTAGTATATAAATTCCCTCCTTTATTATTCTCAGTATTTAATATATTGCTGATATTTTACAAGGAAAACATATATACAACACTTAATGTAACAAATTTTTATTACGTGACTCTGTAGAACTGAGCAGTCAAGATCCTCAAGGTGTTACAGTCTAGGAAGAGTGGGGTGGGGGGAAGAGTGTAAAAAAAATGCAAATTTTAATAACATGAGCTATAAAAGAGCCTTAAGAAAGAAGAAAAAGTGTCTAAGGTGGAAGGAAAGATTTACAGATGTGATATATCTAGTAGGAGCATCATAAATGCTTCAGGGGGGAGATATTTGAGAAATCTATTTCAACAGACCTAACAAAGAATTTTAAATGGCACATTAAGAACATGTATTTTATTAGTCTTTTCCTAAAAGATAGCAAAGATTTGTTTTGATTGTTTGCTTCTGCATAAACACAGGGTCAAAGAGAATGTGAAATGAGAATACTGCAAAAAATTCTGAAAGCAAATACAAGAAAGATGAATCTAAAACTACTAGTGCAGAAAATAAGGATCAATCACATTTACATCAAAGAATCCACAAAAGGCTTAGGAACACATGTCAATGAAAGTTGTGTAAAGGTAAGACTCAAAATAAAAGTGGCAGATATATCCCAAGATCCCCTTCTACAATCTGCACAACAGGAAAACTTATAGTTCTTCATCACAGCAGAAGACTGGGTTTATTCCCTGGACAGGGTAAAGCCAAGGGTCTCTGGATTAGAGGACACCGAGACAGCTGGACTAAGTCAAAGTTGTATTCAATACTGAGACCCATTCTCCCAGTCCTCTTTCATCACTTGGCAACCAAACTGCCAGCAGCTAGGTTTCAATCTCTAGTCATCAGTAGAAGATTCTTCTCTGGTGAATCTAATCAACTCATGAAAAGGACGTCATCAGAGGCACCACCAAGAAAAAAAAAAAAGTTCACTCAGCTATCACTACTTTGACAAATCCTATCCATATGCAGAAAATTTCCAACTTGCTACTGATTTCAGTAAAATAATGAACAGTATAAAGGCTAAACGAAAAGATTATCAAGTCAGGTTGCCTCGATTCAAATTCTAGTTCTGCTACTTAAATGTGTTACACTGGGCAAGTTATTTAAACACTGTGTACCTCAGTTTCCTCATCTGTCAAACAGAGATACTACTAGTACTACTACTACTACTACTACTAATAATAATAATGGTAACTAACTCTTAAAGTCATTATAAGGATTAAATAAATAAAATAGATGAAGCACTTACAACAGTCTCTGACACATTCTAAGTATTATATAAGTGTTTGTTACTTTATTAGTAGTGTTTCACTCTTACATATGAGCAGATGGCCAAGGACAATAAAAGATACGAAGAAAGTATCTAATATAAAAAATAAGAGACCAAACCAAAGAGAAAGAAACAGAGACTACACAAGAAAATTTTCAAAAAATAAAAACATAACTAGTACTTTCAGAGAATTAACAACAGAAGATAGTGCATGCATGGAATAAGAACAGGAAGCCTTCATTTCGGGGAAGAAGGGGAAGAAATGAGAGAGGGATGTGCACCTAGACTAAGGTCTTGAAAATAAAAATGATTACAGAAATGAAAATTGCAGGGCGGAAACTAAAGCTGAGGAAATTCCTATTAAAAGAGGAGTATAAAAGAAAAAGAAATGAAAAGTCAGAGTAAAAACATAAGAAAATTAAAAGATCCAGTCCAGAATATGCAATATCTAATTATCAGGAATTCTAGAAAGACAAAGTAGAGAAAACAAAAGGAAAGAAATCATCAACAAAATAATTCAAGAAAATTTTCTAGAGGCACCTGGGTGGCTCAGTCCATTAGTGTCTAACTCTTAATTTCAGCTCAGGTCATAATCCCAGGGTCATGGGATCGAGCCCCACATCAGGCTCTGTGCTGAGCATGGAGTCTGCTTAAGATTCTCTCTCTCCCTCTGCCCTTCTACCCTGTTCATGCTCTCTCTCTCTCTCTCTCTCTCTATCTCGAAAGAAAGAAAGAAAGAAAGAGAGAAAGAAAGAAAGAAAGAAAGAAAGAAAGAAAGAAAGAAAGAAAGAAAGAAAGAAAAAGAGAATTTTCTAAAACTAAAGGATACGATATCCAGATTTAATAGTTCCTCAAGTATCCAAGAAAATAGAAGAACAAACCCACACTAAGGCACAGTAGAGACAAGGAAAAGATCCTACAGGCTCCCAGAGAGATAAAATAGGTTTCGTACGAAGAATAAAGAATACAATCACATTAGAGTCTTCACAACAGCATCGCTGGAAGGTGAAAGGCAAGGGAACAATGCTTTTAAAATTATGAGGGAAAATGATTAGCAGATAGAATTCTAAAATCAGCCAAACCAACAAATAACAAATGTGTGGGAAGACTAAAGTCATATTCATACTTCAAAGTGTCAAAATTTTTATTTCCCATTCTATAGAGTAAACCAAGAGAATAAGACACAAGGACGAAATGGGATTAGAAAAGAAAAACTGTGGGAGAATTAAGAGTTGAATTAGTGACTAAAACATTAACCAAATTAAAAAAAGAAAAAATAATACGTTGGACAGGAAAAGTAAACATTGTAACAGTACTATATTTTTTAGCCATGAATACTATTTACATGGCAATAATAAACAATGAATAACTAACGGCACCAAAATTATACTAAAACCGTATCTGAAAGCTAAGAGAAAGAAGAAGCATGTGGTATGAAGTATAGAGAGGGTGATGAAAGACAGCTAAAGCTTCATCTTCCATATTGGAAAGTTGCTGGGTATGAAACTGAAAAATGAAGAAGTAGCAATAATAAACATGTTTAGGGATATACTGGTAAACACTAAAATTATCAACCATATGTACTAAACATCTTGCTTCTAGAAAACAAGAAAAGGAGAGGCTAGAAGAGAAGAGCAGGCATAGGAGATGGTTATTTCATAACAAGTATTTTACAACTTTAAACTGTGGGCACATATAACTGATTTCTTTAACAACAGTATTAGAAGACATCATGGCACAATGACCAACCATCTATTATTTCTATCAAAATATTTGGAAAAATAAAATTCAGGGAAAGTTACTTTTAACAAAACTATAAACAAAGGCATAAATGCTTTAAATTAGTATTTAACCAGTGAAAAAATTAAAATTTTTCATGTTAATCTCCTTTATAACATTTATTCATTAACATCTATTTTAAGTGTTTATACAAAATGGAAAAGCATACCTCAAACACCAGAGCTGGAAAAAAAGTCTAAGAAAAAAAAAACAAAAACCTTAGGTGAGTGACTCAAAAAGTACAATCTCCGGAGATCATCCAAATGATTCAATCATCCCTAAGTGTCCTACTAGTTAACACTGTCCACTTAGCACTTCAATCTCTAGCCCATCTGAAAAACTACTGGCTAACCAACATCCTCACAGTCACAGTATTTTTCCATTTGATCCTTTTTCATGCCATTTTTCCTAGAAGCAATAGACAACTGATTTTTTTTTTTTTTTTTTTTTTACTATCCTGGGCAAACATAAATTGTTAAGGAGAAAGCAGAACAAAAGAAACACACACACACACACACACACACACACACACACACACACACACACCTCTTAGTTAAGGTTAAAAATTAATAGCCACTAAGACCGAACTACCTTAAAGAGTCTAACCATCTAAGATCAGAATTTCAGGCTTACCTGTTCAAGGATATTATTTATTTACCTAATTTTCTGTAAGCTCTTCTGAGGTAGTGTCGGGACAATTTTATCTACTTTTAACTCTCTGGTACCTTCAACTGAGCAGTTCCTAGCACACAGTAGGGTCTCAAAAAATATTTTTGAATCAGTGCTTTTGGAATAAACCACTAAATGAAAACAAATGAGTTGCTAATAGTTCCCACATGACTTCCCTTCCCCTTTTACTTCTCCAAGAAAAACATGTTGGAACTTGAGTGGTAGAGGATCAAGTTGCTAGCACTAAAACAGCTCTATGCATATTAAGGCATGAGTTTGAAGGCCTACATCTTAAAAGAAATTATGCTCTACACTCCTCTCTCTTAAGTGTCCAATTATTATTAGGATTAATAATAACTTTGACACTTTCCGGATGAAGCAGAATTACAAAATAATTGCTATACTATAAATACCACTGCCAATGGCAAAATATCGTCACAAGTTAAAAAACTGAGATATTCACTACCTGAAAAACATTCTATTCATAAATGATCAGATAGGAAAATATCCCCAAAACAATTAATAGTTCTAGTAACTAAATATTTTCCTTTATATAATTTTCACCTGTACTTAAATTTTTGTCTTTGCCAGCCTTCATTCAAGAAAATTTACATATCCCAGCAGGTAACAAGAAACAAAAATTGCAAAACACTTAGACTCTCCAAATGCTTACCTATTTTCCAACTCTTTGGCTAATTCTTCTATTTTCCAACCTCTTTGGTTAACTCTTCTACCTCCTCTAACTCCTTCAGGGCAATCTTTCCCTCAGCTGATGGATCTATGATCCTGTCTCATCTTCTCCTTGAAAGAGTACATTCACTCTAATGATCTTAATGCTCCACTCAAATTTTCCAAAATTAACCACCTCACTGGGTTCAGTCATATATTTCCAACCAAATAATAAATACTTTTGTATGGCTATTTTACTGTCAACTCAAAATTCTCACTGTATGAATTATACCCCTATCTGGCAAAATCTCCGCCCTCAATGAATATTAGTGGGTAGATATCACCTCTTCTCACATTTTAAAAGAGGACACAGTCCTCTAGATAGAAGGAAACAAGATTTAAGAAATACTACAGTCTCTTTCTCATCTTTACTTCTCTCCAAGAGAAAAATAATCAAAATAAGTGACAGGAGGTCATCCATAGGTGTCCTACTGGGTGAGATTAATGTATAGAATTCCCATACACAGTACTGTGCATACACAGTACAAGCTCTTCGAGTTCCTCACTGGGAACTGTGTGCCCGTTAACATGTTATTCCTCCAGTGCAGCTCCCATGAGTGAAGCTCATCAGAGAAAAACTTCATTTCCTTAGCATGAAGACATGTTTTTTAGCTTGTGACTAGATGAGTAATAGGAATTCAGAAGAGAACTTGTGAGAGACCTCATTTCCACCTCAGTCCAAACCACATTTACATTAAACCTTTAATAATAAGAGCACTTTTCTGATTCCTATGACTTGGTTCTACTTCTCAACTGACTCAAATCTGGAGTGGTACAAGGCAACTGATAATGGCTCTCCCCAAGAACCACCACCAATATCCAATTACCTAACTTCTGCCGAGAACTTAAGACAATTCACTGTAATTCACTGGATTCACAGTGCTGCCTATCCATACCCATTTTTTTCTCTCTAATTCTCCAGAAACTGTGTCAAAGATTCTCAATACTCCTCAAACTTCCAACCTTTTCATTCCTTTCTGTATTCAAAACACATGACCAATCCTCCTGCTAAAACAGAAGGCATTTTTAGAGAAGTTCCTTAACTTCTTTCTACCAAAACTATAGTTACCAGCATCTGTACCAAGCTATCCCACTTTCTTCTGCTCACACTGAAGGAGGAATCCCTCTATGTTCTTAAAGCTAATTCCTCCATCTGTGTTTTCAGAGACTTGGCTCTCTCAATCGTTCTTTCTCTTAAATACTGAACTTCCTCCTCTTATTTGGCTCTTCCCAAAACACTGAAACATGCTCCAGTTCCTACATCTTTAAAAATGAAACAAAACAAAAACAAAAGCAAAACCATCCTCAACTACACATTCTTCTCCAACCACAGACCTCTCCTTTTCACAGCTCAACTTCATAAGTGCTGTATTCTTACAGCCCATGCCTGCAACCAATTACCTCCTTTTCACTAAATGCAAAAAGACACTTTCAATTCCTTGTCTTATTTGAACACTAACAACATTTGACCAGTCTTTCCTTCTCAAAACACTCTCACCCCGTGGTTTACAAGACAACCATACTTCTTTTCCCTCTTTCTTCCTATTTCTCTGGCTGCTTCTTCTCAATCTCCCTTGTAGGTTCTTCTACCTTCCAGTTAGATGATGGTGTTCCTAAATACTCCAACCTACCCCTTCTTTTTATCTCACTTCAGAAACACTCCCTGGACTCACTTAAAATACAAGCTAAGAAATCTCTAGTTAAGATCCACCTCCTGAGCTCCAGACCCACATAAACAACAGACAATTGAATAGTCACTTTTCCAATTTGGCAGGCACCTCAAATTCAATACAACCAAAACTGAACTCAAGATCTCTCCCATCAAAGTCAATTTACTGTTCCTCCAAAATACCTTCACCCAGTGATTGGTATTACCATCTACAAAACAGCTGGCCAAGACAAAATCCTGCAGTCACCTTTGCCTCCTTTTCTTTCTCACCTCATACATCCAATCAATAACCAAATCCTACGTCCTAAACACCTCTAGAATCCATCTCCTCCACTCAGTATCCAAATCTTTACTCTAGTTAGAGCCCCATTATATTTCATCTGGCTTATACCATCAGCCTTCAAAACAGTTCTGTTTCCAATTTTCTCCTTTCTACTCCATTCTCCACTCTGCTACCCAAGTGATCTTTTTAAATACTCACCTAGTTAAAACCTTTCAGTGGCTCCTTGTTACTTTACAAAGTCAAAATTCTTAGCAAGAAATTAATGAACCTTTGTGCCAAGCCCTGGACAGTGTATGACCCCTTCTTAATATAACATTACTCTCAGGAGCAAGAAACATAACAAGCTTTCATAACACGCAAAAGACAGAAACCTAGACAAAATGACAAGATGGAAGAATTCTTCCCAAAAGAAAGATCAAGGAGAAACCACAGCCAGGGATTTGCTCAAAACAGATAGAAGCAATATATCTGAACAAGAATTTACAACAACAGTCATAAGAATACTAGCTGGGCTTGAAAACAGCATAGAAGACCTTGCTGCAGACAAACCATAGAAGAAACCCTTGCTGCAGAGATAAAAAAAAAATCTAGAAACTAGTCAGGCTGAAATGAATGACCCTTTATAACCTAGTTTCTGCTACCATCCTCATCACTAATACATCCATACCCTGCAGTCATATAAGAATTTATATATGAACCATGTGACTCTGGCCAAATCACCACACCTCTCTCGACCTCAGTGACCTCATATGTAAAATGAAAAAAATGATTACATGACTTCTAAGATATTGCATTGTAAGATCCTCTAAATATATTATTCTATGACTAAAATCAAATTCCTTTCTTTTTCATAAAGAACTTCCTGAATGGGGCACCTGGGTGGCTCAGTCGGTTAAGCCTCCAACTTCAGCTCTGGTCATGATCTCACGGTTAGCGAGTTCATGCCCCACATTGGGCTCTCTGCTGTCATCACAGAGCCTGCTTTGGATCCTCTGTCCAAGTCTTGCTCTGCCCCTACCCCACTCATGCATGGGCTCTCTCTCTCAAAAATAAACATTAAAAAAAGATAAATTTTTTTTAATGTTTATTCATTTTTTGAAAGGAGAGACATACAGAGAACGTTGAGTAGGGGATTGGCAGAGAGAGAGGGAGACACAATCCGAACAGGCTCCAGACTCTGAGTTGTCAGCACAGAGCCTGACTCGGGGCTCAAACTCATGATCTGCAAGATCATGACTTGACCTGAAGTTGTACACTCAACCGACTGAGCCACCCAGGTGCCCCATAAAAAAACAAAAACAAAAACAAAAAAACAAAAAAATTTCTTTTTAAGTTTCAACAACAAAAAAAGAACTTTCTAAATATTTTCTATTCTGAATATGTCATTTTCAGTCAATAATATTGCCATCATTCTTTAATCCATGCAAAATGCAGAAGCTAGGTGTCACCTTTTATTCTTTGCTTTACACCGTAGTCAAGTATGTTATTCAATCCTATATTAGTTTCTCCACTCTTCCTTTCCTTTCTCCTCTAGTGATCATCCCTGTGATCCAGATATCTACCACTATTTCTTGAAAATTATCAGAACTTACTAGTCACCCTGCTCTCCAATCCATTTATCACACTGGACAACTCCTTATAAAACAATGAAGTTTTAAACTCTAAGACTATCATGTCAATGTCAACTCCAAAGCTTTCAAACTAAGAATGAAAAATCCATCTCTTTGAGGCATGAACTTTGGAGCCTCACTGATAAGCAAAGTAAGCACGAAGACAAAGCTGTGACTTGCATTGGCATTAATCATTAAAAGTAAAAATAAGGAGGCGCCTGGGTGGCTCAGTCAGTTAAACGTCTGACTTCAGCTCAGGTCATGATCTCATGACTCATGAGTTCAAGCCCCACATCGGGCTCTGTGCTGACAGCTCAGAACCTGTGCCCTGCTTGGGATTTTGTCTCTCTCTCTCTCTCTCTCTGCCCCTCCCCTGCTCTTTCTCTCTCCTCTCTCTCTCTCAAAAATAAAAAACATTTAAAAAGAAAAAAATTTTTTAAAGTAAAAATAAGTTCTATAAAAAGCCTACAATTATATCACAATATTAAGGCATAAAAGGACACACTATACAAGAAAAAATAGAGAAAAATATTATACAACACAGTAAAAACAGTGTTGACATTATCAGGTGCAGAAGATCACAAATTTAATGCTCTCTACAATAAGAAAGTGTTTCACTTCTTTTATGGTTTCAAATGCTCTCATTTACATTTTTTTCTGTTTATAGTGAAGTCCCATTTATCTGAATAGATATATTTACTAATCACATCTACCTGGAACATGGTTATTCTGATACAATATCCACAAAACTCTTCTGGATAGACAAGAGTGAAATTATAAACTTAGTGTTCAAATACTTTATTCATAAATAGCTTTAAACCCCTGTTAAAAATGTGTTTTTTCTTCTATTAGATCTAATCAGAGGCCCCCAGTGCTTCCCTGACCTCATTTATAACCCCCCCTAACTTACTCTGTTCTAGCTACATGCAGGCCTCCCTGTCATATCCCTGCCTTAAAGCACGCATCTGGTATTGTTGTTGTTACTTTTATTATTATTATTACTACTTTTGTTTTTTTTTATAAAATCAGCTTATGGAAACCCACCACCAAGCATAAACTAAAGATCCTAACAATAAATTACATGTAACCCTTCCTTAGGACACAATTCTCAATTTATTTTTCATCATTCCCCTGCTTTCAAATTAATAAAGTTTTATCTCATCTGTAACTACTACCAAAAAGTATACTATTTTTATTTTGGCTATTTTTAAAGGGTATCCCATGACATATAAATTTGGCAGACAACTTTTTCACATATTATGTCACTAGTATTATTTCAGCTACCATTCATTTTTTAACTACCATAATATACCACAGTTTATTCGGTCACTTTCCAGTCAGTAGACATTTGAGTGTCTACTTTGTTATTGAGAGCAGAACTGCTATGAACATTCTCCAAGACATCTACTTTTGCATATACACAGTATTTCTCTTGGGTATATGCCTACAAGTAAAATCACTGGGTTGTAAAGTTTGTCTAAATTTAACTTCACGGGATCATGAAAAACTATTTTCCAAATGGTTGCAGAAATTGTAGTTGTAGAGTAATGTACAAAAGTTCTGTGAATCCTCCCCCTTTCCAACACTTGGTTTTAAATGGTATCTCACTGTGTATACCTAATTTGATTTCCCCAATTATTAATGAACTTGAAATCTCTTCATGATTATTTACCATATACTCTTTTGTGAAATACCTACTTTGTGAAATAGCTTTTTTGTCTGTGACTTTTGATTTATACAACTTTTAAAAAATATTCTTGATATTAATCATTGTCAGCTTTGTATATTGCAAATATCCTCCATTTTATAACTTATTTTTTCACTTCCTTGAAGGTAGCTTTTGATGAACAAAAATTCTTAGTATGTTAACTCTATTAATCTATTCTTTTATAACTTTGCAATTTTTAGCCTTTGTTTTTAAATCCTTTACTATCCTTAGGTCTAAAAGATATACACCCATAGTTTCTACAAAGTTAATATTTTATTTTTGACACTTACATATTTAAACAATCTGCAATTTAACTTTTATATATGGTGGATGCAGGGATCCATTTTTTTTTGTCAATTTCACTTATTAAATAGTAACTTCTTTCCTCACTAATCTGATATTCCATCATTATCAGATACAAAGCTCCATAAATAAGTGGATTTGTTTCTGGATGTAGAATTATTTCAGTAGAAATGAAGTCTTTGATATTCAGCCATTCTGCCCATGAACATGGTATATCTTACAACTCAAATATACAGTGATTAAGTCTTTTTTAATGTCTACTAATAGAGTAGTACAATTTTCCCTAAAGAAGTCTTATATGTCTTTGCTGTTTATTACTATTGATATCCCATGATACTATTTTAACGTCCTTTTAAAGTATGTTTGCTAACTGTCACTGTTACAAAAAATACAATTACTTTCTGTATACTAGTCTGTCTATATATATTCATCTTTGCAAAACTCTTACATCCAATAATTTACCTATATTCTTTTGACTTTACATGTAAGTGATCATACTGACTCCAGATAATACTTTTCATTTCTACCTTTCCAAATTTAACACCTCTAATTACTTTTTCTTATCTTAAAGCATTGGTTATGTCCTCCAACACAAGAGGCAAGGTAGTGATTATATTTTCCAAAGATAGAGACAAAAACATCTCCCAACTCACATATTCTTCTAAGACTAGAACATTCATACTTCTCTCAATGATGTGTAGAGTCTCTGTCCTTCCCCTTGAATCTATGTAGATAATTACAACTTCCACAACCAATACACAACACCAGAACTAACACTGTATAACTTCCCCAGATAGTGCATAAAAATGCACTGCATTTCTGCTCTAGTACTCCTTGCACTTAGAACCTAGCTGCCATGATGTGAAAAAGGCCAAACCACACCATCTGGACAGACCACATAGAGAAGCCATATGTAAATTTTCCAACTGACTGCCTGAGTCCCCAAACTACCAACTGATATCCAATCACCGGATATATGAACATACTTCCAGATGATCCCATCCCCTAGTCATCAAGTCTAGTGTTCAAGTCATACCACTGAGATGTATTACCAAGGGTGGATCAGTAACAAGCCTTCTTAGTCTGACTCTCAGAATCCATGAGCATAATAGCTGTTTTATGTCATTAACAGGACTTGTTACGTAGCAATAATAACTAGAATGGGTGATAGATGGGTGGCAACCATGCCTATATCATTCCTGTTTTTAAAGGAAGTGTTTTTAATATTTCCCCACTTTAAAAGCTATGTGCTGATGACTTTTTAATTATCCCAGCGGATTAAAGAATTTCCCTATTTTCCTAATTACTAAGCATTCTTACCATGAATTTACATTGATTATCAAATTTTTGTTATCTATTGAACTTATCATGATTTTTCTCTTTTTAATCTCCTGTCATCATTTACATTTATGTATCATATAATATTAAACCATTCTTGTATACCTGAAATAAACCCAACATGGCAATAGTGTCTGCCTTCTCTTACAAAGTTGGTTTCAATGTGCTAATATCTTATTTGAGATTTCTGCATCTACAGTCATGAGAAAATTTTCATTTTTTAAAATGTTTATTTATTTTGAGACAGAGGCAGAGAATGAGAGAATCTCAAGCAGACTCCACACTCAGCACAGAGCCAATGTGGGGCTAGATCTCACAACTGTGAGATCATGACCTGAACCAAAATCAAGAGTCGGATGTTTAACTGACTAAGCCACCCAGTTGCCCCTGTAATTTTCATTTCTTGTAATGTCTTCATCTGTTTTAGAAATCAGGGTTATGGAGGGCTTTCAGAACTAGCTGGTGCAATACCCCTCTTCTATTAATTAAAATGATTGCAACAGATTGGAATAATCTATTTCTTAAAATTTTGGTAAAAACTTGCTTAGCAAACATCTGGGCCTGTTGCTTTCTTTGTGGGAAGATTCTATTTCTTATAATTATAGGATGATTCAGACTTTTAATTTCTCCCTCAATATTTTTCTAGAAATGTGACTAAGTTTTTTAAAAAAACAGTTGACATATAGTTGCTAAGAATATTGTCATTATATTGTTTTTTACTGTGCTAAAATAAACATAAAATTTATTATCTTAACCATTTTAATTGTACAGTTCAGTACACTGTATAGCTTATACAATGCATAAAGAACATTCATACTGTTGTGCAATCACCACCATCCATCTCCAAAACACTTTTCATCTCACAAAACTAAAACTCTGCATGTTAAACAATGACTCCACATTCCCCTCCTCCCCAACCCCTGACAACCATTCCTCTACTTTCTGTCTCTATGATTATGACTCCTCTAAGTATCTCACATAATTGGAATAATATAGTATTTGCCTTGCTGTGACAGGTTATTTCACACAGCACAATGTCCTTAAAAGTTCTTCCATATTGTTGCACATGACAGAAATTCCTTCCTTTTTAAGGCTGAATAATAGTTTAATGTATACCACATTTTGTTTATCCATTCACTTCTCAATAGATATTTGGGTTGTTTCCATGTTTTAGCTATCATGAAAAATACTGCTATTAACATTGGTGTACTAATACCTGTTTAAGAACCTGCTTTTAATTCTTTTGGGTATTTCCCTTGAAGTGGAATTGCTGGATCACAATTCTAGTTTTACTTTTGAGGAACTACTGTACCATTTTACACAACAGCTGTGCCATTTTGCATTCCCAGTAACAGCACACAAGGGTTCCAATTTCCCTATATCCTCATCAACACTTACTATTTCTTCTTTTTTTTTTTCAATAGTAGCCATCATATTGGATAGAGTTTTTTTTTTTTTTTTTAATGTTTTTATTTATTTTTGAGACAGAGAGAGACAGAGCACGAGCAGAGGAGAGACAGAGACAGAGCATGAGCAGATAGAGAGAGAGGGAGACACAGAATCCGAAGCAGGCTCCAGGCTCTGAGCTGTCGGCACAGAGCCTGATGCGGGGCTCGAACTCATGGACTATGAGATCATGACCTGAGCCGAAGTCAGACACTTAACTGACTGAGCCACCCAGGCGCCACTCATTATAGTTTTGATTTGTATTTCCCTAATGCAAATTAATGATTTTGACTATCTTTTCATAAGTTCATTTGCAAACCTTCTTTGCAAAAATGTCTATTCAAATCCTTCACCCATTTTTTAATCTGGTGCTTTGTTTTCAGTTGTTGAGTTTTAGGAGCCCTCTATATATCCTGGATATTAATCCTTTATTTGCAAATATTTCCTCCTATTTTTTAGGTTAACTTTTTACTGGTGACAGTTTATACCTGTTGATGCACAAACTTTTAAATTTTTTCATCAAGTATAATTTGTTTTTTCTTTTTTCTTGCTTATGCAAGACACCTTCCTGTCATATCCAAGACACCACTGTTAAATCCAATGTCAAAGTTTTGCCCTCTATTTTTTTTTAAACTTTTTTAGTTTTAGGTCTTACACTAGATCAAGAGTCCATTAGGAATTAATTTTTGTATATACTATTAGTAAAGATTCCAACTTCATTCTGTTGAATGTGGATATCTACTTTTCCCAGAACTACTTGTTGAAAACACTCTCTTTTGTCCATTAAATGATCTTGGTACCTCTACCAAAAATCATTTCACCATATATGGGAAGGTTTATTTCTGGGCTTTCTATTCTATTCCACAGATTTATATACCTGTCTTTATCCAGTACCACGCTATTTTGATTGCTTAGTTTATAGTAAGTTTTTAAATTAAAAAATGTGAGTCATCCAGCTTTGTTCTATTTTTCAGGTTTATTTTGGCTATTCGGCATCCCTTGAGATTCCATATAAATTTTAGGATGGCTTATCTATTTGTGCAAAAAATATCATTGGGATTTTGATAGAGATTGCATTAAATCTGTACATCATTTAGGATTAGTATTGACATGTTAAGAATCTTAAATTTTCCAATCCATGAACATGGGATGCCTTTCCATTTATTTATGTCGTCTTTCTTTCAGAAATGTTTTATAGTTTTAATTGTATAAGCCTTCAATCCTTAGTTAACTCCTAAGTAAGTATCTTATTCTTTTTTTGGTGCTACTGTAAATTGAACTGTTTTCTTAATTTCCTTTTCAGATTGTTCATTGTTACTGTATAGAAATGCAACTGGTTTTTGTGTATTGACTCTGTATCCAGCTACTTCACTGAATTCATTTATTAGTTCCAACAATTTGTGTGTGTGTGTGTGTGTGTGTGTGTAATTTCAGGGTTTTCCACATATAATATCATATCATCTGTGAACAAAAACAATTTTACTTCTTCCTTTTGATTAACATGCCTTTTATTTCTCATTATCTTTTTAATCTCTGATTTAGTCATGACTATATGTCTTTTTTAATTTAAATATACTAAGTTCAGGGGCGCCTGGGTGGCACAGTCGGTTAAGCGTCCGACTTCAGCCAGGTCACGATCTCGCGGTCCGTGAGTTCGAGCCCCACGTCAGGCTCTGGGCTGATGGCTCAGAGCCTGGAGCCTGTTTCGGATTCTGTGTCTCCCTCTCTCTCTGCCCCTCCCCCGTTCATGCTCTGTCTCTCTCTGTTCCAAAAATAAATAAACGTTGAAAAAAAAATTTTTTTTTAAATAAAAAAAAATAAATATACTAAGTTCTATGTATGTACACAAAGTGTATTATTCAGATCTGCATCCTTGCTGATTTTTTTTTTACCTTTATCGATCAATAATCACAGGTCAGTTAAAATTTTTCACTATAATAGTACCACTTTCTCTCTACATAACTACCCATTTTTTGCTGTATATTTGATGCTATATTTTCTTTATAAAATTAACTTTTTACCATTATAAAATGACCAAGCCCTAACATGATTTTTAAGTTGATTTTGGATAATATTAATACAAGTAGCCAGCTTTTTTTTTTTTTTTTAATGCTTTAAGACTGCATGGACTATCCTTTCTACCTAGAATACTCTTTCCTCAGACAACTATTTGCCTTTCTTACCTCTCCCAGGTCTTGGTTCGAGTATCATTTCCATGAAACTATCCAATGTTAAATGATAAAACCTTCCCCTCAGCATTCCTGATTCCTCCTTCCTTGCACAGCACTCACCACTTTTTCACATATTTACTGAATTATAATTATTATTTGCCTCCCACATACACCGTAAACAGAACCTCCACAAGAACGAGAATTGTTACCAGTTTGGTCACCAATTTATCTCCAGCACCTAGAAGTAACTGGCATAGAGGTGGTGCTGAATGTATTTTTGTTGAATAAATAAGACTCTCAACTGCAAAGATCACCAGGGAAATGTAAATTTTAAAACAATGGAATGCTACTGCTACTTCATAGCCACTGAACACAAAAAAAGTTAAAAGTACACAATAACAATCCAAATGTCCATCATGAAGCTCTCCACTACATACCCAAAAGAAAGACATGGTAAAAATCCCACGTGCATATGAAAAGAATGTATATTCTGAAACTACTGGGTACAGTGGTCTACAAATGTAGCGGTCTACAAATGTCACCTAGGTCACATTGGTGAAAGTGTTCAAGTTTTTTATACCTCTTCTCTCTACTTGTAACAAATAGTAAGAGAGAAAAACTTCAACTACCATTGCAAATCTGTCTTTTTGTCCTACACAATCATTTTTTCCTTCATGTATTTTGAAGCTCTGTTATTAGGTGCATATGTATTTAAGATTTTTAACATTTAAAGGAAACCCTATGCAGATTTCTTAAGTTACTTCTTTGCAACTCCCTCTCCAATAACCTGCCTGCAAATTCCGACTGCATCAGTTGGAATTCTAACCTCTGTTTCCTTTACCCTAGTTGGTATCCATTGCTTAGGTCAGGGAAAACTTCTTATGCTTCCTATTTTTCAAGGACCATAGCCCTGTGCTGTCTCTTGTTGAATGCCTAAAAATAGTTGCTTCATTATCTTGTCCAGTATTATACTCATTTGAAGTAAGATGATAATCCAAGGTGTGCTGTTTCGAAGGGGCACATGCACCCCAAGTTTATAGCAGCACTATCAACAATAGCCAAAATATTCAAAGAGCCCAAATGTCCACCAGTAGATGAATGGATAAAGATGTGGTATATATACATACAATGGACTATTACTCCACAATCGAAGAGAATGAAACCCTTCCATTTGCAACTATGTGGATGGAACTAGAGGGTATTATGCTAAGCGAAATTAGTCAGGGAAAGACAAAGATCATATGACTTCACCCATGTATGGAATTTAAGATACAAAACAGATTAACATATGGGAAGAGAAGCAAAAATGATATAAAAACAGGAAGGGGGACAAAACGTAAGAGACTTTTTTTAATTTTTTTCTAATGTTTATTTATTTTTGAGAGAGACACAGAATACGAACAGGGGAGGGGCAGAGAGAGAGGGAGACACAGAATCCGAAGCAGGTACCAGGCTCTGAGCTGTCAGCACAGAGCAGACACAGGGCTCAAACCCACAAGCTGTGAGATCATGACCTGAGCCAAAGTCAGAAGCTTAACTGACTGAGCTACCCAGGCACCTCAAGAAACTCTTAAATATAGAGAACAAACTGAGGGTTACTGAAGGGGTTGTGGGTGGGGGGTTGGGCTAAATAGGTAAGGGAAATTAAGGAAGGCACTTGGGATGACCACTGGGTGTTATACATAGGGGATAAATCACTGGAATCTACTCCTGAAATCATTATTGCACTATATGTTAACTAACTTGGATGTAATTAAAAATTAAAAAAGTAAAAATATAGTAAGATGGTAATCCAATCTGTATTACGCCATCATGACCGAATCCAGAAGGTTCTTTATTTTTGTATTTCTATTGTTCAGACTGTTTTCCTATTGTTATAATAAATATATTTTTTTGCCTATATGTGTATGTATACACACACACACACACACACACACACACACACACACAGATGCATACAGAGAGAGAGAGACACAGAGACAGAGAGAATTATTATTTTTTAAATGTGGTAAAATGTTAACATTAGGGAAATCTGGGTGAAGAGTATACAGGAATTATTTGGACTATGTGTAACTTTTCCATATGTCTGAAATCATTTCAAAAAAAGAAAAGAAAAGGAAATACAATGCCATAATAAAAGCTACAGACTAGGAAAAAATATCTACAAACCACGTATCTGCTGACAAAGGACTCAAGTCCACATAAAGAACTCTCAAAACTCAATGGTAAAACAAAACAAAACAAAACAAAATCCAATTAGAAAATGGATAAATGGATGAAATATAAACATTTCACCAAAGAGGATACACGCAGAGAATGACAATTAAGCAAATTATAAGACATTCAATATCACTAGTTATTAGAGTAATGTAAATTAAGAAAACAGTGCAATATCACTACACACCTATTAGAACGGTTAAATAAAAAGCAGTGACAATACCAAATGATGGCAAAAATGTAGAGAAAAAATCTTTCAAACACTGATGGTGCAAATATAAAATGGTACAGCCACTCTGAAAAATGTATTTGTCAGTTACTTTAAAAGTTAAACAAGACTTACCATAAGATCTAGCAATAGACCTTCTGGGGATTTTCTCAGAAAAAGGAAAACTTAACATCCACACAAATATCTGTACGTAATTGTTCATAGCTTTATTTTTAATAGCCAAAAACTGGAAACAACCAAAATGTCCTAAAATAATAAACAAACTGTGCCACATCCACACCACTGAAGTATTAGTCAGCATTAAAAAGGAAAAAAAAAAAAAAAGAAAGAAAAAGGAAAAAAAAAAACTATCAAAACACGCAATGAGTTGAATAGATGTCAAAGGCATTATACTGAGTGAAAAAAAAGCCAATCTCAAAAGGTCACATACTGTTAATTCCATTTATATAACAATCTCAGAATGACAAAGTTGTAAATATGGAGAACAAATGAGTGGTTTCTAGAAGTTAAAGAATGATGGAGAGGAGGGAGTAGGAGTGACTATAAAAGGGTAGTACAAAGGAGATCTTATTGATGATGGAACAGTTCTGTATTTTGATGTAGTAATGGTTACACAAATGTACAGATGCAATAAAATGACACAAAACTATACACACACATTGTTATCAATATCAGTTTCCTGGTTTTGATATTATACTGTAGTTACATGAAATGAAACCACTTGGGAAACTGGAAGGTAAGTAATAAGCAGGACTTCTCTGTATTATCTTTGCAAATTCTTATAAATCTATAGTTATTTTAAAATAAAAAGGTTTTCTTTTACTTATACATACATACATTCAAAAAGTATGTAAAATGAAACTTAAATATTTCTCTTTTAAATGTTTCGAGGGGCACCTGGCTGGCTCAGTTGGCTGAGCATTTGATTTCAGCTCAGGTCATGGATCTTGTGGTTCTTGAGTTCAAGCCCCACAATGGGATCCCTGCTTTCAGCCTGTCAGCGCAGAACCTGCTTCGGATCTTCCATCCCCCTCTCTCTGCCCCTCCCCATTTGTTCTCTCCCAAAAATAAATGAACATTTTTTTTAAAAGCATTTAAAATGAAAAAAAAAAATAAAAATAAAAAAATAAAAGCATTTAAAATGTTTTGGCTTACAATGCATTTTCCTTTGAATTAGTTTGTCAATTTATTACATATCTGCCTTAGTTTCATAATGCATTAATTTAGTATATTTTAGAAACCCTAACATCAATGACCTGAAGAAAAAGAGGTATGTCCAATTTATGGTATAAATACAATTTATGTCACTCTTCTTTATAAAGGGTGACAACAATTATAAGACAAACAAGGAAAGGAAGGAGAAAGGAAGAAATAAATGACTCAAGAGACAAATAAATCAACAAAGCTAGACCAAGAAATGATCCAGATGACAAGAACTTAAAAAAAAAAAAAAGCAACTGTGCATAATATAAGAATATAATGCAAAGTTAGAAAACATATGTAAATGGATATCAACAGACAGATGGAAACTACCAAAAAAAAAAAAAAAAAGGAAAATGTAAATGCTGATAATTAAAAACACACTATCAGAGCGGGAAATTCGTTTTGGGCTTATCATGACTCTACAGAATAAGGAGAAAAAAAATCAGTAAACTTCAAAATAAATCAAAAGAAATTACCCAAATTAAAATACATACAAACACACAGTGACATTAAGCTTATAAATGTAATTTTATACTGTCACTCATGGTATCTATATTATATATAAAAGAATACAACCAAACAGAAACACTCTTCCACAGAAAACTGCCTCTACCTAATATATATTGATATAAAATAAGGGAAATAAGTTAATGACTACAAAAAATATTAATTTCTATGAATTATGTAACAGAATAAAAGTACATAAGAAATTTAGTGAGTCATAACTAATAACAATGTTTTAAAAGTCACTGGAAATACCACTCTGCCTAAAGAGAAGGATCTCTTAAAATTATAGTGGATTTAACATCTGAAAGTAATTCTTCTTGACACCATCAGGAAAACAGGTGCCAGCACCAAACAATCACAAGGAAAGGAAGAGTATTTCCATTCCTGCTTTAATCAAAAAATAATTCAACAACATTATTAATTACATTCATTTGACAGAGTAAATCAACTTTCTTTGACCTAGATATTCTCAGATCTAACAAAACATAACACATGCTCAAATGTTGGCTGATCTTAATAAAAGTGTATTATTTCAAAGAGCAAAGTACAACAAAGCCTAATGAAATAAATTATTTCTAATGACCATTTTAGATATTCTTCCCTGAGTCTTCACTGATCATCGAAAAAGACCATAGTGTGTCACTGAAATGAAATGATACTCAGAAGATCTGATTTTCCTTTATCATTAGAGATGATAAAGGATACTATATTTAAAATCAATAGTAAATTTTACCAACATATGTACATAAATGACACTACTTCTAGCATTAGTAACAAAGAAGAAAACAGTTACTTGCAACCGTTAAATTTATTTTAAAATGACCTAGTCCACTTAAAACCAACTCACACTGTTGTCTAAAATGTCTTTTACCAGGACACCAAATGGGATTTGCATCCTGCCAAAAGATTAAAACTCAAATTCATATGTTACTGTACTTTGTTTTCCTCCTTTTTATTTTTTTAATGCTATGAAGCACTATAACTCAAACTGAATGGTAGAACAGGAGCTGAACTGATAAATTAGAACTTTACAGTAGCCATTACTATAATGATGTTGCTGCCAGCATTCTACCCTTCATCAGTTCTACTCTCTCCAGATGTTTCATATTCATTTATAATTTGAATCAGTTAAATATAGACCCATGTGTTATTCCACAGACTTCAATGCTGACATCCACCAGAAATATTCTCAGGCCTTTAAAAATAAAAATGTCATCAATTGTATACACCATTTAAGCCTGTATCAGATTTAAAATGGCCACACAATCTATGGCATGCCTTGAATGAGGTCCATGATGGCTTTGACTACTAGTATGTGACAGAAATGACACTGTACCATTTTCTAGGCTTAGACCTTAAGAAATTGATGGCTTTCACTTCCTGTACTTTGGAAAACTCGCTCTGGATGATGCTTCTCCACAGAAGAAATTTTACTATCCTAAGACTACTATGTTGTAAAGTAACCCAAAATAGCCATGTGGAGAGACCACATCAAGAGAAAAACACCTAATGAATCTCCCACTCTTCCAGAAATGGCAGCTTCAGTGCTAGAGGACACAACAGTACACAGCCATCAATATCCTTCCCAAATTCCCGACCCACAAAATTGTGAGCAAAATAAAATAGTTGTTTAAGCAACTAAGTTTTGGGAGTTCTGTGCTGAACGACAGATAACAAACCAAAACTACAATTTAATTTTATGTACAAATAAACTCACTATGACAATAGGGAAGACAGCAGACTACCTGTTTATAGTATAATAATGAAACTTTTAGAGACTTTTAAATTATCAACTTAGTATCTACAGTACAAATTTCTTTGTCTTCCATTAAGTAACTCATAAATTAATCATGAAAGAAACATATATGCCCCAATGCTTTTGATTCTTACTGTGTGAAGGTAAGTGTCAAGGCTACTAAGACATGACCCTATACCTATCCTCCCATGAGTTGACTATACACTAGTAAGAATCAGTTGTTTTGCTCTAAACATATTTAATCCAATTTATTTGCTAATATATGATTAAATATTTTAAAATCTTTAAGAACTGGAAGTCATCATTTCCCTGAGTACGTTGAACATTTCATAACAATTTGATAAAGTCTAGTTGCTTTTTAAAAAAATATTTTCAAGAAGTAAGACTAGAAAATTTAGAACAGTAACCACTGGGACTATTTTTCAACTGTCTCATCATACCTAAAAGGAAAATGAAACTAGATATTGAAGATAATGGTCATAGATGTGATTTAAGAAAGGCCATGATGAATTTCAATCAGGAGACCTATGTTCATAGAAAAGATATGGGCTTAATATCAAAACACTGGGTTATAAATATATACTATGTAATAAGGTATATACATAACATTTTTATGACTAACCACTCTAGCCAAAAAAAAAATTTTATAAGCAATATCCAATCGAGTTGGATAAAGGAGATTGTAATATAAGCTCTTTTTGTTCTTTAAATATTTATTTATTTTTGAGAAAAAGACAAGAGACAGAGTGCAAGCAGGGAGGGGCAGAGAGAGAGGGAGACACAGAATCTGAAGCAGGCTCCAGGTTCTGAGCTGTCAGCACAGAGCAATACAGGGCTCAAACTCAGGAGCCTTCAAGCCCTGTGATCATGACCTGAGCCGAAGTTGGCCACTTAACCAACTGAGCCACCCAGGCACCCCTATGCTTTTTTTCTTTTTTCCCTATGTTCTTTTTAGAAAACGTTGTTTTTTTTTTTAATTAAGAAATAAGGATGAAGTTTCAGTTTTGCAAGATGAAAACAGATCTGTGGACGGATGGTGGTGATGATAACACAACGTGATTACACTTAATGCCACTGAATTGTATACTTTAAAATGGTGAAGACAGTAAATTTTATGTTATGTGTCAGACTAAAGCAACACAATTAATAATAAAAAAAAAAATCAAAAACATGTTGGGTGACAAGCCAGTCACCAAGAGTACATATTGTGTAATTCCATTTATATGAAGTTCAATAACAGGTAAAACTAACCTATGTAAAAGAAATCAGAAGAGTGGATCAGAGGATGGGGTAAAATGGTCTATAGAGAGAGCATAAGGTCAACGAAAGAACTTTCTGGGAAAATGGAAATGTTTCCTATCTTGATTGGAGTATATAGTACACAGTTATATATATGTCAAACACAATGAATTCTACACCCCCTATCTGTACATTTCACAATATATGCAAATTCCACATTCATTTTTTAAATAGGGAGGTGGGGAGCAGAAAAAGACTGAAGAAGTTAGTCTAGAAATTAATTCATGAGAATTATCCTCTGAAACAATATATGTAATGGTATTTTTTAGCCACCAGAATTATTAACCAGAACAGCTTATTGAAAGGTAAATTGCCAGCTGGTAACAGAGAAGGATACGCTACAATTTCTGACTCGTCAACTATAACGGTTTTAAAGGTAAATAAAACATCACCATCTTGATTACTTAAACTAAAACAAGATATCTAGAAGGACTAAAAGACTTTTAACTTCCCTCAGACTAGCCCTGTTTTCCCATCTGCCTAATCCTCATCCCCTCCAATTCAAGCCAATCCAATTTAACTCAACTGCCTGCTACACTTGTCTGTGTAAATTATGTGAGGAGCTAAGTGTAACAGAATACAAAGATGAATATATAGTAAACTCAATCCTCAAGGCATTTATAATCAAATAGATGGCACTGCACAAGTAGGTAATAACTATAAGGAAATACTTTGTGGTACCTGCCATATTCCAATTGAAACCCTGTCCACTTCAGACCACTAATTTGAAAGGTGAATTTTTTTTTTTTTTTAAGGAAAGGCAAAGAGCAATGAGTGGTTCATGCTGCACATTTATCCCCTACTCCTCCCTTTTTATTACCAGTGAAGGAAAAATTCCATAGTATCTCTGCTTCCAAGACATTTGAGAATGCAAATACAAAGGGTTTCCTGTAGTCTTTACAAGATAGAAAAGTACTGCGTGTTATACGAAGTGATGAATCACTAAACACTACACCTGAAACCAATTTTACCATATATGTTAACTAATTAGAATTTAAATAAAAACTTGAAATCAAGAAAACAAAATAAAGTTCACGGCTACAATTCTGAGTGGATGAGTAAAACTCTTCACCATATTTCTAATAAAAGATACTCAGTTTGACTCAAACCATTGACCATCAATGTTCCTGGCAATATATGAGTAATCAGATTTTAGACTTCTCTGGAGTGAATTATTCTGCTTTAAAAACCGAAACTCTAAAATTAGAATTATGAAGTGACAGAAAACATCAAAATCTGAATTCTACTTACACAAAACCACACAGTTTTCTATGCCAAATTCCTAATTTACAGCTGGGAAAATCACCATTGAAGATAGCCGAGCCTAAATCAGATTCACTCAACATAAAACCAGATGTAGACCTCAAATTACATGTGACATCTCCAGCCACTCATATAAATAAGAATAATGCAAGCTGAAAGACAATAAATTCACCTAGACCCTTGTACACAGGACACTCTACTAGCAGCACAATATTCCTTTCCTAAAATTCTCAAATAAATTAGAAGAAAGGAAGAAAACATATATATCTTCATTTAAGTATAATTATAAATGTGAAACTAATTTCAATTCTTCTAGGACAATTTCTTGAAGCAAAACAAGATATTCTAGATCTTGAAATACACCTGTCATTTTAAAAATATAAAGAAAAAAAACCACCAGACTTTTAGGATACCAAGTCTTACACGTCACCTCAGAACTCCTCCCCAAACAACGTGTCATAAATGGACAGAAACAAACTGTACAAGATATTTCTTTAGTTGTTTGCTTCATCAGCTATTGATTTCCCCACCATAAATTAACAAAACCAATGTAACTCAACAGGAGTCTGCCTGTAAGTATAAAATCCCTTTATATTATTTGGCTTCAAAAGTTTGTACCCTATGGAAAATCCATTTGAAATTTTACCTGGCATGTACATGCTAAAATATTTTGTTTGTCATTTGAAGCCACACCAGATTCCAACCCACAGAGACAAGATTTCCAATTTATTTCTCACAACCCACTATTCAAAACCCAAACTTACAATATAGAAAGGCATTGCTAAAATTCTGTAGTAGTAGTAGTAGTAGTAGTTAGTAGTAAAGCCAATTAATTACCATAGATCTCTATTTTTAGGGAATTTCTTAAAGCTTCTAAAATCCATAATATATAGCATTTCAATATCTAAATTAAGTACTTAGTACTTAATTAAGTACTTAAGTACTTAGCCACTTAAGTGGCTTAGTCAGTTGAGTGTCTGACTCTTGATCCCAGGGTCATGGGATCGAGCCCCACATCAGGCTCTATGCTGAGCATGGAGCCTGCTTGAAATTCTTTCTCTCTTCCTCTGACCCTCTCCCCTGCTCTCATGAGCACTCACATTCTCTCTAAAATAAAGTAAATAAATTTAAAAAAAATAAAAATATACTCAAATATATGAGGCTCACCTTGGAACTCTAACGTAAGAGTTCTTTCTAGGTTAGAAATCAAACCTAACTTAGCTCAAGCACTATAAATTGAATAAATAATAACATGATTTCTTAAAAAGAACATGGTATCAAATACAATTATTGTACAGTTTATTAAAAGTATACATCAGGGGCGCCTGGGTGGCTCGGTCGGTTAAGCGTCCGACTTCGTCTCAGGTCATGATCTCACGGTCCGTGGGCTCAAGCCCGCGTCGGGCTCTGGGCTGACAGCTCAGAGTCTGGAGCCTGCTTCAGATTCTGTGTCTCCCTCTCTCTGTGACCCTCCCCCATTCATGCTCTGTCTCTCTCTGTCTCAAAAATAAATAAACGTTAAAAAAAACAAAGTATACATCATATTAATTTATAGAAATTAGACTCTCCTGCTTCCTTATAGACACCTATTCCATGTGACTTCAAAAATTAAGCTTGTTGGGGTGCCTGGGTGGCTCAGTCAGGTAAGAGACAGATTCTTGATTTCAGCTCAGGTCACGATTTCACAGTTTCATGAGTTTGAGCCCTACATAGGACTCTACGCACCGACCACGTGAAGCCTGCTTGGGATTCTCCCTCTCTCCCTCTCTCTTCCCCTCTCCCACTCATGCTCTCTCTCTCTTAAAATAAATAAATAAACTAAAAAAAATTAAGATTGTTACAAAACATCACATAGTGCTGATATGCTACAAACTGCATCATTTCAGAAACATCAAAATCTGGTATCCAGTTTTTCCCATAATGGTAAATACCACCAATGAATCAATATTATGCCCACCCACCACTATTCAAAATGCAAACCATGCAGCTGCAACTGTCATATTGGATCAAAGTTTTTAATACTACCAAAAAACAATAGGCAAAACTATCACTCAAAATATTTGGAAGATGAAACAATATGAGTTAAAGTTTTCTCCATTACGCAGAGACATCTGAAAACTCTTTTTGTTTTAACTTAAAAAATGCTTCCTAAAATACACTGGTCAATTTCCCTGTCTTAGAAAATAAAGTACAGAGAATCATCACATTACATGTATCCTTTACACATGAATGGCTGTTCAGGGAGTAGAATGGATATATTCGAAGAATGAACTGAGACTTTCATTTTCTCTTTCCACCTTTCACCCTCACCACTACCATGTACTGTTGAAATAATACATGTTGTTAAAGACTTATTTCAGAGAAGAATGAAGAGATATTGAAAAAAACTACAAAAGTTTAGCCTTCATAAAAAGTCAACAAAGAAACAATAGCTATCTTCAAACGTATTAAAACAGAACTCTTAGATAACAAAATGAAAACCCTTGTACTATAAGGCACACATAGTAAGTGGCATCTCTTAATTTTGCCAACCCAACACCCTTCCCTCCAAGCTTCTCCTAGCCATAACGGTGGGCAATTTGCTCAAACTGAACTAAATAAAATAACACAATTAATAATTAGTCCTAAGGATAGGAAACTATAGCTCAATCAATCAATCTTTCCTTGGGATGTTTCCAACTAGATATAGAAGGGAGAAAGTCCCTTCCCTTTCTGTTCACAAAACTCTCTTTATCTACTAAGTTATGAACTCCACCACCTTATCTTACTTCCTCAGCATGCACGTTCAGTCCCACTTTAAAAATTTTGCCTAAGCTATTCCCTGGAATGCTCTTCTTCATGATATTTACAGAGCTAGTTATTTCTTTTGATTCAGATCTCAGCTTTAACATTCCCTCTGGACAAAGGCTTTCTTAAGCAGTCACTTAATCACTGTCACATCATCTTACTTTAATTCTCTACATAGCACTTATCACTTAAATATACTTCTTTTTAATACTCATTGCTGTATCTTCAATACCTTGAATAGTGCCTGGCACAGACTACATTCTCCATTCGGAATCTGTTCAATAAACAAATGAAAGCTGTAAAGGCTCAAGCCCAAAGCTAGCAACCATGGCCCTAGCCCCAGAGAGAAGCTGGTCTGAAGGAGTGAAGCAATTAAGAAGAAAAACAAAGCAAATCTCCTGAAGGCATATGAATCTTTTCAGTCATCCCAAAGACCAGCTCCAACCCTACCCATAACAGAGTCTGATTACGTAGATCAGACGTCTTTAAGATGGTGTGCACATACCACCCTGAGGAGGAGCAGGAGACAAGCAAGACGATCCATCAGAATGTGAGAAGAAATACTCCATCTAAAATAAAATACACGTATTTTATATTATCTTTGGCGAAGTACTATATTTGTGTCTGTTTTATAATGTACATATGACTATAGTCATACACACATGCATACACACACACACAATGAGTAGATAAACACACCCATATTGGACGTATACCTGATACCTGATAGAGGTAAATAATCAAAAAAGTCTGGAGAATATCAATGTCAAACTTGTTTTTCTTAGGCTGGAGTGTTTCAGGTTTATTTCATTTCTAACCAAGAGATTTTTGAAACGTACTTAAAACATATTTGGTGCTCAAATATTTGCACAATGCTGAATGCGCAGACTAATGATGGCTCCAGAGAACAGACAAATGAAAGCCAAAAGCAAAGAGATTTAAAATCTACATAAAATTAAAATTCTAAAATTTAGACCCGGCTAAAAGTAATCACCACCTCTCCAATTATAAATGTGCCACTACAGGGTGGGTTCAAGTAGAAGCCTGCTGACCATTAGTAAAGGATACTTAGACATGATTTCAGCACTTGCAAGGCAGTCTATGTAACAAATTTAACTGAGTGATATTAAATGCTGGCAATGTAATGATAAATTAAGTTTACTCCTTTCCCCTTGGAGGTCACAATTTAACAAACTTGCAAACATATATATAGTATACGTTAGATATCTATACACATGGTATAGTGACAGGAATAGGAAAAGGTGATGATTAACTCTGCATGGTGGGAATATTTAAGTTGAATATTGAGATATACAAAAGCCACTTTTTCCTGTTAGTCAAGAAAGATAAAAACACTTCTGACAAAGGAACATGTGAGAAAGGACAGGTATAAAAAGCACATAGTATGGCAAACCCAAAATATAAGTAATATGAAACTGTTGAATGACAAGGTGCCCATGGCAAAAGAATATCTACAAATGAAGCTGCTGGATAAGTAGGTAGGAGCCAAATTGTGAAAGGTCATTCTAAGGAGTTGGAGCCATAAAACAATAAAAATAACTATGTTGTACAGTGTACTACTTTGTATCAGACACATACCTAAACTCTTTAGATATGCTACCACTTTTAATCCTCAGAAGATGTCTATCATTATCTATCTACACTTTCTAAAAAAGAAAACTTAGGCTAGAGAAAGACCAAGTAATTTGCCTAAAATCACAGTTAAATTAGAGTCAAGAGACAGAACTCACTGAAGGATTCTGAGAAGGGATGTAAGTATTCTGAATAAGTGACATGTATTTTAGAAAAAGGTCTATGAAGCAATGTGGATTAAGGGGTGGAAGTAATAGGTTAGTTTTAGGGAAATGAAAGACATAAATATAATCCAAATAAGAGCTACTAATGGGGGTTGTAAAAGGGAAAGGAAAACTAAAAGATTCCACTGGTTTCTAGCTTGAGAAAGCAGGTAGAAAAGAAAGTTTAGGTAGGACAATGAGGCATAAAATGAAAAAGATGAGGTATAAAATGATTAGTATGAGTCTAGGCAATATGGTCACATTTAAAGTTTCAAAACAAAAACAAAAACAAAAGCCAGTGGAATACAGATCAATAGGGAGTTAACTAGAAAGAGCTCTTTCTAAAACAGAAGTGAGAATTGCCAAGATAAACATATTTAGAAAGCATCAATATAAATACAGTAATTAAAAAATTAGGCCAAATAAAGTAGAAAATAAATATCCACAAGTCCATATTGATATAAATGACAAAAGGAAGGAGGGAGGGAGGGAGGGAGGGAGGGAGGAAGGAAGGAAGGAAAAATTTTCCATGCAGAAAAATTCCAATCAATTTATACAGATACTCTATCTTCAAGAAGGAGGAACTCCCCACTCCTTAAGTATGGCCTGAACACACCAACTTCATTCCAAAAATACATATGGAAAGGAGGGGAAAGAAGAATGTAAAGCAGAGAAGCCTGACAAAACCATCTCAGCCAAATGATTCAAGTCAACATTAGCAATGATTAAGTCACGTTGATAGTATGTACCCTTGATATGACATGATCAAATGACATTTTACATACATGGTCTCCTCCCAAAAACCTATAACTTCATTCCAAATGTGAGTAAAACATCAGACCAACCTCAACTGATTGAAGGGCAATCTATAAAACACCAGACCAGTACTACTCAAAACTGTCAAGGTCACCAAAAGCAAGTTAAGTTTAAAAAATCATCACAGCCAAGAAGAACCTAAGTATACATAACAACTAAATGTAATATGATATCCTGCTTTATGGGAATCTGGAATAGAGAAAAGAAGGTAGATAAAAACTATGGAAATCTGAAAAAAGTCATGTACTTTAATTAGTAATTGTGTATAAACATTGGTTCATTAATTTTAACAAATGTACCATACTAATATATCAATAATAGGAAAAACTGTGAGTGGGGTATATAAGAACTCTCTGTACTGAGTTCACAATTTTTTATAAATCTAAAATTATTCTAAACAATAAAAGGGTTTTTTTTTTAATTAGGCCAAAAACAACAACAACAACAACATAGAAAACCATTACTACTCAAGGGATAGGTCGAATAAAGTAAGTTAGTAAAAGAAATTTAAAAGAGATGATCATGAATATACAAAGACAGAATGATGCCCTAGAAATAATAAGGAAAAACTGTACAAGAATAGAAACAGGCACAATAGAGGTCAAAGAAGATAAGGAATGAACAGAAACTACTGGATTTAGGGAGTCAGTGGTTTAAAAGGAAAAGTTCAGTGGAGCTAAAAGATGAAAGGTAAACCACAATGGGTTATGATGCCTACAGAGCCCTGATTTTATAATTCTCTCAGTCACAAATCTCTTCAGAGATTCTTCTAGTTTCAAATCTATTGAAAGTCTCCCCTATTCCTTGAATTCACATCAATTTAGTAGCCAAAATCTCTTACTGAATCATCTTTCACAGTGTAAAATAAAGTATTAGGGGATGCATCAGATAGCATACTTTTTATCCAGAAGTAACAGAAATTCCAAAAGCAAAAGAGCTTAAACAATAAGGAAATGTATAACCATTGTCAAATATAAGAGGAAACACACAGATACAGCAGGCTCTAAGCACTATAAGTCAAAGCTTCAGGAACTCTCTGTAAACTCCCCTGGCTGAGTGCCTGTGTGGAGCTTTACCACAGGCTGGAAACAAAGTGATCAAGATATTCTGAGATTGTGATCTGCCCATCTTTGAACCTGTCACTAGCAAAGAAAGGGAATTTCCATGTTTCACTTAGACTCTCAATCCTGGATCGAGGAAAGAAGACCCCTTTTTCTGACTCATGTGAAGAAGGGTTAGATGCCTGAAGAAAATAGGTTCAGTTAGAAAGACAGGAAAGAAATAATGCTAAATAGGCTATCAATAAATGCTAAATAGGAAGTTCTTATTTGCATGTTTTCATAGCTTTGGAAAATTTTAAAAATTACTTTAATACAATGAAGAATAGGCTTAAACCAAATGATAACCTCAAAAACAATACTGTTTTTATAGGACAAGAGGAAAATGTGGTATGAATTTATAAGCTTTCATCACTCAAACTTATATCACAAAAATAAAATGTACGAGAGTATTTTAAAACCAAAATGTTACACATTTTACACTAAATTGTTATTTTATTAGGGATAAGATAGTAAGAGATTCCAAGGGAGTGGAAAGAGCACTGGATGTGGGGTCAGGGCTCTAGGCGCTTAGACCTAATGCTTCCATTAAATTGCAGATTATCTCAGTCACGGAATCTATCTAGATTTCAGTTTCGTCCTCTGTTAAATCAGAAAATTCAGAGAAGGGGTTCTTCAGGTTTTCTTTCTGTTTACTTCCTAATTATAAATAGTATTCACTTAATAGCTAAAAAATTTATGTGGACTATTTAACATTGTAATTCTGGGCTAGCCAAATCCTAAAGACACCTTTCATGCCTACAAGCTGAGACACAAAGCTTCACTTTGAAAAACTTCACTACAAAACTTCATTTTCATGAAAACCCTCACTGTGGCCAGAAATATAAATAGCATGATGTTACAACTTTCTGAAATAACTCAAGAATTTAATTCAATTTCTCTTTAAAACCAAATTCATTATTAAAAGGTTGCAGCATACCTACAGAAGCAAACCCTCACTGCTGGACAGGAGAACGGAAAATGACAAAAACTCAACCACTTTGAAATTCAATTAAAGACAAGATTTCTAACCACTAAGCCTAAATGAGGAAGAAGATGAAAAGCAAAACACAATAAGAAAGCTGGAATTCAGGTCATAAACAGAAAGGGAAATTTCTATATAGAGTATGAAAGAAGGGGTGGAAACACCCCAAAGTAAAACCAGCCTATAGGCCTAGAAGAAATTAAATCTATATATCTCATGAACTTCTCTTAAAGACTATTAATTTACACAAAATTGATAGAAATAATTTACAAAATCAGGTTGGTGACAGAAACAGGAGAGGAAAACATTACTCTGCCCTTTGGGAATTTCAAATTAATAGATTTTGGCAAACCAGACACAAATCATATGGGATGACTGGATAAAACCTTATGATTTTAGCCAAATGTATTATGACCTGGAGTTGGTTCTTCTCAAGATTATTAATAATGAAAAATACTTACATGGGATACACATGATTGCCAGGAAAAAAAAAATGCTCTTCTTTGAAAGTTTTTAAAACAACAAACTACCCACAGAAACCACATGGGCACAAAATGAAACAAATCTGGTCACTGATTTGTGGAGCATTTAAGCACTCCCCAAGTGAAAAACTCAGCTTTAGGCTCTCTTTTTGGGACGAGCAGAACATCCATGAAAATACCTGACTTGTAGATACCAAGAAAACAATACAGACATACCTCTACTGGCCTGAGTTTCAAGAAAAACAATTTTCTCCAAGAACCTGATGGTTTTAAGAGACTACTTAACTTGTTTTAAAAAGACATATCTTTTCCTCATGGTAAGAATCTAAAAAAAACCCAGAAACTTGTACCCAATGTTTATAGCAGCACTTTCAACAATAGCCAAATTATGGAAAGAGCCTAAATGTCCATCAACTGATGAAAGAATAAAGAAATTGTGGTTTATATACACAATGGAATACTACATGGCAATGAGAAAGAATGAAATATGGCCTTTGTAGCAATGTGGATGGAACTGGAGAGTGTTATGCTAAGTGAAATAAGTCACACAGAGAAAGACAGATACCATATGTTTTCACTCTTATGTGGACCCTGAGAAACTTAACAGAAGACCATGGGGGAGGGGAAGGAAAGGAAAAAAAAAGTTAGAGAGGGAGGGAGCCAAACCATAAGAGACTCTTAAAAACTAAGAATAAACTGAGGGTGGATGGGGGGGTGGGAGGGAGGGGAAAGTGGGTGATGGGCATTGAGGAGGGCACCTGTTGGGATGAACACTGGGTGTTGTATAGAAACCAATTTGACAATAAATTTCATATAAAAAAAAAGAAAACAGCAATAAATGCAAAAGGAAAAAATAAAGCCTAAAAACTCTTAAAATTAAAGAAAATGAACTCTCACTCAAAGTGCTTAACATTATAATATTAATAACCTACTGTAATTATCAATTTAAATACCAAAACTCCCTACTATCAGTAGCAGTATCATTAATACATGAGGAGTACTCAATTTATCAAATTGTATAATAATACCCTAGTGAAATGGTATACCAAAGAGGTGACTTTCAAAGGAGGAAAGAATAAATATAGAGGGAGAAATCTTGTCCAGGACACAAGCAAAAGAAAAAAGTAGATGAGTAACATAAAGTTGCACTGGAACACGAGAAGGTAGGCTGTGTACATTTAATAGGTAAAGTCTCAGAAAAAGGAGGCCAAATGAAACCAGAGTCAAACACAAGCTAGCACACAACAAAGTCTAGGGTAAAATGCAAAGGCTACATAAACATTTCATTTATGTATATAAATATCATATAGATACCAGATACATTAACTAAAAATAGAAATTTTATCTTGACAGCATCACAAAAACATCTACCTATTTTAGTATTTATTTATTTTTGAGACAGAGAGCATGTGAGCCAGGGAGGGGCAGAGAGGGAGGGAGACGGAGAATCCTAAGTGGACCCTGTGCTGACAGCAGAGAGCCAAGGGTGGAGCTCGAACTCACAAATCAAAACACGAGATCATGACCTGAGCCGAGTCAGAGGCTTAATTGACTGAGCCACCCAGGTGCCCCAACATCTACCTATTTTAAAAAGTGAATAAAAAAAAACCTTTTTTTACCATGGCCTGTATCATATTGTCCCTATAAGACATAAAAAGAACACAATATAGACCCAAAAGCATGCAGAGCTACAAGTTTACATATATCTGCACACATACCCACTATGCTTTCCATTTCCCGACACAATGACATAAAAATTGGGGATTTTTCTCCTCTACTTTGGCTCTATATAAGGTGCTGACTTTTCTCTTGGATAGGCTGGCAAAGCACAGCTTGTCAAAGCTTGCATAACCTTGAAGAACACATATAATTTCCAGAAGAAATAAAGAAAGAATGGAAAAATAGATGAGTTTCCAAAAGAAATAATTTTAAATTGTACATATCTATAGTCCTCATCCTTTAGAGATGATGTTACTGGTGGTATTTGTTACCACATGCATGAATCCTAAAAAGCCAAAGCATTAGAGCCCTCCAAGGGCAACTGCAGCTATCTTATAAACTATAGTTTCAATACAGTGAAAAGGAGAATAATGCCAAGGATAGAGAGCACTGGGATTGTCACCTAGTCAGAAAGAATACAGATCTGGAGAAAGATCAGATTAGACTCATTTCAGAAAATGAGCAAGAAAACCCTGCAACTATACTCTATTCTCTACTAGGGAATCTCTAATTAACCAAACAGCATAAAACTTTTAGACTAAAATTCTTCACATTATACCAAAATGAGTGTGTGTTTTCTAAATATTATAATAATCTATTATGGATACAGAAATGAGAAATGTCTGTTTCTCAACGTTTACTAAGAGTGGGAAGTCGTGTCTAAGATACAGGAAACTACCAAAAAATATAGTGCATATTCCTAGTGTATAAATTTTACACAAAGACTTAAGGACAAGAAGACACTCTACTTTTTATAAAATACTTTATAAAATATAAAATATAATAAAAGATAAAAAGACTGAACAGAAAAAATAAAACATATATTTCCTAACTATCACCAGCAGTTTATGCACAGACATCTTGAGTGCGACCCACTCCTACAGGATCAATTATCTTCTGTACTATAGTTACTTCAAAGGAAAAGTATGACAAAGGTTGAAAAACAGTTTAAACTACAGTATAGAGACACCATTCTACTTCCAATCAAAATGGAGACATGGGGACCAGACTTAACTTTCAACTAACATAACTAGAAAACTGAACAAGATATATGGAACAGTGGGTTCTGGATATTCGACAACAGGCAGCATAGGATTGTAATACCTGAAAGAAAGCAAAAAAAGCAAAGCAAGCACTATAATTGCCCTGCTTACAACCTGGAGTCAGTTTACAAACTAGAAGACATAGTGGGGGAACCCAAGCAAAACTGAGCTAAGGAAACAGAGTTAAAAGTTTATAAGGCAAAAAGTTAAGTTTATAAGGCAACTAGAAATTCTAGTTGCATAGAAGTGAGAAAACTACACTGGGTAAGAATCTCAAAAAAGTCTGCTCAAGTCTTGGGATGAGTAAAACCCATACACAAGTGACAGAAAACTACAGAAGGCTAGGAAAAGACAAACAAAAGTGAGTAGATGGGACAACAGCTAGAGCTCACACACAGCTGGCAACAGTTTATGTTCCTACTAGTCAGAGTGGATAAACCTTGTAATGCATAGAGATTCAGCTGAATCCTCAGGAGGGCATCTCCTTAGTAGTGGGGTTAAACTTGTCCTACAATATGCTTGTTCTGGACCCACACTAACAAATCTTTAAAATACACCTCAAAATAATCCAACTGATTTCAAATAACTGAGAACTGGAACAATATACACTATTTGAAATAATACAACAAAATTTAGCAATCAACAAGTGAAAATTCAAATTATCATAATCCAATCAAAATCAACAGCCATTCAAAAAAAAAAAAAAATCAGAACGAGACTACAGAGAAGATGGCAGAGTAGGAGCATCCGGAGCTCACCTCCACCCACAGACATACTGAGGCTGAAAGTACACATAATGCAACTCATTCTGAAAATGACCTGAAGACCAGCAGAACAGCTCTTGACCACAGGGATATAAAGAAAAAGCCACATCAAGAAGGGCAGGAGGGACTGAGAAGTGGTCAGGAACAAAACCCACTGCAAGAAGATCAGGCCCCACATTGGATATCCCGAGCCCTAGGAAGCTGTACTGGGAAGACAAGTCTCATAATTTTCTGGCTTTGAAAATCAACAGGTATAACTCCAAGAGAACGAAAGAGGTATAGGAAACCAAGATCAGTTTTAGAGGGCCAGAGCACTATATCACTCATCCAAGACCAAGCACAATGGCAGCAGTTTGAAGAGCACCTGGGTTACATAGGTGAAGGAGATGTACCAACTAATTTTAGGGCATGTGCCAGAGGGGCAAGGGTCAACAGGAACTTTCCCCCGGAACAGAAGTACTGGTAGGAGTTATTTTTCTAGCCTTCCTTCAGCCTAGGTGGCCTGACACAGGCAAGAGCCAGTTCTAACACTCTCCATCTTCCTTGCTAAAACAGCTCACCCCACCCAAGTGTGCCCCTGCAGACCCATCCTACTAACCTGCCCATCCCAGCAGGCACCCCTCCAGAGCAAATGCCAGCTTGCCACATCTCAGAGGCAGGCAGCCTCTAAAGCAACTCCAAGTGGGGGGAGGTTGTAGAAGGCCGGCCATACCTACCAGCACAACTGTAGTAGTCGAGGCCCAGTCAAAAGAGGAAGGCACACACAGCCCACTCAGGAGACAACCCTGGAATGCCTGTTTCTGGTGATCAAGGGAAACTGCTTTACTGGGACCCATAGAAAGTTTTCTACATAAGGTCACTATTTTCCAGAGCAGTATATAACTGACCAATATACACAGAAACCATCAGACAAAATGAGGATCAGAGGAATAAATTCCAAACAAAAAAGGACAAAACCTCATAAAAATAATGAAACAAAATGGAGGTAAGAAATCTACCTGACAAAGAGTTCAAAGTAATGGTCATAAAAATGCTAACTGGACTAGAGAGGAGAGTGTATGAACTCAGTGAGACCTTCAACAAAGAGAATAAAAACGTAAAAAAAAAGTACCAATCAGAGCTGAAGAATGTAATAATTGAAATGAAAACTACACTAGAGGGAGTCAATACAAGACAGGGGATACAGAAGAACAGATCAACAATCTGGAAGACAGGATAATGGAAACCACCCAACTCAACAACAAAAAGAAAAAATAATTTTAAAAAATGGGTATAGGTTAAGGGACTTCTGGAACAACATCAAGTGTACCAACATTTGCATCATAGGAAATGAGACAAAAGGAGAAGAGAGAAAGGGACAGGAAACTTAATTGAAGAAATAATAGCTGAAAACTTCCCTAATCTGCAAAAGGAAATAAACCAGGAACCATAGAGAGCCCCAGACAAGACAGACTCCAAAGAGATCCACACCAAGACACACAATAATAACGTCCAAGATTAAAGATAAAGAGGGAATCTTAAAAGCAGCAAGAAAAGAGCAAATACTTCAGCACAAGGTAAATCCAACAAGGCTATCAGCTGATTTTTCAGTACAAACTTTGCAGGCCAGAAAAGAGTGGCACGATGTATTCAAAGTGCTGAAAAGAAAAAACCTACAACCAAGAATACTCGACCTGGAAAGGTTATCATTAAGAACTGAAGGAGAGATAGAGTTTCCCCCCCAAAATTAAAGTAGTTCATGATTATTAAACTGGCCTTATAAGAAGTGTTAAAGAGACTTCTTTATGTGAAAAAAAAGATCGTACTAGAAAAAAGAAAATTATGAAGAGAAAAAATATCACTGATAAATATAAACATATCATAATGGTAGTAGATCAATCATTTATAAAGCTAGTATGGAGGTTAAAAGACACAGTAGTAAAATCAATTACATCTTCAAAAATTAGTTAAGGGATATACAAAATAAGAAGATGTGGGAAAAAAAAGACATCGTATATGTATAACGTAGAGGGAAGGAGTAAAAACGAAGTGCTTTTAGAGTATGTCTGAATTTAAGCAACCATCAACTTAACATAAACTGCTGTATAGCTAGAATGTTATATATGAACCTCCTGGTAGTCACAAACCAAAACCTATAATAGATACAGAAAAAATAGGGGCAGCTGGGTGGCTCAGTTGGCTAAGCATCCAACTCTTGGTTTCAGCTCAGGTCATGATCTCATGGTTCTTGAGACTGAGCTCCATGCTGGGCTCTGGACTGACATGGGGCCTGCTTAGAATTCTCTCTCTACCTCCCTCTCAGCCCCTCCCCTGCTCACTCTCTCTCTTTCTTAAAATAAATAAAATAAGCTTTAAAAAAAACATACAAAAATGAAGGGAAAGGGCTCCAGGCATAACACTAAAAAAGTTATCAAATCACAAGGTAAAAGAGCAAGAGAAGAAGAAATGAATAGAATGGAACTATAAAAACAACCAGAAAGCAATTAACAGATGCCAATACATACATATGTATCAACAATTACTTTAAATGTAAATGATTCAAATGGTCCAATCAACACACATTAGAGTGACCTAATGGATAAAAAAATCAACACCCATCTATATGATGCCTACAAAAGACTCACTTCAGATCTGAAGACACATATGGATGAAAAATACATTCCATGCAAATGGAACAAAACAAACAAACAAAAAAGCTGGAGTAGCAATAGTTGTATCAAACAAAATAGACTTTAAAACAAAAACTGTAATAAGAGACAAAGAAAGTCATTACATAATAAAAAAGGGATCAATCCAACAAGATAAAACAACTGAAAATATCTATGTATCTAACATAGAAGCACCAAAATATAAAAAGCAAACATTAACAAACATAAAGGGGAAAACTGGCCTTAATATACATCAATGAACACATCCAAACAGAAAAACGAAAAAGAAACAGTGGTTTTGAAAGACACAATAGGCGAAATGGACTAAACAGATATATGCAGAGCATTCCCATCCAAAAACAATACACATTCTTTTCAAGTGCACATGGAACATTCTCCAGGATAGATCACATGTCAGGCCACAAAACAAGTCTCAATAAATTTAAGAAGACTGAAACCTTATCAAGCATCTTTTCAAACCACAAGACTATGAAAGCAGAAATCAATTATAATAAATTACAATTACAAGAAAAACACAAATACATGGAGGCTAAACAATATAACACTAAACAACCAATGGGTCAATAAAGAAATGAATGAGGAAATCAAAAAATACCTTGAGACCAATGAAATGGTTCAAAACTCTTTGAGACACAGCAAAAGCAGTTCTAAGAGGGAAATTTATAGCCATAAAGGTATACCTCAAGAAACGAAAAAAATTGCAAATAAGTAATCTAAACTTACACTCACAGGAACAAGAAAAACAAAGCCCACAGTAGAAGGAAAGAAATAATAAAGATCAGAGTGGAAATGAAACAGAGACCAAAATATAGAAAAGACCAACAAACTAAGAGCCAGTTCTATGAAAAGTGAAATAAAACTGATATCACCTTTAGACTTGTGGGGGGGGGGGGGAGGAAGGGGAGAGAAGGGACTGAAATAAAATCAGAAATGAAAGTGAAAGAACTGACACCACAGAAACACAAAGGACTGCAAGAGAATACTACAAAAAATCATATGGCAACAATTGGACAACCTAGAAGAAATGGATAAATTCCTAAAAACATACAGTCTTCCAGGATTGAATCAAGAGCAAAGAATATATGGGTGCCTGGGTGGCTCAGTCAGTTAAGCATCTGACTTTGGCTCAGGTCATGATCTTGTGGTACATGAGTTCAAGACCCGTGTCAGGCTCTGTGCTGACAGCTCAGAGCCTGGAGCATGCTTTGGATTCTGTGTCTCCCTCTCTCTCTGCCCCTTCCCCGCTCACACCTCTCTCTCTCCCTCTCTCTCTCTCTCTCTCTCTCTATCAGAAGTAAATAAACATTAATAATAATAATAATAATAATAATAATAAATTTTAAAACAGAAAAAATATATGAACATACCGATTGGCTACTAATAATGAAACTGAATCAGTAATCAAAAAACCACGAAAAAACAAAAGTTTAGGACCAGTTAGCTTCACAGGTGAATTCCACCAAACATTTAAAGAATTAATACCTATCCTTCTTAAGCTATTCCAAAAACAGAAGAGGAAAGAATACTTGCAAATTCATTCTATGAGGTCAGCATTAGCCTGATATGAAAACCAGACAAGAACACTACAGAAAAAGAATAAATAAAATTATCGACCAACATCCCCCATTAATGTAGATGTAAACATATTCAACAAAATATTTACAAAAAAATTCAAAATATATTGAAAGGACCATTCACCAAGTAGGATTTATGTCAAGGATGAGATAGATTGGTAACAGCAAATCAATCAATGTGATACATCATATCAATAAAATGATTGGTAAAAAAAAACATATAATCATCTCAGTAGATGCTGAAAAAGCATTTGGAAAAATTCAAAATGTGTTCATGGTAAAAACTCTCAACAAAGTGGGTTTAGAGGGAATATACCTTAACATAATAAAGGCCATATATGACAAACCCACACCTGACATCGTACCCAGTGGTGAAAAGCTGAAGGCTTTTCCTCTAACATCAGGAATAAAATAAGGATGTCCACTCTCACCACTTTTACTCAATATAATATGGATAGTCGTAGCTGCAGTAGACAAAATAATAAATAGGCAAAATAAATAGATAAATGGCATCCAAATTGGTGAATGTATACAACTGTCACTATTTGCAGATGACATTATACTAAAGACTCAAAAAAAAAAAAGACTATTAGAACTAATAAATTGAGTTTGGTAAAACTGCAGGAGTACAAAGTCAATATACAGAGATCTACTGTATTTTTAAACACTAGTAACAAACTAGCAGAAAAAGAAATTAAGAAAACAATCCCATTTACAACTGCATCAAAGAAATTTGAAAACAATACAAATAAATGAAAAGATATACCGTGCTCACGGATTGAAAGAATTAGTATTGTAAAAGTTTCCACACTACCAAAGCAAGCTATAGACTCAATGTAATTGCTATCAAAATATCAATAGTATTCTCCACAGAACTGGAAGAAAAGAATCCTAAAATTAGTATGGACCCACAAAAAGCCCCAAACAGCCAATGCAATCTTGAGAAAGAAGAACAAAGCTGGAAGTATCATAACCCAGATTTCAAAACTATACTAACAAAGCTATAGTAAACAAAACAGTATGGTACTGACACAAAAACAGATACATGGATCAATGGAACAGGATAGAGAGCCCAGAAATAAATCTATGTTAACATGGTCAATTAATCTATGACAAAGGAGACAAAAATAGATAATGGGGAAAGACCTTCACTTCAGTAAATAATGCTTGAAAACAGGACAGCTATGTACAAACAAACAAACTGAACCACTTTCTTATACCATATGCAAAAATAAACTCAAAATAAAGACCTAAATAGAAGTCCTGAAGCCATAAAACTTAAAAAACAAAACAACAACAAAAACAAAAACATATAATGTATATTCTTGGACATTACCTTTAGCATTATTTTTCAGGACCTGTCTCCTCAGGCAAGGGAAACAAAAGCAAAAATAAATAATTGGGGCTATATCAATTGAAAAACTCACACAGTGAAGGATACCATCAACAAAATGAAAGGCAACCTACTGAATGGGAGAATATACTTTCAAATGATATATCCAATAAGGAGTTAATATCCAAAACATATAAAGAACTCAAACAACTCAACAAAAAAAACCAAAAACCAAAAACCAAAACAAAACAAAAACAAAAAACATAATGTGATTAAAAAATGGGCAGAGGACCTGAACATTTTCCCAAAGACATACAGCTGGCCAAAACACACATGAGAAGATGCTCAACATTATTAATCATCAGGAAAATGAAAATCAATCAAACTCAATGAAATATCACCTCACATCTCCCAGAATGATCAGTATGAAAAAGAAATAATAAATGTCGACAAGGACATGAACTAAGGGGAACCCTCATGCACTCATGGTGGGAATGTAAACTGGTGCAACCACTATGGAAAACAGTATGGAGGTTCCTCAAAAAAAAAAAAAAAAAAAAAAAAAAAAGGAAAGAAAGAAAAGAAAAAGACAAAGAAATACCATACAATCCAGTAATTCCACTGTTGGGTATTTACCTAAAGAAAATGAAAACACTAATTCAAATATATAAATAAACCCCTATGTTTACTGCAGCACTATTTACAGTAGCCAAGATATGGAAGAAACCTGGGTATCCACTGATTGATGAATACATAAAGATGTGATACATGTGCATAACTGAGTATTACTCAGCTATGTAAAAGAATGAAATCTTGCCATCTGCTACAAAATCAATGAACCAAGGATATTATGCTATGTGAAATAAGACAGAGAAAGACAAATACCATACGATTTCATTTACTGGTGGAGTCTAAGAAAACAAAACAAATGAACAAACAAAAAACAGAAACATACTCATAAATACAGAGAACTGATGATTGTCAGAAAGAAGGAGGAGAAGGGATGGGCAATATAGGTGAAGGGGACTAAAAGGCACAAACTTGCAGTTATAAATTACATGAGTCAGGGATGAAAAGTACAGCATAAGGAAGATAATATTGTAATAACTTTGTATGGTGACACATGGTAACTACACTTCATCATGGTGAGTTTTTCATAATATATATAAATGTGGAATAAATATGTTGTATACCTGAAAATAAAACAATATTGTATGTCAACTATACTTCAATTAAAAATAAAAAGAAATTTAAAAAAGAAAAGATAAAACCAAGACAAAAAAATCAAGAAAATATGATCTATAACCAGGGGAAAAAACACTTAGTGGCAACACAGAAATGAAAGAGATGATGGAATTAGTAGACCAGGCCATAAAAACAGCTATTACAAATATGTTTCATATGCGTAAGAAAGAAGAAAAAATGATCATGATGATGACAGACATATAAGATATGCAAAAGACTCAAATGGAACTTCCAGAGAATTTTTTTTAATAAAAAATACACAGGACAGGATTACTAGCAAATGAAACACTGAGCAAAAGAAGGTATGAAGTTTAAAAAATGCAATACTAATTACTTAAAATGAATACAGAGAAATAATTAAAAAAAAAAAAAGAGTGGGATAATATCAAGTAGTCTAAAACATGTGTAACTGGAAAGCCAGAAAGAAAGGAAGGTTATAGAACAAAATATTTGAAGAAATATAGTTGAATTTTTTCTAAATTTCATGAAAACTATAAACTAGAAAACCAGAGATTTAAACACCCAAGCAGACTAAACATAAAGAAATTGCACTAAAGCACATCATACTCTATCACAGAAAACCAATAAAAGAGAAAATTTTAATTTAAGCAGGAAATTAGTTCTTTAAAAAAAAGAACTAAAATAAGAATATAAGTATACTTTTTATTCAAAACCATACAAGCCAGAAAACAATGGAAAGGTATCTTTAAAGTATAAGGGAAAATAATATAATAGCATATAATTCTTTGTCCAGAGAAACTATCTTTAAAACTTAAAAGGGAAATAAAAATATTTTTCCAGACAAACAGAAGCTGAGAGAATTCTCTGCCACAAACCTGCACTGAAAGAAATGCTAAAGACAGTTCTTCAGGAAGAAGAAAAATTAAACCAGATTGGAATTTGAATTGGTGCAAATGGAATTAGGAGTGCCAAAAATAGTAACTATGTGGATAAATTAAAAATTTTAAAGATAACTGACTACATAAACCAAAAACAACAATAATGCCTTGTTGGTTTTAAAGAATATGTAGAAGTAAACAAATTATATCAACACCATAAATGATGAGAGAGGATATGGAGGAATGCTGTTGTAAAATACTTACACCATATTTGAAATAGAGTATTATTTGAAAGTAGACGAAAGATATATACTGCAAACCCTAAAACAATGAATTAATTAGCCAAAATATACACGTAGAAACCCCATAATGGGCATAACATTAGAAACAAAAACAAAAAACAACCTCAAACCCAACATAAGTTAGGAAAAGAAGAAAAAGCAGGGAAAAGGGAAAATAATTAGCAAAATGATATATTTAAACTCAACTGTATTGTTAATCACGTTAAATACAGATGGTCTAAACAACTTAAAAAGCAGAAATTGTCACACTGAATAAAAAGCAAGACCTGACTATATGCCACAAGAAATTCATTTTAGCTAGGGAAAAAAAAATAAATGAAAAAAGATAAATTTAGACTTCAGATCAAAGATTACTGGGGATAAAGAGGTTCATAATGATGAAGTAAACTCATCAAGCAGACATAACAATCGTAAATGTGTATGCATCTAATAATAGCTTCATTATAAATGAAGCAAGGAGTGACAGAACTGAAATGAAAAATATGTAAATCAATAACCATAGCTAGAGATATCAACAGTCCTCTTGAAGTAACGATAAAATAAGAAAGAAAATCAGTAAGTGGATACAAGACTTGAACAATATTATCAAACAATTTAATCTAATTAACATTTCTGGAAAACTTCTACCATTCAGATGCAGAATAGACATTATTTCCAAGTGCACATATAACATTTAAAGATAGATGCTATTCTGAGCCACAAAGTCTCAATGCATTTTAAAAAAACTGAAATCACACAAAATATCTTCTCTAAGCACAGAAATAATACATTAAAAAATCAATGACAGAAATCTAGAAATTCCCCCCATTATCAACATATTTCTAAATAACCCATTATGAATCAATCATAAGAGAAATTTTGAGAGCAACTGAAAATATAACATATCAAAATCTGTGAGGTGCAGCTAGAAAAACGCTTTGAGGAAAACTTATAAACATTATATGCTTATATTTAGAAAAGAAGAAAGGACTCAAGTAATCGAAGATTTCTCCTTAAGCAACCTAAAAATGTAAAGCATATTAAATTCGAAGCAAGCAAAAGGAAGAAAATAACAAAGAACAGAAATCGATAAAACACAAAATATAAAGCAGACAAAATTAAAGAAAACATAAGAGGATTTTTCCCAAATATCAATGAAATTAATAAACATGTACCCAGAATGAAAACAAAAAAGAGAAATGACACAAATTACCAATGTCAAAAATGAAAGAATTTCATTATCAATACATTTCTAGAAATTACACAGAATTTAAAAGAATAAGAGATTATAAAAAACTTCTTGCAAATGTTTTCAAATATTTACATGAAATGAGCAAATTCCTTGAAAGATAACAAACTTCCAAAAGTCACTCTAGAAAAACAAACTGACTAGCCCTGGATGTATTAAAGGTGATTTCACAGTTAAAAACCTTCCACAAAGAAAACTTTAGGCACAAAAGGCTTTACTGAAGAATTGTATGAAATATAAGAAAAAAACAAATTTTTCACAAACTTTCAGAAAACAGAATAGTGAACTGATACGTGGTATTAACCTGATAACAAAACCAGAAAAAGACATTAAGGCAAAATAAAATACAAAATAATACCCCATTATCAACACCTATGCAAAAAACTTTAACAAAGTCTTAACAAATCAAATCCGGTAATATATAAGGAGGATAATATATCATGAAAAGTAAAGTTTATCCCAGGAATGCAAGCTTAACTGACTGTATTTTAAAAAATCAATATAAATCACCCTAGGAAAAAAACATATAATCACCTCAATAAATGCAGGGAAAAAATGTCGACAAAACTTAAAACCCATTCGTGATAAAAAAAAAAATCTTAGTGAATACAGAAGAAAATGTCTTCAACCTGATACAGACTATCTACAAAATCATCATCATCATCATCATCTCACAGCTAACATCATATTTAATGGTGAAAGAGTGAATGCCTCACCCACCCTAAGATCCTTGAGAAGTCAAAGATGCATGCTCTACATGCTCTCACCAGAGGTCCTAGTTAGTGTAATAAGATAAGAAATAGAAATAAAAGGCATGCAGAGTAGAAAAGAAGTAATATTATCTTTATTCACAGGCAACATTATTGTCTACGTAGAAAATCCTAAGGATTCTGCTAAAAAGTTACATGAAGAATACAAGATCGATAATAAGAAAATCAATTGCACTTTATTATACACTAGAAGCTAATAACTGAAAATTAAAATAAACAATACCAATTATAATAACATAAAAGTTCTGGAGATGGATAGTGATGATGGCTGCACAACAATGTGAATGTACTGAATGCCACTGAACTGTACATTTAAAAATGATTAGAATGATAAATTTTGCTATGTACATTTGACAAGTTTAAAATTTTGAAACTATATGTAATGTTAAGAATATAAAAAGGCAAACCACAGATTAGGAGAAAATATTTTTAAAATATATGATGAAGGTCTTGTGTCTAGAATATAAGAACTCCTAGAACTAAATAACAAGAGGAACTCAATTCTTTAAAATGGCAAGAGATATTTTAAAAGTTTCATAAAAGGTATGAGAATGACAATTAAAACACATGAAAAAAAGTCCTCATCATTAGTCATTAGAAAAATGCAAACTAATACCAAAATGCAAGTAAAAATCTACTAAAATAGGCAAACACCTACTAAAAGATGCAGGAACACGTCTACTACAATGACTAAAATTAAAAAGCCCAAAATATCAGCTTTGGCAAAGATACTGTAGGCACTTGGAATTTTCACATGATGCCGCTGAGAATGAAAAATGGTACAGCCACTTTGGAAAACAGCTTGACAGTAGTATATAAAATTAAACATACAACTTGCCATATAACCCAGAAATCCCACTCCTAGCTAAGCTATTTACTTCTGGAGAAATGAAGATATATATCCACATAAAAACCTGTCAGAGAATGCTTACAGTAGTCTTATTCATAATAGTAAAAAAATTTTAAAACAGAAACAACTCAAATGTCCCTCAGCTGGTAAATGGATAAAGCAACTGTAGTATATCCATTCAATGGAATACTACTCAGCAATAAAACTACTTATATACACGACAGCATGGATGAACCTTCATTACAGCAAGTGAAAGAAAAACACACAAAATGACACCTACAATGTTTCTTTCAGGTGAAATTGGTCGAAATTCTAAAAAAAGGCAAAATTTCAATGACAAAAAGCAAATCAGATTGTCAGGAACCAGGAATGATAGGATGGGAATCAATTGTGAATAGCCATAAGAAAATACTTCAAAGTGATGGAAATGTTCTATATCATGAATGTAGTAGTGGTTTCTTATATGTAAATACTTGTCAAACGTCATCAAAGTATTACTGGTTATTTTGATTTATTTAATATTTTAATAGTACCAGATTATTGATTTTAGTTGTATAAATGTTACACGTCAATAAAATGGATAATTTTTTAATCAAAGCATACATAAATAGTGTAAAGGAACTCTTGAGTTTTCATCACAGCCTCAACACTTGTCACTAGTGCTAAGTCCCTTCCTCTAGCACAGGTGGAAGTACAAAGAGCACATTAGGCAGGTAGTCCAGCTAATGAGTATTTCTTGAAAGTGAGGCCAAATAGACACATGAAAAGATGCTCAACACCACTCATCATCAGGGAAATACAAATCAAAACCACACTGAGATACCACCTTCCACCAGTCAGAGTGCCTAAAATTAACAAACTCAGGAAATAACAAATGCTGGCGAGAATATGGAGAAACAGGAACCCTCCTGCACTGTTGGTGGAAATGCAAACTGGTGCAGCCGCTCTGGAAAACAGTGTGGAGGTTCCTCAAAAAATTAAAAATAGAACTACCCTACGACCCAGCCATAGCACTACTAGGAATTTATCCGAAGGATATAGGAGTGCTGATTCATAGGGGCACGTGTACCCCAATGTTTATAGCAGTGCTTTCAACAATAGTCAAATTATGGAAAGAGCCTAAATGTCCATCTGATGAATGGATAAAGAAGATGTGGTTTACATATACAATGGAATGCTACTTGGCAATGAGAAAGAATGAAATCTGCCATTTGCAGCAATGTGGATGGAACTGGAGGGTATTATGCTAAGTGAAATAAGTCAGTCAGAGAAAGACAGGTATCATATGTTTTCACTCATATGTGGAACTTGAGAAATTTAACAGAAGATCATGAAGGAGAGGGAGGGGAAAAATAGTTACAAACAGAGAGGGAGGGAAGCAAACCATAAGAGACTCTTAAATACAGAGAACAAACTGAGGGTTGATGCAGGGGGAGGGGAAATGGGTGATGGGCATTGAGGAGGGTACTTATTGGGATGAGCACTGGGTGTTGTATGTAAGCAATGAATCAGGGGAATCTACCCCTAAAACCAAGAGCACACTGTATACACTATATACTAAACAACTTGACAATAAATTATATTAAAATAAAAGAAAAAAAAAGTGAGGCCAGAGGAAAAATTATCTTAGATAGAACTACAACTGCTACAAAAACCAAACTAGGGAGGGATTGAAAACTAGAGAAAAAAGGTGTACAGTATTTAAACTGCCTCAGAGTGCTTAATGTAGGTAAGCTTAAAATTGGTTGTCCAAAAGATCAAACACAGGACAGAGGAAGTGAGAAAGGATCATGGAGTCATCAAACTGGAAAACTAAGGAAAATTAACAGGGATGGGTGGAATAGACATAATAAGAAAAAAAAAAAAAAGATAACCTTAGATCAAAGTGAAATACAGGACATCACTACATCAGGCTTTTTAAAGCTCTGTACAGTAAGCTAGGCTGCCTGAGACTGGGGAAGTTATCAGGCATACCCAAATTATGATCATCTTTCTACTTAGTAAAAGTTTCTGTCTTACTTTTTAAGTTTCTATCATACTACCACCCTTTGTCACACATACACACAAAACTTATTTTTTCAAATTGTTACATAACAGAATGATTACATACTATTATCATACCATTATGGTGTTGGTACGCTGACTGTAAGATCCTATAGCTCCTTAAATCTGGCTCAAATTTGCATTTCCAGTCTCAACTGTCTCTTCCAGCCATTCTGAAAAGTTTGCCCTTTTTTGTTGTTCAGTAATAAATACTTACTATTTTTGATTGACTTACTGACTTCAACTTTTCAAATATATAGGAAAAAATGTGAAGCACATCTCCAAGTATGAATAGATTAGGTGGTCAGTTAAAAATTACTATTTCAGAAAATTTCCTAAAACTTTCCCAAGAGCTACATACAACTTAAATATGCACAACCAAACTTGATTTGTGTGCAAACCAGTACTACACTAGGGTATTTCAAAGACACAACAGAGTGGAGGATTTCAATATTCCCATGCAATTTAATATGAAATATATATACAGGTATATATGTATATCTTTAAATATACACATATTCAATTATGTGGCCTATTCTGTTATATCATCTCTACTGTCCGTACCACAATATTATCATCTAGCTCATTTTACATATTCCCTGGTAACACATTAAGAGCTTATTTAATCTTCTTACCATAATTTTCTTACCACAAGAGAAAGACACATGTGCTATGGTAAAAGGAAAGCAGTGGTAGTGATATAAACAAAAGTGCAATTCTCCTAAGCATTGGTTCCTCCACCATCATTATAACTGATTCTCTGACGTCTTGGATAGTAACAGAGGATTTCAACTACCTCCATTTTGACCTCAGTCTGAAATTTCCAATTCATTAAATTCTTCTTTCCAGCTAATCTCTTAACTCAGGCAAAAGACCTTGTAGGCAAAGCACTCCCTGATGGGAACTGAAACTACTCCCTCAAGCTAAAGGGATGCCCATACACCAGCAATACCCAATGTGATGATTCCAAGACCATGATCAACTTGACATTTACTGCCCACTTGCATGTACCCACTGACTTTGTCCCACATTTTGCTTATATAAACCTGGAACTATTTTCAGCATTTTGGAGACAGTCTCTGAGACATTAATCTGCTGTCTTTCCGGTGTTGGCCTCACTCAAATAAATTCCTTTCTTGTTTCACCACCATTTTGTCAGTAGCAAGTGGCTGACCCTGTTCTGTTTAGGATCCCCAGAACCAGGGGTCTTTGCACCACTGCACCCGGTTACAACAGTAGTTTCATGATACTCAGAAAAGCTAAAACAAAGAAACTCTTAAAAGTAACAGGCTATTTACATCCCTTGTAATGATTTTCTCTCTCAACACACACACACACACACACACACACGTGAAGTCATCAGTAACACTCAGTTTGGGTTTCATAGATGAAGAACAATTAGAACAGCACTACTCTGACCAATTGTCCACTATGTTAAGAATGGCTAAGAACAAATAACTACTTAAAAGAAAGCTATAGTTCCTAACACAAAAATACATGCTTCAACTTCTTCACATATATAACCAATTAATGGTGCTTTATTCAATTATTATGGTTGCCTTCCTCCCAGAGAGTTGACAAAGTCTACAACTCATTACACATAATTTCCCATAAAGATGGCACACCTTTCTTGATTAGAATAACTGAGTTGTGTAATATTTTTGAAGTACAATATATATATTTTCTTTTAATTCCTGAAACCATGTTAAGGTAATTGAATTGCAGGAAGAACACAGATTTGCCCCACTTAGAAAATCACTATATGTTTTCTAAGCCTGAGAACCAACAGAGAAAGAACTCTACTAAGAGTTGATTTAAAAAAAGAAAAAAAAGTTTTGAAATTATTTGCATGATTCCAGACCTCAACATTGCTACACAATCACAATGGAAAGAATGTGTGGTAATTAACCAGCTTTAAATGCTGAAAGCATCAAAACAATCATTCCTTTTCCCTAAAAATGTTTTATGGAAGGGGAAATCCTATAGTCTTCATGATTACTCCTTCAAATTACTTTACTTTTAAAAAAACAAAAACAAACTGAGTACTGAGTACCACTGTTCATGGGTTTCTCCTCTCCTTTTAATTTAAGCAGTAACTTTATTTGGCATAGGATTACATTTTACTACATTTTACTATTCACTAATATTCCACCAATATATTTAATTAACACCTTAGCTTTCAGCAGGGAGATTAAAAGCCTAATGACTATTTTCAATAATATAAAATGAGATTGTGATAAAAATAAAAGCTTAAAGAGAAAAGGGAAAGATGGTGGTGGAGTAGGAGGACCGTAGGCTCAACTCATCCAATGAATACAACTAGATAACTATAAAATCATCCTAAATATCCCAGAAATAAACCTGAAGATTGGCAGAACAAACTCCACAACTAAAGGCAGAGGAGAGACCACACTGAAGAAAGCAGAATGCAGAGAAGCAGGTTGGGAGAAAAATGGACCCTGGCTGCTGCAGTGGGGAGGAAGCCATGGTTATGGAGAAGGGCAGACTAACACATAGTGGAGGGCACAGGGAAAACAAATCCCCATACTATTAGCTTTCAGAGTGAGAGGGGCTGAATTTCATGAGTTCTTACAACCAGTGGGGCTAGAATTTTAAAAGTCAGTGTGTTTGGCTCAGGGAGAGCCCAGAGGGCACTGGAGCTGCTCTTGGAGACAAGGCAGGCAAATAGCCCACAAACATACAGCATGGACGATCTCATTTCACAAGCAGACCAGAGCACACCTAGTTAACCACGTACCATATGCAGCCCAGGGACCAAACACTGCCCACAATAAGCAAAGAGAGCCTCTACAGGCAACTGCCCTGAAGGATAAAGTGGTCAGAACACAACAGCAGAGTGCATGCAGCACACACTGGAGATACTCCCAGAGGCACCAGGCCATGGGGTCAAGGGACTCTACACTGCAGGGCTCTATAAAACCTCTTCTTCATAAAGCCATTACCCTTAAGAACAGGAGACATGGCTGACATTCCTAAAACACAGGAACAGGCACAGAGACTTAGACAAAATGAGTACACAGAGGAATTTGTCCCAAATGAAAGAATAGGACAAGGCCAACGCCAGAGATCCAAGCAAAACAAATGTAAGAAACATGCCTGATGGAGAATTTAAAGCAATGATCATAAGTATATGAACTAGACTTGATAAAAGACCAGAGGACATCAGTGAGACCATTAACACAGAAATCTGGAATAACACAGCAGAGATAAAGGGCTCAATAAACAAAACAAGAGAAAACACCGATGAAAGGAACAGAAGTATGGAAGTAGCAGAGGAATGAATTAAAATTAATGACTTAGAAGACAGAATAACAGAAAGTGATCAAGCTGAACAAACGAGAAAAAAGAATTATGGAAAATGAGAACAGACTCAGAAAACTTAGTGACTCTATCAAAGGTAATAATATTTCTATTACAGCAGTCCCAGAAAAAAGAGAGAGAAAAGGGGGCAGAAAATTTATTTGAAGAAATAATAGCTGAAAACTTCCCTAATCTGGGGAAGGAATCAGATATCCAGATCCACAAGGCACAGAAAACCTCCCCCTCAAAAAAACAATAAAGCAGATCCACAACAAGACATATTGCAATTAAAATGACAAAATACAGTGATAAAGAGAAAATATTAAAAGCAACTAGACAAAAGAAGACAGTTACATGCAAGGGAAGCCCCCATAAGGCTATCAGCAGATTTTTCAGCAGAAATTTTCCAAGCCAGAAAGCAGTGGCATGATACATTTAGAATAGAAGGAGAAATAAAGAGTTTCCCAAACAAAAATGAAAGGAGTTCATGGCCTCTAAACAAGCCCTGCAAGAAACATTAAAGGGGATTCTTTAAATGAAAAGGGAAGGTCAAAAATGATAGTGTGAAGGCAGAACACACAAAAGCAGTAAAAATGAATATTTCCATTAAAAAAATTGTCAAGGAACTCACAAAATTAAAGGATGTAAAACATGACCAAAAGAAACCATGAAAAAGAGAAAGCAAGAAAGGATCATAGAAAATCTTCAGAAACAACCACAAAACAAATAATAAAAAGGCAATAAATACATATCCATCAATAATGAGTCTGAATGTAAATGAACTAAATGCTCCGTTCAAAGACATAGGGTGACAGAATGAATAAAAAATAACAAGACCCATCTATATGCTGCCTACAAAAGATTCATTTTAGACCTAAAACACCTGCAGATTGAAAGTGAGGGGATGGAGTATGATGTATCAAGCAAATGGATGCCAAAAGAAAGACAGGGTGGCAATACGTAAATCAGACAAAATAGACATTAAAACAATGATTGTAAAGAGACAAAGAAGGACACTATATAAAAAAGGGGACAGTCCAATAAGAAGATACAATTGTAAATATCTATGCATTGAACATGGGAGCACCCAAACATATAAAACAGTTAATAACAAACATAAAGGAACTAATCAATAATAATACAATAATAGTAGGGAGCTTCTACACCACACTTAAATCAACGGACAGATCATCTAAACAGAAAATCAACAAGGAAACAATGACTTTGAATGACACACTGGATCAGATGGATTTAACAGATATATTCAGAACATTCTATCCTGAAACAGCAGAATACACATTCTTTTCAAATGCACATGGAACATTTTCAAGAATAGATCACATATTGGGCCACAAAACAAGCCTCAACAATTTCGAAAAGATCGAAGTCATACCATGCATCTTTTCTGACCACAACATTATGAAACCAGAAGTCAACCAAAAGAAAAAATCTGGAAAGACCACTAATACATGTAAATTAAAGAACATGCTACTAAACATTGAATGGGTTAACCCAGAAACAAAAGAAGAAATAAAAAGTACTTAGAAACAAATGAAAACACAGTGGTCCAAAACCTTTGAAATGCAGCAAAAGCAGTTCTAAGAGGGAAGTATATAACAAGACAGCTTATCTCAAGAAGCAAGAAAAATCTCAAATACACAACCTAACCTTAAACCTAAAGGAGCTAGAAAATGAAAAGCAAACAAAGCCTGCTTCCAGCAGGAGGAGGAAATAATAAAGATTAGAGAAGAAATAAATGATATAGAAACTAAAAAACAAAAAAGAACAGACCAGTGGAATCAACAGCTGGTTTTTTGAAAACAAAAATCAATAAAATTGATAAAGCTCTATCCAGACTTAGCAGGAAAAAAGAGAAAGCACCCTATAAAATAAAATCACAAATGAGAGAGGAGAAATAACAACCAACTCCACAGAATTATGCACAATTATAAGAGAACAGTATGAAAAACTATATACCAACAAACTGGACAATCTAGGAGGAATTGATAAATTTCTAGAAACAGATAACCTATCAAAACTGGAACAGGAAGAAATAGAAAACTTGAACAGGACAATTATCAGCAAAGAAATTGAATCAGTAATCAAAACACTCCAAAACAAAATTCAAGGATCAATGACTTCATGGGCAAATTTGACCAAACATTTAAAGAGTAAATACCTATTCTCAAACTCTTTCAAAAAATAGAAGAGAAAGGAAAACTACCAAATTCATTCTATGAGGCCAACATTACCCTGACACCAAAACTGGATAACAAAACCACAGGAAAAAAGAGAGAGAGAGAGAGAGAGAGAGAGAGAGAACTACAGGCCAATACAGGCCAATACCCCTGATGAACATACAGACAAAAATCCTCAATAAAATACTAGCAATCCAAATCCAACAATACATTAAAAAAATCATTCACTACATTCGAGTGGGATTTACTCCTGGGTTGCAAGAGTAGTTCAATATTTGCAAATCAATCAACATAATACATCACATCAATAAGAGAAAGAATAAGAACCATACGATCATGTCAATAGATGCAGAAAAAGCATTTGACAAAGTACAATATCTGTTCATAATCAAAAACCTTCAACAAAGTAGGTTTAGAGGGAATATACCTTAACATAATAAAGACCATCTATGAAAAACCCACAGCTAACATCATCCTTAATGGGGAAAAACTGAGAGCTATTTTCTTAAGATCAAGAACAAGACAAGGATGTCTACTCTCACCACTTCTATTCAACATAGTACTGGAGGTCCTAGCCACAGCAATCAGACAACAAAAAGGAATAAACGGCATCCAAATCACTAAAGAAAAAGTAAAACTTTAAACTATTTGCAGATGACATGATACTATATATAGAAAACCTGAAAGACTCCACCAAAAACCTACTAGAATTGGAGCATCTGGGTGGCTCAATCGGTTAAGTGTTGAACTCTTGACTTTGGCTCAGGTCATGATCTCAAAGTTCATGAGGTCAAGCCCTGCATCAGGATCTGCACTGACAGCACAGAGCCTGCTTGGGATTCTGTGGTCCTCTCTCTCTCTGCTCCCCTCACGTGCTCTTATCTCTCTCTCAAAATAAATAAAAAATTAAAAAAAGCTACTAGAACTGGTAAACAGTAAAGCTGCAGGATAAAAAATCAAGTGCAGAAACCTGTTGCATTTCTATGCACCAAGAATGAAGCAGTAGCAAGAGAAATTAACTGCACCAAAAATAATAAGATACCTAGGAATAAACCTAACCAAAGAAATGCAAGACCTATACTCTGAAAACCATAAAACACTGATGAAAGGAACTGAAGATGACATAAGGAAATGGAAAGACATTCCATGCTCATAGATTGCAAGAAAAAATAGTTAAAATGTCTATACTACCAAAGTGATCCCCAAAGCCACCACTAAGAAAATAACTAAAAAAATACATAGTAAAAGAAACAAAGGAATTAAAATGGCACACTAGAAAATATCTAATAAAAAAGCAGTAATAGAGGAATTAAGGAACCAAAACAATAAATAAAAAACCCACTTAAGAAATACAGAAAACAAATAGCAAAATGACAAGCATAAGTCCTATCTGACCAGTAACTACATTAAATACACATGGGTTAATAAAATAAAACAAAAACAATATAAAACTCAGGGAATGACAGCTATAACAGCACCTAAGTTTTACAAAATATGTTTAAGCCAAAAGCAGGTATTTGTCAGAAATCATTATAAACTGCAATTAAATATCAATATACTTGTTAATCTACTTACACTACTTAAATGTGTCTCTAATTCTGAGGTCTTAGCCTTGATTTCTAAGAGGTTTACTATAAATTCTCCTTATACAGGACTTATCATCTAAAGTATTTTATTATTTTTTTCAGCTCCCCTCTATATTGTCATTTTTTAAATAGATTATACTCTTGGGGTATCTATGTGGCTCTGTCAGTTGAGCATCCGACTTCAGCTCAGGTCATGATCTCACAGTTTGTCAGTCGAGCCCCACATCAGGCTCTGTGCTAACAGCTGAGAGCCTGCAGCCTGCTTCAGATCCTGTGTCTTGCTCTCTCTTTCTGCCCCTCCCCGACTTGTGCTCAGACTCTCTCAAAAATGAATAAACATTTTGTTAAAAATTTAAATAGATTATACCATTTTTCTTTTTTTTTTTTTTTAATGTTTATTTATTTTTGAGAGAGGGAGAGAAACTGCACAAGGAGGGGAGGGGCAGAGAGAGAAAGGGAGACACAGAATCTGAAGCAGGCTCCAGGCTTCAAGCTATCAGCACAGAGCCTGATGCAGGGCTGGAATCCACAAACCATGAGATCATGACCTGAGCCGAAGTTGGGAGTTCAACTGACTGAGCCATCCAGATACCCCTACATTCAAGTTGGCTTTTGGATACTATAAGGAATAAAGGTAATTTCTTAAGTAAACTACAAGGCACAAGGCAATTCTTCTTGAGATATATAGTGGTAAGATGATCATACAGTATTTAAATTTTTTAATAGCCCCATTTTTGACATTCCACTAAGCCAAAGACAACCTGTTGGTTGTACTGGGAGAAAAATACTTTTTTTTTTTTTTTTTTTTACTTTTATGGTGAGTATACTAGTCAGAGTCCTACAGATAAATATAAAGTAAAACCTTGGTTTACAAGCATAATTCATTCCGGACCACACTTGTAATCCAAAGCACTTGTATATCAAAGTGAATTTCCCCATAAGAAATAATGAAAACTCAGATGATTCATTCCACAACCCAAAAATACTCATATAAAAATGATTAAGATACTATAATACAAAATAATACAAAATATAAAGAAAAATAAATTAACCTGCACTTACCTTTGAAAACCTTCTGTGGCTAGTGTGAAGGAGACAAGAGAGAGGTGGGTTATTATGCAGATGTTTTCACTATCACTAACAAAATCACTGCTATCTATTGGCTCAATGGAATCTTTTTCTTTTCGTGCAACTTTAACAAAGAACCTATCCAACGACACTTGCTTTTGCCTACTTTTGAGGATTTCGCAGAAATGTGACACTGCATTGACAATCACCCACAATCCCACAGTGAGCAAGAAAGAGAAGAGCCATCAGCTCAGTTATGATCATGTGACATTCAGGGTCACATACCATGCACTACCAGACATCACTCATTTATCAACGTTTGTTTATTTTTGGGACAGAGAGAGACAGAGCATGAACGGGGGAGGGGCAGAGAGAGAGGGAGACACAGAATTGGAAACAGGCTCCAGGCTCTGAGCCATCAGCCCAGAACCTGACGCGGGGCTCGAACTCACGGACCGCGAGATCGTGACCTGGCTGAAGTCGGACGCTTAACCGACTGCGCCACCCAGGCGCCCCCATCACTCATTTATCAAGTTATTATTAGAAATGTTTGCTCATCTTGTGGAACACTCATCTTGCCGAACACACACGGAACAAGTTACTTGGAACACTGGCAGAACAAGTTACTTGCAATCCAAGGTTTTACTGTATATATGAAGAGAGACAGGGAGAAATAAGATTAAAAGAACTGGCTTATGAGGTTATACAGGCTGAGGAGACCCAAGATCTATAGTTGGCAAGCTGGAGACCCAGGAGAATCAATGGTGTATTCCAGTCTGTGTCCAAAAGCCTGAGAAGCAGAAGAGCCAATGATGTAAGTTCCAGTCCAAAAGCAGAAGACCAATGTCCCAGTTCAGCAATCAGGCAGGGGTTCCCTCCTATTCAGCTTTTTCTTCTGTTCAGGTCTTTAATTGATTGGATGAGGGCCATACAGATTAGGGAAGGCAATCTACTAATTAAAATGTTAACTTCATCGGGAAACACCCTCACAGATACACTCAGACGGAGTAAAATTTGATCGAATATCTAGGCACACCGTGGTCCTATTAGAAACATAAAATTAACCATCACAAGTCCATCCCTACTCAACTTGGCACCCATACACATCTCCTTAAACCACACTTAATCTCCAAATAAGGACAATAACAAGGTCATAATTAAGCCTAAGATGATACAACTATCCTGTGTACATTCGGAAACACACTAACCTCTTCCCCAGATGAGATAAAGTCCTTGAGAGTGATATTTCCTCTTCTCCTTGATATCCCAAATTTTACATACTATGACATAAAAGTGACACTACTTAAAATACTATGTATATGCTCAATGTATTTTATGCTACATAAAGAAATGAGAATTTAAAAATTTATATGTGTGTATATATATTCACACACAAATACATTCATAACAAAAATTTTTTTAATATTTTTTAATGTTTATTTATTTCTGAGACAGAGAAAGACAGAGCATGAACGGGGGAGGGTCAGAGAGAGGGAGACACAGAATCTGAAGCAGGCTCCAGGCTCCAAGCTGTCAGCACAGAGCCCACCGTGGGGCTCGAACTCACAGACTGTGAGATCATGACCCAAGCTAAAGTCAGACACTTAACCGACTGAGCCACCCAGGCGCCCCTCATAACAAAATTAAAAGGAAATACTCGTAACTATTATCGACTTTGTTTCTGTAACTGGTCACATGGTTGTAACTGGTATTTATAATTACCTTATTCCACTACCCATTCTGCATTTCTTTTGTCTTTAGCAAACGCTTCAGTTGGTCATGACTCCCTGATGGAATGACTCAAACCTTCATTCCTGAGGGTCTGGGCCATCAGTATTTCTCTCGAACTGGGTTATTTTAGTTTTCCATTGTCCTTAATCACAGGGCATGGTAATACTAAGAGACGCCCTAAATACCTCCTGTATTTTAGACATACTTTTCTTTACCTCTATTGTGAAGCAGCAGTCCAATTTCTCCCCCAATAGTCAGGATCAGTCACCCAGCCAGTAGTGACTCCCCTCTTTGCCTGTTGATTCAGTGGCATGAGGAGTCCAAGTGGCAATGCAGCAGTCTTAACTTCCAATTCAGTGGAATCACTGTAAAAGCATTCCTCCCTTTGGAACTAAAACCCTTAGGTCAGAAGAGCATAAAGTCATGGAAATAGTTACTAAAAATTTTGGTCATGGGCCACTAGAGATAACAGTGAACAGAGCCACTTCCATTCCCACCCATTGATTCCTGAACCTATTACGAATCCCAACTATGGGAGAAACAACATCATATACCACATACTACTAACTCAGAGAATACAACTTCCTTGAGAACCTCACCCCAGTGCTGCAAAGTACTGATGCACCTAGCTAGGGCTGTAAATTAAGTTTTCAAAAGTCCATTCCACCATTCTATCAAGCCAGCTGCTTCAGGATGGTAGGAAACATAAGACCAATGAATTCCATAAGCATGGGCCCATCGCTGTACTGCTTTTGTGCTGAAATAAGTTCCTTAATAAGAAGTAATGCAGTTAGGAATACGATTGTGGTGGATAAGGCATTCCGTAGAGCTCACAGATGGTAGTTTTGGCAGAAGCACTGCATGTAGGGAAGGCAAATCCACATCTAGAGTAAGTGTCTATTCCAGTAAGAACAAATCATTGCCATTTCCATGATGGTAGCAGTCCAATATAATCAACCTGCCTCCAGTTAGCTGGCTAATCACCCCAGGGAATGGTGTCATATTCAGTGTTTGCCTCTGCTGGTGATGGATTGAGCACTCAGCATTGGTTATAATCAGGCAGGCAGGTCTTGATAAGTCAAAGTCTACGTTTCTGAGCCCATGTGTAACCTCCATCTCTGCCCGCAGGTCATTTTTATTCATGAGTTCACTGCACAATAACAGGGATGGCTAGGGAAAGAGGCTGTTATCTACAGAATGGGTCATCTTATTAACTTGATTATTAAAATCCTCTTCTGCTGTGGTCACCCTTTGGTGAGCATTCACATGGAACATAAATATTTTCACAATGTTTGTCCAGAGAGGTCTATCTACGTATCTTTTACCCAAATTTCCTTGTCACCAGTTTTTTAATCATGTTCCTCCCAAGTCCCTGACCATCCAGCCAAACCACTGGTCATAACCCACAAAACAGAATACAATCATCTGTCTGGCCACTTCTCCTTCCAAGCAGAGTGCACAACCAGGTACAATGCCCTAAGTTCTCCCCACTGGAAGAATTTCCCTTAACCACTGTCCTTCAGGCACGTCCCAGAAAGGGACTGTAGTGGTACAGCTGTCCACTTTCAGGTGGTACCTGCATTTCATGCAGAACCATCTATAAACCATGTCCAGGGCTTTTCTTCCTGTCTGTGGACCTGAGGGAACTTCCCATGAGCCTATAGATACAGTCTTAGAAAAAGAAAATGCTAGCAAAATAGGGACCAAAGGCATTTAAGCCCCTTCCTCACATAACTTACTTGTGTCTTCTGAACCTGCTCAGGCCTGATCACATACATACTGTTTCTATTTGACTAGAGTGCTGCTGTGCATGCCCAACTTTATGGCTTGGTGGGCCAGATAATTACCCATTCAATAAGCAGGTCAGGTTACATGGTAACTTGATGGCCTCTGCTTAAGCAGATTTGAAGGCCCAGTAGCAGGCCAACAGCTCCTTCTCACAAAGGCATAATTGTCCACAAGAATGGCAGGCTTTGATCTAAAATCCTAAAGACCTGCACTATGATTCACCAATCAGGGCTTGCTCAAGGGTGCAAACAACATCCCTATCTGCCACTGACACCTCAAACACCATTGAATCTGCTGGATTATATGACCCTAGCAACAGAGCAGCTTGCACAGAAACCTGAACCTGTTGCAGGGCCTTCTCTTGTTCTGGGCCACACTCAAAACTCGCACTTTCTTGAGTCACTCGGTCAATGAGTCAGAATAACACACCCAAATGAGGAATACACTGCCTCCAAAATCCAAAGAGGTCTACTAGGGATTGTGCCTCTTTCTTGGGTGTAGAAAGGGCCAGATACAATAATTCACCTTTCAACTTAAAACAGATATCTACAGGGGCACCTGGGTGCCTCCATCAGCTAAGCATCCAACTTCAGCTCAGGTCATGATCTCACATTTCATGGGTGTGAACCCCGTGTTGGGCTCTGTGCTGACAGCTCTGAGCCTGGAGCCTGCTTTGGATTCTGTGTCTCCCTCTCTCTCTGCCCCTCCCCCACTCACACTCTGTCTCTCTCAAAAATAAATAAACATTTAAAAAAACTTTTTTTAAAGAAAGGCTATCTACACATACACAATACCATTAGACCCCTAGAAATTTCACTCAGACAGAAGTCCCCTGAACTTTTATCAGGTTAATTTCCTATGCTCTGACACTCAAATGTCTTACTAATCAGTCTATAGTTGCTGCTTCATGCTCATTAGGTCCAATCAAGATAATGCCATCAATTTAATACACATATGCGGTATTTTATGGAAGTAAAAGGAAACTCCTTTTCTATGCAAACAGATCTATGCAAACTATCTTATAACACTGGACTTCAGACTTGATATATTCCTGAAGACAGTGAAGATGTATTTTAGACCTTGCCAGCTGAAAGCAAACTGCTTCTGTTGGACCTTGCTGACAAGGATGGAAAAAAAGGCATTGTCAGATCAACAGCTACATATCAGGTACCTGGGGATAATTTGCTCTAGCAGTAAAACCCTATCTGGTAAAGCAGCTGCAACTGGAATCATCATTTGGTTATAAGCCTACAACAATCCACTGTTAACCTCCAAGCCCCATCTGTCTTCTGCACTGGGCAAGATGAATGGGGATGCACACACAATGAGTGGGGATGTGCCAGAAATCACCATCCCAGCATGTTTCAATTATTTGATGGTGGCACCAATCTCTGCAATCTCCCCAGTAAAGAGATATTGCTTTTGGTGTACTATTCTCCTAGGGAGAGGCAGTTCTATTTGGCCTTCTATTTGGCCTCCCTTAGTGTTCACTCCACTACTCAAGGAACTAAAATGGGGATTCTCCAACTGCTGAGTATATCAATTCTAATTATGCATTCTGAAATTGGGGAAGTAACCAATGGATGGACTTGGGGACCCTTTGTGAGACAGATCTAAGCTAAAACTTCATTCATCACCTGACGCCCATGTGCCCCTATTCTGTTGGTAGTCCACAGGGACAATTTGGGTCTCCTGGAATTAGTGTTAGTTCAGAGCCAGTGTCCAGTAGTTCCAAAAGGTCTAATTATCTCTCTCCCCAGTGCACAATTTCCCTGGTAGAGGGCCACAGGTCCCTTTGGGGAAAACTTGAAGAAAAATTGACAGTATAAATTTTTGGCCGTATACCAGGGTCTTTCCTTAAGGGGACGCTGCCATCCATTCATTCAAGGGGTTCTGGATGTATAAATATTTAAGTCTAAGAATTGATTGAAGGGTAATGACTCTTTGTTTTTATGATTCAGGCTAGATTTTTATTCACCTGAACTAGAACTTCTCTATTTATACAAATCAAGTAAGAATTTAGAAGCATTCCTACCTATTTCACCAGGAACACCACAATCAAGTAGCCAACGTCACTAGTCTAGATGAAACAGACTATTTTAATTGCTGCTTTGATTCTGCTGTCCAAACCATGCTCACCTTACCTTTGGCAGTTGAGTACCACTACTTGGCCCGTACCACCTTGGAATTCATTTACTCCCATTACACTTAGGTTTCCCAATTCAGTGACTGCATTCTAAGGCCTAGCCTATACATAACAGTAATCACAGAGCTCAAGGATGCCAGGGACCTCTCACAATATATTTCTCTTAGTACTGGTTAAAGGTATCTCTTCTAGACCCTTTTAGTCTCAGTGAGTAGGTCTTAAATGACAAATCCACTCTAACATCCCAATCTCCAAGTCTACTGAAGCCTACCTTTGGTCCATATTCACCATTCCCACGCATATTCCCTGGATTCCCTGGGAAGTGTCCATTCCCACACATATTCCTTGGATTTCTGTCTGTATAATCAGAAAACTCAAGTAGTTCTTTTGGAGTACAGCACATTTCCTCATGAGTCACACTTTAAACCTCACTTTTAGAGGCCTGCTGGGATTTGAATCTAGTTACAGATCTAGAAGCAAAGAGGGGTTGGTAGAGGCCGGTCTAAGGAAATCAGCTTTTTTTTTTCTCAACACAATACTTAATTTTATTTTTTTTAATTTACATCCAAATTAGTTAGCACATAGTGAAACAATGATTTCAGTAGATTCCTTAATGCCCCTTACCCATTTAGCCCATCCTCCCTCCCACACCCCTCCTGTAACCCTCTGTTTGTTCTCTGTTATGAGTCTCTTATGTTTTGTCCCCCTCCCTGTTTTTATATCATTTTTGTTTCCCTTCCTTTATGTTCATCTGTTTTGTCTCTTAAAGTCCTCATATGAGTGAAGTCATATGATATTTGTCTTTCTCTGACTAATTTCACTTAGCATAATATCCTCCAGTTCCATCCACGTAGTTGCAAATGGCGATTTTATTCTTTTTGATTGCCATATATACACCACATCTTCTTTATCCATTCATCCATCGATGGACATTTCCATACTTTAGCTATTGTTGATAGTACTGCTATAAACATTGGGGTGCATGTGTCCCTTCGAAACAGCACATCTGTAACACTAGGATAAATACCTAGTAGTGCAATTGCTGGGTTGTAGGGTAATTCTATTTTTAATTTTTTGAGGAACCTCCATACAGTTTTCCAGAGTGGCTGCACCAGCTTGCATTGCCACCAACAATGCAAAAGAGATCCTCTTTCTCTGCATCCTTGCCAACATCTGTTGTTGCCCAAGTTGTTAATGTTAGCCATTCTGACAGATGTGAGGTGTATCTCCTAGTGGTTTTGATTTGTATTTCCCTGATGATGAGCGATGTTGAGCATTTTTTCAGGTGTCGGTTGGCCATCTGGATGTCTTCTTTGGAGAAGTGTCTATTCATGTCTTTTGCCCATTTCTTCACTGGATTATTTGTTTTTTGAGTGTTGGGTTTGGTAAGTTCTTTATAGATTTTGGATACTAACCCTTTATCTGATATGTCCTTTGCAAATATCTTCTCCCATTCTGTAGGTTGCCTTTTAGTTTTGCTGATTGTTCACTTTGCAGTGAATAAGCTTTTTATTTTGATGAGGTCCCAGAATCAGCATTTTCTTACAATGGCAATTGCCTCAGGGGAGGCCATTACAGCTCCCTTAGGCAATTCAGAATGAATCCCCTCAGACTTCAAACAGAGGTGGAGAAGTCATTCCCACTGGGGAATAAGAAAAAAAGCTCCCAACAGATGGGGAGGTCACCAACACTGAAGGGGGGGGGGGGGGCGGCACACTCCTCCTGGCAAAGAAAGAATACTCATCAAAATTGGGGGACTCAATGTCTCCAGCTTCATCAGGGTCTTCCCACATGTCCCTGATCAAATTTCAGAAGCCCATACCTTCCCAATCTATATCCTCACTACAATGTATTAGCTTATATTACTCTCAACTAGTTGACTGTGAGGTTCTTGAAGACCAAGTGGCATTTATTTCTGTATCCTTCAGTAGCTACTATAGGTACCTGAAATATAGTCAGGGCTCAATAAAGATTTCTACTGAACTGAATTTTGCTTCTCAACGTATCTCAGTTGTCCATTATTTTAACTTTTATAAGCTCCATTTTGACAATTATTAAGTCCTTGTTTATGTATTTATCAGAGGTCTGCTAATTAAGCCCTTTAACTGAAATAGACTTGTTTATCGAGGGAAACACATAAAGAACTCATTTGCTCACTTTTTTCCATGATGATATAAAACTTGTTCTAACCACTAATTTTAATTTCTTCTCCAATTTAAAGTACCAGTATCATCACCAAGATAATTTTTTTAAAATCTGATCCTAACTTTAGTATGAATTACCTGTAATTTTTTCACTACCAAACTTACTAAGTAATTGAGTAAAAATTTATCTATGAAAGACTTTTAATGCTTACACACTCTAATTCCTCCAGAAAAACATAATAAAATATGTGTGTTAATGAAAAAAAAAACAATACTCATGTCTGAAACACACTTAAAGTTCTCCTTCCCTTTACAATTGGCTATATCCCTAACAAACCTGACCCCTTATGAGCAATATTTGAAAGACTTTCTCTCTTCACCATTTTAACTAAAAATCCAAGGCTTTCCCATAAGGCAATCTAGGCACTACCAACATTTTTTATATGCCATATTGTCAGAATCCTACAGAAATGTCAACTCATGCTATTCCTCGATGAGTAAATATATAATCAAGTCCAAAAAATGCTAGCTATTGGGTGATGGCACTGACACTATTTTTATTTACAAAGTTCATTTAATAACATATACTTCCTTAACTGTGTACAAATGTCTTTGGTTGGTGTTTTGTATTTTACATTAACTAGATACCACAGAAGAATTAACTATACTTCTAGAAACACATTCTATCACCTTCTACAACTTTATGTTGCTGCCTCTGGCAGCAATATACAGCACCCAAGCATGGGATATCTGTCTGGTGATAAGTAAGTAAATAAATACCTGGCCCAAAATTACACAGGATTCAAACATAGTAAGAGAAATAAAAGAAAAAAGACAGATACACCTTGGAAATACCTAACCTGACACTCTCCTGTGAAAAACTTAGTAATATTAAGCAGGTCCTTCATATCCTTAAATTCATGACGAGTATGACAACTTGAAATTACTTGTTTTGGGAATTCTGATTGGTGAAATATGGCATTACTTCTCAAAGAAATGTCCGTATGCTTCACTGCAAAAAAATAAATGCACCTCAGGACAGACTAATGTAAATATAAAAAAGCATCTCTAGTAACATTTACAAATAGTGGCAAACCATTTATGTCTTCTTCAAATTCAAAGGTGATGCAAATTAAGTAAAATACAAAAACTCGCATATGTTTACTTTCTAAGAACCCAAAGATATAATACAACTACATTTTAACCCCATGTTCCTATCAATTGAAGATAACAATCATCCCAATCTCGTCTACAGCACTGGAAATAATATTCCCAATGATGACTCTCAGGTACTGTAAGATGCTAAGCCAGTCAGCTCAATGCTTGGGGACAGGACAGGGAAGAAAAGAATTCAGTTACCTTGGATTACTAAGGCATTCAAATCCACAAGTTAAAGTATAAGAGATTCTCACCAAAGCAAAAAATACTTGGCTTCTGGTGGGCTTTCTTTACTAGGAAATCTTATTAACCAAAAAATCCAATTTCTCCAAGTAATATGTTACAGCACTGCACATAGTAAGTATTCAATAAATGCTTCTTTACTTTCCCCTTCCAGCATAATCGTTTTGACAATTCAATGACCTTTTTAATTATAATGCACAAGCCCTATTTCCTCTATTTAATACCCAATTATAAAAGATGAAATAGCATAATATAACAGACAATAATGCTCAGAGACCACACAAGACAAAGAATACAGAATTTACAGAGTTCTCCAAGTCATTAAACAGGCAAACAGCAATAATACCAACAACAAACAGCAAAAATAACAAACCCTGTGAGGAGAATCTGATATCCAAAATTTCCATGTCATATATATTATACATTTTTAACATACAATACACTTATGGATCATCTAATATATAATATGTCATTACATACACTATATATCTATAATTTTTAATATCTAGTTTTCAACAGAAAGTATGAGATATGCAAAGAAACAAAAAAAGTATAGCTCATATACGGGAGGGAAAGAGCAGTCAATAGAAATTACTCCTGAGGAAACCCAGACATTGTACTTACTAGACAAAGATATCAATATCAACTACTTTATATGTGTTCATTGATATAGTCTCAAATTACCAAAGAAAACCATGCCTAAATAACTAAAGGATATTATGACAACCATGTCTCAGAAAATGGAGAATATTAATGAAAAGACAGTAATCACAGAAATGAAACAACAACAACAAAAATCTGTAGTTAAAAAGTACACCAACTGAAATGAAAAATTTACCAAAAGATCTCAACAGCATGTTTGAGCTGACAGAAGAATTACTGAACCTGAAGATAGATCATTTGAGATCATCCAGTCTGAAGAACAGAAAGAAAAAAAAAAAAATGAAGAAAATGAACAGAGCATCAAAGATCTGTGGAAAACCAGCAGGCATACCAACATATGCATATGCATAATGAGAGCACCAGAAAGAAAGGAGAGAAAAAAAAAGGGGGGGGGGGGGCCACAGGCAGAAAGAATATTTGAAGAAATCAGGCTATGGAAGTCCACAAATTTGATGAAAAAATTACTTTACACATCCAAGAAGTTCAACAATTCCAATTAGGATAAATGTGAAGAGATTCACACTTCAATATATCATAAGCAAACTTTCAAATGCCAAAGACAAAGAGAATCTTGGAAGGAGCAAGAGAGAAGCAACTCATCACATACAAGGAATCCAAGAAAAGATTTTTAATCTGATTTCTTATAAGCAACCATGAAGGCCTGATGGCAGTAGGATGACACATTCAAAGTGCTGAAAGAAAAAGACTGCCAACCAAGAATTCTATATTCAGCAAAACTAATATTCAAAAATGAAGAAATTAAGACATACCCAAATGAATAAAAACAGAGAGAACTCATCACCAGCAGTTCTTATCTATGAGAAATACTAAAGGGAGTCCTAAAGGCTGAAATGAAAGGATAATAGACAATACTTGAACCTACATAAAGAAATAAAGAATACCAGTAAAGGTAACTACATAGGTAAATATAAAAAACAGTACAAAGGTATATTTTTTCGTAATTCTTTTTTTTCTCATATCTGATTTAAAAGACAACTGCACAAAGCAAATACTACAAATCTGAGTTGACAGGCATACAGTGTAGAAAGAAGTTGTGCAACAATAGCGAAAAGAAGGGGAAGAAATAGAACTATATTATAGATTAAGCTGGTATTAATCCAAACAGACACCAAACAGACTATTATAAATTAACATATTGTTTATAATCCCCAAGGCTACTAAGAAAATAACTCAAAAAAATATATAGTAAAAGAAACAAAGGAATCAAAATGGCACATTAGAAAATATCTATTTAACAAAAAAGAAAGCAATAGTAATACAGGAATTAAGGAGCCAAAAAAAAATAAATAAATAACCCATTAAGACATACAGAAAACGAATAGTAAAATGACAAGCATAAGTCCTATCTTACCAGTAACTATATTAAATGCACAAGGGTTAATAAAAACTCTAATTAGAAGGCAAAAATTGGAAGAATGGATAAAAAATATGATCCAATCAGGTACTGTTTACAAGAGACATGCCTGAGATTCAAAGACACAAGTAAAATCATATACACCAATAATATATTGGGGTAACTAAGTAACTTCATAAACAGAATAATATACTATCAACAATCTGAAGTGTGGAGCATCCATTTCTAAAACCTAAAGTCAGTTAAGATCTGATTTTCATTCATCCAACAATTATTTAATAAAAACCAACCATGCTCTACTGAAGAATATAATGATCAATACAGCCACTTAGACTAGTAAAGAAAATATCAATATATAATGTAAACTACAATAAAAGTTTAGAAGTGTTGAAATCTAATGCCCATCCCCATGCTTTCATCTCCTCGGATGTCTTGGCTCCTTCAGAATGTCTTATGTATATCAGCTCCCTCATTCATCATTTATTTTCCCTTTGTTCATTAACTCAACAAATATTAACTAACACCTATGATGTTCAAGGCACCTGTGAGGTGCTAAAGATATAATGGTAAGCAAAATTGGCCCTTGCCGTCAAGTCTGGCAAAGAGAGAGAAATAAGCTTAAAAATACATGCAACCACATAGTGTTGCAAAGATTGAGGGAAGAAAGGAATCTGAACTTCTCTGGAAGGTCAATTAAGGTTTTCTCACAGGCAGAAGCCTTGAGTACTTGCATCCAAAGCCAGAATGAGTAGGAGGCATTTCCAGTTAAATATGGAGTACTGAACATCCATGTTTACCACCATTCTCTTCTAAACTCCCACTAAAATGACAAATATATGAATAGACAATTCACAGAATTATCCATGTGACTAATAAGTATGTGGAAAATGGTCAATCTCACTAGTAATCAGGGACAGAAATAAAATATGTGGAAAAATGGTCAATCTCACTAGTAATCAGGGACAAAGATATGTTAGTGACAATGAGATATATATCTACCAGGTTAGCAAAAAATGCAAAGTAATTATACCAAGTATTGGCAAGGATGGAGAGCCGTACTCTCAGATATTAATAGTAAGAGTAAAAATTGGAACAATGACCTTGGAGAATAATCTAGTAATACTTAACTTGAAGATGTTCTTATAGTAAGAAACTGGTTCTTACTATATTCTATGACAGAACCTAGAAAAAGTCATGTGCATCAGAGAAGGTGAAGAAAAAAATTCATTGCCAGGTTCTTTAAAATAGCAAAAAGAAAAAAAAAGTAATAACCTAGAAGTCCATTTAGAGAGAGGAAATTGATTAATAATTAGTAAAAGTCATACAACACGATAAATCAATGAACATGAATAAACTAGTGTTATATGTATCAACATAGATAAATTTCAAAATGTATTGTTGAATAAACAAAGGAGGTGGCAGCAAAATACACAAAATATGACACCATTTTCATGAATTTTTTTAAAAAGACATCACACGTACTTCTTATGGATACACAACCACAGTGAAATTAAAAAGGCATGTAAGAAATGATAAACTACAACTTCAGAATAGTGCTACACTTTGGACAAGGAGAGAAGAGGATGGGTTCAAGGGTGTAAATTATAGCAATAGTAATTATTCCTTTTTAAAAATATGAAGCAAAAGGCAATGTCAATATGAGAAAAAATGAGTGGTGAGTACACTTGGATATTAATTAAATGAGTTAATTATTTGTAAAATCTTTAAAACAGTGCCCAGAATCTGCAAGCACCATATAAGTGGATACAAAAATATATGCAGTATTATTACCCTAAAGGTTTGAAATATTTAATTAAAAAATTTCATAGACCTCCTATCTCACACAATTAACAAACGCTAACTCAAACTAGATCAATGACCAAAATAAAACAGCTAAAACTACAAAACTCTTAGAAGAAAACATAGAGGCAAATCTTCATGACCTTCATTTGGCAATAGATTCTTAGGTATGACACCAGAAGCACAGGTAACAAAAGAAAAACTTACTAAATTGAATTTAATCAAAATTTAAAAGTTTTCTGTATCAAAGAACATTATCAAGAAAGGGAAAAGACAATCTACAGAATGGGAGAAAACATTTGCAAATCATATATCTAATAAGGGTCTAGTACCCAGAATACATAAAGAATTCTCAGGAGCACCTGGGTGGCTTAGTCAGTTGAGTGTCGAACTAAGGTTCAGGTTATGATCCCAGCATTGTGGGATGGAGCCCTACATAAGGCTCTGTGCTGAGCTGAGAGTGGAGCTCGTTTAAAATTCTCTCTCTCTCTGCCCCCTTCCCCACTCGCATGCGCTCTCCAATATATATAAAAAATTTTTAAAAGGAACTCTTAAAACTCGACAACAAAAAGACAAACAACCCAATTTCAAAATAAGCAAAAGAAGTTAATAAACACTTCTTTAAGAAAGATACAAAAATAACCAAAAGACACTTTAAACTGCTCAATATTATCATTAGGGAAATACAAATTAAAACCACAATGAGGTAGCAGTTCACACCCACTGGGATGGCCATAACCAAAGAGAAAAAAGGAAAACACCAAGTGTTGACGAAGATGTGGAGAATTGGAATCCTCATACATTGCTGGTAGGAATACAATACATACAGCCACGTGGGAAAATAGCTTAGCAATTCCTCAAAACGATAAATGCAGAATTACCACATTATGCAGCAATTTCACTCTTACATATACGCCCAACAAAATTGAATACAAGTACCCAAACAAATACTAGTATACAAGTGTTCATTGCAGCACTATTCACAATAGTGAATCAGCACAATAGCAAAAAGGTGGGGAAATCCAAATGTCCATAAACAGATGAATGGATAAACAAAGTGTGCTAAGTGCTATATATTATATATACAACAAATTATGCAGGCATAAAAAGAAATGGAATAGTAATAAAACATAGATGAACCACAAAAACATTATGCTAAGTGGATGAAATCAGACACAAAAGGCTACACATTATATGATTTCATTTATATGAAATATCCAAAACACAGGTGAATCCATAGAGAAAGCAGATTGTGTTTGCTAGGGGCTAGGGAAAAGGGAAAATGGGAATGACTGCTTAATGAGTGCTGGGTTTCCTTCTGGGGTGATGAAAATATTTTGGAACCAGATAGAGTTCCACAAAATTGTGAATGTACTAAATGCCACTAATTATACACTTTAAAATGATTACTTTTATGTTACGTAAGTTTCACCTCAATAAAAAAATAATCAAAAAGAAGTGTTTTAAAAAATGTTTGAAAGTGTCCAGGAACAGTACTTGCTACATTATCAATACTTAAAAATAGTGGTTACTATTACTGCCATTACATACATCACAATATATCATTGCAGTAATTGGTCCATAAACACAGGTAGTCCCTATGATACCTGTGATATTGACATAACTGCTTCAATTCCAGGATCTTAACCTGTAAAATTCATTTTCTTACTACAACTTTGATACTTCTATTTGTACTACCCTATCATTCCTACCGAACCTGTTATTCACCCCTATTGAAATTTCTAGTATCCCAAACCACTCATTATTCTCTCAGCCTATCAATAACTCCTCCTTTCTAACTCCCAACTTTCTGTTAATAATGCTAAAGCTTTTGTCTTGATTTCTTCCTTGATCACTCTTTATCCTTCTAAATGCCTCTGTTTCTTTTCCATGATTAACATTGTGTGTTATACACCAATAAATACACTCAATACATTCAATAGGTAATAGACAAACCTACCCAGGGGCCAATGTTTGGGCTTCTCAATTGACACTAATCAATCTGCGGAACAGAAAGAAAAAAAAATGAAAAGTGAACAGATCCTCAGACACCTGTAGGAAACCATCAAGCATGCCAACATAAAAACTATGGCAGTTCCAGAAGAGACAAAGGGGCAAAAAGAATACTGCAAGAAATAATGACGAAAAACTACCCTAAGTTTACTTCCCAAAGTATACTTCCCAAAGTACACACACACACACACACACACACACACACACACACACGCACGCACAGTTCATCAATAGATGCCTTCTGGAATACTTTAAGTGGGGGGAAAAAGTATATGCTGGTTAAAGAATCAGATCCACCTTATAATTCCCAATTTACCACCTAAACAATCTGCTAAATTATTTTGCTCAGATGAAAGTAACTATGATAATAATATCCATGGTCCTGCTATGTGAAAGAAAAATCATCTAAAAATTTCATGTATATGCTGCCTCACTTGTTCATAAGATTTTCTACTCCTAAGTACTTTGTAGGAATCACACCATAAAACATTTTGCAATCTGACTAGATTCTAAGTGCTCAGAGGACTTCTCATCAACCATATGGAAATCACTTTGTATGTGCATGACTGCGACAATGAGAATAACCCTGTGGCATTTCTTACCTCTCCTATTTATAACAAGAGAAGCAAGATCAGTAACACCTAAATTTGGAACTATAGAAAATAAAACTCAGTACACCAATGAAGATAAAGTCTCCTACAAAAGGTTCTTGCAACAAAAGGTACTATACAAGTATCCTTAACTAATATGACTGTGGAAGAAAAATCACATATACTAAATAAGCAGGAGATATTTTACACCATTCACTTTAAGCAGAAACTAGTCCTAAAAAGAAATTAATAAAATATACCTCTTCTGCATAACAGACAAAATAAGTAACTTAAAATATCTAAATGCCTCATGAAAACCATCAGCAGTTAATAAACACTGTTTTCCCATTCAGCAGAATAGAAAATAAATCTTCATTTCAATTTGTCCTGTGATTCAAATGGGTGGCCCATTTAATGCCATTCAGGTTTCATAGGCTTATTTTCAATTTTTCATGTCCAATGTGGGCAAACTGTTGGAATGAAAGGTATAACCTCATGTTAAGTTGTCTTTATTAAATCCATAATTAAAATAATGATACTCTCACTTTTACCAACTATCTTCAATGATGTCTACACATGTAGACATGTAGTTTTTTTTTTAATGTTTTTATTTATTTTTGAGAGAGAGACAGAGTGTGAGCAGAGGAAGGACAGAGAGCGAGGGAGACAGAATCCGAAGCAGGCTCCAGGCTCTGAGCTGTCAGCACAGAGCCCATTGTGGGGCTGGAACTCACTGACCACGAGATCATGACCTGAGCCAAAGTCAGTCACCTGAGCCACCCAGGTGCCCTTACCCATGTACTTTTCTAGTAATATTCATGTGAGTCCCTATCAGTGAAGCACATCCACTGATTAATGGATCTTACATAATACCGCAACACTATCCTTACCACAATGGTAGAAGTTCTGAATTTTCATATACAAAAGTAAAGTATCTTGAAATGATCGTGCAGATCGTGCAAATCTTACCACAAGGTTGGACACAACATAAAAGGCAATTTGGCTGGCCTCTCCATTAGGTAGGCCTTCTTTTGGTAGGAGATGCACATGGTCAATGATAACAAGGCTGGCAAAGGGGGAAAAAAGTCAGTCTTCCCCAAATAGCAGGAAAAAGTGACTTCATGCTTTACAAAACAGTGGTTACTTAGTTCATATAGTTACTCTATATGACAACAATGTGTTGGACTGAGTTATGTAAATACCAAAACGGACATACCCTTCTAAGGAAAACCACTTCGATAGAATTATTACATGCTGCATTTTAAAGTGAATAACATTAACTCTGCTCTTCATCTATTAAACCTGTAATTTTATTTTTTTTTTATTTTTTTTTTTCAACGTTTATTTATTTTTGGGACAGAGAGAGACAGAGCATGAACGGGGGAGGGGCAGAGAGAGAGGGGAGAGACAGAATCGGAAACAGGCTCCAGGCTCTGAGCCATCAGCCCAGAGCCTGACGCGGAGCTCGAACTCGCGGAGCTCGAACTCATGGACCGCGAGATCGTGACCTGGCTGAAGTCGGACGCTTAACCGACTGCGCCACCCAGGCGCCCCAAAACCTGTAATTTTAAAAAATGCTTCCCATTTCAAAATTTTAAAAATTATATCCTTTGCTAGTAATATTAAATATATCCCTAATTCTTTAAGTAGGATTATACGTCCTATAGCTAACACTCTTTGTAAAGTAAAAAAAAAAAAAGAGGGTACAGGTAAAGAATGTCTAACTAATTTAAAATTTAAAAATATACAAAGACATAAATTTGGATAAACATTTTACAAGTGACTGATACCATCTCATGTTGAGTTATTAATTTGCTTAATGAGTTTATTCTAAGCATCAAAATTAAAACAGATTCAGAATAAACACAAGATACACAAAACACTTACAAGAACTCAGTATTGGCAGTATAGCATATGAATAAAAGAAAATTCAGGAAGACTTGTTATCAAACCCCTGCTCTACGACTTACTATTAATGCAACCTTGGATAAATTTGCTCACTTGTATGAGACTCAATTTCTCTGGCTATGAAGTGGGAAAAATACTACCTACCTCGAAAGGTACTGGGTGGAATTCAATAAAACAACAGACAAGGAGTTTTTAGAAACTCTGCATATGCATCTATATAATGCTAGGCTCAAAGATTTCCATAATTCTTATCAAAAGAAGAACATGAAAAGTATTTCACACTACACTAAACGCATCCAGAATTCTATCTAGATTATTGGCAGCAAAAAAACAATGTATGCGGAAAAGCTGTTCAATCATTTTAGACTCTAAACCTATAAAAGAAATGGTTTGAACTAGATAAAATCTAAGGTACTCTGAGTTTCTAAACTTCTAGGATTCTATCTTAAAGTCATGCCCAGAAAGTCAATATGTCGACTACCACATTTTGCTCCAAAATTTATTATGATAAATAACGCAGAGGACAAATTCTAAGAATATCAAATAAAACAAAAAGGCAGTGTATATTAAGAATCTGAAGAGAGGTGTCTGGGTGGCTCAGTCAGTTCAGTCAGTTAAGCCAACTCTTGATTTTGGCTCTGGTCCTTATCTCACAGGTTCGAGCCAGGAGTAAGGTTCTGCACTGACAGGGCAGAGCTTGCTTGGGATTCACTCTCTCTCTCTATCTAACCCCTCCCCCACTCTCATAAACACAGGTGCTCCCTCAAAAAATAAACTTAAAAAAAAAATCTTACCAGAGTTATGCACAAAAATGTTTAATGTTAATTCTAATGGGGAAAGCTTAACTATAAATCAAGAACTTACAAACCAAGTTCTCAAAAAATTCATGATGTAGTGAGCACTTACAATGTAATGCTACTGAAAAGAGAAAAATATAAAACAATATTTACAATTTTGTTTTTAAAACGTTTTCAGAAGAAAAAGACCAAAAGAAAAACCAGCAAAATGTTTGCAGAACTTATTTCATGTTAACAGAAATAGGTTAGCGTTTTTTTCTTCATAGGATTCTTTATTTCCCAATTTTCTACTATAATCTACTATGATTTCCACAATGAAAAAAAATACAATATTCATCCATGCTAAAATAGCAAACTAGAGGCTAACAAAACTTCCCCTATCTGATGAAAACTGTTTACAAAAAACCTAGAGCTAACTATTTAATGGTGAAAAGACTACATGCCTTACCTACTAAGATAAAAAAACAAGGCAAGGATGCCTACTCATACTTGTCCTATTCAACACCATACTGGAGGTTCTGGCCAGTGCAATCAGACAAGAAAATGAAATACAGCTGACCCTTGAACTCCTCAAGGGTTAGAGGCACCAACCCTCTCACTGTCAAAGATCCACATATAACTTTTGACCTAATGATGATTTTAATTGTAAATTATACCTCAATAAACCTAAATTTCAAAGGACACGGGACATGCTCTTTTGAAAATTACACATCAAATTAAATGAGCTACCTCCAGTTCACTGGGTTTGGGGGTGGGGGTAAGACAGTGAGGAAACCAAAAAATCCTTAGTAATATTGCAAATAAAAAAAATCAATTTACCATCAAGATTTATCAATAAGGACAGATACTGATACAAAGAATTAACCTAAAAAGAGTTGCCTTTTTTAAGTTCTGTTTGAACAGAAAATAACAAAATTTGATTAGCTAACAAGACCAAAGGTCACAAGCAACAGGTTGATAAAGGAACATTGTGATTATGAGCCAGAATTCAGAAACAACTTACCTAACATTTCACTTGCAATTTACTAATGGAAATGGTGTCATCCAGCCCAATGCACTGCCACCCCAACTTCTATTAAGAGAAATAAAATAAACTTTCAAATAGCTTTCTTTATTTGTAACAATCCTATATACTTTATAAGTCATGTATCTACAAGCTAGGGGTGCCTCTTACTTGGCAAATTCCTATTTATCCATTTAACCTTCAGATCAGCCCATTAGTAACCATCGTTCTTTCTTTCTTTTTCTTTCTTTACTGTCACTAATAATAATAATAATAATAAAGTGCTGTCCTGTCACTAAAAAAATAAGTAAGTGCTGTCCGTCTGATGACTCTGCAGTTTCTTTTTTCTGGTGTAAGTACTAAAATGATTACAAAAAGCTCTAAAAAGTTTTGAGCTGATTACTCCAATAAGAAGATACATTTTCCCATGTAATAAAAGAGGTAAATTTTAACTTTCATCACTTTGTTTTATGTTTATTCCATTTGGCTTATACTGTTGCTAGGAAACCAATTCATAATAAGATTTCCAAGCACACGGAACAACCCTAGCCAGCCAACTTTGTAACCAGGGCAATTGGCGACCACACAATTTACTGGCTAGCCAGCACCACACAGGTGCGCTCTCCCTGGCATCCCCCTTGCTCCATTTACCTAACAGGTACAGTAAGTACAGCCAATTCCTTCATTGCAACAGAAATTGTAGCACAGGGCAAATGGGATGATTAGAAGTGTAGAACTCTCTGATGTCAGAGAACAAAGTGAATCTATTGTCACTCCCTGTGGTCCCACCCAACTAAATATTCTGGGTATTTTGTCTTAAATTGTACGGTGAAATGTTAGCCCAACCCAATCACTCCACCAGGCAGCATTCAAACTACTCCCAAAAGTCATCACCAACTACCGCCCGGATAAATATTTGGAGAGGATGGTGGTATCAATATCTGCACAGTTCAGAAGGGAAGGGAAGTAAAAGAGTCGGAATTCTTAAGGGGACGCTGAGTCACCTACAGCTGTGGCCAGGATTTCACCCTCCAGGAAATCAGGCTCTGCCCCAACTCGCATCATGGAAGCAAGTAAAAGTAGCAGCAACACCATCCTACCAAAAAAACATCCAGCTCTCCTTTTAATAGGGTTACCACTCCTTAAAGTGAAGCCAGAAATAGATTTCATTGTCCAAAGCCTTCCACCACAGTATACAACTTGGGCAGACGGAAGAAACATCTTTATTGTGGGGAAAGGGGGCGCACTTACAGGGATGAAGGATGCCTCACCACTTGGAAAGTTACTGGCTCCTGCCGTAACCTCAAAATGCCCCTTGTATGGCAACATGTGGCCCAGAGTATCTATAAGGTAATGTGGCTGACAGGTGTTGTAGAGCTTTTACGCCGGTGTACACAACGAAGCAGAGGGGGAAACATAAATCAGGCGCCATCGGTGAAAACTTGGCAAGGATCTAAGTCTCTGTTCGGTGGGAGCTTCGGTGACACAATAATCACGTGCACTTGTCTGTAGACGTTCGGAAATATTGGATTCTGGAATGTACAAGGGCTGAAACCTGCCGGCAGAGCAAGTACCGGTTGGCACTCAGGGCCGAGGCAGCAGGGATCCGTTCCAGCCCGAAGCAGGTCACACCTCCAACTCCCGGTCCCGGCCACCTCGGAGGGGAGAGGCCGGAGCTAGCGAGAGGCGGAAGCCGGGCCGCGTTCCCCGCCCGCGCCCAAGCCGCCTCGGGCGCGCCCCCGCCTCACGCGGCCCCGGCCCCCCAGACCCAGGCCCGTAAGGCGAGCTTCCATTTACCTGCTCCCGGCTCTGGCTCCCGCCGCCGCCGCCTCCGCGCCGCTCACCCAAACTGCCAGGTGAGCCACCCCAGCAGACGGCCCCGCAAGCGCACACCCGGGGCACGACCCCAAACCCGTCGTGGGGGAACGCGACCCCAGCCACACAAGTTGGGATAGCCCACGCACCACCCGGCTTCAAGCACCTCTGCCCCCGGAAGTTGATTTCCTCCAAGGCCCGCCCAGAGCTGCGCTTGTCACTCAACGCCAACACGCGCGTCACATGACCCGAGCTGAGGGCCCCCATCCTCAGAGCCACGCCTCTAATGGCTTGAGTAGTCCATGGAGGGTTGCCTTCTGAAAGGGGTTGACGCAGAAACTACCTCCTGTTGATTATAGCTTCTCATTCCTCTAGAATGACGGGCGCAGTTCCTATGCCTAATGTATGCAAATAAAACCATCCGCAAAATGATACTCCCATCCGGGATTCTATAGGACTGTTCCTGAGAAAAGCCTGCCTGATGTTTTCACCACCTCCAGGCAGAGTTCAATAAAAACGAACTTAGCCAAATGCCTGACAGGTAGTAAGTGCTCAAGAAACAGTTGACTGGACGGCTGCTCCATTTCTTCTCTGTATATCTGAACACTCAAGCACCGGAAGGCACCTAAACCCAGAGCCTCTCCAGACCATATGACATCAGTCAAAGACTCTGCTTGAGAATTATTTTTGTTCTTGGCCTCAGCTCTGGATCACAGCAACTTATATATGCCATCTCTGTTTCAGAGACAGTTTATTTTCAGCTGCCAAGCCACTTTTTTCCAAGCCTTCAGTCAAATAATTTCTCCTGAAGAAAAAGAAAAGAGAATGACATAACTGTCAGGGTTTTATTTCAAAAGAAGAGTGGTTATATAGATTTTTTGTGTGTGTTCATATCAAAGTGTCAATAACTGTTAAAGAGGAACAGTCAACTAGCAAGTCACTTGTCAATGATTCTTCCATCTTTGACATGGGAGAGATTTGAAGAACATTTATTTAGCAATTTTTTTATTAAGTGTCTACTTGGCTTACTGGACTAAGTTGTGGCAATCTGAGAATGGACCAGATTTCATTCAAGATGTTTGCCTTCAAGGAGTTTATAGTCTAGTGGGAAAAATAAACAAGTAAAACCTGGGAACTTTGAGCATAAATCTCTGGAACATTCATAGTCATTGTATAACAGGAATTCTTTAACATTTTGGATGTTATTTTCTCATCTTTCCACTGAACAAAATTGACTCAAGCCTTTAATAATCTCTGCTGTGTACTTGCAGTGGAAAATGTCAACAAGTAATCCTAACAATTCTCCAGGAAGTGGAGGCTCAGGTGGTTAATGAGTAGTCCCAATATTGAGCTCAAAAGTCGGTCTTCTACATCCATTTTTTCTGTCATGTGTTTCTATCATGAACACGTTTCCACTATAGCAGATTGATGCTTTCTTACCCAAATTTATTTACCTATCTACTAGACCACGAAGTCAAAGACCACTTTTCATTTGTATATCTGTGAGTCTACTTCTTATTTGTTTTTGTATATGCATCAATATCATAGTATTTAGTGATTAGAAGAAAGATATTCAATAAATGCTTCTTAAACCAAGTACAGTTACCTTTATATCATTTTGTGTCTCATCCCTTTCTGCTGGAAACCTCAGATGAGTTTCTGAGAGTTTTCATTGATATGTCTGTATGTTTCCTCTGTCCCACTTACTCCAATATTCAATATTAAACAGACTTACGATAATAATAGAAACTAATACTTATTGAACATTTGCTATGTGCTGGCATAATTATGTGACTGGCTAAATATTTTGAAGCTACTATCTAATTTGTCATAACATTAATCCTCCAAAGTAAGTATATTAATATATTCACTTTTTAGGTAAGGATAAAGAGTTACGGAGAGTAATTTAACCAAGTGGTAGAGCGGGATCCAAAGCCAGGTCTGCCCGATGAAAGGATTTGTTTATTCACCACAACACACTGTCTCTGCTTTTCACATCATTCGTTTATCAGTGGAACCAAATTTCACCACCTCCATGAAGTCTTTCCCTCCCTCACATAGTAATCTGTACTTTTTCTTTTTTAGTCTAAACTCAATGGTTTTTAGTATATTCACAGAATTGTGCAACCATCACCACAATCAACTTTGGAATATATTTATCACCTCAAAAGGAAATCTCGTACCCTTTGTCAGTCACTCCCCATTCCTCCCATTCCCTGCCCCTTAGGCTTAGACAGACACAAATCCACTTTGTATCTTTTTAGGTTTGCCTATTCTGGACATTTCATATGAATGCAATCATGCAATATGTAGTCTTTTGTGACTGGCTTCCTTCACTTCACATCATGTTTTCATAGTTCATTTAACCATTCCTCAGTTGGTGGACATTTGAGTTGTTTCCACTTTTGGGCTATTCGAATAATGCTTCTACAACCATTCATATACAAGTTTTTGGGTAAACATAACATTTTCATGGATATATATACCTAGGAGTTGGATTGCTGAGCCATTTGCTAATTCTGCTTAACCTTTTGAGAAACTGCCAGATTGTTTTCCAAAGTGAAAAACATTTTACATTCCCACTAGCAATGTGTGAAGGTTCTAATTTCTCCATAGTCCTCTTCTTATCTCCTCAAGAATTTAAGTGTACTAGAATTTATCCCTCTGTTATGTTAGGACTTATGACTCTATTACTTTTCAGGGTATTTTTCATAAGCCATCTTGTATTATTATTTACCTTTGTAATGCATGTATTTGCAGGCCCATCACCCTAATAGATCGTGACCTTTTGAGATGAGAAACATGGTTCCTGCCCTCAAGAGGATCAAATTTGGAGAAAAAGGTAGATAATGATATCAAATAGGGTGAGAACAAGCACTGAAATCAAGTTTATTGTTAAAATGTGGAGGAGGAACACCTCATTCAACCTGCGTTCAACAAAAGTACTTCTCAAAAATGTCAAGCTCAAGATGAGTATTGAAGAACCAGTAGGAATTGGCCAAGCTAAGAAGAGACAAAGAGTGCTCCATACACAGGCACGTATACCTTTGTATGTATCTCCTTGCCTATGAACTGTAGAGGTAAGTATAATGTGGAGGTTGGTATAGTGGAGGCAAAGGTGTGAAAGTGTGGGAATGTGACAGGAGAAATGGGAACTGTAGATGGGTCAAGAGGAATGGAGAATTTTATAAACTGCGAAGGAGTTTGAAATCTATCCTGTAGGCAATGGAAAACAAATGGATTGTTTAAGTGGGGTTGGGGAGAATTACTTTAGCAGCAGTTTGCAGGTTGGATTATTAGATAGGGAACGGGTTTTTCTCTGGAGAAACAGGGAAAGAAGACTGATAGAACAACTAGAATGAGGAATTGTGGAAGCCCGAGTAGAGGTGGTACCCATGAAATTGGCTAAAAGGATTTGAAAGGCATGTAGGCAGCAAAAACATAGGAAAGAACTGAAGGTGTATTCCTGGTTTCTGGTGCTATTCAAAGAGGTAGGGGATTCAGGAAGAAGATGCTACACTTGCTGGTAAGAATGATGAAACACCACAACTTAGTCCTATTGCAGTTTATATGCAGTTGCAGTCATCCACAGAAATGAGATGGATGTCCACCTAAAAGCTGGTCCACATTTCAAGACTTCTGATGCCACACATGCACCAAGAGGATGTAAGAAGATTTATTGGTCATGTAATGAGACTTTCTAGGAAGAGCAGGGTAGGTTTCCCAAACAAGTCCAAAATGGCTGGGAGAAGGGTGGAAGGAGGTTGGAAGAGAGACTGGCTCTTGGGGGTTTTATGGTGGCTAGGGCATGGTGCTAGGGTGAAAATTCCTACGTAGGGGCCAAGGCTTGTGTGGCTTGAATTTCCCACTGGCACCAAAGAAGGGAGCACCCAGGCTTTCTCATCAGCCTGCACAGATGTAGGGCAAGAGGGAACAGATGAAGGCTTGAAAGTTGTCAACCTTCAAACACCAAATATGGAGTCAGAGTCTTTACTACGTATGTTTAGAGTTTAGTTTCATTTTGTTTACTCCAACAAGAAAATAATGTAATTGTTGTATCTTTATATGCTTTGAAAATGATTGTAGCGGATACTTGCCTTCTCAAAATCTATTGCACTCTTCCCACACTGTGTGGCACACACCTGAGAAATTTGGGTGGAATTAACCTCACCTTTATCCCATAGTGAATCTAATCAGGATAACCCTGACCTATGATGTTCCCTTAGCCACATATGGTTTGGGATTGAGCACCAATCATAGGACTTTTGCCCCAAAATTGTGTAGTATGGCTCCCTCTCCCTCTCGATGTGAATGAGAAAGCATATGATCCTTGTTGCCGAAGGCAGTCATTTTGTGACCAAGAAAATGAAAGAGAAATGGAGCTGAAACCTTGATCAAATAAACAAAGATCTATGACATTGTATATAAGCAAAAGGATGTAAAATACAAACTGTGAAATTTTTAAATAAGCACTTTTCTGGCCCCTTTCTCTTTCTATACTCGATTGTTCCATTATGTGAGCCTTCAAATCAAACCAGCATGGAGTCTGACCGTTTTGCTACTCTCCTCAGTATTGAATACTGAATAGTGTATTGAATATTGGTTAAGTCAGTTTGAATTTGTTACTATTATACTTTCCCTCGAGATACTTTCCTGTACGTAATGTGATATAAATGTGCACATATGTGTTACTTAATTTACTTTATCCCCTAATGGTTGTCAGTTGCCATAATCTAGATTTCCCACCTTAGATGTATTCAGCTGGCATTTAATCAGAAAGACTGCATTCCAAACGTAACAACCATAAATGTTTCTGCTATCATATCTTCCATTAACACCTGAGGCTTTGCTAATCAATGGATGTGATAAACAGTTTTCATAAGTGAAATTAGGGGCTCTCTATTAGCATAATGGATGTTATAAATTGACTCTCATTGATGAACCAGTGGTGTTCATGATACAAAGATTGAATAAAATATTTCAGAGACGTCCCTACCTTGCATGACCAAGGTTATAAGAAGCTAGCAAACTCCGTAATCTGCACTTTTAGGAACAGCACCCTTCAGACCCTCAAACAAAAAATGTCTAAAATCCTAATAATCTTCAGTATGCCAACGATGGAACAGTTTAATTTCTGCTTAACTGGAGGAAAAATCACACTCATTATGGAGGTGACTGGAGACATCACGCTTATTATGGAGACAAGGAATAAATTACTGTGCCTTTCCCTCCCGACTGTAGGTTCATTTTTTAGAATATCCCCAATGCAGATGCCATTAAACTGAGATCTTGGGATGTGCCGTTAAACTAAATTCAGACTGCCAGAGTGTGAAGGGCTACTAGTAAAGAGAAATTCCAAGATATAAAAACTTGGACTACACATGGTCTCTGACCATAGTTACTTGCCTACAGAAGCAACAAGAAGCAATTAGTTCAAAAACCTAATATTAGCAGGAAGGTATATTATTAAATAAACCTCAAGCCTGACTGATAATAGCCTGTGACTATTTAATCTTAAGCCTCAGACTTCTACATTCAACCTGATAGGAAATAAGCTGCCAAAATAGTGTAACCTCTTAAAAAGAGCATCTTCCCCCAATGACCATCTCGGACGGGGCCATAAAGAACACCGAGAGCAAAACAGTACCTGCCAAAAGAACCCATACCACTGCTATCCAGGAATCCTAACTACTCCTGTCTACAGATTATGACAAAGATCAGTGACTACTATGTAATGTTTCCAGATATACCCTGTTTAATTGGGAGTTTTCATTGCAATTAGTTTGTCCTTTCTCTTCCATTGCATTTTGCATTTGTTGTCAGTAGGTGACTTGTCACTGGTTGCTAGAGCACAAGGAACTCCAGATGAAGATATAACACTTTGCAGAGACAGAAAGAAGATGCTCACTAATTACAGTGGTGGTGAGTGATAGGGTACACTACAGTGGATGTGGTAGTTGTTATCCAAACATGCATTTCACTCTGCCCCCATTGTGTAGTATTCAGATATATTGGATGAGCTTAACCCTAACCTTTTCCACGGTTAGTCCTAATTGGTGGAAGCCAGAAGTTACTCCCAAACCCCTTGCCACCATAAGTGGGGGCAGGCAGACCCAGTCCCAAGTCAATCATGGCATTACCCTAACCATAATAATTGCTTCAGGGATCATCCAATAGGCACAAAACTCAGGACCAATGTTCAGTGCTTGTTGGAAGGAACTTTCTGTCTTCCTGAGAATCCAAGCGGAAAAGCGTGCAATTCCTATTGCTTTTAAAAGTCATCTTGTGACCATAAAGGAAACCAGTCTGAGGATGAAAACAGATACAGATTATAGAAAAAAGATGATATAATTCAGCGAAATGGAGCTGAAGCTTTGATCAAATCAGTTCTAAAGCTTCTCTCACCTCTATAGGACTTTTCATTTATCCAAACAGTTTTCATTTATCATTTAATCCAATGTGAATTAGGTTTTCTGTTACCTTCAATCCCAAGAGTTTTAACTGGTAGAAAGATTTTGTATCTCTGTCTTCATATTAAATGTCAGAAAATGAATTGTCATTTTCTTAAAATGGGAGTTTTTTTCCACCTTCTTCGCTTTCCCTTTGTCTATGTTCATGCCAGAGTGAGACTGAAAATGATGTACTGTCCCTGAGCAGTTCTTTAAGATTCGTATGATAGCTTTCACATTAATCCAATGGAAACTATTTCAGGTATGTTTTTAGAACAATATATATAAAATATGGAAAGAGTACACTAAGAAAGTCTTCAATCAGGTCCCTCCTCTAAAATTCTGTGCAGCATCTAACCCATTTATGAAATCTCCATTATGTAGGAGATACATGATCTCTCACTTCACACTAGTTTGCAAGTTGTCATTAGCCACCATTTTGGTTTGCACAGTTTGGCTTGATTCATAACTGGGCAAAAATCACTCCCTTAATGTCTAAAAAAACTTTTGCACAGTGAAGGAAGCCATCAACAAAATGAAAAGGAAAACTACTGAATGGGAGAAGATATTTACAAATTATATGTCCCATAAAGGGTTAATGTCTAAAATATATAAAAACCTTATACAACTCAACACCAAAATATATGTATATGTATATATATATATATATATATATATATGATTAACAAATAAGCAAAGGACCTGAATAGACATTTTTTTCAAAGACATACAGATGGCCGAACAGATACATGAAAAATGGTTAACATCACCAATTATCAGGGAAATTTACAAATCAAAATTACAATCAAAACTACAATGAAATATCACCTCACAGCTATCAGAATGGCTAGTATCAAAAAGACAAGAAATAAGTGTTCATGAGGATATGGAGAATAGGAGCCTTTGTGCACTGTTGATGGGAATGTAAATTGGTGCAGCCACTGTGGAAAACAGTATAGAGGTTCCTCAAAAAGTTAAAAATAGAAGTGCCATTATAATCCAGCAATTCCACTTCGGGGTATTTATCTGAAAAAAAAAAAAAATGGAAACACTAATTGGAAAAGATATATGCAGTCCCACTTGTTGCAACATTGTTTATAGCAACCAAGATATGGAAGCAACCTAAGTGTCCATCAATAGATGAAAAAATAAAGAAGATGTGGTACACATACATAAAGGAATATTACTCAGCTATAAAAAAAGAATGAGATCTTGCCATTTGCAACAACATGAATGGACTTAGAAGGCATTATGCTACATGAAATAAGAGGAAGACAAATATATGATTTCACTTATATATGGAATCTTTAAAAAAAAGGCAGGAACAGATTCATAAATACAGAGAACAGACTGGTGGTTGCCAAAGAGTTGGGGGTTGGGGGGGATGGGCCAAATAGGTGAAGGAGATAACGAGATACAAAATTCCAGTTATAAAATACATAAGTCGCAGGGATTTAAAGTACAGTATAGGGAATATAGTCAATAATAATATAATAACTTTGTATGGTGACAGATGATAACTAGACTTGTTCTGATTATTTTGTAATGTACATAAATGTTAAATCACTATGTTGTACACTGGAAACTAGGATAAAATTGTATGGCGACTATATGTCAATAAAAAAATATGAACTTCTTCTCTTATTATCTCAGTGCCTAATGCACAAAAAGAAGCCAGCATTTCATCCATGTAATCATTGTAATAAATTAATAAAAAATAATTTACATAATGAGCTGCATTTAACTATGTACTCCAAATGATAACTCAGAGATGAAGCACATGTGTCCACTCTACTTCCTTTACTCTTCATTATATCCTTAAAAATAAAGCATCAGTGGAATGAAACTGTCTAAAAACATTAAAAATCAATGCTGGAATCTTTTTTATATTTTAGATTAATTCTAACACCTAAATTATTCACATAATTCCCAATGCTTAAATGTCACATCTCTGGCTGCTAAACAGTACTTTTTATGACAATATTGAAAAATCAAAAAGTGAGCTAGGTTTTGCATCTATATTAAACCATCATATTGCTTCTTTAGAAGTTACTCTACCACTTTTGCAGATGGAGCAAGCAATACTCTGGGCAGAAAGCCATGTGAGAGCTGCTACAATAAAGATAAATTGAATTTAAATTAAACTTTTTCAAAAGTTTTGGTGCACCACAAAATTAACACATCATGAGAAAACTCTGAAGTTTGAAAAATGGAGCTTGAAAGACCATGGTCGAATCCCACTCAGCATTCTCCCCACGCAGCATTCTCCCGAGAATTGATCACTTTTTTAAGTTGACCAGGAAAAGCCAAGTACTGCATATGAACAGTGGAAGGCCCTTCCATTTATTTCTCTTTCTTTAAGCCTTGGATATTAATTCTAATGATAAAGAGAATCCCATGTCCTTATACCAATCTGAAAGTTGTCCCTATTGGAGACCAACTCTGCCTGTGCCATTTCTTACATTGTTACTGCAGGAGTAACTGGCAACAATTTAAATTATAAATAAATGAAAGACTAGTCAATTTTTCCTTTGATAATAGTTTTCTAAGTTCAAAAGCATAGTTATAAGGATATAAAGTTATGAGGATATTAAGGCACAGGGTGTATGAGACCTGCAGTTGTGTAAATCTGTTTTTGGGAATAAGCCACAAACCCACTGCTTTTTTAGGGGAAGAGGTGAATATACTAACAGCCAAGGTATTGTGTTGCCTGTTATTCACATTATGAATTTTTGTATTATAGGGGCGCCTGGGTGGCGCAGTCAGTTAAGTGTCCGACTTCAGCCAGGTCACGATCTCGCGGTCCGGGAGTTCGAGCCCCGCGTCAGGCTCTGGGCTGATGGCTCAGAGCCTGGAGCCTGTTTCCGATTCTGTGTCTCCCTCTCTCTCTGCCCCTCCCCCGTTCATGCTCTGTCTCTCTCTGTCCCAAAAATAAATAAACGTTGAAAAAAAATTAAAAAAATAAGTAAATAAATAAATAAATAAGTTTTTGTATTATTTTAACACATTTATCAGTATCTTTGCTTAAGATGTGTCTTAAACCCCAACATAATTATGATAATTTGCCTAATTTTTCTACCCCAAATTACAATGTAACAAATGTTAACAATGCCTTTAAATAATAGTACCTAAAGATTAAGTAACAATAAAATTAGCTTTTACCTCACCAAAGTTTTTTTTTAGTAAAATTAGGTTTATGAGATACCCAAATCTAGATTCTTATGAAAATACTTGATAGGCTTTTGAGTAAAATATGGATTATATGAGTCCTGTTACAAACAGTATGAACAATAGTATGCTCTGTTTTCCAGTAAAATGTTATAAATCCTTGATGACTATGTGATTAGTGCACAGGCAACATGGCACCCAAGTTTATAATAGCATGAAGATTTATTGTTAACAATCTATAGTGACATGAATATGCTTTACATTCAGTACATGTAAATGTAAGATCGATAGATAGCTCCTAACTATATATATTCACTAAAATATACATGCATTTGAGACTACCAGCCACTGTCTCTTTACAGAAATTCACTCCCCCATCAACTTCAACAAAATTATTCTCTGCGGATTCTCTGACTTTTCAGACCAGTCTTGCGGTCTTCATTCCAATTCATAGGGTCTCCCTTCTTCTTTATCCTCCACTTCAAGTAGCTGTTCTACAAGTTTTCATCCTTTATTCTCTTCTCACTCAGATTTAGCCATTCTCTGTGGTTAATTTTTTCTACTGTCCACCAACTTGATCTCCTTAATGCATATGATTCTGGAATACACTGGCATCTTCTGTATAGAGTCTTCTCTCACTCAGCCTACATTAATGCATTCTACATGTCCACAAAACTCATGCATATTATCCACCTTTGATCCCATGGAAGTTTTTTTTTTTTAACTCTCCAGCCACAATTATCTCTTGAGTTCAGAATATACCTTCCAGTTGCCTATGAGATATGCACCTAGATGTCCCATAGGCAGATTACAGGTTCCACAACAAACTCATTATCCATCCTCCACAAAACCTTTCTGTTCAACCTCACTTAATTGCTTTTGTACGGTCTGCATTAGTTAGGACACTAGTTTAAGCAATTTTAACAAAGGCTGGAAAATAGTGACTTAAACAAGCAAAGTCTTGATTTCTATTTCACATGCAAAGTAATCCAGGGCTGGTCTGGTGGTTCCATAGAGAGCCATCACTCCCTCCTCACATCTTGTTGCTCTCCCAATTTTTAACACATGGCTTTTTTTGCATGGTCTGATTGACATGCTCCGGCTCCTGCTATCATGTCTGCATTCTAACTGGCAGAAAAAGGGAAAGGAGGAAGTAAAGGTAATACTTCTTATTTTTAAGTGGATGGCACAGAAGGCACACATTTGACTTCAATTCGCATCCCATTGGCTCGAACTTTGCCATATAACTATGCTTAGCTACAGGGGAAGCTGGGAAATGTTTTTGTTTTGTTTTGTTTTGTTTTTGTTTGTTTTTTTTTTTTCAGCTGGGCAGCTTTTGTGTCCTGCTAAAACTCAGAGATTCTATTACAAAAGAGGAAGGGGATAATGTATTCTGGAGAACAACCATCAATCCCTCTCACATCCAGTACTGTAAGAAACTCTTTGACCCTCTTTCCTCTACTTCCTTTCTGCTACTGCTTTGTTAACATGTATTTGTTCTTCCCATGTATATGCACACTTGGTTTTTGATGCTGTAATCTGAATGAGATGGAAAAGAATGCGCTCACAAATCATAGGCTCTGTACTGTGTACCTAAGGCTGTATTAATTCACTCTAACAAAGTGGGTTAACTCTAACAAACAACCACCTCTGGCACCATCAGTAGCTGTGATCAGGGATACTACTTGATTGAGCTTGAGATAGTCTATGGTCAACTTCCAGGTGCCATCCAGTTTTTGGAGGAGCCAGACAAGTGAATCAAAATGGAGATATGATGGGCCCACTACCTATGCATTCTTTAGCAACTTATTCTAGGCTTTGCAGGCCATGCAGTTTCTGTTGCAGCCAGTGAACCCACTGTAAGCTAAAAACCTTGGACAGAACTCCATTTTTTAAATTGCCTTTCATATGCTTCCATTCTAACTGGGGGTCCTTGATGATGTGTTAGGCTTCAATTTTGCTGTGATTCTAAAACTGCTTTAAAAAAAATAAAGTTTATTAATTTTTTAAATTAGAAAGCCCTATAGGAGGAAAAGGTGTCAACATCATATACACTAATAATCAAAGTCACTTTATTTTATTTATTTATTTTTTTTAATATATGAAATTTATTGTCAAATTGGTTTCCATTCAAAGTCATTTTAAAACAAGCCTTTTAAATTCTATGACCCTGGTGGTTGTTTTTCACTCTTTGGTTGGTATCCATTAAAAAAAATTAGACATAAGAAAAAGCAAAAGAAGAACTTTATATAATATGTTATAATATTGTGTTAATTCACACATCATGCTATCAGTTTCCCTGTTTGATTTATGAATATTTACTTTATTCTATAAGGGTTTACTATAATGAAAAATACACAATATATCCTGTTTGATTAAATGGTTACTAGGCAGAGTTGGTAGCTATTTAATCAAAGCCTGAGTAACATTATTTCTGTGGTGAAAAACAAATTTTGTTTATACCAGTTCTCCTCATGGTACCTTTTCAGTCACATAACATACAACAATACAAAGACTGGGCTTAAATACATCTTACATATATGATTAATACTTAAAGCTTTAAAATAAGTATTCACCAGTGTATGATATCATGGGAAACATAGAATTTTGGAGGTTAAAGGAGCTTACATGCTATTTTATTTAAACTTCTCTCTGAATTCATTTATCCCTTCACCCACATTTAAGCAACAATTCAGCAGAAACCAGTATAAAACCTCCCACAGAATGTTTTTTTTTACTTGAAAGTAAAATAAATTAACAAGAAGTAAAAACTAGTTTACTTAATTTGCATGTAAACAGCCTCAGAAAATTAAAAGATTGAGAGTCAAGAAAGGATTTTAGTTTAAAGTAATTTAAACTTTCAACTACATAATAAAGAACATAAGGAAAAATTATGCTTTCATTTTAGAAGGTTAGAATGGGCTTCTAAAGCAAGGTCAGTTTCTTGGAGTTTGAAGAGTCAAATTTTTATTAAAGGGGACTTTCCTTTTTTAAACAAGATTAGCATGTCATCAAACAAAAAGATGGCACTATTCCATGTTTCTGCAAGTCTTTATTTCTTCTTCAGAAAGGCAATATCCACTTATTTTAAGATTACCCATTACTGGCATCATTCATACAAAATGTAGTTTCCCAAAGTTAAGAATAAGATGAGAAAATAACAAACGTCATTGCATACAAACAGCAAATACAGTTGATTGCAGAAACCAATGAAACACCTCATTGGTCACTGGGTTATTTGTATCCTTCCTAGAATATGAGTTTTGAGCATTTCCATGTCTGTTCTGAAACTTTTAATTATCCCTTTTAGTCATGGATAGTATTTGGTCAGGTGGTAATGAATAAATGAATAATATCACCCAGCAGTATGGCAGTATTAATATGGTCAAAAGCCAGATATACTTGCTGTCCTTCCAAGTCAAATAGTACTTCTAATGCTGTTAAGTTGGTTATTTGGTTTTTGGCCATCTCTTTAAGAATAAGAAAGCTCTATATTTTTATAGATAAAATAGGACTTGTTAATGAGAATGTAGAAGAATTTAGCATGGCAATTACGAAAAGTCCATTTTCCTTACAAACTGAGGAGAAATTTTTTACCATTGTTTTCATGCAATGCTAGGGGATATTTGAAGATGCAGAGAAAGGTCATGGTGGAAGTAATAGTAATTTTTTTTTTTAATTCTTGGTTTAGTAAAACTCATTACAAGTATTCTGGATCCATTTTTGGCTAAGTGAAGAGGAAAGTTTTACCAGCTGATGGCCGTTTGATGACCTACATGGAAAGAACTGGTAGACTCAGGAGAGCACAATTGAGAGAAGTGATCACATCACAAAATGTGACATCATTCTTTGGCACCAGCTGGCATCCTGGACATGGAGAGTGAGTTATATTCTCAACCCTGAATTTTCCCCTCCAGATTACCCTTGTGGCTCACCAGAGGGCAGTGTGCAGTAATCGGCCCTACTGCTTCCTGCATTGGATGTCTCCTATGGGACAATGTCAAATAATCAGAACCAGAAATCAGGCAAGACAATAGATTATGGAAGTTGTTTTGTTAGACTTGTTGTATCTATTCCCCCTACATAGAATTCTTAATACTGAGAAATTAATCAATCACTACATGAGACATAAGGTAATGAGCTTTTAGTAAATCCTGTGTTACAGTTTCAGATTTATGACAATAGTCTTGGGATTACTAAACTCAGTTCTCCTCTTTAGACTCACAAATGCATAATATTATTCAAATGTGAATAAATTGCCTTCCTTCACATGTCTCATACCTGAATTCTCAAGAGTTTTCAATCTTATACACAATTGAATAACTCACTGAATACTTTATTGAACAATTGGAGTGTGGGATATAACAAGATAAAGCACCTATAAATCCTGCTCAAAATGAGCTTGAAATCTATCAAGGGACTAAAGTGTAAGTGAAAAATTAAATACATGATCAGAATTGTACAAAGCAGGAGATACATATAAAATGTTATGAAAATTCAGAGGATGGAGACACGAAGGCTTTTGGGAAGGGTTCAGAATCTCAGCTGAATCTTGCAGCTGAGGCAAAATTCTTAGACATATTGAAAGTGATAACAGCACATCCTAGATAAAGAAAACATTATGGATATGGCAGGTTAAAGGACCTATGAGCTTAAGAGAAAGTAAAAGGTAGTAGTAGAAATAATGCTAGAGAGCTATATTGTGAACAAGGTCCATGAGAGTATTGAATACCAGGATGAGATGCTCCCAAAACTGAGCTGACAATGGGAAGTTGTAGGAGCGGACCTAAATTAGCACTTGCCCTATATACTAAGAAAATTGATCTTACAGTATTGTGAGGGATGGATTAGACAAGTAAGAATCCAAAGGTAGAGGGTTGAGTTAGAAGGCTATTTCAATAATCCTGCATACTTTGAGATCGAAAATGAGGCAAGTAAGAGGTTCTGTAAAGGTAAAATTGGCATGAGTTAAAACCTAAGCAGATGTGGGTGGGGTAAGGAGAAAAAGAAGTCAAAACATAGTTTGAAGTTTTGAGCTGTGTGGGAGAATGACAACTTCATTCATTGAAATACAGGACACAGGATAAGCAGGCTTGGGAAATAAATTGATATATTTACCAAAAATCTTAGACTATCCTAGTCAAAATCTTTATGAAGCTAAATACTCACTTTTCTCTCTTCTTTTAAATTAATTCAGATACATTTGGAGGAGTCATTGCTCTTGAAACCCCCAAAAGTCTACTCAAACAACAAATGCTTATTCAAATGTTTTGAAATTTATAAATGTGAAATTTTAAGAGGAACGTATTGAGCACGCAGGGTTAACAAACTTAAATTGCATCATTATGTTAAATGGGGCAAACTTCAAAGTGTTCTCCCACCACTGAGGAAAATAAGGTTTGTTACACTTATTGTTGCTAAAAATTTAAGAATACCATAATATCACCAAATGGTGAATTTGTGCTTAATGAAAAGGAAAGAATTGCAACCTTTCACTGATGCAACCATATTCTGTGCATTTTTTTTCTTTCTAACAGAAAACTATAATACAACACTTAAAGGAATCAATAACAATCTGGTTGAATAAACAAAAAGAACTAAATATGACTTCCTTTAATATTTTTAGAATTTTTTTACGTATTAGCTGAAAAAGCCTGTGGTGGAGTTTCATTTGCCCAAATACATTGTTATATTTTTGCCCAACTCTGCTGACAGTTACAAAACCCAGAAACCAAGCTGTGAAAGAAACTTTTCCAGTTGAAGCATCTGCTTTTGTTGAAATTTTTTCAATCATATAGGAAGTTTTGTAGTTGCCTTGATCTCATCTGTTAGTTTTTCTACTCAAATTAAATAAATGACATCATAAGTGGCATGGACTTGTTTCCTAGCCACCAAAAAAAAAAAAAAAAAGTCTAGTAGTAAATTTTCCACATTTGACTTCTATATTCCTCATTTGACTTCTATATTCCTATCTTTTACTCTTGACCCTTGAAATACCTGCTAATCAAATAGCTCTTATCCATACTTGGACCCTGCAGCTTTAAATTTTTTACTGTGTTAACCACAAAGGAGTCTTTTATATGCTAATTATGTCCTCTCAACCCTGCTCTCATGCATATATAATTTAAAACAAAAATAAGCCTTTTATCTTGTTGGAATATTGTATATGATATTCTCAGTGTATGTCATGTCCAATTAGAACTGCAAGGCAATATGCTATTCTTAACACCACTTTGCTTAGTCACCTACATCTGCTAAGTTACCATAGGAAGCCCTACTGAATTCAGTACCATCAGGACTTCGGGTGAACATTTTAGAAATTGACACCATCACATTCTGTTATGATTGCCCCTTTTGCTGTTTATACACCTCAACCTGGATTGTAAACCACATGAGGGGAAGGATGGTGTCTAGTTTAAGAAGACACTGAGCACACTGACCTGTTAGAAAACAAGGAGAGAGTAGAAAATTCAGCTAGTCCCAAGATTTCTGGCAGTGGGAAAGGTCACAACATTGGCTAGTATTCTCCTAAAGGGGAAAAAGGGAAGTACCAGGAAATGAGGTTATAGTTATCATCAGAAAGCATAAGAGAATTAAACATCTCTGGTCTTCCCTTTTATAGATGTATCTCCAATATATATTTAGTTGCATATGTACCTAATTAATTATGATGAAATAGACATAAAATTTATTCTCTTAAACATTTTTAACTGTACAGTTTAGTGGTATTACATGCATTCACATTGTTGTGCAACCATTATCATCATTTATCTCTAAAACTCTTTTCATCTTGCAAAACTGAAACTTTGTACCAATTACACAATCAATCTCCATTCCCTCCTCCCCCCAACCCCCAGAACCTAGAAATTACCATTTTCTGTCTGGATGAATTTGAGCACTCAAGGTAACTCATAAAAATGGAGGGGCGCCTGGGTGGCGCAGTCGGTTAGGCGTCTGACTTCAGCCAGGTCACGATCTCGCGTTCCGTGAGTTCGAGCCCCGCGTCGGGCTCTGGGCTGATGGCTCAGAGCCTGGAGCCTGTTTCCGATTCTGTGTCTCCCTCTCTCTCTGCCCCTCCCCCGTTCATGCTCTGTCTCTCTCTGTCCCAAAAATGAATAAACGTTGAAAAAAAAAAAAAAATGGAATCAAGTATTTGTTTCTTTGGGACTGGCTTATTTCACTTAACAACGTTCTCAAGGTTTATCCATGTTTTAGCATGTGTCAAAATTTCCTCTCTTTTTTAAGGCTGAATACTAGTCTACTGAATGTATATATCACATTTTGTTTATCAGTTTTACTGTCACTGAACATTTGGGTTGTTTTCACCATCTGACTATTGTGAGTAATGGTGCTATGAACATGGGTATACAAATATCTCTTCACAAAGGTGTTTTCCATTCTTTTGGGTATAGATCCAGAAGTAGAATTGCTGAATCATATGGTAATTCTAATTTTAATTTTTTGAGGAAGCACCATACTATTTTCCATAGTTACTGCACCACTTTACATTCTCACTGAGCAAAAGGGTTCCAATTTCTCCACACCTTCGCAAGCACTTGGTTTTTTTTTTTTGGGGGGGGGGGGGTGTTGATAGCAGTCACTCTAATCAGTGTGAGGTAATATCTCATGTGGATTTGATTTGTATTTCCCTAATGATTGGTGATGTTGAGCATCTCCTCATGTGCTTGTTAGCCATTTGTATAGCTTTTTGGAGAAATATCTATTCAAGTCTTTTGCCCATTGTTATACTGGGTTCTTTGGGGATTTTTGGTTTTGGGCTGTCGTCCTTTATACATTCTAAATATTAACCCCTTGTGAGATACATGATTTGCAAATATTTTCTCCCATTCCCTTTTCACTGTATTGATCATGCCCTTTAATGCACACTAGTATTATGTAGTACGCACACTATGTTATGTAGTCCAATTTATCTATTTTTTATTGTTGCTGCCTGTGTTTTAGTGTCATAGCCACGAAATCATTGACACATCCAATGTCATAAAGACTTTCTCCTATGTTTTCTTCTAAGGGCTTTATAGTTTTAACTCTTCACGTGTAGGTTTTTGATCCATTTTAATTCATTTTTGTATATGATGTAAGGGAAAGATACAACTTCATTCTTTTGGTAGGTGTCTTGCCAGTTATCCCAACACCATTTGTTGAAAAGACTGTCATTTCCCCATTTAATGGTCTTGGTACCCTAGTGAAAAATCATTTGGCCATAAGTGCAAAAGTGTAGTTTGGACACTTTATTCTATTCCATTTGTCTGTATATCTGTTTGTATGCCAATACTACACTCTTAAATAGAATGGCTTTGTAGTAAGTTTTGAAATCAGGAGGTAATGAGACATCTGACTTTGTTCTTCCTTTTGAAGACTGTTTGTTATTCGAGGTCCCTTGAGATTCCATATGAATTTTAGGATGTTTTTCCCTGATTCTTCAAAATAAACTGTTGAGATTTTGATAGGATTTTGATTGTATTGGGTCAGTAGGTCACTTTGGGTAGTATGGACTTTTTAACAGTATTGTCTTTCAATTTCAAATATATCTTTAAGGCTGCGAACAAGAACCATTTCAAAAAAGCCCACTTATTTGGATGAAAAGAACTGTAAGCAATTTATTCTAGGCACCCAAATGTCAAACCCCAAGCAGTTGATGAGGGAGTGAGGATTGGAGTTGTTTGTCAATTAAAAAATTGAAACACACCGGTAGAGTTCACTAATCTGGTGGAGGAGAAACAACAAAAAATTAAATACAGCTTTGTTATTATTAAATTCCCATATATACTAGATTTTATTTGTGTGTTTTTTATTCTACTTCTATTGATCTGTGTCTATGGGGACATGGCACTGTATTGCATTTTTAATTATTGTAATTTTATAATTTGGTTTAATGTTCATTGGGCCAATTATCTATGCATTGTTCTTTTCTCATAAATAATTAGTCTTGCTCATTATTTTCTCAAGAAAGCTTTATGAAATGTTTATCAAATTTTAAAAAATTGTTTTAAAATTTAAAAAAAGTTCTGATGAGAATTTTCATTTAAATTTTATTACATATGTGAATTAATTTGAAGGTACTTGATATCTTCATAATAATGAATCTTCAACATCCCAGAATGAGGTACACCTTTCCACTTATTCAAGATTTATCTAAGAAAAGTTTTATTAATTTTTTATGTACTTGTTAAATTTGATCTACTATATATGATATATATTACATAAGTTGGATTAGGCATTGGATTTTGAATGTTATCAAATATAATTTCTGTATTTTATCAATCAGGGATCCACCAGGAACACAGAAGGCACTCCATGTAATTCAGGTGTCAAGAGTTTAGTATAGGAATCATGGGCTTATGCAACTCTTAGAAAAACAGGGGAAACAAAGGTCAGGGAGTTCAAAAGTAAAGATTTCAGTTTGTAACACCACAGCAGGTAATTCTCAAGAATTCTTGAGAAAGCAGTGTAAATCTCATGTGTACTCATTTGTCAGTCTGCAACTGCCTCCAGAGAGTAATGGCCTTTCCTTCTCATGCCCAATAAATCTCATGTCAGGGCTTCTTATTGGCAAATTCTATCTGTGGCATCTTCTCTGCAATAAAAGGGTAGAAAAGTAATGTCAAGAGAACAACTATCTAGTCCAATTTAAGAAGATCAGTATTATTGCAATGAACATATAATTTCTTTTAATGTGATAAAATTATATTAATAGGTTTTCTAGTATTAAGCCATATTTGAAAAAAATTCCCTACCTCATTTTGGTGTATTTGGTAATATACTATCAACTTAAAAAGATTTTATTTAGTTGGGCTTTTTTGTATTATATTTATGAAAGATTTCTGCAGTTATATCACATTATGTTATCTTTTTTTGATTTTGTTACCAAGATTACATTTGCATTAGAAAGTGAATTGAGATTTCTATCTTTTCCTGTATTCTGAAAGAATTTAAATTTATCACATGGGAATTACCTATTGCTTGATAATTAGAAATAACTCACAAAAACTTCTGGGCCTGATACCTCTATTATTCGTTTCCCCCTTTCCCCCCACCTCAATTCCATGAGTAAATATTGATCTGTGCTCTTCTTCTCAATTTAACCAATATTATAATAGAAAAGTTTTCAAAGCTGAAGAAACATGTACATTTGCAATGGAAATAGTTCAATAACTGAATCAGGCTAAATTAATTAAAAGATACTAATACCTAGACATATTAGGATAAATATTTTAAATTTCAAAGACAAAACAAAATATTCTACAACATAGCAGCCCATTAACACAGATTGCCTGTAAAGGAGTAAAAATCAGATTGGCCCTGGGCTTTATTATAACACTGAAAAAGAAAACAGTGTATCCTACTTTTGAGAGAATCTTCTATTACTCAAAAGTTCTAAACTCAGCTAAACTGTCCTATACATATGAAGTCAACAGAAAGGCATTCTCATATACGCAAAGGGTCAGAAAATATACCATCTAAATATTCTTAATGAAAACATTTTTAAAGATGTGTCCTTGTCCAATGGGAAATGCATAAAAATAAACAATAAAAGGGAGAAGAAATTATAATGAAAAAATTGAAATGAGCATCAATGGCAGTTCAACACTGAGTTAAAGTTAAATATTTGTTGGAATTATTGATGCAAACCTGGTGCAAGTGTCAAAACATTCTTAAGAGATGTTTAATAAAGGGGTGTCTGGGTGGCTCAGTTGGTTAAGTGTCTGACTTCAGCTCAGGCCATGATCTCATGGTTTGTGAGTGTGAGTTCGAGCTCCGGGTCAGGCTCTGTGCTGACAGCTGACAGCTGGGAACTTGGATCCTGCTTCGAATTCTGTCTCCCTTGTTCTCTGCCCACCCCCCCCCCCTCATGCTGTCTCCTTCTCTCTCTCTCAAAAATAAACATAAAAAAAAGAGATGTCCAATACAAAATATTTTCTAAGATTAAGGGTAAACATTAATGGGATTTAAAATAGGGTAAGAAAGATTTTTTTTTAAAAGATTTGTAATAGTTGTGTGAGCTTGGATAGGAAACAATTTGTTTTTGTAGTCACTATTGGTAAAATAATAAATCTAACCATTTCATAAGATAATTTGGTAACACATTCTAAAACTTTTCTAAATCATATGACCCAATATGTCTACAATTAGAAATTGGTTCTAAGGAACAAGGAGATAACATGAAAAGACATATTGTCTTTACACTCTTGTTTATAATAGATAATATATAGATCTATCATCTCCTCTCCCACGCTTTGTTCTCCATATTTGTTTTCTAAATGCTGATTTTATTTTCTGCACTATTGCTTCTTGTTTTTTTTTAATTTTTTTTTCAACGTTTATTTATTTTTTGGGGGGGACAGAGAGAGACAGAGCATGAACAGGGGAGGGGCAGAGAGAGAGGGAGACACAGAATCGGAAACAGGCTCCAGGCTCTGAGCCATCAGCCCAGAGCCCGACGCGGGGCTCCAACTCACGGACCGCGAGATCGTGACCTGGCTGAAGTCGGACGCTCAGCCGACTGCGCCACCCAGGCGCCCCTGTTGCTTCTTTTCTTATGAAGATTATTTGAAATCCCATTGCATTTTTAATTTTTTAAATGTCCTCTTTTCTAATTCAACTAGTTTGAAATTTTGTCCTTTTTTAATTACCTCCCTTTGTCTCAATTTATATACTTGCTCTCTTCTGTCATTTTATAGAGATCACATTCTCCTGAATTTTAGTTAAAATACATATGAGATGTCATTTTTAAAAATGTGGCTACACTTGCCCTGTAACCAATGGAAATCTCTTGAACATTATGACAGGTGAATGGCACCCTTCCTTGGATTCTAGTGCTGTTGCTGAGATTAGCCATTCTTGCATCTCAAAAGGAAGATGTTAAAAGAAGAGTTAGCCAACTGTGTTCCTGGTGCTGTGCCAGCAGGAAGTTCCCTTTGAATGGTGCTGCAAACATAATAGCAGTGTGCAGCAACAATGTAAAAAACAGGTGAGAAGGATTTTCACATTTTAGGCAGGGGATCTACATATGAGGATATAAAAATATTCTGGGGGGGGGGGGGCGCCTGGGTGGCGCAGTCGGTTAAGCGTCCGACTTCAGCCAGGTCACGATCTCGCGGTCCGTGAGTTCGATCCCGGCCTCAGGCTCTGGGCTGATGGCTCAGAGCCTGGAGCCTGTTTCCGATTCTGTGTCTCCCTCTCTCTCTGTCCCTCCCCCATTCATGCTCTGTCTCTCTCTGTCCCAAAAATAAATAAACGTTGAAAAAAAATAAAAAAAAAAATATTCTGGGGGGAAAAGATAATGAGGGTCCAAACTATACTTATTTCAAAGGAATTGAGAAGAGAGGCTCAATCTGAGAAATATTTAATTGGTACTAATAGCAACATGGTGGCTTATTCATATGGAAATTGAAAGAGAGAAAGGACAGAATAGAGAATTATTCAGAAATATCTACCTTGGATGACTGGCTTAAAGATGAACTCCTAATTGAGACAGGAAATAAAGGAGGAAATTGAGACTTCTGGAGTTGAGACAATAATTTGAGTTTGGAACTTACTTAGTTTGGGATATTTATATGAAAAATAGGTGGAAATGCCAAGTAGACAATCTAAAATATGGAACTAGATCTCAGGTTTTTGGAGGTGGAGATAAGGATTTGAGCATTATTAATAGACTGTAGTTAAAACCAACCAAACAAAAAAAAACAAAAAACAAAAACAAAAATAAAATCTCTGAATCAAATTCCCCTGGAAGAAGGTAAACAAGGAGAAAAATTTTAAAAAAACAGAGCATCAATATCTAAGGAATGTTTAGAAGAAAATCTAGTGAAGGGGGTAGGAGGGAACAATTTAATAATTAGAAAAAGAACCCGAAGAGTATGGTGTCACAAAAGTCAAATTAGGAGATAAAAATTTTTTGTTGAACTATCTTATTTAGAGAAAAGAAAGAATGGTTAAAAAGTCAAAAGGACCCAAGCCGAGAGTGGCCATGAGAGATGGTGATTCTGTCATTAGCAATCTCATAGAGACCCCTATCATATGGACTATACTAGAATGTTGTAGTGGATTGAATAGTAACAAAAAGATGACGAAACTTGGTTGACAAAGAAAAAGGAGGGCATATCTTTTAAATATGTATTAAACAGTTCTCCCTCTTTTTTCTCCTTAGTTCTATGTAAATTTTTACAAATATATAACTTAAGAAAAGTGCACAAATTATAAGCATATATTCAATGAATATTCACAAAGTGAATATGGAACCACAAATAGAACCAACACACAGATCAAAAAACAAACTACCAGAATCTCAAGGGCCTCTTTGGTGTACGCTTCATTTCTCTACCCATCTCCCATCTTCTCCAAGCATAACTATTCTCTTGACATCTCACACTGTAGGTCTGCTTTGTTGTCTCTGTACCTGTCTTTTAAAATAAAATGTAACTAACATATTTCAATAGTTTAGGATAGTTATTATGAGCACGAAGTACAGGATGAGGCTGTAGCCTTATTGGCCTCCATATCCACAGAGCCTGGTAGGTGCTACAAAATTAATGGAATGAAAGAATACATCTTCAAAATCAACTGCCACACTACTAACCTTTCTACTACCCAAATGTTATTAGGACCTTCTCAGGGCCATTGCAATTGCTTTGGACTGAAATCATTCTCTTACCACAATGTACGAAAAAAAATGGTGGAATACAGCAAGAAAAATGCTTTATCAAATAATTAAAACTATTCGTTTATATCCAGTTGAGAAATCTCTTTTAGCTTGCCTTCAGTATCTGAATCACATTCTGTTCATTATTTCTAGCACTGCTCAGGACTGCCTCCTAAGAACCTTCTGGAATAGTCAGTTCTGCAACTCATTAGCAAAAATCCCTGACTCACTTCTCTACTTCAGGCTCTTTTATAGCTTTAATACATGTAGCTGTTGTTATTAATAGCAAGATCCTTAAGAACAGGGACTTATTTTATTCCTCAAATCATAAAGATTTATCCTAAGTCATATAGCTCTATCTATATCTCCAAAGATTTATACATTTTTATTGTAAAATATATTCATTTGTAGGAAAAAACAGCTGAGTGGAAATGTGATTAAAAAGCAACTGTCATTGATTTTGTATGGCTCTGTTAATTGCCTGCCATTCCTTCCACATATTCTCTATTTAATTTGATCTGATACCATTAAAATATTAACCTCAGGGAAACTTACAGGGATTCAAACATTTAAGATTAAAACCATAAGTTAAAGCTGCTTCTTTGCCCGTACTCTCCACGCTTGTTCCTAACAAAAGCAAAGATTAAATGGAATCCTTTCTTACATTTGCAGAGTGCCTTGAACTCACTTTGCCTGAACAATATGTCCATTATGACAAAGCGCTAAGATTGCTTTTATGAATAAGTATAGAGATACAATTTTTTTTTCTTTTTGTTCAAAAAAGAATTCAAATCCTTTCTTTTTTTTGGAAAAGCTAGGTTGTATTGTCATATCAAAAGCTCACGTGTGAACATAAGGGTCTCTGTTATCAAAAACAAAGCAAAATATTGTTACATAAAGTATAATTTTTTGTTATAGTGAGCTATAGGGAGAAAAAAATAAAATTTGAAATATCCCACCCCTTTCAGAAGAAGAGATTTTTTGAATTGTAAATATTTTATGTGAAAGAATACCAATTGGTAGTCCTAGATATTCTAGAATATTTATTAACTAGCCCCTATCTACTTTAATTTACATAGAAAACACAGATATAAGTGATTATTGAAGCAAGTGCAAAAGCACAAAAACGAAGAAATATAAAAGGGAAAAGGGCAGAAAAAGCAATTTGGTTGTTTCAGAAAGTGTGGGCTCAGGATAACTACTGATTTACCAAAAAAAATTAGCTTTAACCTTCTTGGTAGGGGTGGAAAAAATATAAGTTGCAGAATTTTTCTTTAAATAACAAGAATCACACTAGTTAGAAAAAGTTCTTCCTGCATTAAAGTCAAAAAAGTTAATTTTGTAGATCTTCTTATTGAACATACAGAACAAAACAATAGTTACTTTTTAAAACAGATTTTATAAAAGTTTCCGAAATATTGAGGGCATTATGGAAGTTTATATTATAATATATAAGCTGTGGTGCTTTCAAGGCAAATGTAAACTTTATTAATTGGTTTTTCATGTCAAATTTTAAACTACCAACATTTCATATCTTTAATCATCTTTCCATTCGTGAAATGTTTTTTAAAAAGCAAAAATTCAAAGGTAAGAGGAGTGAAGAAGGGAAGAAGCAAGGAATTGACATCATTATTTATTGAAAAATTCATTTTTGTTGACTACAGTATCCTTGTTATTTTTTGGTTACCTTTCCTTGGATTTATGATGCATGAAGCTATGAATAACCTAGAAAATTATTCTAAATGCTTCAGAATATGGCAGCAACGACAGGACCCGTATTTCCGATTCAGTCTCCTAGTTTTTCCACCGAACAGCTTCTTCGTTTCTTCAAATATGTGGTTTTATAGTATATAATAATTTCACATGTTTATATCAGCACAGTGAGCATTTAATACTTACAACATGGGCAAAATACTAGATGTTTCTTTCTGGGGAAATAGGGGGACCTATGTCTAATCATTCAACTGCCCTTTTTTAAAAAACTGCTTTATACATTAATTTTAAAATTACTTCTGTGAGAAAAATATTTTATCAGTGAAAGTAGGTGTACAGATAGATAGCAATGTTTTCTTGCTCATACATAATGTTTATTTCCTTGTGGTCCTGCTGTTTCGTCACACATTTTCTACCCTTTTCACTTTCATCCCAAGCTGCTAAAACAGAATCTGAGAATACAAAATTCTCCAAGTGCAAAACATTGCAGAATAAGAAATGGTACTTACAAACTACCTAGGGTGCTGCAAACTTCTGGCAATTAATTTCAATTAAGTTATTTACAAGGTGCGCCACTACTAACTTGTGCCCAGATGTTGCAGTTGGCAAAATGTGATGGCCACCAATGTAGTCAATTTCAGTAACAATCACTCATTGATGGAATTTTCACACCGAATTCACAGCACCTTCGTAACATTAGAACATGATGTCATCACCCTTTGCCTCATCATAACCGTAAAAATGCCAATACGAGTTGCAACAAATTACTGCAGGCAATTGCTGAGTTCTAGAGATGTTGTAGTGAACACCTGGGCTGGCTCAGAATCTAGCAGCTTTCAAAGCTTCGTTACCAGATGTTTGTGGAACAACTTATGCGTGTTATGGAAAACATACACTTTTTTTTTTCATTTGCATGAATGATTACCAGGTCTTTGGAAGTGGTGGAAACACATGTTTCATGAAAAAAAAAAAGGTTAGTAATAAGATTTTATTAGGGAAATATTTTTTATTAAAATCAGCATGGTTAGTCTTTAACATTGTGAATTAAATCTGTGTAATCATGTTTATACCCAATTATTTGTTTATATAATAAAATACATCTTCACAAATTAGGTAAGTGGTGCAGGGGATTATACCTTTCTTGGGTGAAGAAACAAGAACTTAGGAAAGTTTTATTAATATTAAAATAAAAAATCAGCTATGTAAGTGCCTGATTTTGTTGATTAATTTTGCATATTTTTAGACTAATATTCATTTAATAATTATGTCTTCCTTTCCTTAAATATCCGACATCTTCCTGGAAAAAGACAGAGACTGTTTAAGATTGTCTGTATGTTTATCTTGCCATTCATTTAATATAGTATTGACTCTCAGTATAATTTTAGAAAAAAATTGCACTTTGTAATTCAAATAAAAATATTTTTAGAAAAGCACATATCTATGTCATTTCAAACTATATTCTCCAACCATAATGAGAATATGAGTAGGAAAAAAGCCATTACTAAGTTTTTTCATGGATTTATTTCTTCAGGGATTATTTTTAATTCAAGGAAATTAAAATGATAATTTTTAATTTTTTAACAATTGAAATATTAGTCCTATTAAAATAAACAGGACTCCCCTTTATTAAAGTTAAACCATTGTTCCCATTGTAATTCACTGCATTTTTTATATGGACCACATTTTCTTTCCTCTGGGCAACTGCAAGTAGTTGTTAAAACTATTAACAGCTGTCTGGTAGCTGTTAGATTCTCAGTGATTTCATTTAGTTCAAAAGAACTCTAAATTTATCCAGGTGTTAAATATATTAAGTCCTGGGTAAAATCAAAGGATATTCTATTAAGGATGCCTTTTAGGATTTGATGAATACTTTATGTTCATAATGGCCAAAGGATAAAAATATATATTTCTGCTATTTACTAAACGAACAGGTAAGTGTTAAAAAAAAAAAAAAAAAAAAAAGAAAAAAGAAAAAAACAAAGAAAGAAAGAAAGAAAAAAAACTCTGTCTTGTTTAAGAAGCAAATATTTCAACACCTCTACTGAGAAATGAGAATTACACATACCATTAAAACAGACCTGTTCACTATCAGGGCATAAACTGAATGAAGTGCCAGAAGCAAACACACATTAATAAGCTGGATAGTAATGAAAAACCTCTTTGCAGCTTTAACACTTAGAAGATGGACACACATCACTCGTTGCACTGCTGTGAAGTTCATGGTGGTCCTGGGGTGCTGCCCTGATGACTTAGTTTGCCTTTCCTTCTTACATGTCCAGGAATCCCTCCACATCTCTGGGGAGTCATTATAAGCTACGGGCTGGTGCTGCGTGCAGGCGCCTCACGGGCATCTCTGGGGAGGCGCAGACCAGAGATACACTGAGAGTCACTGTGGAGCCCACATTTTCTCATTCCTTGTTTGTTATAAGACTTGGGCCCAAGGGGGTATGAAAGAATGCCACATGAATATAGTCCCCTATGTTTTGTTAAGAAAATGTAAATGTCTCACTGTTGCATTTTTAACCCGAAATGATCCTGAAAGTTTAATCTTGACCCAAAGGCAAACTAACAGAGTACCTCTTAGTGCCTATGTTAAAAATGAGCTGCAATTTGTTTTTAGTCCTTGGGACATTTTTACACTCCCATTAAATAAAAGAAATAATCACAAAGGAAATTAAACCACAAAGAAAATATGTTACAGCTATGTTTAGCATCTGACCTAAATATATAAAACAAAGGAAATACATGGTTGCGGTTAAGACTTGGTCTTTAACCAGTCTGTTGCATCTACAGCGCACAGTAACATGGTAACAATATGTCAGAGAGATTCTGAAGCTCAAAACAACATATTTGGAAGAAGAGTGAAGTATCCCACTGTTTCTTCATTTGAAGTAAAACTTCCAGTTTTAGAAGCGTCAGCAATGTTGAGAAGGTCAGAATTGGTGAGTTGGGGATATTTACTAATCATATTTCCTCCATATGCGAAGATTGCCAACAATGCCAAAAGTTGAACATCCACCATCACCCGTGTCAGTACAGCGTGAAGGTCTAGCCTCCACCAGCAATCTGGTCAAAACGATTCCCATCCAACTCCCCACCCCCCTTATATTTCCCAAAGAAAGGAACAGTTAAAGGAGTTCAGTCACTGCTGGCCCCCAGTATGTCTTTCAGTTGTCCGATGGCTTATTATATGTTCGAAGTAACACACCACATTTCTCCTCTGCTCCACCTGATGTCCCTAAACACATGTATCAGTGAAAGCATGCCAACAAGAGCAGCACTCAAAATCTTTGCTTTATACCTGAAGGGTAGTTCTGACATCACTCAGTCTGAGACCCAGGCTTTCACCACTGCATGACTCTGTCATTTTGAATCGAACCTTCAGGACTTCAGCCATTCTAAAAATTTAGTCCGGTTCAACTTGCAAGTAGTTATATACATATTAGATCATATGACAAAATAGGAATTATTCATTGGCAATTAAGTTCTTCATATTATGAAAAGATTAATCAACGTTTTTATTATTCCCCGGAGGCATGGCACAGTAGGTATGATATTTATACAACGTTGCTCCACAGATTAGTATATTGGATCGCTAAAAATCAGCTGTGTTCCAAATAATCTAAGCCAATCAGGGAGTTAAAGATCCTCCTCATGCCTGGGGAGTGGTTAAAAGAAATCCACTAGAGTAGCAAGACATGCTCCTATCTAAGACAGCACATTGGGTCTACTCCAAGGAGCTATGGGAAGAAATGGAGTTCTGCTATCCTCTTGGCATGAATCTTATAGAAATTTATAAATGTGTCTCAAGAAGTTTGTTTTTGTTAAAAGAATATTTGATAACATCTTAAGTTTTCTTCACTCTTTGTAAAGATATTTTCTACATTTTCTCACTTAATTGCATTTCAGCTTTCCCCACGAAGTTCAGATGACCTGACTATTTGGGGGGGATTTGGTATCAGAAACAACCAGGAAATTTACAAGTGGAATAGAGGAAAGAAAAAAACGAGTTCTTTGTTAAAGTACTTACTTCTATCACGATTAAATTTAAAGAACTTACTTCTATAATGATTAAATTTGGCCCTTATTTGAAGGTGCCCTTACAAACTGCATCAAAGCAAACAGGAGTCTATCAGTGTAACACAAAGTGTCTACAGAGGTGGAGAGTTAGCCTACCTAGAAATAAGCCATCATGCCCTAGCATGATTGGGAGCTGCCTCACCGGGGCAGCCTTTAGCATCCGCGCCAAAACCTTCACTCAACAGCTGTTGAAGTCCTGAGAGACAACCCACAGAGCGGCTCCAGGACAAAATTAGACTTGGGAGTTTCCTGTCCCTTAATTAAATTTCGATTGCTTTCTGCAGTGACAGGGCTCCAATTAGAGGACCAGTTCAAAGAAAATCTAATGTAGTTACCTGTGGCTATCTCATGAGCTTTAATGCAGCCCAGGGTTTGTAGTGTTCGATCTTAAGTGAGCCTGCTCTATCTGTCTTAACAGTGACAAATTTAATTTGTGTAAATCATGAAGCCCCGAGGGAAAGTTGCTTTCTTTTGTTGAGTTTTCCCCTAAGTGTTCTAATCCACATATATGAATCACACATAAATACAGTTCTTGGGGAGACTATTCCCCTTTGTGCAACATGAAGTGTACTTCCCACAAAAGCCACCCACAAAAGTTGGGTCTAAGATTTTCACACACTTCAACAACTACTAACACCAAATAATGCTGGCATGTTATAAGCATTTCCTGTATACTTAGTGTTCTCAAATAGTAATGAAGATCCCAGAAAAGAATAGTAGTGCATTTTGTGATCATCTTCAAGAGGTCCTCGTGACATTCTCAATGTCTCAAACCTTCTCAAAGCCGAATACATAATGATTTCTTCAAAATGTCACTTAAAATTTGTTCCTCTTTCCTTCTACTTGAAATTAGTATGGACCATCCATTTTCAGTCAGCATTTTCAAAAAGGATCAACTGAAACTTGAACAGGCAAAAGGAAAAATGTTTCCACTTCTACCAGACTTAAAAGAAGTTGGGCATCTTTTCATATTTTTCTTATTAGCATTGTAATATAAAACATCTGTAATAATTTAGTAAATTAAATACATTAAAACAACAAATAAAAGAAGCTGTAATGAATAAAATACAGAAGACCCCATGCGGCTGCCTGTTCTTTTCTTGACAAGCAGCAGAGTCAAGTAGCTGGAGCCATGAGTAACTGTTGGCAGGAAATAGACCCACGAACAGGATTGAGAGCTGCTGTGCGCTAATATGAAAACCAGCTTTTATTTATTTCATCACCTTTGTAACAGAATGTTATATTCTGCCATTTCTCTCCAATTTTCTTACCCTCTGTGGAAACTGCAGCCTCATAACTTCTTTTTCCTGTATTGTTCTTGTCTGATTCCATTTTCTCTTACCTGCCAGTGCTCCTTTCTGTCTTTCTATTGTCAGAACTACCACCCGTATCCAAACTGTTATTTCCTACAGGTTTTGAAACGGTTTTGAGCTCCTATCTTCCTCCTCAAGTTGAACCATTATATGGTAGTCAAGTACCTTTTCTCAAATAACTCAAGTGACTCTCAAACAGGAACTTAAAGTGACAGAAAACTTAATGGAAAAAAAAAAATCTAAATTCTCTGACCATAGTGCTTATGGCCCTCTATCATCCGGGCCCTCTGAAACTATCCATTTTCATTTGTATAATTCCACCAATAGTCCAATAGTCTCTTAGCTTCATGCAGGCCTGTTTCTACTACATCCCTAGTTTATATGCACATATCCGTGGCTCACAGCTCTTTGCCTTTGTATATATTCATCTCCCAAGAATAAATGATTTGTACATTTCTTTCATCGTGGCAATCCACATCCAGGGAATATCATCAAGGGTGAGGCAGGCAACATACTCATGGTAGAGTAAAGAATGCAATAAAATACTGAGTAGTCCAGAGTATGGCTCAATGGGAAGAGCAGGTCCCACAAAAAAGGCATTACAATTTAAGTTATTTTTTTTAAAGTACTACTCAAGAAAACATAAGTAAACCTGATTTGACCTGTGGACCATAAATGTGCAGCCTCTGAGGTATAACCACTATCTTCCTGTAAGATCTATTAAAAATTGGCCTTCAGAAAGTCTTACTGAAAATTTTCATCCTTTTTCTTATGTTCTATTTCCTCAGAAATTTACATGCAGTTTGGCTTACATTGCTATACATTTGCTTATGCTGTCTATTTTGTTCATATATAGATATATTATTTTCTCGATTATTCAGGAAACCTATTTGGGGAGAGTAGAGGTCATGTGTTTTGATTCTTTCATCCTCATGTTCTAGAGACAACTCTCCCTCCCACGTGTATATAAAACATGCTTATTGAGCATAAAAGCAAATTGATAAGTCAATATATCACCGAGGTAGGATCTTTTGAAAAATTGTCTCTCTTACATGTAGCATTTTCTCTAATTTCTTAGAAAGAAACAAATAGGAAAATAAGAGAAAGGGGACTATGAGATTCAGAGTGATATGAAGAGAAGCAAACTGGTTTTTTGGTAAAGTTTCTTAGTGCTAATACATCCACTGTCAAGAAAGTTAAGTCACATACCAAAATAGCACTGGATTAGGAATTCTCATTTTATAACCTTGGCCAAATAATTTAATATTCTAGGGAATGTTTCCTTACCTATAAAATGGTATATTTGTGGCAGGGGGTGTGGACAAAGTGGGGGAGTAGCTTTTCTGATGGGCACATTTTGGAATATCTGCTTAGTCTACAACCATACCCTTAACTAACTCCTACTCTACCCCAAGCTACAGGGATATACTCCCCAAAACCATTGTAGACCATGCATTCATTTCTGGCCCATGGCTGATTGGACTATGAGTTGGCATCAATCAATGTCTCTTCCCCAAGGCTTAGTAACTGTGGTGGAGAGAAAGTTTCAGTATATAATGTTGTTGAGCATATTTAATGTCATGGCACGTAAACCTGGGCCATATTCTACCTTACTGACCAGGATACAGAGGAAGCAGGATTAGAAAATATAGAGAAATTAAATGGAGACAAGAAATAAGTGATAGAACCTGCCTGGATTCATGGCACCCTTTCTATTATCAGTTCCAGTTACTCTCCTTTTCGGTTACGAGCAACAAACAGTCCTAACCTTCCATATTTTTCTCTGCCCTAAAGCTCTGTGGAGCTATACATGTAAGTTTTCCCACCTGTAAAATAGAGGCTGTGAGTAGAAAAGCAGTTAACAGAGTAGTTCATTTTAGTGGGACTTTCAAAACCAAGTAGTCAGCCAAAACTGTCTGCAAGAGCTACATTTCCTGGGATAGAGGCAAAATTTGTCATAATGACACATATCTTACTTTCCACCTGAGGTGATGATATGGAATTCAGAAAAAAAAATAACCTAAAAATCCATGAGGATTACTAAGGTAATATCTAAAAGCAGTCTTAAGTTTCCCAAATATAAGAACCATATGGATTTAAAGCACCTTATGCATTTTGTTTCTTTTTACATATGTAAGAAACCTGATGAGAGACTCGAGCATGTTATACATAATTGTCATAAAATTACCCATAATGCTTTCAACTTTATACAAAATAATCCTTATTGAGTAGTTTTAAAGTTACTATTTGATCTATCAAGTAGACTCAATAAAGAAAATAATTCAAAAGACTATGATAAGTACGGCACTCTTACACATTGAGCTGAAAGAGTGTCAATTTCAGTATTCTTGCAATTTTTAGCTGGTGGCTTCACTCCACATACGCTTCTGTGTAAGTAAATACAGTAGAATTCTGCTTTAGGGAGAAGGCTATTAACATAGAGGCTGGTTTACTACAGATCAGTGCCCTTAGAAACATAACTACAGATGAGAAAAACCTAATATGAAAGAATTGTTCCCAAAAGCAGATGTTTGTAGTAACGTCCCTAATAAGAGCATCTCTTTAGAATAGCACCTCTTTATTGTAGCTTAAAACTCTTTTATTTCTCAGAAAGAGAACAAGGAGGAGAAAGAGAAGGGGGAGGAAGAAAGAGAAGAGAGAAGAGAAAAAGAGAAAAGAAGTGGAAAAGAAGAAGAGGGAAAGAAAGCTCACCTTCATTTACCTCTGTTCACACTCAAACTTCTTGATAGTAACCAACCCTGATGTTGTCACTGACTCCTCTCCTTTCCACTTGTGAATCCATTGCAATCTGGCTTCTCCCTCCTTCATTCAGAAAATTGTCTTGTGATGGTCTCCAAAGGCCCTGGGGCTGCAAAATTTAACAGGCATTGGTCAATTATTATTGCAACAAATTTTTCCTAGAATTCAAAATATTTACCAAACTCCATTTGAAATGCCTGCCTTTCTTTATGTAGTGGTTACTTCATCACCTTCTATCTCTATTTGCTCTATTTCCTTCCCCCTCCTTGGCTTCTTTTTTCTACATTAGGTCCTTTCACGCCCTGGTTTTCCTCTAAGAGTCTGTCCTTGCTCATGTCTGTTCTCTATATACTCCTCATGGCACACTCATCCATTCCTGTAATACCAGGTACCATGTATTTATGACTCGACTTTTTATCTTCAGCACAGACCATTCCCTTGAACTCCAGATTTGTGTTTCTAGGCTCCTACCAGACACGTTTAGTAGATATATCACCAACACCTTAAACTTATCCAATATTAAATCCCCTTTATGTTCTTTCCAATTCTCCACTTGGTTTGATTTTAGTGTCCAAGTCAGAAGCTTTAGGATCACTTCCTCTTTGTTACTCACTTACCCAGTAGGTCATTAAGTCTGAGTCTATGGATATCTCTGGAATCCACTCCATGACCACAATTTCTGTCTTTCTTCAGACACTCATCATTTCTAACCTATCCTGTTGCACTAGCCTCCTACCAGACCTCCCTGCTTACAGGCTTTCCCACCTTCCTTTCCTCCTGAATCTGTATTCTACACTATTGCCTCTGGTACCTAAAGTACAAAACTAATCAGGACACTTCTCTGATTAACACCTTTCAATGACTTTTCACCCCTATCAGCTCCTTTCCTTGATAAACATAAAAGGTCCTTGACAGTCTGGCTTCTCCCCCCCTTTACGATTGTGTCTCCCTACTTTCCCTAACTCACTGCCTCTGGTTCAGCCTTAACTGTCTTTTTGCAGTTTCCCAAACATGCCAGGCTATTTCACATCTCCAAGGTTTCGGAGAGTCTGATGCATTTGCCTGAAATGCTCTTCCCCTCTCAGGCACCTGGCAAATTCCTGTTCAGTATTTGAAAATTCCATGAACATCACCCCCACCCCCACCCCACATACATGTGCATCTTCCTATTACTTTTTTCATCCATAAGCATGGAGGTGTACCTCTCTATTAGCATTTTTCTCACTGTGTCATAGTTTATAACATGGGGGGGGGGTCTCCATGAACCCTTGAGGTCCCTGAGAAATGTCTTTATTTCAGTTTAAACTATGCCTGGCGTGTAATACATGCTGAATGCATGTTGGTTGAATGAATAATAAATAAATACAGACAGTATTAGAACAGCTAGTTGAAAGTGTTTGGTATCCGTTTCCTGCACCATTTGGACAATAGGTAATATTACGCAATAATTTTCTTAAATCTCTTAAAAGCTGAGTTTCAGAGAAGCAGAGAACTGCATAGTAAAGCAAACATTTAAGAACCAGATTCATTTATAACAAAAGAAATGGTTACTTAACTCAAGACAAGTATATGAACTAAAAGAAACTTTTGCCTATTGCTACTAACTGATGAAACAAGAGCAATTAGGTCTGGCTTTCTCATTGTTAATTCTTCCACACGAAATATTTGGAAAATAGTATCCAATCTTACAGCCTGTGGGGTCAATTCTGCCCAGCGAACAAAACATGGACGTGTGCGTCACCATCTACCTTGCAAAATCCTCTAGCAGGCTTGCATCTACATGCACGTCTCTGATTTTATAAGATCCTGTACGTGACAACAAACACATCAACAGTGTGTCTAGACTACCAGGTTGTATTCAGAAACTTATGACTTCAACAGGGGTGGAGATTGTGGGGGAACAGAGCCTAGATCGAGTGAACTTCTAAATAGAATAGGTATTTGTGTGTTCAGGAGAAAAGGGAACAAGGAAAGAAGCATGTTAACAAAAGAATGACTTGTCATAATTCTGGGAACCTTTGGAGCAAAGAATTATGAACTTAAATAGTCCAATACCTGGATAATTGTAATGCAGGATATAGCTTTTCAGGAAGAAGAGTTCTACTAATTCTGGATGGGAATGGGGTGAAGAATAATAGTCAAAAGTGCAGATTAAGATCAGTTTGCAAAGACATTTCCATTTAAATGAAACTTCCTTCTTTGGATAATAGGTGATATCAGATTGAAAAAGCAGTGACAAGTTGGAAGAATAGTTCTCTCAACAGGAAACAAAAGTAAAGGAACCTCCATGAGCCATAGGCCTGGTCAAAGCTTTACCTCTTAAACACTTTGAACCCTATCTTTCCCCTTTTTATCTGTAATAGTTGCTCATATGTCCACTAATAATTTTGCTCTTTACTTGGGGTGACTTGCTCTTCTTGTTTGGAGTGACTTTGCCAAGCCCAGAAACCGGAAGCACTAGACACAATACAGCCAAATTCTACTAAACTGCAAGTCAAACTGGAACACCAAATGCATGGAAAACAAGAAATAGACTAGCATTAACTGTGTGTTATTTTTTAATCTTCTTAGCATAGCTATAAAAAAAATTATCCCATTAATATTTCACCTACATCTTTAAATTACCAGTTGTGAGTACAAATAATAAATAGTAAGCTGTCATTAATTTATATTCCATTAATTTGGAATTTATAATAAAAAAAAAAAGCCTTTGACCTTTGATCAGACACAGGTTCATCCAACTCAGGTCTCTGTCTCTGGCAAGAGTAGTAAGAGGATATCTGATGGGGAATTGTGTGGTTAAATTGCCTAGTTTCAAACTAAAGTATTTAGAGCCATACCCCTCAATTCTCCATTTTCCTTTAATTAATGTTAATTTTGTTATGCAATAATTCTTTAACCCATTAATGTATGTAGTCTCCATTCTCTTCTGGAGGTAATGAATTCCAAGTTTTCTGTCCGTCATCTAAAGTATGTTTTTCTTTTAAATTCCTAACGAATTTTATGGGGACATTCCCCCTTTTAATAGGATGATTATATGTTTTTAATAGGATTCATGATTTTAGAAACTTAAATGTTTTTGACACTTAATCATCATTTTCCAGCTGTAGATTCTTAAACTTTTTCTGCTTCTTTGGATCATTTATGCCATACACTTGACTTTATCTAGCTTCTTGGGTTAAAACATGTAATTATGGTTTAGTACAGAAGATATCCATTGTTATGAACTTTTTTAGCTTGTTTTGATTGTGGTTGCATATTGGGCTGCTGTCACCTGATTTCTCCAGTCGTGGTTTTCAAGGACTTCAAGCTTCTTGTTTGCTTCATTTTTTTAAAATGAAAATCTTGTTTTTTATTAAAAATCTCCAAAAATATATAAAATAAAATAAAAATCACCTGAATATTTTCCTTGCAAAGATAATTGCTGTCAACATTCTTGTGGATATTTTTCTGTGCTTGTATTCATATACATTATTATCCTAAAAAAAAAAAAAAATATATATATATATATATATATATATATATATATATCCCCATGATTCTGAACCTGGGAAGAGTCTATATGAAGGCCAGAGGTGGGGGGGTTGGGGGGAAGCTGTTGATTCAGGGCCATTTGCAGATCTTTCTCAAAGTAAACATGGCTCTCTACCTTACTCAAACATGACTTCTACAAAAGCAAATCTAATTTTTTGAGAGAAGACAAAGAAGAATCAATGAAAAATCCACTTCTCTCATTTTTCCCATCTCTCCGTTCAAGAATCACTGCTATGATGCTATTTTGTAAACTTTTCTTTTCCTCATTTCCTTGATGTGGTAAATATTTTTCTTTACCAATGACTATATATATCAACTCTTCAGCCCAAGAAAGATGCCTACAACATATTTAAATTAAAAAAGAAAAAACAGGGGCGCCTGGGTGGCGCAGTCGGTTAAGCGTCCGACTTCAGCCAGGTCACGATCTCGCGGTCCGTGAGTTCCAGCCCCGCGTCAGGCTCTGGGCTGATGGCTCAGAGCCTGGAGCCTGTTTCCAATTATGTGTCTCCCTCTCTTCTGCCCCTCCCCCCGTTCATGCCCTGTCTCTCTCTGTCCCAAAAATAAATAAACGTTGAAAAAAAAAAAGAAAAAAGAAAAAACAAACATCAGAACAGAGGGTTCAATATGCTGTCATTTGTGTTAATTATATATTTATATTTATATAAAACCTCCTGAAAAGCCATACGTCCATCTGTTAATAGGATTCATCTCTGGACCTTTTGGCTTTGGGGGCATTTTCTCTCTTGAGTTTGAAACATAGACCAACTATAATTTTGAAAGTAGTCTCCTTTTGCTTGACTTTTCTCTTTTTAAAACACTGTAAATAATGCTGCTTTGAATATTAATGTATCCGACTCTTAATGCTCTTGTTTGTCCTTAGAATTCCCACTAAGGAATAGGTATAGGGAATGCCTCTAAAAATATATGGAATTGGGCACCTAGGTGGCTCAGAAGGTTAATCATCCAACTTTGGCCCAGGTCATGATCTCATGGTTCTTGAGTTTGAGCCCCACATCGAGATGTCTGCTGTTAGCACAGAGCCCACTTCAGATCCTCTGTCTCCCTTTCTCCCTGTCCCTCCCCCCCCCCTTACCCACACACATGCATGCACGATTTCTCTCAAAAATAATAAATAAAAAATAAATAAAAATTTGTGGAATCTATTGTCAGATTGCTGTCTGAAAAAAAGACCAGATCAACTTGTTTCCACCAACGATCATGTCCATTTTCTCACAACTTCATCAACACTGGATATTTGAATTCTTTTAATCTTTGCAAATCTAATATGTGAAAAATATTGTTTAAGTTTGCATTTCTTTGGTTACTAATGAAGGAAAATGTGTATTCACCCATTTGTTAATCATATATATATTTCTTCTTTGGTGAATTGCCTGTTTAGGGTCTTTGGTTACCTTTCTATTGGAATATATATATATATATATATATATATATATATATATATATAATGGAGTATATATATATATATAAAATGGAGAATATATATATATATATATATATATTTAATGTTTATTTATTTTTGACAGAGAAAGAGACACACAGAATGAGAGCAGGGGAGGGGGAGAGAGGGAGACACAGAATCTGAAGCAGGCTTCAGGCTCTGAGCTGTCAGCACAGATACTGATGCGGGCTTGAACTCCTGAACTGTGAGATCCATGACCTGAGCCAAAGTAGGACGCCTAACTAACTGAGCCACCCAGGTGCCCCTGGAGTATATATATTTTTATTAATTTGTTAATATTTCTTGTATCTTAGGTATCTTAGGTATACTAACATGAAACTTATGTGAAGTTTACCACTAGTCTGTATAGGTTTTCTTTTGATTATAGAAACTTATAATGCTTACCTACTTATCTATTTATCCTTTCTTTTATGATTGTTGACATCCCTGACTCAAAATTATAAAGCAGTTTACCTCTATTAATATTATCATTTCTGATATGTGCTTAAATCTTTAATCCATCTAGCATATATGTAAGTGTCCCTGTTTCCTTTTTAAGTAAACATTACTCTGCAACATTTTTATCTTAATTTCTGAATATTCAACAGAGTCCAAACAGGCATTACATTAGTACTGAAACAAACCATTTGCATTTACTATTCTTATTCGTTTAATGCTATTAAAATATGGTGTTTTACCTCATTTCTTTAACACTTTTTCCTCTTCTTTTGATTGCCAATTGTAGGCAAGTTCTATTAATTATACACACAATATGTATCTTTTTTAAAAATATAAAGGTATTGATTTATTCTGTTTTCATATACTTTACATGGTTGTAGGGATTGTCTAATTATTTCAAAAGTTATTTAAACTACAGCATAAACCACATCCTGGTTTCCATAGTGCCTGACACATTGACACGTTGCAAGTCCTTGATAAAGATTTTGGAATTGGCTAACAAACCAAACCGAATGTTTTTATTATAGCAAAGAAATGGCACTATAATCTCCCAAAGAATGTGATGTTTTTACTGTGATGTTCACCATGAGGTTGTTAACCATTTATTTATTCACTTTCCCATGATACCGGTAAGCAAGTTATTCAACATCCTGGGCTTTCCAATCTCCATTTATCATAAGTTCGAGTCCCTTTTACTAACCCCTTCACAAGACTGTTGGAAGACGAACAAGTGAAAGATTGTGAAAGTACTTTAAAAGAAAATAACTTTTTACATGAAAAATGCTGTCATATAAACAAATAGCGGTGGCCATGGATGATCTGTTGCTGTTATAAAAACAAATAAAAGCATGATAGACCATCAACATGTTTCCAACTGGTCAATATAGGTTTGTGATTTTGATTCTGAAATGAAAATGAATTCCCCACACAAAAATTCATGAAGACAGGTATCACCTGTCCTGCCAGACCACAGCGACGAGGAGATTGATTGCAGGTTAGGTATTTCCTGTGGGCTCAGCTGTATCTATGATTATAAGCGGTGAGTATTCATTATTCAGAGTTGATGTGTGTTGATGACACAGCCTGCACTCTGCGGCTTGCCTCCAAGGCCTTCCATGTTACAGCCAAGCCATGATAGGAAGAACTGCATTATGTAATAATGACCTACCTCACCTCCTTCTTACATAATATTTCACACTCTCATGGTGCTCTGTAGTCATGTGGCAATTATTCCTCGCAGAGTTTTGAGGAAGAAGGGAGGTTGCGTTACCACACGGGAGCCAGAGCAAAATGTGCCATACTAATTTTTCATTAGAGGAGCTAACTGACACAAGTCTGATTTGGCAATATTGAAGATACATGCTTCACAAGTACTGCCTCAACCATAAAATTAGTGTCAGAACTCAGGATTATCCACAAATATTTATTTACAAACTATGTGACTACAACCATGGTGAATGCAAGATGCACTAGTTTTCCCTGAAGAAGCTCACAGTCTGACTTAGGGAAAGTGAAGGCTTGAACTCAAATGTAACCATCCAGTATGCCTCCATGTGTAACTCAGGACACCGAAGAAGCCACAGGGTTAGAGCCAAACTCAGGCACCCCAGACTCATTCACATTCTCGAGTGATACAGGAGCTTGGGATTCCTGGATTCCCTCTTAGGGAAAGGATTAAAGCTGTTTCTCAATAGGCATTGCTATTGGATTTAGGGGTAGTATAATTCTTTGTGGCACAACAGTGGCAGAGGGAAGGGGAACCCTCAGCAAGAAAACTGTAAGAGTCTCCACACTTTTCCAATGCCTCTGGGCTGAGTGGATACATTTCCAAATGCCCCCTTGAGGGTAGGTCCAATCCCAGTGAGAACCATTGTACTGTGGGACACTCCAAGAATGTACTTTGTCCCATTAGCTCATTTTTGCTGTGTAGATCCACAGGGAGTCACAGAAAGCAAAATTCCATTCGTTTTGGAGTGGCTGTGATCATCCATGCTTCTGGCTTTCAAGGCAGGTCATTCCATTTTTTTGAGACAACTCCCTGTTAGATTCTTAAGATGAGGCTCGGAATTCTGGTCAAATATGTGGATTGAACTCTTGCACACCATAACCAAACTTCATGAAAAGCACAATAGACAATAAAAGGATAAAAAGTTCATAAGGACCAAGAAAACAGGAGAGGAGACAACATTGGATACATAGTAGAAGCTTAATCCAACCTCTCCCTACTCAAAACCCTGTCAGTGGCCTCCATAGACTTAAAGTCTATGGTCCTTGCCATGGCTACAAGTCCCTGCAACAATACGGTCACCACTACTGGTCTCCAAATCACTAGTCTCTGACATCACTTCCTTTCCTACCGTACAGTCCTCCTTGCTGTTCCTTACAAAGGCGGACCTCCTGCTCCTACTTCAGGTGCTTTACATTTGAATGTCTCTGTGCTTGGAGCCCATTTCCCCTAGATGTCTGCATATCTCCTTCCCTAACTTTCTTCAGGTTGCTGTTTAATGTTACCTTAAGGGAAGGATCTCCTCTGCATAGTTCATGTAAAAGTAGCACTCTTGTCACACACTCCCTCACCCTAATATATTTGTCTCCATAGCATTTAGTACCATTAGACATTTTAAAAATGTTTTTATTACCTATCTCCTCCCCTAGAACATAAGCTCTGAGAGGGCAAGGGCAAAATGATGTCCATGAATTGTCAGTTAGTGGGTCAAGGACTGTCAATACATTTTTTTTTTCAAAACTGGAAAGCAAGTATATGAGAGGTGACTGATTTAATAGAGAAGAGAAAGTGGAAATCTAGTGCAGAGCCTTGAAAAGTCTCAGGAGTTGGAGGCACCAGATGCCACAGAAGAAGTGGGTAGATGGTAGACTTGAAAAATAAGCCTGGGTGGCTCAGTTGGTTAAGTGTCTCTTGATTTTGGCTCAGGTCTTGATCTCATGGTTTGTGAGATTGAGCCCTGTGTTAGTCTCTGAGTTGACAGCACAGAGCCTGCTTGGGATTCTCTCTCTCTCTCTCTCTCTCTCTCTCTTTCTTTCCGCCCCTCTCTTGCTCACACTGTCTGTCTCAAAACAAATAAACTTAAAAGAAAAGAAAAAAAAGAAAAAGAAAAAGAAGAAGGTGGATCAGTTGAAATTTCTGTAAGAGAAATTAAACCCCTAATCTCCTCTCCAACTTCATTTGACCAGGTGATTAGCTTTCTTCAAGTGTGTAGAAACACTAGAAGTTTAGTCTTTGGAGAAATTTAACAGAGACTCAGGATAAGAGGAGCCAGGTAGTGGTCAGGGATGAGGCACCATATTTAAAATAGGAGATGTAAGTGAAAGCTAATATTGTGAGCAGTGAGAAACTTCTGCTCCACAGCCCTACACACACAGAGACTTCATAGTGTGCTCTTTGGTAGATCGTTTTTATATTTGAACATATGGCCAAATATATATTTGAAGAAAGCTCCAGCATGACAGAGACCAAAGCAAAGACAAAAAGAAATTCATAGGGAATAGCTAATTCACAAAGAGGGAAAAACAACTTTTATTCATTTATTTTTTAAAGTTTATTTACTTTGAGAGAGAAAGACAGAGAGCCGGGAAGGGGCAGAGAGAGAGAGAGAATCCCAAATCAGGTTCTGCACTGTCAGCAGAGAATTTGACTCAAGGCTCAAGCCCATGAATGGTAAGATCATGACCTGAGCTGAAATCAAGAGTCAGAAGCCTAACCGACTGAGCCACCCTGGCGCCCCAAAAGAAAAAGAATACTTTTTAAAAAATGATCATTATCCTTCAAAAATAGATTGCTATTTGAAAAGGATACATTTAGAGAACAAAGAGTGTGTTATGAATGAAAAATAATAGAAGAAATACAAATTCAATAGGAGAGTTGCATGGAAGAATATAGATTTATAAAAGGTAAAGAGATTGAAAATATGAAAGAGCATAGAAGAAATTTAGAAGATCAGTCTGAACAGTCCAATATCTAGGTAATAGAAGTTTCAGAAATAGATATAGAGGGGAGATGAAATTATCCAAAAAAACAAATTGTTTCCCAGTACTGAGACACATGAATCTCTATTTTGAAGAGCCCCTTCAAATTCCTTTCACAACAAATGAAAAATAACCCATATCAAAGCAGGCTATCCTGAAATATCAGAATGACCATGAAAGCTTCTAAAGAGAGAGAGATTAAACATAAGTTTATATCAAAAGTATTAAAACTTTTCTTTTTTCAACGTTTATTTATTTTTGGGACAGAGAGAGACAGAGCATGAACGGGGGAGGGGCAGAGAGAGAGGGAGACACAGAATCGGAAACAGGCTCCAGGCTCTGAGCCATCAGCCCAGAGCCTGACGCGGCGCTCGAACTCACGGACCGCGAGATCGTGACCTGGCTGAAGTCGGACGCTTAACCTACTGTGCCACCCAGGCGCCCCAAAAGTATTAAGAATCAAAATAGCAACAGATTTCTTAACAATCCTAGAAGCAAGAAGACAGCTAAAAAAAAAAACTTCAAAATTCTGAAAGGCAACATTTCAACTTAGAATTCTAAACTCAACCCAATTTTCACTCAAGTGTAAAGGTAAAGAAACGTTCTTACGTGAAAGGTATAATAGTAGGATCAGGTTATTCCTTCAAATAGAAGTTATTTCTCTCTTATATAAAAAAGCACAGGGTTGTGCAGTCCAGAGCTGGCATTGAGGCCTTGTTCCATGATGTCTTCAAGGACCCAGACCCCTTACAACTTCTTGCCTCATCATCCCTAGATTTGCCCCACGTCCCATCATTCAGGGTGGTGCCCACATTCCAGCGATGAAAGAGGTTGCACTACAGCTCTCTCTCATGGAAGGGTCTTATGCTTTCGTTCTAGTGTTCTCTCCAGACTGCAGTCACAGTACTCACACATAACTGCTCAAGAGGCTGGAATATGTAGTCTCCACTCTGGGCAGGTAGCATGGGCTCAGCTAAATGCTCTGTCACCCTGAGAGAAGAGAAGTATCGGTAGCAACCAGCAACCTCTGCCTTGTAAGGACTCAAACAACATACCTTGCCTGCATCTTTGTTAGCTACCGGAGTATATGTATGTGCCACTAACATGGGGAAGTAAATCAAAAAAAGAGGAAGATGTGGAACCCACAAGAAGGAGCCCCAACAGAAGAGAGAAATCCCAGGGTGATGGCAAAGGAAATCCCAAGAGCAGCTATGTAGTACTCCCAATGAGCAGCCCATTTGGATTGGAATAGAGTAGTAGACAGTGAAGGGGATGTGACTAAAAAAAAAAAAAGAATTGATAAATTACCCAATATGTTTGGGATTGCATTTACAGCAGTTTCATAGATAAGACAGAATTTGACTGGACATTAATAATTTATACCTAGAAAACAAAGAAATTGAAAAAACAAAGCCAAAAACATGCTATGTGTTACTTCTAAGGACAACTAAAAAGTATAATAAGTCAAATGTGATCACAGCACATCATGTGACTTAATGGTGATCAAAATGGAAAAACAGAGATGCTAAATATAATGTAAGTCTCCTAATAGATAAGGAGGAAGTGTGTGTGTGTGTGTGTGTGTGTGTGTGTGTGTGTGTGTGTAAAATTCAAAAAGCAGCCAACATGGGGCACTTGGGCGGCTCAATCAGTTAAGTGTCCAACTTCAGTTCATGTCATGATCTCACAGTTCATGAGTTTGAGCCCCATGTCGGGCTCTATGCTGACAACTCAGAGCCTGCAGCCTGTTTTGGATTCTGTGTCTCCCTCTCTCTTTCTACCCCTTCCCTGCTTGTGCTCTCTCTCTCTCTCTCTCTCTCAAAAATAAATGAACATTGAAAAAAATTTTTTTAAAAAGTAGCCATCTTATCTCCCGTACTTAGAAGTCAATGGATACATTCTAATATTGAAATATAAGGAAAGAGAGAAAAATATCACCACAGGCCTGGTATTTAAAAATGCCAGAAGAACTAAGAGTTAAAGGCTTACCTCTGGGGAGCAGGATTTGGGTGGAAAGGAAATAGTGGAGGTAGCTGCTGTTTCCACCATCATTCCTATAGCACTTATTACTTGATTTTTCAGATTATGTGCCTACAGTACTTTGATTTAAAAGGGATAAAAGGGGTGGCTAAGAAAAACAAGATGAAATCCCAGCATTGTCTATTAAGGGTACTTTGCAGATATTCTTTTCCTCTCCTTTTGTGTAATAGAAGTAGAGAAGTTTTCCAGGGGTTCATTCCTTTGTCTCAAAATTAATAGTTCACTGGTAGAATTATTATTGTTATTACACAACATTATTTGAGCTCACACCATGTGCCAGGATTGCTTAGCCTAATCTTCAAAATGGTGAGTGAATTAGGCAATATTATTGCCCCTGCTGTATGGATGACATTACAGCTTGGAGCAGCTTATAGGACCCACCCAGGGTAGCATGGCAAATTAAAAAATAAATAAATAAAAAAAAATATACACACACACACACACACACATATATACATATACATTAAAAATATACACATATAACTATATATGTATACATATACATATGTAGGTATACATATATATGTATACATATATATACAACTAACTATATATGTAATACATATACATAAAAATATATACATATACATTAAAATATATATATACACATATATATATATGAATAGAGCAACATAGTTCAAAAGGGCAACTCATGTATTGACGTATATAACACATGGGGTTCTTTTACTCTGACCTATATGATTTATCCTTTAAAACCCCTAGTAAACTTGGGACAAATAAAATTTAGAAATTTGTAGCACGTTGGGGTGCCTGGGTAGCTCAGGCAGTTAAGTGAATGACTCTTGATTTCGGCTCAGGTCATGATCTCATTGTTCGTGAGTTTGAGCCTCACATCAGGCTGTCCCCTCTCTCTGCCACTCCCCTGCTTGTGCTCTCTCTCTCTCTCTCAAAAATAAAATAAACATTTAAAAGAAAGAAAGAAATTTGTGTCACCTTTAATCTATACCTGATCAGACACAGAAAAACTTTCCCACAGACAGTCCTGCCTGCGTAGCTTGGGCCTGACCTGTGGCACCCTAGGTTTTATTCTTGGCTCTTGAGTATGCCAAGAACACTAAATTATATGAAATGATGTCAGTGCTTTCATAATATAAATATTGCACCAAGGCTTTGGGGCTACATCAATAAAAGTTCAATTTATAAGGGCTTTAGTGAAAAGCCAAATTATGCAATTATGACCTCTGCCGTGTCTAATCAAGATACATATCCAGGTGGTTCAAGGATTAGTGAGGATAGCAGAACAAAAGAAGAAAGGACTGTCCAATTTGTATTTTCAGCCTTTGTCTTTTTCCAGCCAGTGTTAAAACGTCCTAAGCCTGTTTCCTTATGACAATATTTTCTACACAAAATAAAAAAGTAGAAAATGTTTATTTTTCTTAGTGCCTTTTCATTTCTTTTTGGAAGCTTTAGGATATCCCCAACTTTTCTGCCTCTTTTTCCTCTCACAAAAGATACTCTTTTCCAATATTTCCTCCTACATTGTTATAAAGTTATGGGAAATGAACTCTGGTAACCTCACGGCTTTGGCTTACCTGCCAGCAGGGCTTTCCTGGGGACTCCATGCGCCGACAGCTCTTTGCCCACCCCATAATGGCAGTGACATATCTTCATCCAAAGAATCCACTCATTTGGCCTTTGGATAGAGAAGAGAGAGATAGCACATAAACAGAAACAGAAAGCTTGAGGGAAGCCTTTTATTATTTAAACATAGAACTAGTTTCTATGTTAGATGAATGGATGGATTGGATGCCATTAAACTAAAATGGTGAATACTGAAAAAGGAGAAGGTTTTCTGCGAAAACATGAGGAGTTGAATTTTGATGCAGTAGAGTTAGGAATCTGTGGAACGTCCACATGGACATGTCCAACAGGCTGTTGTCCTATTCAGGGCAATTCGGCAGCAGAATCCAGCAGATACCACTGAATCCAAACTAGGGGGACAGTGCTGAGAACAGTTGCAGTGTTATTTAGGGCGTGGTACCATAGTCTGAACCAAAAAAGGCCATTTTTCCAGACATCAAGGGATGGACAGAAATAGCTCAATCCTCTGTTTAGTTTCACTGCCTCCTTCTACCCTTTGGAGCCGTCCCTTCTAATTATCCTCATCTGTTTCTGCTTTAATTGCTTTTCTGGCTCACTGTTTACCCCAGGCTGGAACTTGCAGATACCATACTGCCACGCCCCATCCTTGTGCCCACAGAAGACTACTCACTGGACAAGACCCTCCTCCCATCCAGTACAGGTGATCGGTAACACTTCTCTGCCGTGTATCCCAGCAGACATCGACAAGCAGAGCCGGTACAGGAGGTGAAACCCACCTCTCTCCTTTGTCCTTGCCTGGCTTAAGCTCTCCAATATAGAGCCAAGGATTTGGATTTTCTTTGAGATCTTTCTCTCCTCTCATTTTCTAAACATCCCTACACAATGTTTCCCACCTCTGCTCCTCCTTGGTTGCCAGTTATTATCTGGGGCTACCAACTTCCAGGCCAAGACCACGAATTTAATGATTTGGAACTATGGAAGTGCAGCAGAAAAGGCACAGGCTGTGAATTCAGACTTCACTTCAAATCCTCGTGCAAATTATGTGACTGCGAATTACTACCTGTCATATTACCTGCAAATCACGTGACTTGGGCATGTTACCTGACCTCCCTGAGTTCCTGTTTCCACAGTAGTAAATGGTGAAAATAATACCTACCTTGCAGGATTTAGAGTCTAGCTAATTTAAGTAAAATTTGGTACCTAGTAGTTGGTCAGTACATATTTATTTTTAAAATAAATATTTATTTTATTATTGGACCATTCTCTACTTCGTGCATTTTCTCTAGAAGCCCTTAAGTTCCCTGAGACCCAACTGTGTGTTTCATTTATCTTTTGTATCTCTCGCAATGCCTACCATTGCATCAGCCCTTAATATGTCCTCAATGTATTCTTCTTGGATACATGGATAAATTGCTTGATTTTTTGAGGGTAGAAATCTGTTATTTTTATTTTATTTTTTATTTTTTTTAAATTTTTTAATGTTTATTTATTTTTGAGACAGAGAGAGACAGAGCATGAATGGGGGAGGGGCAGAGAGAGAGGGAGACACAGAATCAGAAGCAGGCTCCAGGCTCTGAGCCATCAGCCCAGAGCCTGACGCGGGGCTCGAACTCACGAACCGTGAGCTCGCGACCTGAGCTAAAGTCGGACGCTCAACCGACTGAGCCACCCAGGCGCCCCTGTTATTTTTATTTTAAACAAACGAGAGTGTATCACAGCATACAATGCAAGTGATCCTCTTCAAAAGAGTCAGAACTAACATTTACTGAGTGCTCACCTTATGCTAGGTCTTGTGAGTACTTCGCTTGAATTAACTCATTCCATGCTCCTAACAGCCCATAGAGAGGGCACTATTACTATCCCTACTTAACAGATAAAGTAATTGAGGCAGAGGAAACATCGGCTGCTCGTTCAAGGTCACCCAGCTAATAAGTGGTGTCACAGGGCTTCAAGAATCTATACTTTTAACCTCTATGTTATACATATGGGAGATTTGATTAAAAAAAAAAAAAAAAAAAAAAAAAAAAAAAAAAAGCTCTGCTTCTGCTTGAGCTTTTCAGGCCCTCATCCCTGGTATTCATTCTTGGCTGGTTAGGTCTGTTTTGGTGAAAAAGTTGCCTAAAGAAATCTTAGCACAAACATCCAAGCTCAAGCAACCTCCTAATAGCAGACACCCAATTTCTAACATTCCAAATAAATTCAGAAGACTTGTCCAAAACAAAGCCAAAAAATTTAGCCTCAAAAAAGAAAGCCACACTCGTTTTTAGAAAGACTATTAAGTACCTCGTTCGCTTGGAAACGTTGGTTACAAGCCTACATTGATGACTTGCTCATGTCGTTACCCATTTTCGGGTTTGATTTATCCATCTTCTTATGCAAATCTGTCCACCTTCACACGTGTTGTTTTGCACGCTGATGAGTGCACCTGGAATTGTGACACAAGAGATTAAACAGGTAGGGGCTGCAGTGGGTGGTGAAGCACGGATGTGCAAAGAGATAAACAGCAAGTGAGGTTCACCATATTCCCCCTCACAAGCTTGCTGCCCTTTCTGTCTGCCGCTTCTTTCTGAAAGGGCAGTTTCCTCAGGGGAAACTGTGCAGGCCCCTTCTCCAGCTCATCTGCACCCAAATGCTCTCCTTGTGTGCCCTGTTTAGTGGTTCTGGGGACAGGTCTAAGTAGTGCGCTCAAGTTCCTCATGAATCTTTGAGCAAGAGCTACAGTTTTTATTTCTTCTTGAACATTTTTCTTATTATTCTTCTCTCGCTTTGCTGCAGTTTTGTTTCTGTTTTTCTTTGTTTGTGTATTTCATGGTTAAGCAAAGAAAAGGCCATAGATGGGAACTGAGCAGAAATTTCAAACTCTCTCTAGCTCAAACTCTATCTATTCGCCTGTTCACTGTCCAAAGTTAATCTTTGGACATCACCAGCAATAAAAATCAATGACCAGATCTGCACTGGCTAAGCTGTAGGTGACAGGGTGAGAGAACTGAAGGGTATATAGAGTCAAGGCCACGATCAAGAGTAAATTGATGTTAGTGGGAAAAGAGCAACAGATGGAAAATCAGAAATACTGGACCCTATCCCTTACCATTAACTGAAATATGACCTTGGGAAATTCACTTCCTCCCTTGCCCTTGATAGTCCCATTTGTAAAATAATAATAATAAATAATAACAATAGCTAACATTTAATGGGAATTCACTGGAGATGTCAGGCACTATTCTACTCTCAAATTCTTTTTTTTTAATTTATTTATTTTGGAGAGAGAGAGAGAGAGAGTGAAAGAGAGAGAGAGGTGGGGGAGGGGCAGTAGGGGCTTGATCTCATGAACTGTGAGACCATGACCTGAACAGAAATCAGGAGTCAGACGCTTAACCGACCGACCCACCCAGACGTCCCTCTAGTCTCAAATATGTTAACTCGTTTAATCTTTACAGTAACACTATGAGGTGGATACTAATAATATTCTCATTTTGCAGATGAGAAAACTAAGTGACAACGTAGTTGAGTTGAGTAACTTGTTCAAGGCCTCAAAGCCTGTAAGTCAGTGTTCTCACCCAGGCAGTCCAAGTCCAGAGTCCATGTTACGCTTGTACATCTAAGGTCCTTTTCAATTCTAAAATTCGATTTTACTCAAAAGTGTCCTTCCCACCACCACTGCCAAAGTCAACTGCAAACTCACACATCTATAAGAGTTTTTAAGGCATACTTTATAGAGATACAAAAGAGTTTGGAGTTTAAAAAATCAGTTTACTAAGGTTGTTCAGATTTGTGTTTCATTAAAATTTTTTTAGTTTGCATATATAATCTATTTCCTTTGGGTAGAGTTCATCAGTTTCACATAGTTGTAATAGGCCAACTTTTATTATAACCCAGAAGTGAAAAAACTTGGAAGTACTCCTAACATCAGCTAGAAAAAAAGTTTAAATATTCACAAACTTTCACTTATGAGGTGGAGTAATAATAACTAACATCTGTTAGAAACCTTAAATTAATCCAGAGCATTTTCTCCATACCATCTCATTTACTCCTCACTTACTCGTAAAAATGACCATCTTGTGAGATATCATCCCATTTTATGGAGGGGTCAAATAACTCATCCATAGCCACACAGCCTAGCAAAAACCTTGGGATTTGAATTCAGTTGTAGTCTTGCTCCAAAGCCCTCTTACTTAACTTCTCTGCGTGGGAAGAAAGTGAAATAATGAAAGATGGAGTTTTGGAGGAAGGTAAACACTAGAGTCTGGGGAGTGCTGTATTAAGTACTTTAAAACCTGCTCAAAAATTTAGAATGGCAAAATTAAGACATGAACAAAACCCAGGCCATAATAACTACTGATCTTTGCCAATTTAAGCATATCATTAGCATTAAAATTAATTTTCCATTATCTATGTCATCTAGGATTTGGAAGAGCACAAGGAATTCTAATTCTCAGAAGAAACTCAGACCTCATTTTAGTCAGTACTTTCAGCCTTTTCCCTGACCAGACATTTTACAGAACAGCCTAGTTATTACAGTTTGTAAAATGGAATGCTATGGAATTTTGTGAGCTCTTTTTTTCCTCACTGATTTATGCTGCAGTATAAGGTAAACTCGAAGTGGGTGAAAGTGTGTTTGGAGAAAGAAAGGTTGGGAAGAAACATGTCCCGTGCCCGGATATCATTTCAGAAGAATAATCAATTCCTTGTTAATTTAATTGTTGGCCGAATTTCCTCTAAAAATCTGTAACGTATAAGATACTGTGGTAGGCATTTTGGATTTTCAAATTGCTGCTTTAAAATGTGGATAGCTGAGCAAGTCTGAAGGCTGTTCACAAAGCACCCAGGGTACATTCACTAATAGATAAACCACGCACATAGCAGCAAGTACGAGAAATGCAAGATAGGGTATCCTTTTCTTTATCTAAGAAACCACAAGGTTTTCCTTTGTTCTGAAATATTTCATGTTACCCATCATGGAAGCATTGTTTCATGGTCTCTACAGCAAAAAGGGTCAGGGTATTCCCTGCAGAAATGTAAATATGCATTGCTGGAGACAGCTGGGTGTCTTCTTTATAAGCATGGAGCGATGGGAAAGGATTTGTTTTTTGTGTCTTTTTTTTTTCATTCTGATGCTTCTATCAAATTCTTGCTATAAACATATGATGTGCTGTAGCAAATTAACATTTAAACACTGGGTTTATATACTTTTTTTGTTTGTTTTATAGCCACAAAGAAAACCCACCTTTTCTTAACATTCAGTGTCATGAATCACAGACCTGTTATTTCCTCCTTCCCATCTACATTTTACAATTTTCAGACAAATAGCACTGTCTACAGAAAAGCAGTAATTTCATTTCTGCTGTTATGTTCTTTGTTTCGTCTCTATTTGATTTCCCAGAACCGTATAACTGAAAGGAACATTGAGAGATCATCTGGACCAACCCTCCCATGAAGGCATTTTACAACATGAACTTCTGGGGTAGGTAACAGATCCTCTCTCTATTTGACATATGGCTCTCTTCCACTAAGATAACTATATACTTATATTCATCAACTGACACGTATTTATTTTTATTTCATATCCAGAACTTTTACAGACTTTACGAGAATCATTATAACAATGACAGAAAAAAAAAACATTATCCCACAGTTCTCTTGTCTAGAAAATTCGGTGATGCTCTGTACAGTGTAGGGGCTGTTGTGTGTCACACACAAAAATCCACTGAAGTAGTTGAGTACCATTAACTCGTTCTGCAGAGGAGGAAACTGGAGTTCTGAGAGGTGAGGTGGCATTATTGGATTATTCTGTGCCAAAGTCACGGACCTGCTGAGTGAAAAGTCTTGATCTCAGGTCTTCAGATGTCAAGTGTTTTCTTCTAATCTCCTGCTGTCGTTGTTTTATTCCCTGCTGCTGAACACCTCATATTTGTGATGTGGTACACATTTGTTACGGTGCTTCCATATGCGTTCTTGTCTGAAGTAGATATTCTTATCTTTACGTCTCGGATAGGAAGCTTTGCCACAGAGGAAGTGGTGTGTCTGTGGGCATTTGGCTGGGGAGGCAGGCTAGGTCTTAGATAACTCTCTTCTGATCCCGAATTTAGTGTGCTTTCCACTGTACCGCCGCAGCCACCAGAGTTTACAATCCTGCTTAGGAACCCACATAAACACACATGAAACAAAGAAACATTAAATCTTAAAACTCTGCACTATTACTTACAAGTACAATGGGAGGTCCAAGGTCATAAGCTAACACGATTTTCCAGTTTTCATACTTCTTCCATTCTTACCAGCTCTCTTGCCATTTTCTCAGCCCTGGATTGTTAAATCTTTCCATTTCCCTATACCATTTTAGTCGATCTGCTTGCTTTCCCTTGAACTTCATTTGACTTGTCTATTAAGTATTTTCAAGCACAAGTATTTCATTCCTTTCATCCTGAAACATGGCTGTCTTCATAAATGTCCAGATTTGCCTAGAACTATTTCTCTTTTTGTTAACTTAAGAGACGGATTGCTCATTATTACACTGGGTTTACGTGTTCATACAGATTGTTAAATACCTTCCATGTTATTCCCCAGCTTATGTGGCTGTGCAGAGTTCTCAGTGACTCAACATTAGCTGCGTGCCAAATGCTGTAGCTGTGAGCAATCCTCCTCTTTAACAGCATGTCCTATGCCTTGCCTTTGCCTTCCACTGGAAAGCACATCTGTGGTGGCCACTCATGTCTCAGGTTATTGTTATTTCTCCATTGTTTTAGCCTAGCAGAAGGCCTGTCAGGCTCCCTTATATTATTCCAAAGGGTAAAGTCTAGGCCTGTGAGGAAGTAGCCTGAGTAGCATACAAACTCTGGGGCCATGCTGCCTGGACATGATGCTCAGCACTGCCAAAGCTGTGTGACTGTTACTTAGCTACTCTGTTCCTCAGTTTCCTTGCCTGTAAAATGAAGATAATAACTATAGCTACTTCCTAAGATTATTGTGTGGATTAAATGAGTAAATGACAATAGAGTGTTTGAACACCTAAATGCTCAATAGATGCCATGCGCTAGTATCCCATTTTGAGTGAATCAGTAGAATATGGCTGGCATAATGTACGGAAGGTGACATATTGTGTTTTAGCTACCTCGCTGAACCCTTATAAGCACCTGAAAGACCACTGTCATTAACCCATTAATGATGAAGAAATCGAGGCGCAGAGAATAATCAATTTGTCCAAGTTAACGTGGCTAGAAAATGGTAGAGAAAGAAGGTAAACTCAGTCGGTCTGGTTCCTTTACGACAGTAGTTGGTATCATTATTATTGTTCACGAGATTCTAGGCACTGTGCTCTTTTGTCTCTCATAATAACCTTTTAAAATTACCACTATTATGATGCTTTTTTACAGATCAGAAAACCGAAGCTCAGTGAGTTCCAGAAACCTGGAAATTAAGTCAAACTGACACCAATTCAAGGTAAAATTTTTCTGAGAAGAAGAGTATCTCAAGATTGGGGGATTAAAATTGAGCAACTCGGTAATGTTTTTGGCAAATAAGTAACATTCAATACAACAAAACATAATGGCAAAAAAGGAGAGCAATCTCTCTAGTGGAGGATTGCATGCAAAACTATTTAAGGATCCCTTTAATAGGTTACCTGCAATCGAATACATTTCTAAACAGTCTGAAAGAATTAAGTTCTTCCTCTTCCAGATTACTCCATAAACTGTATTTCATCAACGCTAAGGCACATTTTTTTCTTATTTGCACCTTTCAAATTAAGATTCTTGTTAAAATTATAATTGGGAAAGCTTTCTCTTCTTTAGTGATGCATAAGATAACAGTGCTTCTTACAGGTGATGACTGTTTCAGATTCAGTGAAGCCTGGTATTTTGTCTATTTGTTCTTTCTCATGTCATCTCATTATTACAGCCTTCAAGATCATTTTTTTTTAATTTAATTGCAAGCAAACTCGTTACTTGAGCTTAAGTAAGGAATGAGAAGTCCCACAAAAATACTTTTTCATTCACAGGGCTCCATATTTCATTGATAGTTATAATAAATCATAAACCGATATTTCTTGGAGGGAAGTAGGTGAAGGGTTTGCCCTGGACAGATTAAGGCTGGTTCTGTACAAGAAAAATGGTAACCAAATAAGAAAGTCAGCATGCTGATTGAGCATTTCTCTTTTCCAACATTTCTTTTGGCTTCATAAAGTCACATTTCAAACATTTTCAGGCTCTTATTTTTGAAAGATATGAATTACTCTCAAAATTACCCTCCCATATTCTTTGCTTTAAATTCCTTTTTCTGTGACCCTGATACTTTTCCAAAGCCCACCCCAAGTTTAATCTTAAGTTTTTATTGATCCCTCACGGGGGAGAGTTTTAAGGACTTCTCCCACCTCATTTGCTTGAAATAAATTTTGCACGACTCTAGACTCCCCAGAAAAATATTCTTTCATTATAAATTTCTATCAATATTTTGTTGTAATCATCCTGACTAGGGTAATATGCATCTATATTCCAGCCTTTCCCCCTCTTCTCTAGCATATTCAGTTACAATGTAAGTGAATGATGTAAAGCATTCTCCATTGTAACAACCAAGTGTGGTGCCATTTGTCATTCTTTCTCACATATTGTTTGTGTGATTTCGTCTGCACCCTCCCCCATTCTGGCTCACTAAAGCAAACAAACAAAAACATTTTCAAACCCACATAGTGAACATCACAAAGAGTATGAAGTAAAAACTATAGACTTTAGTCAATAATGATGTATTAATATCGGCTCATCAAATATGACAAACATACCACACTAATACAAGACATAAATAATAAGGGAAATTCTGTGTGTGTGTGTGTGTGTGTGTGTGTGTGTGTGTGTGTGTGTAGGGACTCTCTGTTCTTTCTGATCAATTTTTCTATGAACTTAAAACTGCTCTGAAAAAAAATTCTATTAATTAAAAAAAACCTTGATTTCCCCAGATTAAAAAAGTAATACAGTCCATTCATGGCTTTATGGTCTTTAAATTCAATTCCTCTTAGTTACCTCCCAGGGGCAGGCTCAGACCTGGTCACCCTGGAAGAGTACTTTTTTCCCCTTCAGGAAATGACCACAAAAGACTGAAAGAAACAATGCCCCTGATTTAATGTGCGGTGTGCTCCTTTTCCTCGCTGAGTCAGTACCATTAACGCTTCAGTCAATACCATTAACGCTTACGCAGCGCCTTATGTTTTCAGATTGCCTCACAAAAGCTTAACAGCTGAGCCTTACAATACTTCTGTGAGGTAGGTGGTCAGCAAATTCCTTGGTCAGCAGTTTCGTTTGAGTAACATGATGGTCAAAATGGCTAGCCATACCCAAGATGGCAGTGAGTCAGGGAGGGGGGCCGAACATGAGTACACCTGCATGGCTTTTCCTGTTGTGGTGATTTTTACCAGATCAGCACACTATCATTCTCCTCAGAGTCAAAGCAAGAATACACGTTTGTTGTTCCAACTGTTGGCCTCAATAACTGCTTCGTTCTCATAGGTGCAGAATCAGTACTGCAGAATGAAACTGATGGGGTCTAAAGGGCTTTGCGTCCGTAACTATAGAATGTCAGTTCCCGATGTGTGTGTATTTTAGAGTTTAGGATTCTACAGCATTTTTGAACGAATAGTGTTACGTAAAAAAAAGGTATTGTGATGTAAAGCATTCAGTACTTTTTTACACTTGAAACCACTAACTCATTTTGGAAAAAAGTCAGATGCTAAGAGGGAAGAAGGGCAAATATGTAATTTTTGCCTTCATCGCTTTGGAGGATACTTGTTTTAATTTCCTCCAGAGTTAGCAAAACAGAGGAAAGCAAAAGATATTGGTTGTTGGATCACTGATATAAATCAGATAATTGTCCTTACCTGCATAATGGTCTCCTGGGGTAACGGGGAATTAATGAATGTATGGGGGCATCAATAAATGAAACATTAAATGTGAGTAAATTAATCAGCAAAGTTGCAGAAAAATCTACCTCAAAGACTGCCAAAGGACGTGTTTACAGTTGAAATAAGGCCAGGAGGAGACAAGAGTTATTCAAAAAAATCTTTTTTTTCTGGGAAATGAACAGGAAAGTTCACGTGAGATCATTTTATGTGAAAAGAATTGGCTTCACATTCTTACAAAGAACAATTGTTTATTAAGCGTCTACTATGTATGTGGCTGTACCTAAGTGTTATAGTGAACACAAAGATAAATTCTCCATAAAACTAACTAAAGTGTACAGTAAGATGAAACTTTTCTACATATAATAAAAATTATAATCAAAGGGCACATTTATTATAGCATTAAAATTCAGTATGGACTTATTTTGTGATTAGTTAATGATGGTAATTCATCTATAAGATACTTAGAAGACAAAAACTTTTCAATTTCTTTTCTTAATTGAATGCCTATTACAATATTATAGCTACACAAACCTTTACAAACCAGTGTAATCAGCAACCAAAATCTGAAGAATCCACAATTACTGGAAAGTCCTATGTTACCTAGTGATTAGTTTTAAAAGGAAAAGAAAATAATTGAGGGACTACTTTTACTTACCTATACAATGAGATTTGGATTATTTCAATTTTTTGTTTCAAAATTATTTCTGCTAAAAGTGATAAATCTATAAACCTTGAAATTGGAAGTTGCAATTTTTTCCCTTATATGGATGGGGAAAAAATGCTTCTCAATTAACAGCAATATATTTTGGAAATCGCGAGGTAAGGAGAAAAATGCCTGTGTTACTTCTCCAGGTCACATAATGATTAAGACTAATGATATATTACCTTGCAACTAAAAGCTAAAAATAGCTTTAAGTCAATACATTCTATTATCATCAGTTTCTAATCTAAAGGACCATTTTAACTAATCAAAGAAAAACATTTTTGCAATAATTTGAAATAAGACCTTTCTATTCTCAAATTTTTAAGTAAGAATGGAAATAAATTACCAAACATGACCAAAAAAATGTAAATGCCCCTCCCAAAATTGTTGTTTTCTCTAATAGAAATCTTTATTCCTTTAATTTACTCTATTATTAAAGTGCTTTCTAAAAGAACCTCCTTTATAGATCTAGTACTTTGAAAGCTAGAGCAAAGCAGATGCTTAAGAGCATTTCAGTTTTGTTTATTTTGGACTGTACATGATGTATGATATATTTTTTTCTTTCCTAATCTGAAACAAAAAGTACTAGAGACCCTTTTGTTATCAGTATGCATCAGAATATGAAGAAAGGTTAGACATAAGATATTTCTTGGAAGAAGAATAAACAAGTTATGCCAGTTGTAACAGGCCAAAGAATTTAAAACTATGGTATTTGTATGCCATTAGAAAATTGGAGAGAGTGACGTGGGTGGGGGAGAACCTGAAATCAAAATGTTTGCAATACAACAAAAAAGAGAGAGGAAGATATTTAAAGAGATGTCATATTTTCACTGCATCTGGATATTTTCAACGAAGCCGGGAGTTTTGTGCCCAAGCCAGTTGGCATTCTATCCTATCTGTGTGGATTTCTGTGGCACTTCTTAATTTGATGAAGCATTACATTTGTTCTCACAGCAAGAAATTCTCTCATCTGCTGTTAAGTTGGCTGTTTTCATCCAATTTTCTAAAGGAGAGAAGCTGTTTCAAAACAAAGGTCCACTTTGTTCAATAAAGAATTAAACCCACTCTCACCATCATTAACATGGAAAAAAATTCAACCTGACCTTTCCCTGTTCCTCTTTACACCCTGGGGCTTGAATTTGATTTTTCTTCATCGCTTTGAGGATGTCAAAGTATAAACTTCAAAGGTATAAAATGATTGATACATGGTATTCACAATAGATTGTTTAAAGTAATACATGTATGCAATAATTCACTTTAAACATTCCTTTGATAATTAAAACCTCATTCTTAAAGAAAACATTTAGAAATAGGGCATCCCAAAACTACTGTTATAATATCTGTCCCTTCTTGTATATCTTTCTTTTAAAAGTTATCATTTCCTAGATATATGCAATCCTTATACATTTATTTCATTTTTTGTTTAGATTCCTACTTGAACTTCTTTGTATTTAATTTTTTTTTTTAATTTGGCTTCATGTAGAAATGGCTTTTCTGTTTTAATGTTACTTTCTTACTAATGTAATTTTGCCATAACTATACTTAAAGATTTTTATGTTTATTTTGTATATACAGATCTTTTTATTTTCAATGCCTTCTTTTAAACTCTTCCCCAAATTTCATAAAAGGAAAGGATTTACAATATATGGGAGAGATACCTCAGCTTAAAATCCTCTAAGTAAAGATGAAGCTTTTCACATTAAAAAAAAAAAAAAAAAGAAAAGAAACCCCCCCCTGGATTTTACAATCGGTTAAAAGTGGTACTGATTATAACTGATTAAGGGATGGAAGAAGTCATGATTTGGGTCCATTCTTTACCTACGATCAAATCAGACCTATCTGAGAAGGTCAAAGGAGGGAAGGAAATATAAAAGACATTCAAATGTGCCATCAAGAGCTGGTAATCCTCTTAAAGAGGTAAAACCGAAACTTAGAAACCAGAGAATCAGGCAAGGAGCACCACATATGCGTTTCAATAATTACGATGAAAACTCATCAAAAGAATTTCCACTGCTTTATAGTAAAAGCTCCATTGCCTTTGTGAGGAGGGATCTGAGCCGCTGCTGAAGGGCAGCCTCTGATCCATGTGAACCCATCCCTGCAACCGTCTGCCTCCAAACCCAAGTTCAGAGTTTCACCTCTTCATTAGTGTTTATACACTGTACATTTTTTTTTAAGGCGTTTAAATTTTTTTTTTCAACGTTTATTTATTTTTGGGACAGAGAGAGACAGAGCATGAACGGGGGAGGGGCAGAGAGAGAGGGAGACACAGAATCGGAAACAGGCTCCAGGCTCTGAGCCATCAGCCCAGAGCCTGACGCGGCGCTCGAACTCACGGACCGTGAGATCGTGACCTGGCTGAAGTCGGACGCCTAACCCACTGCGCCACCCAGGCGCCCCTACACTGTACATTTTTAACCCTTACGTTTTATATGCTCTCCTTTACAAACAACAAAGAAAATAAAACTCCAAGTTAATGCAACTTAGTATTGATAAACAAATATATTCTGCTATAAATTGTGTATTCCTTTTCCCATTGGTGTTTAATTGAAAAGATTAGAGAGACAAACCCAACAATGAGGTTATTTATTTCATTACAATCAATACACTTCGATGGGAGGAAGGCATACCACTGCTTCCATTCCTTACCTGCCCTAAACTCTTTTTCCATTCAGAGGTGTTTTGGGGAAAACAATTAGATGGAGAAGAGGAGTGGAGTGTGACAGCTTGGCCAACGTTAGGACTTTTTTGAATAATACACTGTCACTAGGGTTAGACTATTCCCAGAAGGTATTTAACCCAAAGGACTTGAGGTAACACAAACTTTTTCCAGATTTCCATGTCAGAAGGAGGCAATTAGTGTTTTGCTTTTGTTCTTAAAATGTTTGTATATTGGAATAAAATCACAATGACCACGCCATCCAGCTGTGGAACCAATTCATCCTTTATTGCCACCAGCCAATGCAGCTACTCTTTAGTATTTCCTTCTCATCTGAGGTTCATTCCTCTTCTTTTAGGATTTGTATCTTTAGCTATTTATAGACATTTGCATTTCTTCTAATCAAGTCATACTGCATATATTTCTTTAGTCTTCCTATTCAAGTCAAAGCCATTCTTCTTTCCTTCCTTCCTCCCTCCCTCCTTTCCTTCCTCCTTTTCCTACACCTCCTCCTTCCCTCCCTCCCTCTCTCTCTTTCTCTGTATGGGTCTCTGTCTCTCCATCTATGTGTCTCTTTCTGTATCTCTCCTCATCTTTCCTTCCTTGCCTTCCACCTCCTCTTTTCTTCCTCATCTTTGTCTCAACTTTTTGGACTTCTATAGATCTGAGCAAACAGCAGCTACTGTGAAATCTTTCAGAAACCCTTTTGTTGATTTACTTAAAATACCTTCTTCAGAGAGAATTAGCTCCTTTGTAACTGACTACTATTATTTCTGTCATTAACAGCACTCATGTGTGTAATTTGATGCTAATGTGTTTAAAATCAATGGAGATTTTTCTAAGTGACTAAAATCAGCTTCATTCGGTGAAATTTGTACTTGATGATGCACACTTCTCATATATTTCCTTTAGTACCTTCATTAGCCCTGCAAGGGAGGGTGTATTACTCTCCTTTTACAGAGTAAAGAATGGGGGTTCTCAGAGCTTAAATACATTGCTTCAGATTGAATAATAGTGTCTGTCATACAAAAAGTGGACCATGTACATATTTGTTACAGTGAACACACTTAGGACATATAGTTACCAGGAGGTGAAACTATAATTCCAACCCAAGTTGGTGAGATTCCAAAGTCCCTGTTCTTTCCCTGACGAATAAACCTTTCAAGTCCTACATGAGCTAAAGAATGAGCTAAAAAATCTAGCTAAGAATCATGCCAAAGAAAATGCAACCAAAGTTTGATTTATATATCTTGCTTAAAAAAAATAAAATAAAATAAGGTAAGCCCTACTAGCCTGGAAGTGTTTTTAGGTTTCTATCACTTCCTTAAAAAGCAAAAACAAACAAAATCCAAAAAATGATGCTGTGGTGTGTTATAATGATGTAAAACCCAAACCAAAAAACTGCATTCAGAAGTGATTAAATGAAAATAAAGGAAATGCATCAACTTTATAATAGGAGTAATCTTTAAGTGAGGGGACTATGGACTTTTTATTTATTCTCCATTTTCTGCTTTTCTGTAGTTCCCAAATTTTCTACAGTGTGAAACACTTTTTCAATGAAATAAATCTTCAGTAAAATTAATTGGTAGAGTTAAATTAGTGAAAAAGAAAAAAAAAGTTTGCTGTTACCAGCTTACATTTTTACCACAAGATTAAAAGAAAAAAAAGCAACTACATAATATCAGGTGATTGTGTCTTGTGTTTGTAAAAATATTTTAATCAGGGCTTAAAGAGTTTAGAAACCCCCTGCCGTGACAAGCATGCTACCTGTTCAATGGAAGAAAAAAAGTCTTAACTGAGTTAAGCTTTGGATTTTAATTACTAGTTGAACGAAGAATTAAGACTTTAAAAACCCATTTGGGCATTAACTCATCAAGGCCTCTGACACAACTGTTTTAATCAAGCTTCTCAAGTTGATGCCACACGGTAAACAGGGGCAAAAAGAACCAGCGCAGGGAATTCCGGTAGTTTGCACTTTATGAAAGCTGTAGCTTGTCTTCAGATGTTCAGGGAAGGGCAACTCTGTTCAGCTCATTTATTTTAGACTCTGAAATTTCTCCTTCATTTCATTCATTCATTCATTCATTCATTCAAAGTGAGGCGGGAGGGGGGGGCGGGGGAGGGGGGGAGGAGGGGACACAGGAGAGGGAGAGCAAGAATTCCAAGCCGCCCCTGCATTGTCAGCACAGAGTTGGATATGGGGCTTGAAACCACAAACCCTGAGATCATGGCCTGAGCCAAAGTCCAATGTTTAACCAACTGAGCCAGAGCCACCAAGGCACCCTTCTCCATTTTAGTGTCAGCCTCACCTTCCAAGTTTATTTCCAGCTGAAAGGAGAATAGCCATTGTAGAAAATTGTTCTATGACGTTGGTGCTTCCAGTTTAAATCATTTTCATTGGATACGTGTATTTAATTTGAAAACTGCAGTATCTGATTCTCTAACAAATCATCTTCTATGAAGATAGTTCAGGTTTCTCAGAAATCCTCTGACATACACCCTAGAAACATGGCAGACTACCGACAATCACATTCTAAATACAAAGAACACTTTGAGAAGCTTTATTTTATTCATTTTTCCAGATACTGAGGATAAAAAGACAAATATAAAGTGGTCCTTGCCTTCCACATGCCAAGTGAGGGGCTAGAAGATAGGGATTGTGTGTGGTATTTGTATTGAGAAGTAGGACTGTGGTATGCTTTAAGAACCACTCCAAATCAGTTCTTAATTTATTGAAATCATGCCGGGAGTATGGTATGGATGTGTTTTTTATCTCTCTCTCGATATATATACATATATATAAAATGTATATATGTAATGTATATAAAATAAATGTGGTATATAAATAATCAGCATATAAATAATAGATATAATATAATTATAATATACATATAATTTATTACTTTCTACTATAGTCACAGATTTAATATTTTATAAGTCCCATGCATAATTTATATCTTTACTCAGCATTTATATATTCATCAATGTAAATAATACTACATGAGGTGGCAATGTCTATTGGTTTTTAAAGTTTACTCAAACAGTAAACTATTGTACATATCATTCTGCAACTTGCTTTTTGTGTTTCAATCTATGCTTTTGACAATTCACCTTAACACATGTATCTCTAGTGCATTATTTTCAAATGCCATATAGTATTCCACTATATGACTATATCATAATTTATTAATCTGTTCTCCTGGTGAATAACATTTCTGCTTTTAAATTGTTTTCATTAGATGGGAATGCAAGCTGGTGCAGCCACTCTGGAAAACAGTATGGAGGTTCCTCAAAAACTTAAAACTCTAACTACCCTATGACCCAGCAATTGCACTACTAGGTATTTATCCAAGGGATACAGGTGTGCTATTTCGAAGGGACACATGCACCCCCAGTGTTTATAGCAACACTACCAACAATAGCCAAAGTATGGAAAGAGCCCAAATGTCCATCGATGGATAAACGAATAAAGAAGATGTGGTGTGTGTATATATATGTGAAATTAGTCAGAGAAAGACAAAAATCATATGACTTCACTCATATGAGGACTTTAAGAGACAAAACAGATGAACATAAGGGAAGGGAAACAAAAATAATATAAAAACAGGGAGGGGGACAAAACAGAAGAGATTCATAAATTTGGAGAACAAATACCGTAGGAGGTATTGCGGGAAGGGGGGATGGGCTAAATGGGTAAAGGGCACTAAGGAATCTACTCCTGAAATCATTGTTGCACTATATGCTAACTAATTTGGATGTAAATTAAAAATAAATAAATAAAATGAAATAAAATAAATTGTTTTCATTAGAGGGGCACCTGGTGGCTCAGTCAGTTAAGCATCTGACTCTTGATCTCAGCTCAGGTCATGATCTCACGGTTCATAAGTTTGAGCCCTGCATCAGGCACTGGACTGAAAGTATGGAGCCTGCTTGGGATTCTCGCTCTCTCCCTCTCTCTCTGCCCCTCCCCCACTCATTCTCTCCCTCCTTCTCTCTCTGACAAAAATAAACATTTTAAATTGTTTTCAGTAGGGGCGCCTGGGTGGCGCAGTCGGTTAAGCGGCCGACTTCAGCCAGGTCACGATCTCGCGGTCCTTGAGTTCGAGCCCCGCGTCAGGCTCTGGGCTGATGGCTCAGAGCCTGGAGCCTGTTTCCGATTCTGTGTCTCCCTCTCTCTCTGCCCCTCCCCCGTTCATGCTCTGTCTCTCTCTGTCCCAAAAATAAATAAACGTTGAAAAAAAAATTTAAATAAAAATAAATAAATAAATAAATAAATAAATAAATAAATAAATAAATAAATTGTTTTCAGTAGAAACCTTCAATAAATATCTTTACAACCATCTCCTCCCATACATGCGAAATTTTTTCCAAGTTATATACCTACCAGTAGAATAGCTAAGTTAGAGAGGAAATACTTCAATATTGCTCTCCACAGTAGTGGTACCAGTTCACATGCTTACTAACAGCCTATGAGCATCAGTGTTAGTCTTGGTACAGTCATTACTTAAATTTTGCCAATCTGACACGATGTCTTACTGTTATTTTTCCCTTCTGATTATTGGTAAGTTGAGCAGCATGTCATATGTTTAGTATTAGGTTACTTTTTCTTTGAATTGCCTGTTAATGGATTTTTTCATTCTTCCATTCAGTTACTTAGAAAAATAAATAAATTCCTTTGCCATTTATATGAATTATAAATATCTTTTCACATTCTGTGGTTTCTTTTTTCATTTTGTTTTTGTGTCTTTGTTAAGTACAATAGGCCTTTTAAAATTTATCTTGGTGTCATCAAATTTACCAATCTTTGGCTCTACATTTTGTGTCTTGTCTAAAAAGTTTTTCCACATCTAAATGCTATGGAGATATTCCATATTTTCTACCAAAAGCTGCTTTTAACATTTAGACCTTTAATCCATCTGGACTTTATTTTTGTATATGGTGTGAGAATGGGATCCAATTTTACTTTATTTTTTCCATATGGTTAACTAATTGTCCCAGTACCATTTATTGAATAGTCCTGCCTCTTCTCATTGATTTGTAGTGCCACCTTGGTCATATTTCAAGTTTCCACATATGCAAGTATCTGTTTCTGGGCTCTCTATTATGTTCCTTTGGTTTATTTGTCTCTTCCTATGCCAATACCACACTGTCTCATTTTCTATAGCTCTATAAATTCTTGATTTATTTGCTCAGACAAATTTCCCCCTCCCCCAATTTATTCTTCTTCAGATTTATCTTGGCTATTCTTGATTCTTTGTGCTTCTATATTAATTTTAAGATCGCTTGTCAAGTTCTATAAAGTCGCATGTTTTGCTTAGAATTTTACTAACTTTATAGAGTATTTTGAATGGAAATTGACATCTTTACCATTTTTGAATGTAGAGTGCATGACTGTATTCAAATATTTTTTTTGTTCTTCAAATATATTTAATTTCTTCTTAGAGATCTCAACTATCAGGTATTTAGGTTTATTACTAGGTATTTTATATGTATTCCTTTCTATTAATCTTCTAGCTGGTTTGTTGAAATGACAATTATTTTAGCATGCTCATTTGAGTCCAGTAAACTTACAGAACTTTCTTATGAATTCTAGTAGCTTGAAGAGCTCCTGGATTTTCTTTGTTTAAAATCACATTGTTTACAAATAAGGACGGTTTTGTTTCCTTTTCAAATTTTGTACCCTTAATCTTTTTCTTCTTGTATTATATTCGATGACACCTTCAAAACTCTGTTGACTACAAGTGGTTTTAGTGAAATCCTTGTCTTGCTGCTGGGAACACTTCTAAAATTTCACCTTTGAAGTGTGATATCTGTAGGTTTTTCATAGCTATTCCTTACTAGAGACTATTCCTAGTTTGCCATGATGGTTAACTTTGTGTCAACTTGACTGGACTATGGGGTGCCATGTTTTGTGAAACAGTATTCTGAGTATGTCTGTGATACTGCCTCTCGACAAGATTAACATTTAAATCAGTAGAGTGAGTAAAGCAGATTGTCCTCCCTAATGTGGGGGGCCTCACCCAATCAGCTGAAGGCCTGAATAGAACAAAGGGCTAATCCTCCAGTGAGTAAAAGGGAATTCCTGCTGCTTGACTGCCTTTGAGATAGGACATCAGTTTTCTTCCTGCCATCAGGCCCAAACTGAAACATTGGTTCTTTCTGGGCCTCAAGCTTACCAGCCTTAAGGCTGGAACTACACCACAGGCTCTCTTAGTTCTCAGGCCTTTGGACTTGAACTAGAACTACACCATTAGCTATCCTGGGTCTAGCTTACCAACTGCAGATCTTGAAACTTGTTAGCCACCATAACTGTACATGCCAATTCCTTATGATAAGACACATATATATCCCATTGGTTCTGTTTCTTTGGAAAACCGTGATCAATACATTGCTACCAGATTTTATATATGAATCAATTTAATCATGCTTACCACTGCAGCTACTCTAGTAGAAGTCACCAACGCATTTCGTCTGGGATATGGCCGTTTTCTTGGGACTGGCTTACCCCCTTTCACTGGCTTTCATATCAATTATGCTTGCACTAGTATAGATTATTCTCCACACAGTAGCTAGAGAGGTTATTTAGAACAAAAATCAGATCTTGTCACTCTTCTGAATACCCTCCAAGGGTTTCCATTATATCAAGAATAATATCCAAAGTCCTTATTTTGGCACACAAAACCATAAAATGATCAGGATTCTAACAATCTCTCTAATCTCATCTTCTGTCTTTTGCTCAGTCACTCCATCCAAGTTATATTGCTTCTTATCCCAATGAGCAGGTTCCTAAATGTTCCTCCTTGATCCTTGATCCAAACATACTCCTAGCTTGGAAACTTCACACTCACAGTTCCCTTTGCCTGATGTCCTCTCTGAGTAAAAACTTTGTCTCACTTCCTCGCTTCATCCAAGTATCTGCTCAAAATAGCACTCTTGATCACATTCTATATCATTATCCTGCTTTGGTTTTCTTTGTAGCAATTATCATGCATGACATTATATAATTCAGCTGTTTATTTGATTATCTTCCCATTCATCCACTTGAATGTAAAATCCATGAGGCTTCTGTTTATTTATGTTATATTCCCCATTACCTGGGGCAATGCCTAACACAAAGTAGGTGCTAAATCAGTATCTGTTGAATAAATAAATAAGTGTATCAACATTGTTACCTTTTCCTGCATCTGTGATTTGATTATGTACTAGTATGGCTGACAAATTTTCTGATATTGAAACAGTTTTGCATTCCTTGAATAAATACTACTTGAACATGATGAATGTGTTGTTTTAATAAACTGTTTTCAATTTGTAATATTTTATTTAGATTTTTATGTCAATTTAGGAATTGTTCTGTAGTTTTCTTTCTTTTTTTAAGTTTATTTATTTATTTTGAGAGAGAGAGTGAATGGGGGAAAGGTAGAGAGAGAGAGAGAGAAAGGGAGAGAGAGAATCTCAAGCAGGCTCTGCACTATCAGCACAGAGCCTGATGTGGGGCTCGAACTCATGAACTGTGAGATCATGACCTGAGCCTAAGTCAAGAGTCAGACGTTTAATTGACTGAGTCACCGAGGCACCCCCATTTCAGCTAAATTTTAAGTTGATTTAGTATGTTCCTATTGTTTTTTTTATCTTTATTGTATCCATATTTATGTTTCCTTTTAATTAGTGATTATATGTGCTCTTTACTTTTAAATTTTCCATTAAAGCTCTAGTTTTGAGACCTGTTGATTCTCTATATTATTTCTTTATTTTCTACTTATTAATTTGTGCTCTTATCTTTTTTTTTTTTTTATTTTTTTTATTTTATTTATTTTTGGGACAGAGAGAGACAGAGCATGAACGGGGGAGGGGCAGAGAGAGAGGGAGACACAGAATCGGAAACAGGCTCCAGGCTCTGAGCCATCAGCCCAGAGCCCGACGCGGGGCTCGAACTCACGGACCGCGAGATCGTGACCTGGCTGAAGTCGGACGCTTAACCGACTGCGCCACCCAGGCGCCCCTGTGCTGTTATCTTTATTATTTCCCTATCATGTATAATGTTTTTATTATTTTCCTTTTTTTCTACATTCCTGAATTGAACACTTAACTGATTTGTTTCAAATCATTTTTTTTTAATTTTAAGTATGTTAAAGGCTTTACTTTTGCTACCATGTACCCATTTTGTTATATTTCTCAGGTGTTATATATAGTACTGCTTTTATTGTTATTTATATTTAAATATTTGCCTAACAGGAAATATTTTAAAATTCAAACATATATAGGTTCTTTAAAACTACTTTTTAATGTTGACTTCTTATTTAAGTGCATTATGGTCAGAGAATGTGGTCTATATATATTAATTTCTTATAATTTATCAGGATGTCCTTGGTGACCTAACACATAGTTGATTTAAAAAAATATTCCATATGCACTTGCAAGAAATATATGTTTTTCTTGGGGGGGCATGGAGCTATATAAATTTCTTTATTTAAAGCTTCTAGGAGCACCTGGGTGGCTCAGTTGGTTAAGTTTCTGACTCTTGATTTTGGCTCAGGTCATGATCTCATGGTTCATGAATTTGAGCCCTGCATCAGACTCTGCACTGACAGTGTGGAGCCTGCTTGGGATTCTCTCTGTCTCTCCCTCTCTCTCTGCCCCTCCCCCACTCTCTCACACTCTCTCTCAAAATAAATAAACTTAAAAATATAAAGCTTCTATATCTCTTTTGGTTTTTGTCTATTGAATATAATTTGAAGCTCATGATATACGTTCTTCATGGATCATTACTTTCGTTATGTCATGGAAGTCCTCATTTCCATTAATGTTTTTTGCTTTCAAATCTATCTTGTCTAATATCAATGTTAAGATAGCAGCTTTGCTTAATATTGGTATGGCATATCTTTTACCATATCTTTAATTCATGGCATAAAGAAGTTATGACACTTGTTCCAGGTCATGTAGCTAACATGCAAAATACTAAAATTTGACCCAGACAATTCTATACCGAAGTCTACATTGTCAACTGCTAAACTATGACACCTCCTAGAATGTGTTTCCTATCTTGCAGCCCAGCTGACCAAGTCTTCAGTATATTGAATTCTATTGAATTTAATCACAGAGATGTTTATCTTGTGTTTAATATGCTCTCGGCATAATTTTTCTCTTTTTGTTTTTTTATGCATCATTGCTCTGCACTTTTTGACCTGTTTTATACCTTGTTTATGATAGTTTGTGCTTACCAATACCCACAAGGTTCATTCATATTGTTGCAAATGGTAGGATTTTCTTCTTTTTTATGACTAAATAATATTCCTCTGTGCGTGTGTGTGTGTGTGTGTGTGTGTGTGTGTGTGTGTGTCACATCTTCTTTATCCATTCCTCTGTCACCTGACAGGTTGTTGCCACGTCTTGGCTATTGTGAATAATACTGCAATGAACATGGGGCTGCAGCTATCTCCTCAAAGCAGTGATTTCACTTTTTTTGGATAAATATGTACAAGTGGAACTGCTCGATCATATGGTAGTTCTATTTAAAATTTTTTAAGGAAACTCCATATTATTTTCCATAGTCATTGTACCTATTTACACTCCCACCAATAGTACACAAGGGTTCCCTTTTCTCCACATCCTCACCAGCACTTGTAATCTTTTGTCTTTTGGTAACAGCCATTCTAACAGATGTGAGGTGATTTCTCATTGTGGTTTTGAGGTGCATTTCCCTGAAGATCAGTGGTGTTGAGCACATTTTCATGTACCTGTTGGCCACCAGTATGCCTTTTTTGTAATGTCTAATGTCCCATGCCCATTTCTAAATTGAATGACTTAGTTTTTGGCTAGTGAGTTACATGAATTCCTTATATATTTCGGATATTTACTTCCTCTTTGATATATGATTTGCAAATATGTTCTCCATTTCTGTGGGTATCCTTTCACTTTGTTGTTTCTTTTGATGTATAGAAACTTTTTAGTGTTTTTTTTTAATGTTTATTTATTTTTGAGAGAACGGAGGCAGAATGCGAGTGGGTTAGGGGCAGAGGGAGGGAGACACAGTATCTGAAGCAGGCTCCAGGTTTTTAGCTGTCAGCACAGAGCCCAACGCAGGGCCCAGACTCAAGAGCTGTGAGATCATGACCTGAGCCTAAGTCGGACACTCAACCAACTGAGCCACCCAGGCACCCCTAGTGTGTGTGATTTTTTTTAATTTTATTTTTAAGTAATCTCTAAATTCAATCTCAAGATTGTTTTGGCTATTTGGGGTCTTTTACTATTCATTACAAACTTTCCATTTCTTTTCTTGTGAGACTGAGCATATTTTTTGGTGTTTAAGTATATTTGTCTTTTGTTTTCTGTTAATTACTTGTTACATTGTCATTTTTTAAATATTTACATCCCCCCATCAGGCTCTGTGCTGATAGCTCAGAACCTGGAGCCTGCTTCGGATTCTGCATCCCCTCTCTCTGCCCCTTCCCCACTCACACTCTGTCTCTCTCTCTCTCTCAAAAATAAACATTTAAAAAATATTAAATAAATAAATATTTTAACCCCCAAAATATAAACTCTCTCTCTCTCCCTTTTTTTTTAATTTGGGGTTGACAGTTAAATGGATTCAATGCACCATTCCACTATTTTTTTTTTTTTTCATTAAGTTCTCGGTTGACTGGAAGTTTTCCTCTAGAGGATTATCTTTACCTATTCTGAATAAATTTGGACAGATATAAAATTCTTAGTTTATTCTTTTTATTTCTTGTCCATGTTCTATCATTCTATGAACTTTTCTACAAACTTTTCTGTAAGCCCATCTTAATTATCTTTTTGATATTCAAGTAATTTTTTTATTTGTAAATCCAGAAAATTTACCAGGGTGTGTTTCTCTGTTTTTTAAGGCAATTTTTCCTACCTCATGTTATATGTGACCCTTCAATCTAAATATCTAAGGCTACTTCTAATACTACAAACTTCTCTTTAATTATATCTTTAAGTATTTTTATTTTTCATAATTTATGTTTCATTCTTGGAGACAACATTATTTTTAGTGTTGATATTGTCTGTTAGATCCTTTATATTTGTTTTCCAGGTCTAACATTTCTAATTCTCCTAATCTCTTTTTAACTTTCTATTCTATTTTGCTCCCTTTACAATATTTTATGTCCCTTCCTGTGTTTTTATTATAGTGCATTCTCTTTTGTGCTGCATCCAGCATGGTCTTTATTTCTTTGATGGTTTTGTCTACTCTTCCACTTCTTGTGAGATTGCCAATCCAAATTATACTACATTCTGTTGCCTCACTCTATTTTTCCTACACTCTCATGTCTACACTTGGAATTCCTATTTAATGGAAGCAACAGCTTCTTAACATTTAAAAATTAATGGCAAACACTGTTCATGATTTTTCCAATAATTATATAGAATATATTTGGATGGCTCTATGGCAGTTTTTTAAAAGTTCCTATTTGAATGAAGTTATTTCTTCCAAAACTATCTACCTGTGTGTTTGAGGGGGCCGGGGGCTATATTCCAGACCACACGGAACTCTGAAGACACTAGCCTCTGAGTATTAATGAGTTACTCTCTCCAGCCAATAGAGACTGATATTTCAGGGCTTCTCACAGTGCATTATTTTTTCTCTACCCTGTCTCACCAAGAGACTGCTTCTGACAACATGGCTTCTATTTGTATTTCTATTTCTTCAAGCAGCCCTACCTTATCCTTCTTTTCACCAAACCTTGTCCAAGGAAGCTTTTGCTGTTAGACAATTCATCCAACTGTGTTGTCCCAAACAAGAGTTGGGCTTTGCCCGCCTTACATTAGATCCACAGCCTCTGTACTCTCCCTCAGCATCTTCTTGCATCCCTGTTCCAAAAGATCTGGGAGGCTTCTTTCTATCAGGGCTCAGGGTTAAAATTATCTTTTAGTGTCGTAGAACTGAGCTTCAGGCTTTTATTTCCTGTTCTTCTTGTTTATTTGTGTAATTTCTAAAATTTTTTTTAATGTTTATTTATTTTTGAGACAGAGAGAGACAGAGCATGAACGGGGGAGGGTCAGAGAGAGAGGGAGACACAGAATCTGAAGCAGGCTCCAGGCTCTGAGCTGTCAGCACAGAGCCGGACGCGGGGCTCGAACTCACGGACCGTGAGATCATGACCTGAGCCCAAGTCATACGCTTAACCAACTAAGCCACCCAGGCGCCCCTGTGTAACTTCTAAGAAAAGATAGGGTGAGAACATCTTAATTTCATCCACTTAGAAACTGCACATTCTGTATTTAAAGAGTTTCTATGGCAGATAACCTTTAAATACTGTTTGAATTTCTCATTGCTTTCATTTCTAACTTTTTCGTCACATTCATGCCTTTATTTATGACTATCTACAACTTATTTTCCATCCTGTATGATTGAATTTTAGAAATAAGGACATAATCCTTACAAAGCATAAAGAGCAGTTTGCTTTCGAGCCTTGTCTATAACCTCTGGTATATATGTCAGCATCATATTATTTTTCTTAATTATCACTTCTTAGTATACAGTTACAGTTAAGAAGATTTTATAATTATATGTTCAATAAAAAGATCACAGTGAAATTATGAAAAAACTTTTTCTCCATGATAAGCAGCAAATATGATGATGTATGTTATACAAATGAAATGTCACAGTTCATTCCAAAATATACATATGACCATAAATATCATTATACAAGGGTTATGCTCGTGTGAAATTGGTAAAACAAAAAAAGAGGTATTATTTTGAAACACCCTGGTAATTAATGATGAAAACTTATGTCCACATACATTTTCATATCAAAGACTGTAACCATTGGAAGTGTCTTTCCCTTTTGTCACTTAAAAAATCAAATATATTTAGATTAATAGGCAACTATAAAAAATAAAATGTTAGTTTATCACTTTGGAAGGGGAGGCTCAGGTCCCTGACACGTTTCAGGCTACATTTTATGGAAGTATAGGGTTTTATTAAACTTCCTGTTTCTGCTGGCTGCTTGCTTGGGTAGCTGTGGAGGGCCATGTGATTATAGCAAATGCTGGATGTAAATTTATATCTTTGGCATAAAATGAAAGATAAAATTATCGGAAATCTGAAAAAGCTTTTGCTTGTCTAACAATTTGATCTTAGAAGTTACTGTATACCACCTTAGAGAGGGAGAGGGACAGAATTAATGTCAATAGTCTAAATATTGGCTTGGGCTCCTGGCAAGTTTTCCATGAAAGGCAATGGGAGTGCAATTAATGCTTACCAAGAAGAACACTCAGATATTCTCCATCACAGGCCCACACGTAGTCTGTGGGCTGGAAAGGGTTGAGTGCTAGGCCCCCAGATGATTAAAGCAACTTGGTCCAAGGTAGCATTAAATCTAGACTCTAGAACTCCATAATTCTACTTAAATTAGTAAAAATAAGAGATTTAAATTTACATCCCAATTTTTGAAAACAAAAATAACTAATCAACAAATGAACGCGAGAATGGCTTCCCACCAAATGAAAAATTCCCTGTCCTGATATGTGTAGCTTCTTTTTCTCATACTTTAACTTCCTCGGCACTTAGACATCAGACACCTCATTCTCGAACAATAAGGTTGTTGCCACAGCTGCGCTAGTTCTATCTCCCCCTTCTCTGATTTTTGGGGGGACTGGAAACCAGTGTGGTTTGTTTTTGTACATAGTGATTTGGCTCAGATCACAGGAAGACCACAAAAGAGTCTGATAACACATTTGGACTCAGACTCCACATGCAAAAATAAAAACATACATCCAAAAACCACTTTTTCACTCTCCTGTGCTTCCAACGCCAAAGTTGCTGTTGTTGTTTGTGTTTCTTGCTCACCCTACAACGCCCATGGTGTCAGCTGGGTCTCTGTTCCTCATTATCTATCTCACTCGGGGACACACAGCACTACTGAAACTGCTGCACAAGGAAAAAAGAAGGGGGAAGCACGTAGCATCGCGTGAAGCTTCCACATGGAAGGGACACATGAGACTTACTGTCACGTTTCATCAGTCACATGGCTCTGTCTGAGTTCAAGGGGATGGATATTGGAAATGCGGAGTACAATTTACCTGTTTCTCTTTTTGTAACAGGCTGGGCACTTAAGGTGTAAGAACATTTTTTTCTAGACTATGTTCCACAAAACATGAAAAGCAGAGCTATTTCCTTCTTCTCTTAGATAACAAATAAAGAAGCACACCTGGACCAATGTAAAAGGAAACAGAAGTAGTAATTAAATAAGTAATAAAGAATGTCCTTTGAAATGTTGCTGCTTTTAGAGGCATCCAGTGTTTCAGAACACAAAATGCCATGCAGGCATACCAGCCATTCCTCAAAGCTTTAAAAACCATTTTGTTTTTTGGAAATTACTCACTTTATGATTGCCCTACTCTTCTCTGACCAGTCTTCATCAGTCTAAACTCAACCAATATCCCTAGAAATTATATTAAAAATGGGGTGGCTAGTTTATTTTCGGTGTACATCAATAAAATTGTTTTAAGGGTTTTATTGCAGACCTTTTTATTTAAGAATAATTATGCCAGCCTAAGAGTTGATTATGACACAGTGGCTGCCCTTGAAGACATGAGGATTTAGATGGAGGCAAAGGTTAGAATGGAGAATATGTATAGCAATTACTTAAGGATTGAATGCCAAAGCGTTTCCAAAGCTATTTATTGCATTGGTTGAATCTTTGTTCAAGTGCAATCTTATACATAAGTCAAAACTGTTAGACACATAAAAGCAGATATCTTCTGATTGAAATAGGAACGGGACACCATGAATATCTCTTGCTAGGTCCCTTATCTGACCTCCTTGGAACCCTTAAATTTCTTCTATGGAAGCTCCTGAAGTTTTTGAGCATAGCTCAGGGAGAAAAAACAGAGGCTTTCCGAATCCTTACTATATATTTACATTTGTTTATTTTGTCCAACTAATTGAGGACAGATATATTTAATGTATAGTAGCCTTTGACAGATAGCAATTTCCCACTATATGTGTTGGAATGGCCATGCCATAGACTAAAGTATTATTTTAAAGTAGAAATATTTTTTTTATTTTTTAAAATTTGTTTATTTTGAGAGGGAGAGAGAGAGAGAGAGAGAGAACACATGTGAATGGAGGAGGGGCAGGAGAGAGAGAGGGAGAGAGAGAATCCAAAGCAGGCTCCAGGCTGACAGGCTTGAACTCACAAACCACGCGATTATGACCTGAGCTAAAACCAAGAGTCGGATGCTTAACTGACTGAGCCACCCAGGTGCCCCATAACTTTAAAGTAGAAATAAATGGGGGATAGAGAATAGATAGATAAAAAGGAGTGAGGGATGGCAGTTGATAAAGTTTCTTTCTCATTCTATTACCACATCAACCAAGTGATTGCTGATAAATAAACCAGACCTTCCAAACCCAAACTTCTATGGAGAAGATTTTGTGATAATTTTATTGCCTATTTTGTCCCTCAAGTCTTCCTGAATGACTCTATCAACTGGTGGGTACTATGGACACTATACACATGTCTGCAAACAGTTGAAGGATTCATGTACTTAGGAGGAGGCATTATGTACATTACAGCATTCCACATAGGTCTTAATTATGATAAATATAAGATAAGCTCATGTTTTTAGAAACTGACTCTTTGAAATCAATCCAGTTCTAAGATATCCATTCAGTTTTGTCTTACCAAAATCTGTGAGGTAAGTGCCTGAGTATAAAAGCAACCTAAAGGTTTAGATATTGAGGTTTTCTGATAAGTAGATATTGAAGCTAGAAAAGAAAATAAGACCTTCACTGATTTATTTTGCATTCACTTTCTTCTTTCTGTCATGTAGGTACATGACAAAAATGATGGAAAGTACACATTGGATAAGGGCAGAAAAATAAATATGCATGTTTTAGTTTAGTTTAGAATTACAGGGTTCCAGAATTTCCGTGACACACTGTTTTCAGATATGTAGGGGTTATATAGATATCTGATATCTATATATCTTTTTAGTACTATGTGGTCACATAATGCATGGGCTTTCTCATCCATTCGATTTTGAGGAAGATATCTTAAAAGGAAGTTAGTGAGAAATACGGATAGGTTATAATCCATGAGAGGCAAAGTGGAATTAGATTAATCAGGAAAACAACCAGAGCTTTCAATTGAGAAAAAAAAAAAAAAAAATCTAGGGAAATTAAAAAGGAAAGGCAATAAAAATGGCTTTTGTTCAAATGTTGGAGATAAATTCAAGTTCCCAACTAAATATGTGTTTGGGAGAAAACTAAAAAGAAGGAGAGAGTTACAGTAGTTTGGTGACAGAGTATTATTAGCACATGCTTCTTGTGGGAGGGTACCCATTAATATTGATGTGTTGTTCAATTTGTTTGCATCCCCTCCACACTCTCTGAGATAGCCACCATATAGAGCCACTGCATATGGTTGGGCAAGTTGTGCACTGCACAGGGAAACACATCTAAAAGAGTGACACAGATGTAATGGATTTGCATATTTATTAAAACAATATTCCAAATTGAAGTGAAGTGTCACAAGGAGGCACTTTTTTCTAATTTGCTCAAAGGCATCATACACGTTAGCAACAGTCCTGTTGTATGTTATTTAAAAGGTGTTAATTCTTCTGTAGAATCACTTCAACTCTATCCAGGAAGTTCCTTGGCCACAAGAATAGACAAATCAATTATTCCTCATTTCCTTTTCTTATCAGGCTCATAAATGAGGTCTAAAATGCTCATTAGGTCTTTGGACTCTTTTGGCATTCTAAAAGATGGTTGGTATCCAAATGTTTGGGGATAAACCTAAAACAATCTGCTCTACTAATACAAGATGGGGATTGAGTCATTCCAAATACAAAAAAATAATTGGATTTGGCAAAAGAAATAATTTTTTTTTTCTGGATGGTTTACTGGCACATAGTAGCCACTTAAGGGAATATTTCTGGAATTGATTAGTATCTATCGAAGCCATCATCTCTAGAATCATCCAAGGTCTCCTTTACTTTCAGGATCAGTCCAGAAGGTAAGTATGGTAACTCATGTGGGATATAATATATATTAATGACTATGATGGTGATGAAACTAATAATACATTATAGCACTTTACATAGATTCTACCAAGTGATCTTTACCACACTCCCATGATTTTCTAAAACATGTTTGTTCTGTTACATCTAGCCAGCTGTTCTCCTTTCTTTTCAGCTAGCCCAGTGTCCAGTGTCTGATTGGATCCTCAGGCATACTTGACATTTTCATCAAGAGAAGGAAAATCATTTCAAGTCCAAAGGATAAGCACCATCATGCTAAAAGGTCATAAAACACTAGGAGTTGCTCTTTAGCCATAGATTTTGAAGATAAGTCCAAAGAAAACATGGGACATGGTTTGGAACAAGCTTGCGTATACTTCATCATCAGGGCTGTGGTACACAGTATGAGAAGGCTTCAGGGGGAATTCAAACACCAGTGGAAAGGAGGGTTTTGCTTGCATTGGCTATAACAAATATGTTTTTACAATAAACAAATGGGTGGCCATAAGACATGCATGTCTGATGTTGAAGGAAAGCCTGTTTGCACCAAATAAATTACAGAAACAGTTCAAGAGCAGTTCATCCTAGTGAAAATATTATCCCTGAACTACTGGCAGGGTTAGTGTCAGGTTAGGTTATCTTTTGTATGAGTGCCAATTGCACTCGCTAAAACTGCCTAAGGGCAGTCTTTTGTAACTTGCATACATTTCAGTGTTTTTCAGAAACCTTACCTACTTTTGTATTCTAGTTACATACAAACTTTACTTACTTTTTTTCCTCTAGGTATAGACTCCTCCCCCTGGCTATCCTTGAGCTTGGAAATCATCCCTCTCTGCCCTCATGTCCCCCTGCCCCTACCCTATCTTATGTGACTACATATCAGATGAATGCCTGGGAGAAAGGCCAGGGTGATGGGTTGCCAATCCTGTACAAATCACAGAGCAGACAGACACAACTGATCCAAAGGGCATCATTTATTCAAAGCCCAGTCCCTTAGTTCACTGAAGGTAAATGGCTTTTAAAATACAGCCAGCAAAAACAATGAAGTAAGAATCTTTTGGTGGCATTAATTTCATGAAGATTTTTGAAAATTTTCAGACATTTGTAAATGTTGGCTTTTTAGGACACTACAGGAATTCTGTTATTAAATTAAAATGGAATAACTCAGCATGGCTCCTGGTCTCTTTGTTGTCCAAGCCTCTGCACACAAATGAACACAAAATTAATGGAGTGGCTAATAAGACAGATGGACTCTTCCCAGTGACTGACAATACAGCCTTCAGAATCGGCAATTAGCACTTTCATTGCCCCGATTTGCAAAGGCTTACAAAGAGAACAAAAACTTTAAGTCAACCGTCTATCACAAATGATTTACTGAGCACTTACAAATCGGTATCTGAGAGAAGTTATCTGTGGATTGTCTCAATTACCTTTCTGTCTCTTTAGATAAGTAATTTAGAAATAAATGTCTGTCAAATACTTGGTGTTATTGATGTTTATAATGGTTTATCTTTCTTGAACCAAACATTCCTTTTTTATTTTTTTCAGTAGTAGACACAGATGTTCCTCCTTTCTCTGCTTGCAGTGTATTGGTGTTATAGTGAAAAAGTCTAGAGCTTGAAGCAAAAGAGCAGGATTTGAGTTTCAATGCCACCACTTAACTATGAAAACTATTGAAACTCTCTGAGCCTCAGTCCCTTCAACCATAAAGCAAGAATGATAGAAATAGCCTCTTCAAGTCTTACATAAATACAATTTTTCATTTAGAATCGCGTTTTACAATCATGACACCTAAGTGAACACTTGTCAGTGGTGCATAGTGAGAACTTTGGTACACATCAAAGTAATCCGTGGAACAAGATAAAAATGCAGTATTATGGGTTCCATGATCAGTGATTTGGATGCAGTGGATGGGGGTTAGGCCAGGGCATGTCTACTTAAATTCTTTTAAAGTTTATTTATTTAAAGTGATCGAGCAGGGTGGGGGCAGAGAGACAGGGGAGAGAGAGAATCCCAAACTCAACAGCACAGAGCTGGATGTGGGGCTGGAATTTAGGAATGGTGAGGTCATGACCTGAGTTGAAATCAAGAGTTGAGTCAGAAGCTAAGCCTATTGAGCCATCAGGTGCCCCAGGGCATCTCTATTTAAAAGTACCACAAGTAGACCAAGGTTTGAGAACTACTGCTTTAATATATAAGAATCTCTCTCTCCTTCAGGATGCTTCTATGAACAGAATTCAAGCATCTTCTAGATGTGTTTGGCTTACAAATAGAAACTTGATTTCCATGAAAATCTGTGATTATCTACTAAAAACTCTGTAAGCTGTAACAATAAGTTCTCAACCTCTAAATATGAAAATCCATGGAAATGCAATCTACTCAGTGGTAAGAATTTGAATTAAGATATGGTAAGGAAAGTTGATATTAATTCATTAAACTATCTGCCATGTCATTGCTAATGTCAGGGGAAATATGCTAATTAAACTGACCAGTAATTTCATAGAAACTGCAATTCCATATATAATGTTGTAGCCAAACAGTGTGAAAAACAAGAAGAAATGGTAATTTTTAATTTCCTTCTTTACCACTGATGGGCTGAGTCATTAATAGCATCCCACATCTCTCTTAATGTTTATCATGAGGGCTATAGTTACTAAGACTGACCTGATATGGTCTTTAAAGATTTTGAACTGAATCTTTCTGAAGTACAAAAAAAAAAAAAAAAAAAAAAAAAAAAAAGATCAGTTACCATTTCATTATTTTTCATTCTCATTCACCTCTGAACTTCCTGGTTCTGTCTGGGCCAAAGTAAAAATTGCCAAAACACCACGGGAAAGGCTGCTCTGACAGTATTTCTGGCTCACCAAAAATTTCTTGAGAAAGCCAGTTTCCATGAGATTTCAGTTCCAATTTTACAGACCCAAGAAAACTCAGGATAGTTCAGATAAAGTTCAGATAAGCATTCAAATTTTCAGTTACTTGTGCCAGATGAACCACTAAGTCATTTGACGTGTTCACATCACTGTTTTAGGAAAAGAAAAAAAAATTGACTAGAATTCTGATCCAATATGGACAATTTTAAAGGAATATAGTATACTGAAAAGCCACCAAAGGTTAACGGATAATTTTTTATTTTTTTTAATAAAAATTCAAAATAAAAATAATGACCCTGTGGCTTATTTTAGGTATAAATGGGATTTAAATGAAGTAACCTAGCAACAAACATTGAACAAAAGCTTGTCCGAGAAAAGCTACTGTGGTAACCAACACAAGATACAACTTGGAGAGACAATACTTTGCCCACCTGTTTATTTTTCTTAGCTCTCTTCCCCCTCCTTCCTTCAAAATGGAAATGATAGTACTAACACCATTATACATTCCAGGAGGTATAATAAACTAGTAATTCCAAGACCTGAAAATTCTCTCGGTATCAATTTCTCCTCTTAGCATAGGGTGAGGCAGAGAGGGAAAAGATTATTTCACCTTTCAAAATAATCACGTAAAAACTTACCTTTGGATTAGAAATGATCTTCTGAGGCAAGAAATAAATTCTGAATTTTCAAGGGGTGAGTGATTTGACAATGAATTTACTCACCAGAAATCAAGATCCTTTCATAAACCGTCAACAAACAGAAACATTACACGTACATCAGAATCTCATTACATATAATACAGCCCACCATGGTGTGCAGTTTGGTATAGAAGGTTTTATTCTTGGATCCCATCCAAGGAGATTCAGTTACTGGAAGTGCCGAAAGAAAATTGCTCTCACATGGCTCCACCTATAATACTTTCGGGTGGCATGAGGCCTGAAGCAAGTGATACAGCAAAAACCCTAGCACGCTCAGATACAGTAACTGAGAAATCTTAACCATAGAAACTGGCAATAAGTCCCATTAAAAAGGAGTTTAGAACATTTATCGTTCCACTAAAGTTTTTACCAGTCTTTTCCCCTCCCAGGAGATACAAGAGCATTATTAGCAAAGCAAACTAGCATTTCTCTCACCCAGCATAAACCATCACTATTCTTAGCTAATGGGAGACTACCTACTTGCAAAGAGTAGTATAATATTTTGCATTTTTCAGTTACTGAGTTTATAACTACAGAAAAAATTTTCAATGAATATTTCCATTTTAATTACTTAAGTAAGGAAAGATTGATTAATGCCTACTTTAAAAATGCCTGTTACATCTGTTTTCTTTTTATTCCACCATCTTGCCAACTGTTGGGTTTCCAATAAATACTTACTCATTACGATAAACCTGGCTTCCAAATAAAAGAATATATGCCTCTCTATATATTGTAAATATTGTTAGTTCTTCAATTTTCAGGAAGAAAAAGATGCCCCTTAATATTGTTCATCATTCAATGTTTAGGTCATGTATTAGTCACAATGAACATTAAACAAAAGTGCAAATTATCAGGAATTTAAGGTGTTAATGACAATTTGTATTTAAAGCCTAAATTAATCCTTATATTTTATTTTATTTTTTTTTCAACGTTTATTAATTTTTTTTGGGACAGAGAGAGACAGAGCATGAACGGGGGAGGGGCAGAGAGAGAGGGAGACACAGAATCGGAAACAGGCTCCAGGCTCTGAGCCATCAGCCCAGAGCCTGACGCGGGGCTCGAACTCCCGGACCGCGAGATCGTGACCTGGCTGAAGTTGGATGCTTAACCGACTGCACCACCCAGGCGCCCCTATCCTCATATTTTAAAAAGAATAAATTGCTCCAGAATATGGGAAATTATGCCACAATAAATATACCATTAGCTATCTCTAATACAACATCTATTATTTATTAAATGCTACTAACTGTTAGGTACTCTCTTAGGCATTGTACATATGTTGTATCATTTAATTTGCTTTAATCTAAATGTTACAAGAGCAACTTCAAATAGGTATTATTAATACCCCTATCTACAGATCAGAAAATTAAGGCTGAGAAGAATGAAGCTAACTTGTCTGTGTTCATACATCTGGAGGAAGATAGAATTGATTTTTAAATCTAGGTCTGTTTAAACAGAAACAGATTTATAGATGCCAGAAACAAACTGTTGGTTATCAGGGTGGGGAGGGGTTGAGAGCAGGCAAAATAGGTGAAGGTGATTAGGAAGTACAAACTTAGAGCCATACAATAAGTCATGAAGGTGTAATGTACAGGGACAGTGGATACTGTAAATAATATCATAATAATTTAGTATGGAGACAGACAGTAACTAGACTTATTGTCGGGATCATTTCATAATGTATAAAAACATTGAATAAATATGATCTACACCTAAAACTCACAGACTATTGTATGTCAATTATACTTCAATTTTAAAAATTAGGTCTGTTTGACTTAAAATTCTATTCACTGTGACATGAATATAAGCTTTAAGATCCTATAAATACTACAATAGCAAATGTTAAGATGGTGTAAACTAACGATGGACGTTATCTAAGCTATAAATTATTATACAATTGAACACTGACCAGAGGCTGTTTGTGTTCATTTGCACCACTGAACTCACTGTGCATATGGTTTTGATTGCCTCCTACATGTCAGTGCTTCCAGATCTACCTTCTTAGAGCTATAGCCACTTACTCTGTTATCAGATTCGATTTTCAGTTGCTTGCAAGTCACCACCAAAATTTTGAAATACAACATGTTGAAAATTGAAATTATTTCACTCATTGTACAAGTGACACTTACTATTCATATATTTCCCTTACCGTATGTGAAAGATTATTTTCTTCTCTATGTTTAATTTTCTTCCTGCTATGAGAAAGGAAAAAGCAAAGAGGCAAATAATGTAATGATTATGGTACTCGCGTACTTGAGCAGGCAGACCACCTGAGCTATGAAGGACAAAAAAGTGAAATGGAAAAAGAAAATAAAAAGATAATTAAGTGGAAGATTCACTGGGTGCAGACCTTTGAGATACATAGAGTTGATGGTCTTTGGTGAATCCTGGGGTAGTGGGCAGTTATGTGAAATACGAGGGTCCCAGAAAATGGTGTCAGCCTTTAAGACTACTTGGATGATAGAGAGACCATCTGAGAGGCTAGATCGGCTTGACTGAAGAATAGAACCAGCTTGTATATAAAGTTTGTGAATAGGCTTCAGACAATATGAGTAGTACAGGGAGACAAAGAGTGATAAGAAGAATCCTTTAAATGCAACAACATGCTCCAGAACTAAGAGCTTACCTTGAACAAGTGACTTAGTCTCTTTGTGCCTCAGTTTGATCATCTATAAAATTATAGAGTACCTGTCTTTCTTCATAGGATCACTGAGTGGCTGAAGTAGGACAATGATTATGAAGGCACATTAAAAAGAATAATAACTTTCTTCATGTAGCTACTGTGGTTCCAGAATGTACTCCTTTAGATCTCTTCCTACAGAGAAGGGCGCTAAATAGGATTGTTCTTTAGTTTAATAAGCAAATCACTAAACTGTTATTGGATTCTTTCACAAGTGCTTTCTAAAGTTTTGTATCAAATGCCTTAGTCCTACAAATAAATTACGAATGTTTCAAAAGCAACAAGGAGGAGGAGGAGGAGATTGAGAAAGAGAAGGAGGGGGAGAAGGAAAAGGAGGGAAAGAAGGAGAAGGAGAGGAAGAATCCTTTGCGGGAAATAGGGGAGATGAAAGGGGGTTGACAGGGGATAGCAAAGTAAAGATCCCCAATATGGGATGAGAGTGGACTAAAGCCCAGGAGAGAAATCTTTAGGGAATGATCCAGAAATTCCTTCTACATCCAGTGAGCCAGAAGCTCTCACAGACCCCTGAGGAGATAGAAGGGAAAGTGCAGGGAATCCTAGGTACAGAGGCAACCAGCTGGGAGTTTAAACATGGGGAAGAGGAAGACTACAAGGTGCTGTTGGCTGGAGGGAGCAGCTCACCAAATCTGTGTAGTAGGGACAACTGGAAGTGCCCTCACCACATAGGTTTGTGTAAGGTTGTCTAATGTCCAAACTGCTCGTAAATTCAAGTTAAGAAAAGAAGCTAAAACTTGAGTGCCCAATTAAATGTTCCAGCCAAATTAAAGTGAAAGAGATGTTAAATATGTTTTGATAAAAAATCTGTACTGTAAAACTCATATTTTCATGAGTTTTGAAATTTCCAAGAATTTTAAAATATCATTAGTTATCTTTTAATACAGCATCCACTATTTAGATGGGGTAGGCAAAAGGTTACTACACATGTATTTTAGAAAAAGTTTGATGTTGTCTCTAATGAACTGAGAAGAAAAGAATTTGTTCACGTATCTACTGAGACAGTAGAAAAGAGTTGAAGGCCTGACCAGTTGGATAATGTGATGGTGGTGATAGCTATCTTTCAGTGACACTGTGAATCTTCAGGGTTAACTTCGGAAGGAAAATCTTGCTCCTTAGCTTTCACCCTTTCACTTACAATATTGTTGCATTTCCAAATCATCAGATGGACCATTGCCATGGCCACCAGCGCCCAGTAAAGTTGAACACTCTCCTCCATGAAAGCATTGAGATTATGTCAAAGTGTGTGGTTTTTACACAAGCCTAACTGAAAAGTTGGGGCCAGAGGTTCTGAGTTTTGTTTAATAAACTGCTGTTGCTTTTGTCTTTTCATCATCCTTTTCTATAGAGCCAGAAGGAAACACTAGAACTGCAGCAAAAAGAGATTTGGTAAAACCTCAGATTCCTTATAGATGAAAAAATCTATGACATACTACTACTTTCCTGTTTGCCACACACAAAAAAGTTGAATTGCTAAACTAAGTGTACTATTTACCATTATACATAAATCCAAATATAGGCATTTGCTCTATTTCACGTCATAGATACTGTGTTTTTGTACAAATTGAAGGTTGTGGCAATCCTGCATCAAACAAGTCTATGGGTGCCATCTTTCCAACAGCATTTGCTCATTTCATGTCGCTGTGTCACATTCCGGTAATTCTTGAAATATTTCAGACTTTTCATTACTGTATTTATTATGGTGATTGAGATCAGTGATCTTTGATGTTACTGTTGTAATTGTTTTGGAGTATCACAAACTGTGCCCACATAAGACAGCAAACTTAATCAGTAAATGGTGTGTGTGTTCTGACTGTTCCACCAACTAGCTGTTTTTTTCCCATTTCTCTTCTTCTCCTTGGGCCTCTCTATTCCTGAGACACAATATTGAACTTAGCCAATTGATAACCCTATAATGCCCTGTAAGTGTTCAAGTAAAAAGAGGAGCCGCACATCTCACGCTTTAAATCAAAAGCTAGAAATGATTAAGCTTTGTCAGGAAAGCATGTGGAAAGCTGAGATAAGCCGAAACCTAGGCCTTTTGTGCCAAACAGAACTTAGTCAAGTTGTGAATGCAAAGGCAAAGTTCTTGAAGGAAATTAAAAGTGTTACTTCAGTAAGCACATGAATGATAAAGCAAAACAGCCTTATTGCTGATATGGAGAAAGTTTCAGTGGTCTGGATAGAAGATCAGACAAGCCACAACATTCCCTTAAACCAAAGCCTAATTTAGAGCAAGATCCTAACTCTTTTTAATTCTATGAAGGCTGGCAGAGGTGAGGAAGCTACAGAAGAAAAGTTGGAAGCTATTAGAGGTTGGCTCATGAGGTTTGAAGAAAGAAGCTGTCTCTGAAACATAAAAGGGCAAGGTGAAGCAGTAGGTACTGATGTAGAAGCTAAAGTGAGTTATCCAGAAGATCCAGTAAGATCATTAATGAAGGTGGCTACACTAAACAACAGATTTTCAATGTAGACAAAATTGCCTTCTATTGGAAGGAGATTCCATCTAGGATTCTCATAGGTAGAGAGAAGTTCACACCTGGCATCAAGGGATAGACTCTCTCTCTCTCTTTTAACTTTTTAAGTTTATTTATTTTGAGAGAAAGAGAGAGTGGGGAAGGATCAGAGAGAGAGGGAGAGAGAGAGAATACCAAACAGGTTCCACACTGCCAGCACAGAGCTCAATGCGGGGCTCGAACCCATGGACCATGAGATCATGACCTGAGCCAAAACCAAGAGTCAAACACAAAACCGACTGAGCCACCCAGGCACCCTTAGACTGACACTCTTTTTCATGACTAACGCAACTGATGACTTGAAGTTGAAGCCAATGTTCATTTACCATTTTGAAAATCCTAGGGTCCTTAAGAATTACGCTAAATCTAATGACTTAACAAGTAAAGGGTTAGTATCCAAAATCTATAAAGAACTTGTCAAACTCAACACCCAAAAAACAAATAATTCAGTGAAGATATGGACAAAAGATGTGAATAGACACTTTTGCAAAGAAGACATCCAGATGGCCAACCAACACATGAAAAAATGGTCAACATCACTCATCAGGGAAATACAAATCAAAACCACTAGGAAATAACACCACACACCTGTCAGAATGGCTACCATTAACAACTCAGGAAACAACAGATGTTGGCAAGGATGAGGAGAAATGGGAAACCTTTTGCACTGCTGGTGAGAATGCAAACTAGTGCAGCCACTCTGGAAAACAGCATGGAGGATCCTCAAAAAATTAAAAATAGAACTACCCTACAACCCAGCAATTGCACTACTAGGTATTTATCCAAAAGATACAAAAATACTGATTTGAAGGGACATGTGCATCCCAATGTTTATAGCAGCACTATCGACAATAGCCAAAGTATGGAAAGAGCCCAAATGTCCATAGACTGATGACTGGATAAAGATGATGTGATATATATATCCAATGGAATGTTACTCGGCATTCAAAAAGAATAAAATCTTGCCATTTGCAACAACAAGGATAGAACTAGAGTGTATCATGCTAAGCAAAATAAGTCAGTCAGAGAAAGACAAACATCATATGACTTCACTCATATGTGGAATTTAAGTTACAAAACAGATGAACATAAGGGAAGGGAAGCAAAAATAATATAAAAACATAGAGGAAGACAAACCATAAGAGACTCTTAAATACAGAGAACAAACTGAGGGTTGCTGGCTGGGTGTTGGGTAGGGGGAAAGGCTAAAGGGATGAAGGGCATTAAGGAGGATGCTGGTTGGGGTAAGTACTGGGTGTTATATGTAAGTGATGAATCACTAAATTCTACTCCTGCAAAAATATATTTTTTATCAAAAAATAATAATGAAATTGAAAAAAAAAGAATTATGCTAAATCTACTTTGCCTATGCTCTATCCAATGAAACAACAAAGCCTGGGTGACAGCACATCTGTTTACAACATAGTTTAATGAATATTTTAAGCCCACTGTGAAGACATACTGCTTAGGAAAAAAAAGATATCTTTCAAAATATTACTGCTTATTGACAATGTACCTGGTCATGCAAAAACTCTGATGGAGATGTACATGCACCACATATAGTGTGCCTGCTAACACAACATCCATTCTGCATCCATTGATCAAGGAGTTATTTTGACTTTCAACTCTTATTATTTAAAAAGTACATTTTATAAGGCTATAGCTGCCATAAATAGTGATTCTTCTGATAGCTTTGGGCAAAGTCAACTGAAAACCTTTCGGAAAGGATTCATGAGAAGAGGTCAACGTAACAACGTTAACAGGAGTTTGGGAGAAGTTGATTCCAACCTTCACTAATGACTTTGAGGGGTTCAAGACTTCAGGGGAGGAAGAAACTGCTATTGTGGTGGCAATAGTAAGAGAATTAGAAGTGCAGGCTGAAGATGTGACTGATGAATTACTGCAATCTCTTGATAAGGCTTCAATGGATGAGAAGTTGCTTCTTATGGATGAACAGAGAAAGTGTTTTCCTAAGATAGAATCCACTCTTGGTGCTAATGCTATGGAGATTGTTGAAATGATAGAAAGGACTTATCATATTAATCAACTTAATTGGTAAATCAGTGGTGGGGTTTGAGAGGACTGACTGCAATTCTGAAAGAAGTTCTATTGTGGGCAAAATGCTATCAAACAGCATCACATGCTACAGAGAAATTATTTATGAAAGGAAGAACTAATTATGAGGCAAACTTCATCATTGTAAGAAATTGCCACACAGATGCCTCTACTTTCAACAGCCATCATCCTTATGAATCAGCAGCCATGAACATCAAGGCAGGACCCTCCACCAGCAAAAAGATTACAACTCTCTGAATGCTCAGATGATGGTTAGTATTTTTTTAGGAATAAAGCATTTTAATTAAGGTATGTACATTGGTTTTTTTTTGACATTGTGTTATTGCACACTTACTAGACTCAGTGGAATGTGAGCGTAGTGTTTATATGTGCTGAAAAACTAAAAATTTCATTGACTTGCTTAATTGCAATATTCACTGTATTGCAGTGGTCTGGAACCGAACCTGCAATATCTTGAAGTCAGTGGCTGTATAATGTTTAAAGATTCTCTGAAAACATTTTGCAAATCACAGTTGCTGTCATTCTGAATCTTTCAGCAGTCTCTACTTCTGCTCTCACACTGAACGTAAAACGTGTAACTGTAATGTGCCAGGATTAACTCAGATGGCAACTGTCAAGCCCAATCCACAGGGATCTGGATTTTGTTTCTCTAAACCAGATCAAGAGGTTTCTTCTCATCAGTTTTACCCCCTTTGGAGTGGGAGAAGGTAGATGAAAGAAACAGTAACACGAGTTCTGACAGTGCAAAGGCAAATAGGCTAAACTAATGAAAACAGGTACTTAACAAAATCTAAAAATAAAAACTATACTTTTTATTTTAAATGCCAATGATGGTTGGCATTTCTATACAGGAAGGACTGTGGCTTGCATTTCATATTCATTTGGGACTATAATGCATTTGATTGAGCACCTAAAATGTGCAAATGGCACTGCCCATCAAGTCTGTATGTGGCCCTTGAAATGTCTTCCCGTGTTTGTTTTGTCTTCCTAAATTCCCAGAGGACGAAGACTACTTTACCTTTCTTCCACAGTGCTTCACTGAGGAGATGCTTCTCTGAACTTGCACAAGTCATTCTTACTCTTAGAGTCCTGGGTACATCCTACTTGTAGTCCCTGTTAAAATTTGTAGCACAACACCAGACACAGTGTAGGCACTCGTGTTTGTATTAGAAGTGTGGTGGTTGACTCATGAGCCAGTGGTGTGCTGGAGCGTACTCATATGAGCCAGGGACCCAGCTTGGGCACATTCCTTCCCAATTCTATATCTAGTGACCTCACCTTGGTAGCTTGAGATAGGCCATGATTGGAGCATTTAAATGATGGAAACTGTCCAGTTGATTTTAAGCGTTTTGAATATAAGCACTTTGTCTTCTACTTTCTTTTTATTCCATCTACTTTATAGGCTGTTTTACATTTAGCAGTTAGTCTTTCATGTGAGAACTGTGCTTTGAGTAACTATATTTATCTTTTTAAAAAATCATTTTTAATTTATTAATTAGTCTGTAGATGCCTTTTTATATTATTTTGGACATTATTTTTGGAAAAGAATTATTCCTTTACTTGGTTTATATAAGAAGTAGTTATCAAAAGAAAAAAATGGTATTCTAATTTTGCCAAAAGTATTATTAAACAATTAGTAAAGACTCTAAAATTTCCTTTTCTTAATGACCAGGAAATTAAATTGTTGCTTTGTAAAATTATAAAATAGGTTTGTGTACTAGAAAGTTAATTCCATTGCATTAAAATTAGCCATTTGGGGAGCTCTATTACTATGTGACAAAATAATTGCTCTTTAAACCAAATGCATAATACTTTTTGTCTAAAACGGGCTTTGTGATTTTCAAATATGAACTTTCATTTTCCAGAATGTGCATTAGAGGTACTATGGTCTTTTGAGCTTCAATTAACTTTTAACAGGAAGAATGATCTTCCTACTCTTTGGAAAAGCAGTAGGGTACTATGATTAGGAGGGGAGGCTTCTGGGTTCTAGCCCCAGATACTCCATTTATTTTCTGTGTGACCTTAGAAAAGTCACTTCAAGTCCCAGTGCCTTGGTTTCTTCATATGTAAATGGGGATGATAATAGAATCTGCTTTGTATGAGGATTAAATGCATGTGTAAAATACTTGGAGTGATGCCCAGTACTCAGTGATAATTGCTTCTGCTTCTACTGCTTTTCCTCCTCCTCCTCTTCCTCCTCCCTCTCCCTCCCCCTCTCCCTCCTTCTACCTCTCCTTTTTCCTCCTCCTTTTCTTCTTCTTGTCCTTCTCCTCTCCCTCCTCTCCCCTTCGCCTTTCATCTCCTCCCCCGCCCCTCCCTCCTCTCCTCTCCTCTCTTCTCCCCTCCTCTCCTCTCCTCTCTCCTCCTCCTCCACCTCCTTCTTCTCTTCAAGCACATAATCTCACGAATACTGGGTACTTAATAAACATGTCTGAATTGGGTAATTAAATGATCAATTACAAGCATGGATCAAAGGTACAAAGACTGATTGCCTAGTAGGTACCAGGAATACAGTGGTGATATGCAAGACACAAAAGGTCTCTGACCTCATAAGGTTTACATTTTAGCTGTGTATTGTTGAGTCCAAAATATATGGGGAACTGGTCTTAATGTTCAGGGAGTAAAAGAAAGGTCTAAATGTAAACTCCCTGGCAGTATGTATTCAAGGTTGTATTAAAGAAGCATGAGTGAACAGATAAAAATTTGGCTCTATGTAACAAAGGTCCCAAATAGCTCCTGCATAAAGAAAATAAAAAATTGTTTCTCATGTAACTGTTCAAAGGCAGGAAGTCCAAGACTCCACAAGATTGTCCAGGGACTTGGATTCTCTAAGATCCACCATGGCTAGGGTGTTCTGTGTCTGCAGGGTTCTGGGTAGCTCCTCATCACATCCACATTCCAACCAATGGGTTGGAGGAAGGAGGAAGAACATGTCCCTCCATTAAGGGAGACGCGGGTATGAAATTATGTTCTTTGCTTCTGCGCATAACCCATTAGGTGGAACTTCACAGAGCCACCCCATCTACAAGGGGCAAAGGACAGATCTTGAGGGATGGCTGATAGCCTTGGCCACATTCCATCCCTTTGAACATGTTTGTATTATTCATTCTCCACAGAGAATACCCTCATCCCTTCCCAAGGAATACAATCCCAAAGCTTCATCCGTTTCCTGCATCTAGGTCAAGATTGAGGATTCTCTGGATGAGATCAGCCCTCTACATCAAGGATCCTGATGTGGCTCTTTATAATATGGTGGCCTATAATTATGAGACAAATCATCTGTCCCTGAATACCAATATAAAAATGAAGGAGTGGGGACAGGATGACAGAAATAAAACTCCCACTGGAAAAGGGGAAATGGGAAATGCACAGCTGCCATCATTCTATGAGACTGATCAAGTCCTGTTGGGAAGGAGCTGTTCAAACTCCTGCCATGCTGGGGGTATGAGTCCTCCAGTCAGCTTTTCTGGGAGCTGTGACATTAGATCTCTGGGAGGATTTCCTTTATCCATTGTCTCTCATGGTTGCATCTGAAGCAGACACTGGAGAGTATACTTTCTTGGGGCCACCATAGCTTCCACACTCCCCTTCTTGTCGATGTCAATTTATAGATCCAGGAGTTGGGTTGATTTGTCATGGGTTTTGGCAGGCTGGTTTTCTGGCTTCTTTGGCAATATATTTCCTTTATAATTATAAGAATGCCTTACAGACCATTTGTTTCTGCTCAGCTCCATGTGTGAGTAATCACAGCTAAGGTTCTGGTCTTGATATAGATTTTAAGACTAAGCATTCTGGTCTTTATAAGGACCTCAGTGTGACTTAGATTCCCAAAGGAAAGATTCACTTGCAGTGAGACTTGATGCCACTTTTCTGCCCCATGTTCACAAGGGTGTTAAATTGTAACCCACCCATCATTCAAAAGAGGGTGATCCACTTAACCCTAGCCCCAGGTTCAGGTCCTGGTTGTAGGGCCACAGTATTCCAAGCTGTCCTTAGGTAGACAAGCACATGTCAGCTTAGCCTGAGTGGGCCAAGAATGATCACTCTTCCAACCTAATTCTACAAAAAAAGTTGGCTTCCTTTCTCTAAGATTCCAAATAAAAGACGTCCTCTCTTAAGATCATCCATGTAATCACCTGAGAGTGAGATCACACCCAGGCTTCAGAAAGGAGACCTGAGGTACCTTGCCCAGAAACATGTCTCCTCTGGCTCTGCCCAGCACCTAAACTACATGAACCAGGGAAATATATATATATCTTAGCTCTGATGTCATTCTAGTGTCCTTCTTCTATGATTAGATATTCTTCCCTAAGTTACCATGCCTTAAATGTTAAGGAGCTGCCAAAATACCTTTATTGTTCTTGCTTATTTCTATAAGGCATTTTGAATATGTTATGCAAATATAGTGAGTCTTTTATAAGAGTTGTAGTACATTTTAACAGAATTCTTCTGGTTAATTTTACCACAAAATTTCAGGGGAAATTCCATGTAGTAAAAATACCATGGCATTGGTAATTAGACATGAGTTCATTTTCAAATGCTGCCATTTAAGCTGTGTAGTCTTGGGCAAGTTACTAAAAATATTTAATTGCTCATATTAAGAATTCAAATACATTCTGCTCAATATCTCTTCCCTGCTCCTTGATAATCTTTCAAGCAGAGTTCATAATATTTATATTACTTATAGCTAAAAGAACAGTTTAATTTCATTAATTAGGACTCACTTTTAGACAGGAAAAAGTCTTCTTAAATCTAAATTAAAATTTCAATCTCCCAGGATGCCAGGGTAGAGTTTGTTTACAGAAAATTAAAAAACAGGAATCCCTAGCTGGCTCGATCGGTTAAGTGTCCACCTCTTGATTTTGCTTCAGGTCATGATCTCTCAGTTTGTGGGATCAAGCCCTGCGTTGGGCTCTGCAATGACAGTGTGGAGCCATGAAGCCTGCTTGGGATTCTCTCTCTCCCTCTCTCTCTCTGCCCTTCCCCTGCACATGCTCTGTCTCTCAAAAATATATAAATAAACTTTAAAAATTTGGGGGGTGCCTGGGTGGCTCAGTTGGTTAAGTGTCTGACTCTTGATTTCAGCTCAGGTCATGATCTCATGGTTTGTGAGTTCAAGACCCGCATCAGTCTCTGTGCTGAGAGTGAGAAGCCTGCTTGGGATACTCTCTCTCTCCCCCTCTCTTTCTGCCCCTTCCCTACTTGTGCTCTCTTTCTGTCAAAATAAATAATAAACTTTGAATTTTAAAAAATTAAAAAAATTTCCAATCTCCAAGTGGTCTGAGATGTGGCTTGGTGATCTGCATTGGATAAGGTATCATGGTCTCTTCTTTCCCTCTTCATCCAGTGCCCTTCCAGGGTCAGGGAAGAGGAAGAGAAGTATAGAGAAATACAAATAAAAGTATATATTTTAACCTAACTCGTTCTGCTGTTGTAGTTCTTTCAGAATGAACACTAGTGCTGACTGGCTGGCTGTCATGGGCATTCAGATGCTGGCCCTTTCATAGAGCAGAGATGTAGGTTCCTCAGGAGACTCCACAAGCCACAGTTCACACAATTAATGAGTTTTCCAGCCCACTCCTGTCACCTTCTCTTTGACCTTGGCCATATACTTCCACTCTCCCAGTTGACAATCCTCCCCCAGGGCTGGGTATCTTAAGATGATCTAAGCCTATCTGGCTTTCAAGGCATCCACCTGACCCACAGAAAGCCCACAGGTACTCAGTGCATGAAACTGTGGGAGTACAAGCTGTGTCATTCTAGTTCTTTTTCTCACCCTACCAATAAGGGCTGCTCCTTAAGAATCCACCAGGGAAATGACCCAGCAATTGCACTACTGGCTATTTACCTCCCAAATGCAAAAACACTAATTCAAAGGGATACAGGTACCCTTATGTTTGTAGCAGTATTATTTATAATAGCCAAATTATGGAAGTGGCCAAAGGGTCCATCAATAGATGAATGGATAAAGAAGATGTGGTACACACACACACACACACACACACACACACACACACACACTAGAATATTACTCAGCCATAAAAATGAATGAAATCTTGCCATTTGCAATAACAGAGATGGAGCTAGAGAATATAATGCTAAGCGAAATAAGTCAGTCAAAGGAAGACAAATACTCTATGATCCCACTCATATGTGGAATTTAAGAAAAAACAAACAAGCAAAGGGGGGAAAAAAGAGAGAGGGGAGACACAGACCAAGAAACAGACTCTTAATTATAGAGAACAAACTGATGGTTACCAGGGGAGGGTGGATGTGGAATGGATGAAATAGGTGATGGAAATTGAGGAGTGCACTTATGATGAGCACCAGGTGTTGTATGGAAGTTTTGAATCACTATATTACACACCTGAAACTAATATGATGCTGTATGTTAACTATATTGGAATTAGGGGGAAAAAAGAATCAACTAGGGAAGAAGCAAGCATGACTCTCTTTGGTCAGCAGGCTCTCAGACTTCCCAGAATTCTCTCTTCACACTATTTTCCAGGGGCAATGCCAGAGCAGCCTACAGATGTCCCAGCATAGCAAGCCTCCAGGTGCAGTAAAGGTCCCAGTCTCCTTTCAGGGACCTCACAATATTTAAAGCCAATTACTTGTCTTAGGGAAATACCACAGTTCTGCCCACTAGGTTTGAAACATACTAATCCTGTGAATTTTCTACTTAAAAGGATTCTTGAATTTCTAATATTTTCTCTGCATAAGTGGTAGGGGGTGACAGAATCAGGACCACTCAGCTATATTTCAGTAAGTCCTACAGAAATGTATCTAGCAGTAACTCTTTAAAATGTGGGAGTACTTATCAGCCAGTGTTCCCAACTTTGAGCTTTAGCTGAAACCTGAGATAATAAAGTCTCATTCAACATTCCTGTTGCTAAAAGCAATAATAAGGATGATGATGATGGTGATAATATTAGCTAACATTTAGAACTATGCACTAGGCATTGTTCTAAGCACTTTAAGTTCACTGAATATTTAACTAACAACCACATTAGGTTGTGTCTCCATTTACATATGCAGAAACTGAGGCACAGAAAACCTGAAGAATGTGTGTGAGGTTGCACCACTAGTAAGTGGCAGACTGGGATTTAAAGGCAGGTAGCCTAGCCATATAGTCTGTAACCTTAACCACTACATTTTCCTGATTCTTCCTATTAAGATATTTGGACTTTATCTTGAGGTTGATGGGAAAGAACTTGATTTTTTTCTCCCTTCACCTATAAAATAAAAATAATGAAAGCTACCTTATATGGTGATTTGAAAGATAAGATAATATAGATGAAGACTCTGGAACCAGACCTGATGAGTAGTAGGAACTTGATAATAAATGATAATAAGTATCATTATTTTTCCCTTTCTTTATGAGGTAGTTAGTACCAAGTCAGGACAGAACAATCCAAGAAAATCACTCCTATAAAACTGTCCAGAACAGTCATTCCTATAGAAATAAGGGAGCACTGCTCCTCACTCACAAATCCCCATAACAGCTGGCAGAGATATTGAGCCCCACACATGATTCCCCTCTATAACAACCAAAGGATAAAAAGTACAAAATCAAAATACATCCAACCATGACCATATGCAATAGTTTCTTTCCTGTTTGGTTTAGTTCTTTGAAGCCTGAGCCAAAGAATCAGAGACAAGTTTGAGAAACTGAGACTACATCTAAGCTCTCTGATCCTCTTGATGAAGTGCCCAACCGAATCTGGATTGGGCAGCGACTGGAAAAAGACCCCAATTTTATCTTCTCTGGCAGGCAAAGTGTCAAAATTAGTCCCAGACAAAGGACTACGCAAAAACACTAGTATGACGTAAATCCCCTCCATGGATTGAGTTGACCATGAGCATTAGAGAATTCCAGCTTGAGGCCAGTGATACCTGTACAAACCAATGGATTTCAGTTTCTCTAAAGCCAGGGTATTAGAGAAAGACTTGATTACCTGTGGCTTAGTCTGAATTAAAAGGCAAAGCAATTACACAAAGCTCTCATTTAACTTTTAAGTGGGATTAGGCCCATACTAACTTTATGACACTAGGTTACTAAAAACAAATGGCAGTTTCTCACATGCCCTAGGAAAAAATTGGGGCTTATATAATTTTTCCAAATTATGAGGCATTGTGCCCAAGACAAGCAGATAGAAAGTGCCTAGAACCAAATGTACCCAGTTTTATGGCTCAAACCAAGTGACAAGAGAACAGTATAGTTTCATTTTTGTTTTTCCACTCACACAGAAAGGCAGTGTGGTGTCAGGGAAAAATCAGGTTTTAGTCCTGTCTCTGCTACTGGAGTTTCAGGTCTTTGGGGAGAAAAAAAATCATGAACTCCTTTTTGTCTCACTCTCCTCATCTGTCAATGGGAAGCTGGACTCTAAAACTCTGAGTTCCTCAGTATTCTTAGGAATTTAATTATTATGACTCAAATGCAGGAGGCAGGAGGTATTCATGAAAAAGAAACAATATAAAGAATAGGGCTAAGGAGATAGAAAGACAACTGGAAAAGTAAGCATCTTCCAAATTTGATAAAGGCGTCCTTCTCCTTTGTAACTTGATAGACCTCAGGAAACTCTCTGGCTCCCAAGGGGAGTGGATTGAGGGTGTGTGCAGGGGAAGTTACACAGGCAACTTAAATGTTTTCCCAGAACTCATGGACACTCAATGCAGCCCTACTTCTGGGATGCTGCGGTCTCTCTCACAAATATGTATAACTTTCTTAGTGCATACACAAATATTAAATTCTCTATTTCTCTAGCATCCAGAAACATTCAAGAACTTAAGACTGATTCAAAATCAAACCCAGATTAAACTAACATTTTGTAATCAAGTACCTCTACCTGGGCTGATACTGATTCTGGTGGGCACTTAAACAGCTTTTTGGTTGCCAGAGACATCTTACCAGGAGTGTATTAAAAAATAAAATAATGCACTGGCTTTGCAGTACGAAAGCAGAGTCCATAAACCACAATATCTCTCTGTGAGGAAATAGACTTCCTGTCTGCTGTTTTTTTATGTGCCCAATTAAGTGCAGATTTTTGGCTGCGTGAGCAACATAACTGCAGCATTTTTTTCCAGAAAAACCAAGAAATGAACTAAAAAACTAAACAAGAAAAAGTCTTGTAAGAAGATGGTCTGATAAGTGCTGGGAGATAATATTTTTTTCTCATTTTATACCTGATATCTTCTAACCTGGATATGACCAACCTTGGGCAGAGACGACTTTAGATCACATTTCTAATGTGCTGGCAGCTCCCCATCCCAGAGGGATTTTCACTGAGTAAGGTGAGTACATTTCAAGGCCTTATATGGAATAAAATAGCAGGGTATTGAGTCAGGATGGGCGGTTCAACGAGTTGGGTGTCTGAGAATTAAAAATCAAAGTTAACCAAGATTCTTTGATAAAAAAAAAAGGGGGGGGGGTTGGATGACTTGGTTCAAAAGAAATAAAACCTGCCTGGAACCTAATTAGCAAAATAAAATTGAACCTGAATATGTGAGGTCTACAAAAGTTCATAGATGTTAATTTTAGTACTGAGTTACACACACCTGGACCCTTTCTGGCTTGGGCCAGAAGTGAGAATGCTAGAATCCTGTGAGAAAGGCTGATGTGTAAAACAGCACCAGTAAAGTAACCAAGCTGCACTGATAATTTTCTCTGCTACCTCAGAGGGACCTAAAAATCTTTAAGTAAGCTAACATACACTCCTCAAATCTGGACAGAAGTTCGAATACTTTCAACTCAGTCAATCTTTTTTCTAGAAGTAGTCACTGAGGAAAGTACCTCCGTGCTAGGGTTGAAATCAGCACCAGTTTTGAAGACAAACAGTTTGGCAGGACCCAGAGGAAGCATTTCTTTGTTTACTTTGTAGAAAGAAGTAAAGGGCCACAACAGTGTTTTCAGGGAGAAGCCCCAACCAGCTGGAAATACCTTTGCTCTTAGGTGAGGGCTCTGGTATCTTCCCCAGCACCTCTTCCAGGTAAATAGATTTGATATTTTCTGAGCTATTGGCTTCTCTGCCCTGGGTTACCAACTTTCTGAATTTGCATTAGTATCACGACACAGGCTATGTCTATGCTTCTCTGGATCTACTCTGCAGCCCAGTGTTAACTCAGCCAAATACCCCTAAATTTTACTGTTGGCTCAGGAAAGCTGCTTAATCTTATACCTTCGTTTTCTTCATCCATTAAATGTATTTGGAAACGTATGCTGTACCTACTTTACACTGACGTGATGATGGCAAATCAGATAATATGGCTGAAAATGATTTAAGAGCCTCCAGAAAAAAAAATATTATGAGCCTTTACATGTGTAATATTCAGCCTCACAGTAAGTCCAAACCACAATTGTTGTTTTCAAAATAAAGATTATAAATAGGGAAGCAAAATAAAAACATGTGCTTCAGCATGGACTGGTATGTGAATTCAATGCGTTTGTAGGTTTAATGGAAAATGTTGACTTATAGGAAGCGGGGAAAAGCCTAGTATAGACTCTGTGGTTTCAATAGGTAGGTGTGTAATTAAGGGGCTGTGGCAATTCTGATAATGTTATTGCATGTTTATATGTCAACGTACTTTGCTCTACTTCTCATCATGTAAAGGTTCAGTGGAAGTCCTGGTTTGAGTCCTGGTTTGAAATGTATATGTTATCGAATGTGAAATAAGCTTGTTAAACTTCGAATCACACCCTCTCAGGAGTCTGCATGCTTTGTGAACCACTACATAGCTGTTCAAAAAGTGCCCTGCTAATGAGGCCAATTCTGACTAATGCATATTCCAAGAATAATACTTGACCAAAATTGAATGCAATTCTCTTGTACTTATTATAATTTTCTATGACAGAGAGCAGAGGCTAAATTCGGTGAAAGTATTGTTTTTCTTCTAAACTTGGGTCTGCCAAAATTTGTTTTTGTTTCTCCACCCCCCCCCAACTCCAACCCCCAGTCATCCCTTTTGGAATGATGCAGTGATCCTAGCCAACTGGGAAACTTGCTGGCATCTGTCGAGTGCCCGTTTTCACCACTTTCCTTTACCCCCTCAACAGAATTTTGGTATGGAATGGAAATATTCCTAAATGGAAGAATCATTAGCAGCAGCAATGTCAAGAGCAGCCTTGAAATGAGGCATCTGATATTCCATATGTATAGTGCACTTATCACACAGACAACGTAAAAGCCATTTGAGGTCTGTAACTTCCTTTTCTACACAGAAGAAAATGTGGCAGTGAATCAAATTGATACAGGAATTTTAAATATGTGTGGTCGCACCAAGTTAGAGAAAATTATAAATTCAGCATTAGAAACCAAAAGAAAAAAAATAAGCCACAGGTAGTATTCTCATATTATATTTGTTTGAGCTGTCAGGACAAAATACTAGAGAGAAATATTTTTATGACATGGAAACTAAGATCTGCTTTCCAAAATTATTTTCCACTAACTTAAAGCTATGTATCATTGTGCAAACGTAAAGACTCCTACCCCTGCAGAATTAAATATTTATCTTAAAACTGGTAAAAGGATGCTTCTCTCAAATATGCAAGCATGCATGGAGTAGTGGGGTTTAATCCCTGTAATAATGGTCTGGGAAGCAGGATTCCCCTTTTAATCTCTAGGGTTATGTTGATTTGCCACAAATGCATGATTGATTCAGGACAGATGCCAAAATCCTTCATTACCTCAGGTACAAGGGAAAAAGGAATCTGTAACAAGGCAGGCTACACTCAACAACTTTAGTAAGAGTGTTTTATCCTTTCTTTTTTTTATTTTAAGAGAATAGTAAAGGCACAAACTCCCTTTTTTGAATTAAAGGGGGTGTGAGGTTCTAAAGAAGGGCAGTGCTTTCAGTGGGATGAACCACATGCCTTGACAGGTCTTGAGTAGTTTTACCTTGGCTTACCTTGAGAACAAGGCCTACATTCTAGACTCCAAATACACAGTACACCTCACTCTGTGTGTTTGTGTTTACTTGTTTGTTTTTAAAGACATGAGAATAATAACAGAGTTTAGTGGAACCGGTGATACAGGGATTCAGTAGGTTTAGATGTTTTGCAACCCAAAGCTCCCTGCATGCTTTCCCCATGATCCTTAATCAGTCTCCAAAAGGTCTCCTGAAGCAAATCTTTAAATTCTAAAAACATTCCTGTTAAGTTATGTAGACATTGCCATATGCTCAACCAATCATTACTGTTGGACTTCTCTTCCCAGACATGGAGAATAAAGCAGGTGTCTACTCTTTCCTCTTCTGCTTTATCTTCCCTTTATATGGCTTATTGATGCAAATACCAGAGTGCAAATGTCTACGGACACTGGCCCCACCCCTGCATGTGCCCACAAGAGAAGCATTACAGAGCTAGTAAAAACATGCTGTGTGCTTCCCATGGCTGCTGACCCACACACCTTGCCCTGAAGGCTTGAGAAGGCTCTGTGGTCCACTCAGGATTTAAGGGACATGCACTACCATGGGTCATTCAGGGCTGTGACACACAGGACACTAGCAAAGAATATTTAGAGTTCCTTTCAAACATGGAGACTATTGTGGTCAGCAGTGTTAGGGGTGGTACCTGTGGTCTACAAGTATTTATCAACAAGGGAAGACTGATGACAACTAACCTTTATTCAAGGCCTTTTAGCTTACAAGTTACTTTCTCATTATTTATTTAATCTTCACAATTTACCTGGGTGTATTATTTTCCTTATTCATTAAGAAAACTGAGCACTGAGTAGTTCATTCAATGAAAAAAGAATATTGAGAACTTACTATTTGTTAGAAGCTGTTCTAGGCACTGAGACATAAACAGTAATCAGAATAGACAAAATTCCTGCTTTGAGAGAATTTGCATTCTAGTTGGTGATGACAAGGGAGACGGATAACAAATGAATACATAGGTGAACTATATAGCATGTCAGATGGAGATGAATGCTGTGGAGAAGAAAATTATAATTGAGAACAATAATTAGGGTGTATTAGTAGAGAAGGGGGCAGAGTTTCTATTTTACATAGGGCAATCAGAAAATGCCTTGTGATATTTAAGCAGATAGCTGCAAGAGGTAAAAGAGCTGGTCAGATATCTGGTGCAGGGGCATTACTGACAGAGGAAGGAGCAAGTGCAAAGGCCCTGAGGCAGGAGCATACTTAGCTTGATTGAGGAAATGCCAAGAAGCTTATGCGGAATGAACAAGCCTAGTAGTAGGACATGCAGCAAAAAAAAATGTAGCGAAGAATCCCATCAATGTGGAGATTTGGCTTTTATTTTGAATAAGAGGACAAGGTGTTGTTCAAAATGTTTAACAGCAAATACAACACAGACAGCAACCCATCAGCATGGATGTCTGGCCAGAGCATGGAAGCAGCATCCTAGAGGACCCTCTGAAGTACCAAGCATTATCTCTTGAGTTGGTGCATTATGTGGAGACCCCCCTTGTGAATTGAAGGGAAATTTCATGGAGAAGAGACTCTGGAGAAAGACTATCTAGTAATAGGGATAGAAGAATTTCAATATTTTAACAACTGGTGTCTAGTTCCAGTATGAGCCATGTGGAGATCAGCCTTAATAAGAAACCATGGCTAGGTCTGAGTGAAGGAGTGACATCATCAGACTCAGTTTTTAAAAGATTACTCTGGCTGAAGTGTTGAGAATAGACCCGAGAGAGGTAAGGGTAAAACAGGGAGACCAGTTAAGCAGCTCTTGCAGTTATCAGATGAGAGGTGATGGTGCCTTGGACAATGGTGGCAGTCAGGAACATGATCCAAAGAATCAGATTTGAATATATTTTTAAGGCAGAGCCAAGAGGACTTGCTGATGCATTGGATCTGAGGTAAGAGAAACATCAAGTGTGATAGAAGGAACTAGAAGATTGGGGTTGCTATTGACTGGGATAGAAAGAACTGAACTAGAGCAGGAGTGGGAACAAGATCAACAACTTAATTATAGACACAGGAAGTTTGAGATGAGTTAAGCTAACTGAGCTCACTTAGTCTGTGAGCTAAGTGCTGTGTTATTATCTTCATTTTTCAGTTGGGACAGCTGTGGCTCAGAGAGTTGAGGTGACCTACCCACAGTCACCTAGCAAGTAACTAGCACTTTGAGGACTCAAACATGTTTCTTCAATTCTGAATTGTATGCTTTCCTTAGGATACTGCAGCTGAGAGTCAAATGGTACTACCAAAGTAGATCACTGATGAGAATCTACTTTTCTGTGACCCACTTTGAGACAAAATTTCAATAAAAACTTTCCAACTCTGTGATTGAAGGAATCTATTGTAAAAGGGAAGAGTTAAATCTTAAATTCACTTGAAAAACCAAAAGGTTTTTTTCCTTAAAAAATAAAACAAAACTGAGGTGAGCCTAAGGCCAGCATGCTGATTGCATCAGAGAGACAAAGATGAAAAGAGGAGAGAGGAAAATGGGCATGAGCCCTAAATCAGCACGTTAAAGGGGCTGGCCTGCAAGGCTTGTATTATCAGACGTTAGTCGGAGAGCGACGATGTTCTTTTGCTGGCACAGAAGAAATCTGAAATAACACATTAATTTTAGGTCCTTTGATATTTTTTCCTGGAGATGTTTTGTTTTGATACATCTGACAACAGCCAAAGAGAAAGCCTCAGAATACAGACATAATAAAAACAGTTGATGATCCATAGTCACTAAGCAGAAGTTCCACTGTCTTCATCTTACTCAGCCCAAATCGGCAGCTCACTAGGAAGCTACAAGGCATCTTGAAGGATTTAAAGAGCAAGACTAAACATTTTATTAAAGTTCTAGTGTCAGGACTTCCTCCTTCAACTAATGGCTTTGAGACCTGATAAAATTCAGATGTTTCTGAGAAGGATACTGTTTTACAATTAACCAGGAGTTCATTGAGCATATTAGAGGGGTTTTACCAACACCAAAACCCAATGGCACAGCATGGGGAGCCTTCACTGTTCGCCAGAGGGCTGGCTTCCAGTGGTTTAGGAAAGAGGGTACTCTCCTTCTGGTAAAAAAAAAAAAAAAAAACATGAAGAAGGAAACTGAATTGTGCACTCACCCATTCAACCAGAACTTGTCCAAACCGAGTAACATGACTATAAAAACTGAGACCTGGGGGCGCCTGGGTGGCTCAGTCGGTTAAGTGACCCACTTCAGCTCAGACCGTGATCTCACAGTTCGTGAGTTCGAGCCCCACTCTGTCCTGACTGCTCGGAGCATGGAGCCTGCTTCAGATTCTGTGTTTCCCTTTCTCTCTGCCCCTCCCCCACTCATGCTCTGTCTCTCTCTAAAACAAACAAACAAACAAACTGAGACATGATTGGGGGGTGGTTGGGAGATGGTATAAGGTAAGTAAATTTCACATCTTTTATAATGCAGAGTCAAAGATATATAAAATTGATAAATCAATAAATATGAAGGAAATCACCAGAATAAATAAAACCAAGAAGGGTTTGGTGGTTTGGGGTGGCACGGGAATGAGATGGGGGCTAAAGAAGTGGGGATAAATACTTGTATTTCATACTCTTCTGTACTGCTTGCCTTTAAAAAATGCATGTGTATATATTTCATTTAAAATTTTAAATTGGATAAATACATTAAAATTTTATTTATATGAGCAAAGCTCTGAGGATAGCTGGTGAATAAGATATACATGTTCCCTGCTGTCATGGAAACTTGTGATTGAACACCCTGAAGCAGAGAAGACTGAGAAATCTCAGGCACAATAAAGGAAAAATTGAAGTAGAATTTTATTTTCACTTTTGGAGGGAAACCTAGATCTATTTTCTGTGAATGCCTCATTCCTCTGCTTGGGACTAAATTAAAACGAAGGAAGAAGGGCGCCTGGGTGGTTCAGTCAGTTGAGCATCTGACACTTGATTTCAGCTCAGGTCATGATCTCAATGTTTGGGAGGTCGAGCCCCCCCACTAGGCTCTGCATTGACAGCTTGGAGCCTGCTTGGGATTCTGTCGCTCCTCTCTCTGCCCATACCCCTGCACACAGATGCATGCACTCTTTCTCTCTCTCTCTCAAAATAAATAAACATCTAAAAGACTAAAAAAATAAAATGAAGGAAAGACGTGTTCCCAATTGGTAGACATTTAGCTCTAGAAGGCAAACCAGCTCACCATATTCCTTACTCATTCTTCCCATATTCTTTCTCTTTTCACCCCAAATCTTCAGAGTTCCTTTCCACAGTAGAAACTTAACCACCCACAGAAGAAGATGTGTAGGATGAGTGGGGAATAGTTAGAGGAGAGGAAGTTGGTTCTGTCTTACATTTCCCTTTGATTCTAGAACTCTGACGTGGCTGTGGTACTTGCTTACCAGACTCCCCAACTGGATCATAAGGAAGATGATTCCAAAAATAAATTGTTAGAAGCAAACGAGTTAATAAATTTAAATATGCTAAACGTGACTCATTCACAGAACTTCAGACTTCAAACATGGAATCATTAAAACTATTAGTGTTTCTCTTAGTTCTGTCCTGCAAAAGCTGGGGGTGTCAGTCTACATTTGTTTTAATAGCTCCAGTAACTCTTTCTTCACATAATTGGCTTCAGTGTATCAAGACTTTTTTTCCTTAGGCTGCATGAAGGATTTCTGATTTGGCTAGTTGGAAAAACCTTTTCGATGTAGTGGCCCACAGTCACTACTAACCCAGGATAATCATCCTAATTTTGCAATTAGAACTCAGGCTTTTTGCTGATAATAACACTAGTTTACATTTGCACTCAAGCGTTCATGCTCTGCATTCAACAAAATTTAATTTGTGCCTATTGTGTGCCAAAAGTATAATAGGCATAAGGATACAGGATGAAATAACAAGTCCTTGCTCTTAAGAAGTACATAGTCTAGCTTACATCAAAATAAACTTTAGAACACTTGTTGTGATACGCACCAGGTGTTCTATGGAAGAGAGATGAAAAAAAAAAAAACTTTAGTGAGTGCTTTAATAAAGTTTAATAAATGGGGATAATATTATTATCTCTTTCCGCAAATGTACACCCATCTGCATTGTTTTCCATCAACCTTTCGAGAGTAAGGAGAGGAGAAGGATGATATGCCAACTAGAGACGGATATGCAAAAGACCCTTTCATGGAGGAAAAAAAAAAGCAGAAATCCATCCAGTTTGAAGGATTGTAAGAAGAAATAATGAGTAAGGTGAAGAGGTCAGACTCACATGATTTCATTTCACCCCTATCTCCCACCTTGAAAAAGAAGCTTGGTTTGGGTGGAATATATAGAAATATCAATATAGGTATGAAGACATCAGGAATAAAGATAGCCTGGGGATACTGTATACTTCTAGAAGAAACCAGCATTCAGCCTAAAGAATGCTGGTATCCTGCCATCAACTTACCATCATTCTTCTTCCTGGACTTTCCCAAAGGGACCACAGCCATTTATCATGATGACTATATGTTGAAGAAGGGAAAATAACCACTTTTTAAAGAAATCATCTGACATTGACTCTGAACTTACAGTAACTCCTGAAACCCAAAGACACTGTGGCTCACCAGTTAGAGTCCAGGCTAATGGAAGTCAGGTGATCAGTGTAATTTTAGGTCAGGTCCATCTCACAATGGGGCAGTGGGTCTCCAAAATTACTTCATGGTTATTTTCAAAATTTTAGAAGGCTTGGTTGAAATCTATAACCTTGGCAACTGGTAGAACCCCCACATTTGTCTTCTGACCTATGGAATGAGGGTTATTATGGTAACAAAGGCTGAGTGGAAACCCCCAGAACTCTTCCCATACCCACCAAATATTAACTGAAAGCAACACCACATTCCTAGAAGAACTGTAGAGATTTGCTCCATGATATGTAAGTGATGATTCCCAACACATCCCTATTCAAATAACCTCGTAAGCCTGTGCATAAGACAGATGGATTCTGAAAAATGATAGTGTATGATCATACTCTTAATCAAGTGGTGACTCAAACTGCCCTTGCTGTTTTAAATGTAGTCTCTTTCCTAGAACAAATCAACACATTCTCTAGCAGCTGGTATACAGTTATTGAGCTGGTGAAAATTTGTTTGGTTGATTTTTGTACTGTTTTGTTTTAACCTTGTTAGTGAAGACCACCAGAAGCTTCTTGCTTTCACCTTCAAGGATCAGCTTGAAGAATCACCAATATACATTCACTATTCTATGCAGGTTTGGCTTATCACAATGGAGTCACCAATTGTGGGTTCGGATTTTGGCTTTGTTCAGCAAAGCCGAGGATGGCAGAAAGGATTACTCAAGACTCCACAAGTCAAGAGAGGTGAGAAGATGGCTAACAGAAGTCTCCCTGAGCTGCTCTCAAGCTCTCATATTTATTAGGCATACATTATAGGGAAAACATTGCACAATATGTCAGTGGCTATGTGTCAGTAAGAACTTACAGAGAGTGTGCAAAAAAACACAAGGTGTTCCCAAGACTACAAAAGAGCAGATGCCAAAAGCAGGGTGGAGAACAAGATATGATATTCCATAGACAACATGGTCTAAGGCATTCATGAGCACAGGCAGGACCCAACCCCTATCTATACATTAGCTAGATACTGGTCCACTGTTTTCAGCATGGCCAGAAAGCAGCGTAAAGCGTTCCCTTTAATCTCTTTAACCAGAGCATATCTGTTTGATTTCCCATAGTTCTACTACCACTGAGGGTTATATTAATTCTCCAGACTCAATTATAACTTAGTCCACAGGACTTTGATCACCTCTTCATTCTACAGAACAAACACTTTCCCACTATATTGAAGATATCATGCTGATTGAATGTGGTGAGTAAAAAGTAGCAATTACTCTAGAAAGCTTGAGAAGACACATAAGTACTTGAAGATGAGAAGTTAATCCCACAAATACTGAGGAGCCTACTTAAAAGTCACTGGTATGAAACTTACACTTCTGCCACCATAAACAATTGTAAAACTGGATACAACACATGAAGCAACAGTGATATGATTGGGACAATAATCAGCAAAGACTGTGGTCTTTAAGAGAAGGGAACAAACAAGACCTAGGATCACCCTAGATTTCTGCCTGGAAGCACTTACCAGCTGGTAGCACTACACACAGAAATCTAAATTTGAGGAGGATGAGGGAGCTGAAATATGTGGGGCTGAGTACTAGAGGGAAGGGAGCTATGCAGAGAAAGAGAGAGAGAGAGAGAGAGAGAGAGAGAACTCTAGAAACCTGACTTCAGGTCCCCTTGAGTCTTTTGCTGATTAACATGCTGTACATATGTAGAGTGAATCTTCACGATGCCAGGCAAAGATAAATTAGTAGAGAGTTACAGGATGAATTCACCGTGCTCACACAGGATAAGGAAATATTTATGTTCTGACCATTCAGAGAAAAGAGACCTCTCTGAACATTGGGAGCATCCAATAGAGACTCCAAAAGAGTCACATGTTAGTAGTAGGATTAAACCAGCTCTAGAGTAATGCCTATTCTAGGCCCACCCTAAAATGGGCTTAAAATGAAACCTGAAAAAGGATTAAGCTATTCCACAATTAACTTACCTGCTTATCATAACAAAGCTTTATCATAATAAAGTTTAAAGGAAGACAGTCAGAAAACAGCACTCAAGAAGAAACAGGAAAACATCACTTATCACCAAGAAGAAAAAAAAAAAAAAAAGCCAGTCAACAGAAACAGAGTCAGAAATGTTAGAGCTGATGGAGTTAGCAAACAATGACTTTAAAACACCTATTGTAATATGGGGGGGGGGGCGGGGGGGGAAGGAAAATATACCTTAAAGGGAACTTCTAGAAGGGTAAAAAATGTTATATCTAAATGAGAACTTTACTGCTTGAAGTGTGCCCCTCAAAAAGGTGTGTTGAAGTCCGAACCTCCAGTACATAAGAATGCAATTTTATTTGGAAATGGAGTCACTGCACATGTAATTCGTTAAGATGAGATCATACTGGAATAAAATAGTGCCGAATCAAAATGACTGGTATTCTTATAAGAAGAGGCACGAGACACATTGGGAGAAGATGGCCATGTGACAATGGAGGCAGAGATTGAAAAAATGCTTCTACAAGAAAATGAATGTCAAGGATTGTCAGCAAACACCAGACGCTAGAAAAGACAACAAAAGATTCTCCCCAACAGGCTTCATTGACACCTGCATTTCAGATTTCTAGTCTCCAGAAGTGTGAAACAATAGATTTATATTGTTTTCAATCACTTATTTTGTGGTTATTTGTTATGGCAGCCATAGGAAACTAATACAGCTAGATTATCAGAATGTAACTGTATAATGATAATTACAATTACATCAGATTACCAATTGAAAAATAGAAAATATCTAAACCCTAAGCACAGTGAACAAAAGAGACTTAAATTTAAAACTTCAGTAAGTGAGACAGTATCAAGAGATTGAACATATGTTTAGGTAAAGTCTCAGAAAGAGAGGAGAGAATAAGGCAGAAAAAAATATTTGAAGAAATAATGGCCATTTTCGAAAGTTATTGTGAACTATAAACCCACATATCCAAGAAGCTCAATAAGCCCAAACAAGATAAGCACAAAGCAAATCACACCAAGACATATCATAATCAAATTGGTGAAAAGCAGTAATAAAGAGAAAAATGTTAAAAGCAGCTAGATTGGGGAAAAAGACATATTACACATAGAGGAACAAAGATAATAATATATGTTGACTTCTTCTTTTAAGAAATGGAAAAATGAAGTTTTTTAACAAAATTGAGAAAATTTGTCACCAGCAGACCTATTTCACAAGAAATATTAAAAGGAGTTCTTTAGGCTAAAGGAAAATAAAATCATATGAAAAATCAGATTTACATAGGGGGGAAAAAGAAGCAAAATTGTAAACATATGAGTTAATTCGGAAGACATTTTCTCATTTTTCATATCTTTAAAATTAATTGAAAATTTGAAGTAAAAAATATTACCTAAGTATTGGGAGATTATTCTACTATACATAGAAGTAAAACATAGGACAACAATAACACAAAAAGTGAGGGAAGTGGAACTATACTCCTTTAAGTTTCCTAAATTACATATGAAGTGATAAGTTAAAGACGCATACTTAGAAAAAAAAATTTTTTATGTTTTTATTTTATTTTTGAGAGAGAGAGAGAGCAAGCGGGAGAGGGGCAGAGAGAGAGGGAGATGCAGAATCCAAAGCAGGCTCCAGAGTTTGAGCTGTCAACACAGAGCCTAACATGGGACTCGAACTCACAAACCATGAAATAGTGACCTGAGTCAAAATTCAGATGCTTAATTGAGCCACCCAGGTGCCCCAGCTAAAGATGCATATTTTAAACTATTTAGCAATCACTAAACAATAAAGCAAAGAGGAATAGCTGATATACCAACAAATAATAATAATAAAAAGACTACCAAAAAGTTCAAAAGCAGTCAGAAAGGGATAAAAAATAAACAAAAAAGATACAGCATGATGAACTTAAACCTAACCATATTGTTATGTTAAATGTAAATGTACTAAAATTCTCAATCGAAAGGCAGTGTTTTTTGTGGGGTTTTTTTTGAAGTTTTATTTTAATTCCAGTTAGTAACATACAGTGTTATATTAGCTTCAGGCATACAATATAGTGATTCAAAAATTTCATATATTACCTGGTGTTCACTACAACAAGTGCACTTCTTAATTCCTATCACCTATTTAACTCATCTCCTCAGCCCCTCCCCTCTGGTAACCATCTGTTTGTTCTCTGTAGTGAAGAGTCTGTTTCTTCATTTGTCTCTCTCTCTCTCTCTTTTCCCTTTGCTGATTTTGTTTCTTAAATTCCACATAAGAGTGAAACCATATGGTATTTGTCTTTCTCTGACTGACTTATTTTGCTCAGCATTAAAGTCTCTATCTCCACCCATTTCATTGAAAATGGAAAGATCACAATTCTTTTTTACAGCTGAATAATATTCCATTATCTATCTATCATTATATATATATATATATATATATATTATACACACACACACACACACACACACACACATATATGTCATCTTCTTTATCCATTCGTCAACTGAAGAAGACTTAAAAATTAACAACACCTGGGCTGCTTCCATATTCTATATCTTGGATATTGTATACATAATTCTGCTATAAACATAGGGGTGTGTGTATCCCTTTAAGTTAGAGTTTTTGTATTCTTTGGGTAAATCCCCAGTAGTGTGATTGCTGGATTGTAGGATAGTTCCATTTTTAACTTTTTGAAGAATCTCCATACTGTTTTCCATAATGGCTGTACCAGTTTGCATTCCCATCCACAGTACAAGAAGGTTCCTTTTTCTCCACATCCTCACCAACACCTGTTGTTTTTTGTGTTGTTGATTTTAGCCATTCTGACAGGTGTGAGGTGATATCTCATTGTAGTTTTAATTTGCATTTCCCTGACTGTAAGTGAGGATAAACTCTTTTCATGTATCTGTTGGTCATCTATATGTCTTCTTTGGTCTTTTTTTTAATATGAAATATATTGTCAAGTTGGTTTCCATACAACACCCAGTGCTCATTCCAACAGGTGCCCTCCTCAATGCCCATCACCCACTTTCCCCTCCCTCCCAACCCCCATCAACCCTCAGTTTATTCTCAGTTTTTAAGAGTCTCTTATGGTTTGGCTTCCTTCCTAACTTTTTTTTTCCTTCCCCTCTCCCATGGTCTTCTGTTAAATTTCTCAGGATCCACATAAGAGTGAAAATATATGGTATCTGTCTTTCTCTGTGTGACTTATTTCACTTAGCATAACACTCTCTAATTCCATCCATGTCACTCACTCTCTCTCTTGCTCTCCCTCTCTCTCTCTCTTCCTCTCAAGATTTCATTCTTTCTCATTGCCAAGTAGTATTCCACTGTGTATATAAACCACAATTTCTTTATCCATTCATCAGTTGATGGACATTTAGGCTCTTTCCATAATTTGGCTATTGTTGAAAGTGCTGCTATAAACATTGGGGTACAAGTGCCCCTATGCATCAGCACTCCTGTATTCCTTGGGTAAATTCCTAGCAGTGCTATTGCTAGGTCATAGGGTAGATCTATTTTTAATTTTTTGAGAAACCTCCACACTGTTTTCCAGAGTGGGTGCACCAGTTTGCATTCCAACCAACAGTGCAAGAGGGTTCCCGTTTCTACACATCCTCTCCAGCTAGATGTCTTCTTTGAAGAAAAGTCTGTTTATGTTTTCTGCCCATTTTTTAATTGGATTATTTGTTTTTTGGGTGTTGAGTTGTACAAGTTCTTTATATATTTTGGATATTAATCCTTTATTGGATATGCCATTTGCAAATTTCTTCTTGCATTCCATAAGTTGCCTTTGTAGTTTTGTTGGTTGTTTTCTTCGTTGTGCAGAAACTTTTTATTTCGATAAAGTCCCAATAGTTTATTTTTGCTTTTGTTTCCCTTGCCTCACAAGACATACCTAGAAAAATTTTCTATGGCCAATGTCAAAGAGGTTCCTACCTTTCTCTTCTAGGATTTTTATGGTTTTAGGTCTCACATTTAGGTCTTTAATCCATTTTGAATTTATTTTTGTGTATGGTGTAATAAAGTGGTCTAGTTTCTTTCTTTTGCATGTTGCTGTCCAGTTTTCTCAACACTATTTGTTGAAGAGACTGTCCTTTTCCATTGGATATTCTTTCCTGCTTTGTTTAAAATTAATAGACCATACACTTGTGGGTTCATTTTTGGGTTTTCTATTCTTTTCTATTGATCTATATGTCTATTTCTGAGCGAGTACCATACTGTTTTGATCAATATATCTTTGTAATATAACTTGAAGTCCAGAATTGTGATGCCTCCAACTTTGTTTTTCTTTTTCATGATTGCTTTGGCTATTTGGGATCTTTTGTAGTTCCATACAAATTTTAGAGTTGTTTGTTCTAATTCTGTGAAAAATGCTATTGGTATTTGGATAGGAATTTCATTAAATATGTAGATTGTTGTGGGTAGTATAAACATTTTAACAATATTTGTTCTTCCAATCCATAAGCATAGAATGTCTTTCTATTTCTTTGTATTATCTTTAATTTTTTAAATGTGTTTTATAGTTTTCAGAGTATATGTTTTTCCCCTCTTCTGTTAGGTTTATTCCTAGATATCTTATTATTTTTGGTACAATTGTAAATAGGATTGTTTCCTTCATTTCTTTTTCTGTTTCTTCATTACTGGTGATAGACATGCAGCAGATATCTATACATTGATTTTGTACCCTATGACTTTTCTGAATTAATTTATCAGTTCCAGAAGTTTTTTGGTGCTGTCTTTTGGGTTTTCTATATAGAATATCATGTCATCTGCAAATAGTGAAAGTTTTACTGCTTCCTTACTGATACGGATGCTTTTTATTTATTTTTCTTGTCTGGTTGCTGTGGATAGGACCGCCAGTACTATGTTGAATAGAAGAGGTGATGGTGGGTATCTTTGTCTTATTCCTGACCTTAGGGGGAAAGCTCTGTTTTCCCCATAAAGGATGATGTTAGCTGTGGGTTATTCATATATGGCCTTTATCATGTTGGGTGTTTCCTCTAAACTTATTTTGTTGAGGGTTTTTAACATGAATGGATGTTACTCTTTGTCAAATGCTTTTTCTGCATCTATTAAAATGATCATATGGTTCTTCTTTTTTAAATTTTTTTTAATGTTTATTTTTGAGACAGAGACACAGAGTTTGAGTGGGGGAGGGACAGAGAGAGAGGGAGACACAGAATCTGAAACAGGTTCCAGGCTCTGAGCTGTCAGCACAGAGCCTGATGTAGGGCTCGAACTCACGGACCGAGAGATCATGACCTGAGCCGAAGTCAGACACTTAACCAACTGAGCCACCCAGGTGTCCCTTGGGATCATGTGGTTCTTATCCTTTCCCTTATTGATGTAATGTATCACACTGATTGATTTGTGAATATTGAACCACCCTTAAAACCCAGGAATAAATCCCACTTGATCATGGTGAATGATTTTTTTAATGTATTGTTGGATTTGGTTTGTTAGTATTTTATTGAGGATTTTTGCCTTTACATTCATCAGGGATATTGGCCTGTAGTTCTTTTTTTTGTTTAATGGTGTCTTTATCCAGTTTTGGAGTCAAGGTAGCACTGGCCTCATAGAATGAATTTGGATGTTTTCCTTCCTCTTCTATTTTTTGGACTAGTTTGAGAAGAATGGGTACTGACTCTTCTTTAAATGTTTGTTTGGGGACCTGGGTAGCTCAGTTGGTTAAGCATCTGACTCTTGATTTTGGCTCAGGTCATGATCTCATGGTTCATGAGATCAAGCCCCACATTGGGCTCCATGCTCATGGCATGGAGCCTGCTTGGGATTCTCTCTCTTCCTCTTTCTGTCCCTCTCCTGTGCTCTTTCTGTCTGTCTCTGTTTCAAAATAAATAAACACTTTAAAAAATTAGATGTTTGGTGGAATTCATCTGTGAAGCCATCTATCTGGCTTTGGACTTTTGTTTGTTGGGAGGAAAGGCAATGGCTTTAAACCAAAAAATCAAGACCCAACTATATACTGTCTATTAGAAACTCACATAAAATATAAAGACACAGGTAGATTTAAAGTGAAAAGATATTAAATGATGTGTCATGAAAACATTAATAATAAGAAAACTAGTGCTTATATCACATAAATTAGACGAGATATAATACCATAAATAAAGAAGGACATTTCATGATAATCAATGAGTCAGTTCATAAAGGAAACTTAATAATCCTAGGGGCCCCTGGGTGGCTCAGTTAAATGTCCAACTTTTGGCTCAGGTCATGATCCCACCGTTCATGAATTGAAGCACTACGTCAGGCTCTGTGCTGACAGCTCAGAGCCTAGGGCCTGCTTTAGATTCTGTGTCTTCTTCTCTCTCTGCCCCTCCCCTACTCTCTCTCTCTCTCTCTCTCTCTCTCTCTCAAAAATAAATAAACATTAAAGAAAATAATAATAATCCTAATATGAGTGTAATTGATTTCAGAACTTTAAAATGTATGAAGCAAAAACTGACAACTGAAATAGACCAATCAACAATTACTGGGGATTTCAACACTCCTCTCTCAGTAATTAAACAACAGGAAGACTAAAAATCAGTGTGGAAATAGAAAACGTGAACAACACTATCAACCAACTTAATATATATGATGTATATTAACATATATAATATTACATTCAACAGAGGTACAATGCATACTCAGTAAGTGAACACAGGATCACTGAAACAGAATATATTCTGGGTCATCAATGAAGTCTCAATATAACTAAAATTATTGAAATGATATGTTCTTTGACCACAATGAAATAAATTAGAAATTAATAACAGGAAAAATAGTCCCATATATGTTAGAGAAATTGAATTTGAAATAAAAAACCTCTCAACAAAGAAAATCCCCAGCCCAATTTGTTTCCAGGCTGAATTTTATCAAATGTTTAAAAGAAAAACAATAAAAGTCTTACACAAACTCTTTAGTGATGAGAGAACATCTCCCTACATATTGTAGGAGGCTAGATTTGGTCTGTTACCAAAACCAAAATCATTATAAGAAAAGAAATTAAAGTCTGACATTCCCCATGAACATAAACAAAAAGTTTCTTAACCAATTATTAATATAATCCAGTAACTTTTAAAAAAGATAATACTTCATGACCAATTGGGGGTATATTTCAAGAATTACAAGGTTAATTTAACTTTTGAAATATCAATCAGTATAATTTACCATATTAACAGAAAAAAAAGACATACAGAGGATAATTTGAAAAGAAATTCAATATCCACTCATGATGATAACTCTCAGGAGGTTAAGAGTAGAGTAACTCTCAGGAATTAAGTCAACTTCTTCCATCTGATAAAGGGCATCTACAAAAAAATTACTGCTAAAATTATAACGATGGTAAAAGAATAAATATTTTCCAGGGTACATAGGTGGTTCATTTGGTTAAGTGACAAACTCTTGGTTTGGATCAGGTCATGATCTCATGGTTTGTGAGATCGAGCCCCACATTGGGGTCTGTGCTGACAGCATGAGGCCCACTTGAGATTCTCTCTCTGCCTGACTCCCCCTTGGGTGCATGCTTTCTCTCTCTCTCTCTCTCTCTCTCTCTCTCTCAAAATCAGTCAATCAATCCATCCATCCAACCTTTCCCCCATCAGGAGCATGACAAGAATGTACATTCTCACCATTTCTATTCAGCACTGTATTGAAGATCCCAGACATGCAATAAGGCAAGAAAAATGAATTAAGGTCATTAATATTGGATAGGGAGTAAAAAAAAAAGTCTTTATTTGAATGACTGTGTATGTAGAAATCATAAGGAATGAAAAAAAGTTACAAATTGTTTTATTGAGATTTCAAAACACAAAGAAAATTACAAAAACTAATCATATTCCTCTATACTAATAGTAAAGAAATTAATTAAATATGAAATTAAAATAATATTATTAATGATAGAATCCAAAATGTTAAATACTTAAAATATGTTTTACAAAATAGATTCATTGCTTACTGAAAACTGTAAAAAAAATTCAAGAGAAATCGAAGAAGGCCTAAGTAAATGGGGAGATATATCATGGTCATGAATTGGAAGACAATATTGTCAAGATGTCATTCTTCCCAAATGAATTTTTGGATACAATGCAATCCCAATCAAAACCCCAGATAGAAGGCTTTCTCCTTTTTTGTAGACATTAAATATCTGGTTCTAAAGTTTATCAAAAATTCAGAAAAAACCTGTACCAGCTAAAGCAGTTTTGTAAAAGGAGAGCAAACCTGGAGGACACCTCCTGATTTCAAGATTTATTATAAAGCTAATCAGGAAAGTGTGGCATTGCCATATGTTTAAACATAGAAATAGGTCAATGAGCCAGAATAAAAAGTCCAAAAATGGATCCAAATTTTATGGCAAATTGTTTTCGACCAAGTTACCAAAGAAATTCAACAGAGAAAGGATAGTCTCTTCATTTCTAATTTTATCATATACAAAATTAATGCAAAATAAACCATAGACTAAATTATAAAGGCTAAAACTAAGAGAGTTCTAAAGAATCATAAAAGTCTTTGCAACCTTACAGTAGGCAAAGATTTCTCAGAAAAGTCACACTAATCATAGAGAAATTGTACTTCATCAAATTAAAAAAATCGTCTTTGAAATACATCATTAAGAAACTTAAAAGGCAAGCCACATACCGGGAGAAAATACTTTCAGTGCAAAGGACTTATATTTTGGATATAAGGAATTCTTACAGCCCAAAATAAGACAAACAATCTAACTTTTTAAATAGCCAAAATATTTGGTGGGAGGGAATGCATCACATAAGAAGTTACATAAGTCGGGGCGCCTGGGTGGCTAGTAGGTTAAGCGGCCGACTTCGGCTCAGGTCATGATCTCACGGTCTGTGAGTTCGAGCCCCGCGTCGGGCTCTGTGCTGACCGCTCGGAGCCTGGAGCCTGTTTCAGATTCTGTGTCTCCCTCTCTCTGACCCTCCCCTGTTCATGCTCTGTCTCTACCTGTCTCAAAAATAAATAAAATGTTTAAAAAAAAAAAAAAAAAAGAAGTTACATAAGTGGCCAATAAGTACATGAAAAGATACTCAATGTTAGTGGTGAAATAAAAATGAAAGCCACCAGATACGATTTCATATTTATTGATGCTATAATTAAAGAGACTGACAATACCAAATCTGGGCTAGGAAATGTAGCAAATCAACTCTCATATTTTGTTGATGGAAGTATAAAAATGTACAATCACTTCATAAAGATGTTCAGCAATTTCTTACGAAGTTAAACATACACTTTTCATAGTACCCAGTCATTCCACCTAAGTATTTACTTACAAAAAACTTGTGCATGAATGTTCTTAGAAACTTAATTCATAATACCCAAAAATTTGAACCCCAAATGTTCTTCAAATGCTGCATGAATAAACAAATTGTGGTATGTCCACATGATGAAATACCACTCAACCATAAAAAGGAAAAGTATTGATATAAAAAAAACAACGTGGAAGAATCCAGAAAACCTTATGATGAGTGAAAGAAGCCAATTACAAAAGAGGGCAAAATGTGATTCCACACATGTGAAATTCTGAAATAGGGAAAACTAATTTAGAGTGACTGAAAGAATGTTACAGTTGCCTGGGTGCAGGGAAGGAGAATTATTACTATAGAGGGAGACAAGGGAACTATTTAGGGTGATGGAAATGTTCTGTATCTCGATTGTGGTGGTGGTTACTCAGGTGCACATATTTGTCAAAACTCACCAAACCATACACTCAAATATGTGTATTTAATTGCATTTCAATAAGGTGGCTTAAAAAAAAATGTCAGCCCACCATCTCAGCAAGGTGTTTAGAGGTCCAAGGTGAAGAATAAATTGTTCTCCTTATCCCTTCTTATTGCTAAGAAAGATGACCACCCCCACAAATGCTTCAGAACTGGTAAATCTCATAATTCTCTCATTCTCCCATTCTCCCGTCCGGACTTTAATTTTCCAGCTTGTCTCACAATTGTATGAAGTCTGATTCCTACAATAAATCCCTTATTTTATAACACTCAGTGTTGCCCTACTTCTCAGAATGATTTCCTAGACAGAAACAATGCTTATGTCACACATGGGAAAATATACAAAATTCTGAATCAATGAACTAGTCACTGTGCTTCCAGGAACTAAACATCAGAACTCACAACCATGGTCTAAGGAGCCTTCAATTACCCACTATCGTTGGCTTCTATTGCTTATAGAAAATTGCCACAAACTTAGTGGCTTAAGACAATACAGGTTATTATTTTACAGCTTCCGTAGCGCAGGATTCTGGCACATTTTAGCTGGGTCCTCTGCTCAGAGTCCCATAGGGCTGAAATCAAGGTGTCAGCTGGGACTGGGATCTCATCTGAGGCTCAAGTTCCTCTTCTGAGCTCACTGGTTGTTTGCCAAATCAAATTCATTGCCGTTGTGAGACTAAGATCCCTTCTGTCTCGCTGGCTGTTAGCTGGGGACTGCTCTCAGACTCCAGAGGCCACCCTTGGTTTCCTGTCACATGGCTCTCTCTACAACATGGCAAGTGCTTCTCCAAGGCCAGCAGGCAAGCTTTCCTCTTGCTTCAAATCTCTGAATCCAGTTTACTAAGGAGTCTTAAGCAATGTCACATTATTACAGGAATGACATCTGACTACTTTTGCATATAATATAGTCTAATCAAGGAAATGACTATTGCATCATCTTCACAGGTCCTGCCCATACTCATTGTATTTAGACTCACCATTTAGTCCACCATGTAATAATACAAAGGATATAGGCCTTGGAAGACGGATAGAATTTGGATAGAAGAAGAGAAAAGGGAAAAGAATTTCAAGCAAGGGAATATAGGGCTATATGTTGTAGGACTGACAGAAGGGTGAAGTTGGCATAGGAAAGCTACAAGTCAAAGAAGTAGGACATTTGTGCTACAGACCCTGGGAAGCAGAGTGATTAGAACACAGAGTCAGATCCTAAGGGTTTTTACCACTCTACTGGGAAACGTGGGCTTCAACAAATAGGCAGAAGAGAAATGATGAGCGGATTTTTAGTAGAGAGAATGACAAAATGAAAGCTATATTTTAGAATGATAAGGCACGTAAATACATTCAGAAATCACTTGTAGAACTAGACACCATCTGATTCAGGCATGAGGTGGTAGGCCTTTAGCTAACTGTGGGAATAGGAAAGAGGAATATGAAAGACTATTAAAAATTTGTGAGACTTTTGCCTCTTCTATATATAATCTTTCCTAACCCACATTATCCTTGATTTTATAACCTTCCTTATGTCCACTTTTAATTTTACCTTCTAAGAACCAGTGTCTGCTATGCCAGTTGGATATTTAACAATAAATAGTGATTATTATAATTAATAATAATAATAAATAAAAATGCTTTCCACTTGGGCACTGGTAGATACTATTTTTACCTTCATTGTACTGGTGAGAAACAGAAGGATAAAAGGTGACCAACTCAAGTAATCTAGTTAGTATTAAAGTTCTAATTTGAATTCAGGCCTTTCCCCCTGCTATACACCATGATATACTGTTTCCGCAAACTATAAAGTTTGCTGTTTGTGTATACAAAGTAGTTTAAAGACTGGTTTTACTTATGATAGCTACAATTTCATATTCATTTTTCTTTTTAGATTTTTTAATGTTTATTTATTTTTGAGAGAGACAGAGACAGAGTGCAAGAGGGAAAGAGGCAGAGAGAGAGGGAGACACAGAACTTGAAGCAGGCTCAGGCTGTGAGCTGTCAGCACAGAGCCCAATGCGAGGCTTGAACTCATAGACTGCAAGATCATGACCTGAACTGAAGTCAGATGCTCAACCGACTGAACCACCTGGGTGCCACTCATATTCATTTGTCTTGAGAAAAAGTCTGATCCATAGCATTCCATCCAAAGGAGGATCAAAAGCATGGAGCAGTATCTACTAATTAAATTGAGATAGAGGATGGAAATAATTATCCTCATGATTAAACCTATCTTGATTATATTACAGAAGTTTATGAGATAATGTTCATAAAATACCAAGTAGGATGCCTGGCCTATAAGCAGTCACTCAACATATATCAGTTCTCCTTCCTCCTTTTCCCTCTTTTTATTCTCTTCCACCTGGTTACACTTTTCCTATGCTAATAAATCAAAATATAGGGATCATTTAGTTTAATGCTGTTTTAAGGAAAACTACATGTCATTTGAGGAGAAAGGAGAAGCAATAAGTATATGAAATTCACAAACCCCCAGAGACTGCCAGAAAGCAACCACAAGATTATATATATATATATATATATATATATATATATATATATATATATATATTAGGAAAAAAGGGGTGAGCTGGCAAGGATGATGTTTGGGGGAACCGAAAGCTTATAGCAAGAAAGAGAAATGCATGGGCTCACCATCTATAACCTTTCATGATGACCTCAAAGTATGAAACACTGTGGTTTGATTTGCCCGGATAATTGCTTGAGTTCTGTGTTTGGGGTGCCAGAGGACAAACACTTGTGGTTGTGTTGCAGACTGAACTGCCCTTTGGAAACTGACTTTTCTCCCTGACTGAACTTTGTAGCAGCAGGTCATTCCCAACCGCAGCTGGAGACCCCTCTGCTCTCTCACTAGCCAACAAGTACAGACTTAGCCTCCCGGCCACATAAATCCAGGCATGTATCAGTTCATCTCCAAACACCCAGCATGTCTGCTCTATCAATTAAAAAGCATTAGGCAAGTGAGCTACTAGAAAGTTCAGCATGATTAGTAGCTACTGTGCATTTTCATATCCACTTTTATCATCTCCATTATTTCAGCTAAAACCTCAGGTTATTAGTTTTATTAAAAGAAGGGGGAGGGGAGAAGATGAAAAAAAAATCACAAACATGCTTCCCAGACAGGTTAATACAAGCTCTTCCTCAGCTCTCTAGTCTAGACCTAAGGAACATTCCCAGAGTGAGAGCAAAGAAATTTTGGGTTGTATGGAAAATTTGACTCAACCCAAAAAGCCAGCCAACACCACAAAATGGATTGGAGTCAAATCAGATAAATAGAAAAAGAAAAGAATACAAAATATTTTTTAATGACAGTATCAAAAAGGTTAAAAAACTTAACAAGAACCTGATTGCAGACGTACAGACTAGAGTTTAGCTTCACTTTAACAAGGTGCTTTTAAGTATCGATTTAATGATGTTTCCTCTCCTATACCCATAGAAATGTAATTAAATGGTGACAAACATATACATTCCTCTTGGGTTTGGTTTCTGTAACTACCAAAAATAATGTTTGAGAAATCATCCAAACCTCCCAGTGTATTATTCATGTAAACCTAGATATCTCACAAAAACAAAACATACAAGACCCAAGTGCCAGTTAGCATGTGAAAATATCCAGCAACAGTCTGTTTTTACTTCTTTGATAAACTGTATTGTCTTTTTGTTGTAATGGAAAAGGATTAGTAAGGCTTACCAAATAAACAGCAACTTCCTTAGAGAAACTGACCCTTGTATTTTATAAAAACCAAGAAATCAATCCTAAAAAGAACATGGGGGTCTTTGACAGACTAATGGAGGGCAAACTTCAAGGTCTATAACCATGAAAAGATCTGGGTCAGATGAGGATTTGGGCTAGTGATACATTTTGATACTTTCTATTTTAAGCACCCCAAAATGTAAATGCTCATTCACAACTTATCCAAGTTTTTCTGAAAATCTTTAATCTGCAAAACTGTGTTCTTCCAGGACTTTATGCCTGTGTTTGGTCTGGAAATGATAACATTTATAATAGTATATCTTAAAATGCAGAGGTGTGCCCAAAGGAAAAAAATAATAATAACAATTAATAATTAAATTCAAACCTCCAAAAACATTTGTTTGGTTTATTGAGTGCTCTGGGTGAACGCTCAAAGGTGGGGGTGGGGGTGGGGGGGCGTGGCGAGACGCATTTTGTAAAGTCCAAATAAGTTCTTTCCTTTGCCAAAGCAAGGTTGGTATTTTCCAAACAAAATTTTTACTATATACTGAAAGGAAAAGAGGTAAAGGTGAGCACCATTTAGAATTTAACTTTTGGGATTGGGAAGGAATTTAAAGCACTCAAGAAGCAGAATTTAGACATTTCAAATACATGTCAGCTCTGGCACTGTCTGAGGTAATATCACCTATTTGATTTAAGACCAAAACCTGAATTATCAAGCAGTATTGCCTTTTTCAGAAGAGGGTATTTGAAACAGCTTCTCTGTATCACTCTATGAGTAACCTGCTTTCTTGACCACTAAAATCTGGTCTGAGCTCCTGAAATTGACATCCCAATACATTAAACCAGATAACCTGTAATTGAGGCCAACACAAGGTTATCATTAGGTGATAAGCCTTCAACCTTATTTTCTTCCATCATTCATGATGAGGAAGTTGTTGCTTCCGAGATAATTAAAGGTCGGCAGATTTATAAGTAGGTTTGCTTTGCCATTTCTTTCTTCATATGGTTTCTTTTCAGTTTCTTTTCCCTTAATAACTGGCTTAACTCTTTTATATAATAAAAAAGGTCAGATAGTCTCCCCACAAAGTGCTCATAAAAGCTGGCAGCCTATCCTTCTGTGATTAGCCATCATTTAGCTAAGCAGAAGTGTCGGAGCATGTAGAACAAAGAGGCAACAGAGCATTTCTAGAAGCACATCAGTATGAATGCAAAGAGGGGAACTAAAAGACAAGGCGTGGGGGAAGACACACTGCATAGAAACAGCAGCATGATTGCTTCTGAGGTAGGCAGCAGGCTTCCATGCAATAACATGAGACTATCCTGAACAAATGAATGCAGTGGTGAGGGTACAAACATGGGTCAGGTGTAGACATATGTAAAGGACAGACCAGGATTATGGCTTATCCACTCCTAGTTTTCAAGATCAATGATCAATTCACAGCAGCCAACTAACTCTTTTTTTTTTTTAATACTTTAAAGGTTTATTTATTTTTGAGAGAAACAGAGAGAGACACAGCACGAGCAGGGGAAGAGCAGAGAGAGATTGGGAAACACAGAATCCAAAGCAGGCTACAGGTTCTGAGCTGTCAGCACAGAGCCCGATGCAGGGCTCGAACCCATGAGCTGCAAGATCATGACCTGAGCCGAAGTTGGACCCTTAACCAACTGAGCCACCCAGGTGCCCCTGCAGCCAACTCTCAAGAAGACCAGTACAAATGCAAAACCCATAGTCATTAGAAATGTATGGACACATTCCAGTTACCCGTGCATCTTTATTACATACTATTGGGTAGAATTGTAAGACATTGCTGATGTTTGACCATTTTTGACCTACAAAATAGGCCATTTCATATGATTCTTTCTATGTTTATAAATAGAATGGTGTAAAGATTTTCTCTGAACTTGAAAACTCAGTCTAATCCAGTGAATTTTTCGGATTCAGTGCATTTAAAAGCCAAACACTAAATTATTTGTATTTCTCCTACACCTGGAGTATCTCCATCTCTTGCCCATTTTCATGGGTATCAAGTATTTCATAGATATCTGGTCCCACATGACAAATTGTGGGAATATTTAACTCTCAACTTAGTTATGAAATCAAGGATGCAATTTTTGGATAAGACAGTAAACTCCACACAGGAGTTTAGACCTTGTTCTATGGCTAAATCCTCCATATCTTGTCTTAGCCAATTTGCCAGCAAATTCTTTCTAAGAAAGACTGGAGGGAAAAACTGCTCAGCTCTGAAACAGAAATTACTAATATCCTCCTAATGTGAGGGAAATTTGATTTATTCAGCAACATCTTACCAGACAACTGAGAGAAGAGTACAAATTTCAGAGTAGACGACTTCATGGGAGCTGTCTGGGCCTCAGCACCTCTATGAGAGGTTAGGTCACATGAACTAGGGATCCCTTTCTTGCTCTAAATTCTGTTTTTCACTTTGTATTTATGGTTGTCAATGCTCATGGAATTGTTAGGGTGGCCTAATGAGTCAATATAAGGCTTGCTTTAATCTGCCTGACTTTGCCCCAAACCTTTAAAAGCACACAAATATGAACCAATGAACCTAAATTATAGTATACTGTACATTTGCTTAAGAAACTTCCTATTATCGCCACCTTTATATAAATGGTTGCTCACTGGTATAAGTAGGAGACAAACCACTTAATAACTTCCAGGCCAGTGTACTTTTGCCCAACTTCAAAATAAAGTTGTTATTCTCCTTTCAACAAAAGTTTAGGATATGTCAAGCTTACTAAAAATGAGTTGCCAGAAAGAGAAAAATAAAAGGCTATATCATCAATATACTAACAATGTCAGATCAAATAGTTCCAAATATTTTATTTTCTACCATATGCCTTCATATGAGTCCATCTCAATGAATACTTGGGTTTGGGTGGCCAGAGAGCTACCATAAAGATGTTTCTATTCTGAGACTCCATGAAGATTTTTTTTTTAAGAATAAAGAATTTCATAGTAACTTTAAGGTAATATTCTCAGGGGGAAAAATCCAAATTTCTGTACTATAAATTGCCAAGAACTGAGATCAAGTCTTGATTTCTCCACCGATATGCTCTGGAGCTGGAAACAAATCCATCTCTCCCTCCCTCAAGGTCTTGAAATTAATGTTTTATCTGGAGCACCTATGTCATAGTAATCAAGGTTTCCCAAGAAGAAAGTGGAATTATATGGCATCTTAGATTCCTTCCAAAGGTGGTGTCACTGTTTCTTTCTCCTTAATTACTTGATGATATTGCCAACTTCTCCCCAAGGCATCATATTTATTCCAGCCAATTCTTATTTAGAAAGCTCACATTACAATGGTCCTGTACACTTTATCTGGATTGGCAAATTTAAGCCCCCATCCACTAATTTATGTTTTATTAAAACTGATTCAGTTGAGGGAGCATATCTAAAAGTACTGCAATGAAATTCCTTGAAGGCAAACTGAAAATTAAAGGCTATATCAAATCCCATTTATAAGAGTAAATACATGTGTGTCTGTGTGTGGATAAGGAGTCTGCACATGGTTGCACAAAGGCAGGGAGGTAACCACGGTGTGAATAAGAAATACCCTCCATGGCCAGTGTGCTGAGCAGGCTAACTTTATTCTAAAAGAATGTGTTTAGTGATGAGTCTAAAGTGGCCAGTGCTAAGGTAAAGCTCATGCCAACATACAGCCAGCTGTTCCATTTCCTGACTCACTGACAACTTATTATAATGAAGCCAAGAAGTGTTTGTCTCACTCTTTGTAGGTTTGAAAGATGTGTTTAAGCTAGATAAGGAGAACCAGTACTGCAAGATAAAAGAACCTGGCAATCAGGTAAAAAGGTGGGCAAGCATTCTTAAAAAGGAGAAAGGATGAATGTGAAAAGGAAAGAAAAGAATTCCAGAAGCATTAAGGAGTGCAACGGGAATATAAGGAAAGTAGATGTGAGCAAAAATGAGAATGGAAAAGTGAATTACTAAGGAAAGAAAATGGTGATACAGGGAAAGATTAACAAATGAAAACAACTCTACTTTCTAAGCCTAAAGATCAAACACTGCTGTTGGTTACTGTACATAGCAATTCTAAAACACAAAAACAACAACAAAAACAAAAAAACAAAATACCCCTCAATGTTCAAATTGGCTATTTTACTTAATCATTTTTCCCCACAATATCAAAAGAGCAACTCATTACTTAACAGAGACTATTACTGACACTGTTATGTCTGGCTTAGTAGGGATGTTTACTTTTGTAAGACATGAACATTATCCTAGATGAGCAACAGAGCATCTTATAGAAACTTCCAGACTTGGGAGCTCAGGACCAAAGTGAATCACTGTCACTCTCCATTGTTTTGGCCTTGAATTCCTACTTCCTTGCCAAGAATGGTGGATGTGATGCTCTATTTCAGGATTTGCTTTAGCCAGAATGCTTCCTTAATTAGCAAACAAGTGCAGTGACCCAGAGCTAGCTCCCTGAGAACCACCAACTAAACAGTGTGATTTAAAGGCAAAAAAAAGTTCCAACCACCAAAAACGTTCTTTACTGGTTCTGCCATGATGCTATAAGGCACTGACAGCTAGAAGGTTTTGTTGAAATAAGGCAAGAGAAAAGGAAACACATAAAGCCATCATTGTTCATTATCTCATCAGAACATATTAGTTCAGCAGTATAGGTGGCTGTCACCTAGAAGACTGGGGGGGTATTTGACAATACATTTCATATTCAAAAAAATAATAAATAAAAAAAGAAGAAGACTAGGGGGATGAGAGCAGAGCTGGATAGGTTTACTTGCGTGCGTGTGTGCATGCATGTGAGAGAGAGAGAGAATAATGGGAAGGTCTACAGAGGGTTGCTACTAGAGAGGGCTGGCTTGTGGGGATGGGGGAGGAACAATTGGAAGGAGAGGCTATGAGGGACTGAACGAAAGCAGTGATTGGTATGTGGTATGTGGGGGTGGTGTGCACGGGTGCAACATGCATGCCCATGTTCACCCTCCCACCATGTGCAATGCAATCAAGTATCTGAGTATTTGTGGGATGGGGAAAGGAGGCAACATATACCAAGCCCAGAACAGGCTCCACTATGTTTAAAGAATGCTCACAGGTAACTCTCATCTTTTTATAAGCCACCACAAATGCCAGTTTCATCACAATGCCAGGCCACAATGCTTAATCCAGGTCATTTTGACAGCACAGACCTAGAGGCATTGTCCACCACAATCTCTTTTAGAAGTTTCTTTAAATAAATGGAGATGAACTTTGCTCTGTCAGTAAGACACACTTTGTATGAAACAGTGACAGTGGCTCACAGCATACCTCATAAATTATCATGGCTCTGGTTCAATATTTATGAAGGCTGTGCTGGGGTCTTTGCTACCATTTTTCTAGCAGTTTCATAGATTATCTTTGTGATATAATTACTTCATTTTGCAGAGGAAGAAATTAAAGGAAAAAAAAAAAAAAAAAACTTGCCCAGACTGCTCAGGAAGCTTAGGTCTTGGGTATAAATCAGGACTTCTTACTGAGAACTCTGAGTCTCATTGTCACAGAGATCATAATGAATGCTGAAGAGTTTTTAATTTAACTCTGAACATTGTGACTTCACTCAGATGTCATAAAAACAGGAGTAATTATTAAGAGTTTGTCTCTGTATGATTCTCCTGTTTTCTGTCCTTGGGGTGGTGACTTGGATCTTGTTTATTGGCAAGAACCAATTGTCACAGTTACCACTATAGTCAAGAAAATGCCATGGAGTGAGGGTAAGGAATGCCAAGCACTGATAATTTGGACCCCAGTTAAACAGAGCTGCCCCTTCTCTCAAATGTTTCCAAGAAGAGATACTGCTTAAGGGGAAAACTCATGGGAACCAAGCAGAATACCTTGCCTTATTTATGTGGTGTAAAGAAGGAGAAGATGAGGTTGTCTGAGTGGCTGCATTTACCTAATATTTAGGAGTTTATCTCAAATGAACTGAGTTTATCTCAGATCCTAAATAATTTTTGGAATACACATCTCTAGTGTGTCTAATTGCTCAAATCTTTACATATGGGCCTAATTTTTAGTTAAAGAGACAGCTGGAGTGTTGTATACAGCTTGTTAGGCTTTCTTGATAGATAAACTTCTGTACTTTAAAGAAAGAGGTACCCTTAGGGGCACCTGGTGGCTCAGTCATTAAGCATCTGACTTCAGCTCAGGTCATGATCTCACAGTTTGTGAGTTCAAGTCTGTGCTGACAGCTTAGAGCCTGGAGACTGCTTCAGATTCTGTGTTGCCCCCTCTCTCTGCCCCTCCCCCGCTTGTGCGTGTGCGCTCTCTCTCTCTCTCTCTCAAAAATAAATAAACATTAAAAAATTTTTTTAAATAAAGAGGTACCTTTAAATCATTTGACCAATTAAAGGAAGAGTTAAGACAATTAAGTCCTTATAAGCATATGGACTGTCTTGCAGCCTGTTACTGTATTTCAATGCATTGATAGGAACAATTTCCTCTCTTTCTATAAAGACTGCAGAAAATCTGGTTACAGGATAGAGTGAAGGAAGAAATAGGAAATCAGAAAGATTAATAGAGGTAAGGGAGCGAAAGTGTCAATGGTTGAAATTTGTAGCAGGAACTTAGCAAGGAGAAGAATTAGAGTAGTTAAGAGGACAAAAGTAGGAGCACCATACTTTTAAGAGTAATAAAGAGTTTCTTCAAATATATCAAGGTCAAGAATGATAAAGAAAGGCTGAAGAACCATTAACAGAGACTAGACCACTGAATGCTATGCATGATCCTAGACTGGATTCTGATAGTAGAGAAAAGACCATGTAAAGGATACTATTGGGACAATAAAAAAACTGGGAATATGGATAGTAAAGTTTAGTATTAATATTAATTTTCCTGAAGCTGATAACTGTACTATGGTTATATATGTTCTTGTCCTTACATACTGAAATATTTAGGCATAAAGAGGTACAATGCCTCCAACTTGCTTTCAAATAGTTTAGGAGCAAAAATATGGACAGGTATATCAATCAGTCATAAAATCCCACCACCTCTCTCTCTCTCTCTCTCTTTCCCCATATCACGTATAGGTACACACATTTATATCATGTATAGGTAGAGATATGTATGTATGCATGCAGGTATACATGGAGACAGAGAGACAGAGAATGATAAACCAAACAGTTCAAACTACAAATAATCAGTGAATTTGGATAAAGGGTATATATGAATTTCTTGTCCTATTTCTTGTAACTTTTCAATATTTTTGAAATTATGACCAAGTAAAAAGTTACAAAATGTTAACACAGAGTAAAGGAACTAACAATTTCTTAAACACACAGCCTATTGTATGCTTAAACACTCCTGAATACCCTGACATCAAAGTTTTCACCCACCCATTAACAGGATATGTACTGAGAGAACCAGGAAAGCAAAGACTCTAGTGTATGCTCTTAAAGTTTCCTGTTGACTTTCAACAGCAATAGCACACCCTGTCATCACTTGAAGCTGCCATTTCTATATCTGAAAAATCTTAAGATTCAAACAAAAATCCTTTCTTCCCAGTCTTAGCCAACTTGACTCACGGTATCGACAGCTACTGAGGGCCAGAAAACAAACGCAAGGAGGAAGTAAGCCTAGAGCTCTCCAGATTGCTCTCTGTAACCCAACTGTCGAAGAGGCCAGGAGAATCCAATCTTTAACAGCTACAGAAGTTCTCATTCTGTGGTGGCACTGCAAGCCTTCACACATTGTGATTTCTCCGAGCAGTTTTGAGGGATTCTCCCAAGCCCTTAGGGACATGATGTTTAATTACCTTCCAGAAAGCCGGTAATGGTATTTTGTGGTCATGAACAGATTACACACATAGGCACAGATACACATTCTCTCACGAAAGTGAGTTTCTAAGGCTGCATGACTCATTGTCTTCTATTCATATAGGTAGCATATTATGTTTGGCTGGAATACAAAAACAGGTAGCTTAACTAGTAGCATGAGCATGTGGCCTTTGTCCATAGCCCAAAGGAGATCACCTGTTGGGCCCTCAGCAGAATTTCCACTCCCTGTCCAAGTCAAAAACATAATTGAAAAAAGATGTCGTTGGTCTCCAGGTGTTTCTTTGCATTGGCCAACTTCTGCCCTCTCCACAGTGTCTCCCAGGAATGAGAGATTTGAAATCGAGTGGCAGTGGTGAGGTTATTGCAAGGAGAGTTGAGTAGGAAATGGTGCCCAACCAGTCAGACTGGAGGTCTTTTTTTGAGGGCACTCAACAGCTCTCAATCTCTTAACAGATTTGCTCCTTTTAAAGAATGTTCATGGCCTCATGAGCCAGAACCAGGCTGGATATAACTGGCATGCCTATCACCTGCCCGGCCTTCCCAGCTTCTCCAGGCTTATCCATATCTACTGGTGCTTTTCAAACCCTTTTAAGATATACTTCTGGGAAGTCTCTACCGATGAAGTTCACTTGAACCTGTCCACTACTCTCCTGTATATTCCCTCCATACTTGAATACAAGTATATCTTTCCTCACAAAACATATATTCTTATAAATTTGAATATAAGTGTAATTTTTTAAGTCAATATATGGTAATCAGGTTTTTGTTACAAGCAGTAGAAATACATTCTGACTTACTTAAGCAAAAAAGGAAATCATTATGGGTATGTATACGTTACATGACATAATCAATAGGAGAACAAAAGGTTGGGAAGAAAAAGGCCAGAATCAAGGAAAACAAGAACTGTGGACGGTTCCACATGAAGAATCTGTGTATGACTCTGCCACTGACATCTCCACCAGGGCCACAGCTGGACAATACTACACTAGACAATAACAACTGCCGCCCTGGGAATAATTTCTAAACTGTTTTTGGTTTTTTTTGTAAGCTTTATTTATTTATTTACTTATTCTGAGAGAGAAAGAGCATGAGCAGGGGAGGGGCAGAGAGAGGAAGAGAGAGAATCCCAAGCAGGCTCTATGCTGTCAGTGAGAAGCCCAATGCGAGGCTCAAACTCACGAGCCGTGAGATCATGACCGGAGCTGAAATCAAGAGTCATGGGCTTAACTGAATGAGCCATGCAGGTGCCCATAAACTGTTTTCTGGTCTTTGCAGCACTCTCTCAAAATTCAGAGTTCCACGTGGGAACATCCAAAAGGCTAACTCTGGGTCTTATGCTTCAACCCTAGGCGTCTATACCCTCACCAGAAAAGATTCAGGTTCTGAGGAACAAAAGCAAGTGCCAGCACATTTAAAAACTTCAAGGGAACTAAAATTGAGAAACACTAATTCTAATTCACTTGCAAACTGAAAAATTTTATTTTTAAATAACCACCCCCTTTGATTGAACTCTTTCATAAACCCAGGTTTTGGGCACCCTAGCTTTATTCACTCAACACCTTCTGCATTTCTTTAATATCCTTTATTCTCCCTCTGTTCACTCTAAAATAGGAAGAGAGTCATTTCAACACTTTGGCCTTAGCTTACTAAAATATTTGAAAAATTTTGTCCGTTTGTCATTATGTCTGTGGGCTAAAGAGCAGGAGTAAATGTATCTCATAGAAACAAAATTAATCGACCCCCTCTTTTATATTTACCTGACAGAGGGTGCAGGATTAACAGGTTTTCTAATGCATCTCTTCCTTTGTCTAGTAGAGGCAGAAGCTGAAGCTGCTCTAATTAAAAGTTCATTTTAAGTCTTAAAGAAAAATGAAAAGCTAATGTATTCCATTGAAGCCTTTGCTGAATATCTCCTTCACATACATATAGGTGAGGCCTCAAAATACTTTAGTCAGTTTTCAAGACTAGTTTTCAAATTACCAAATGAAGGTAAAGACTTTAGGGTGTCTATTTTCTAATTACCTGTCCTCCTTGGGGAGGCATCATGGACACAGTGTGTCTCCCCTAGGACCTCGAACGTGCTTATGGAGTCAATGAGAATTAACTGATTCTCAGTGTCCCAAGTTTCGTCCTGGGTGCATCATGTGTATTATTGCATTGAATCCTTACAATGCTGGAAGGAAAATAACAGTATGCCCTCTCTTCAGATGAATACACTTAAGCTAAATTAAGTAAGTTAACCAAAGTTGCAGAGCAATAAATGAGAAAGTGAAAATTCAGACACATACTGCAGAACCCCCACTCTTTTCATGCATACCATGATGCCTCAGAAGTATCCTTCCTAGAATCTGGACATTGTCCTTGATCTGATCTCAGGCATTTCTCTATAACCTAGAATTTCTATAAAATGTAGAATTTTTTCGTTTACCAGAACGGTCAGTGTGGCCACAGATCCCAAAAACCAGAACAACTGGCACAAATGCCAATTCAGGTCAATTGCAGAAGCGATTGCATTTCTTGCATTCATTCACAAAGCATGTTGTTTTACTTCTATACAGCCGAATATGCTATTCAGGCCCTGAAGAAGTTAGGTTATGCCTTCTAAATGCAACTCGATTTGAAGTCCTAGGTAATTTTTTTCACTTTCTGTTTTCTGATTGGAAAAATATACCCATGATATAATTTAGAAAATATAAAAATGTATAAGAACAAATTAAGTTATCCATAATTGATGGAATGGTTATGATTTGGTTGATCTATCTAAATATAAGAAAAATCACGAGACTTCAGTTCTACACAAATGTTTTTAGTATAGAGCCACACTCGAATTCCTCTAGCCTGTCTCTTTAAGCCCACCAAGGCAAGAAACGATGAGTAAGCCTTTAAGGGCCCAATATCAGAAACATAATATTCACTTAATAATAATTTGATTAGCTAATCTCACCTAATTTGGTCCCTGGCCAGAGAGGCAAAATGACAGCTTTTATGATGAAAGGCTGATATAAATCTAGCAGCGGTGGCAATTGGTTACCCTTTCTTCAGCTGAAGAGGCTGCCAGTGGAAGCCGGCCTAGCCTAACAATTGTTGCCAGGCCTACATTTTTCATCCCATAATGGTAAGAAGAGATGTGTGACTGAGATGGATTCATTCATCCACTCAACAAATATTTATTGAGTGCCTACTATATGCCAGGGTCTGGCAAGTCTTCTAGACGCTAGGGATTTAGCAGTGAGCAAGACAGACAAAACCCTGCTCTTAAAGGAAAACAAATGAGAACTGTTTTCAAAGGTCCAAAGTCCTTGTATCTGAAATTTTCAAATGAACTTCAAGACTTTTTGTGCTTTCTAAATTTACGTCAGGACTAGAGGGATAAACCACCTCAGCATCCTTTTCTGAAAGGCAGTGAAATACTTTCCAGTGAAATACTGTGTTAAGGAAGCATGTTCAAATTAGAGCACATTTAGGTAAAAAGAGGCTCCAGGTTGGAAGGCAGTTTAAACCCCCTCATGCCAAGGTAATGGGTTGGTTGGTTGGGTTTTTCTCCCCCCCCCCCCCCCACTCACCCACTTATGGACTTGGATCAAGAAGATGCCATATCCAACTGAAAAGAAATATCAGAAAGTGTGAGTATTTCCCCCAACAGTCTTAGACACGTGATCTCTTTTTCCATGGAGACTTTCTTCATGCCTTTTATATGTGTGGGCACTTTTAGGCATGTTTTAAGCTGATTTCTGGGTGTAGCACGTTTCTCCCTTGTCCAATGCAACACACCCAAATTACCACATAGAGCTCCTGGCTTGAAAATGTTGGATGCCTTTTTGAAGAAAGATCTCTTTGGCCTTCTAACACTTGGAAGTTAAGGAGCTCTTAATGCCTTTTTTATTTTTCCATGACTGCCAAACATGGACAAGTTACAAAATTTTAATTTGGGAAAACCAACCTCACCAACTCACACAAACACATGTTCAAAAATTATTTGTCTCTCCCTCCCCCGATTAAGTTTCCATTTGTTTGTTTCAGAGATTGCTTGCATCTTTCTTGAGCCCACTCTCTGTTTCCTGTTTTTGAGCAGAGGTTGCAGGGTGGCCCTTGAAGCCCAGGTATGAAGATGCTTGGTGATCAGAGGTACTGTGAGTTTTTGTCTGACATCTCCTTTCTCCAGCAGATGTTTCTAGCTGCTCACGAAGGACACGGAGAATCTTCCCTTTTACTGTCTCCATCTCAGTTCCTTTCACACTTGTGGAATGATTGACTCATCATTGTTGGGGAGATTTGTATGGAAGAAGATAAAAGAAATGCAACCTCCTCCTTGCAGTATATAATCCACTAATTTGGGCAACAAAGAGAACAAATAAGGTGCAAAAAAAATAACCTAGTTTCAAACTCTAGCACTGTGATACTAGATCACTGATTCTCAGTAATTTTGCCTACGAAGACCACTTTTTAATTTAAAAAACAGTCATCAGTCATCCACACATACCACACATACATACACACACACACAATTGCAGTTATATTTTTGGTGTATGTTATTTAGAAAAATACATAATCAGATATGACTACTAGGTATTAAGAAACATTTAAATTAATTTGTATTTTAACTAACTGTAAGGCCATCTATATACATTTGAAAAATAATAATGCATATATGCAGGAGATGTTTTGAAGCCACAGGCATATTTGGTACACCAGTGGATTCATAGATTTCCGATAATAGCACTAGGGTTTTCATAGATTCAGAGCACCCACAAGTTGAAAAGTTCAGAGCTGAGGAAGAAGCACTGCACTCTCCTAGAGTTGGACCAGAACCAGGATAGGCATCTGGGGACCCTGGCTTTGACTGTGTCTGTGCCATGTGGCTACATAAACTTGGGCATGTTGCTTAATCCCTTTGGGCTGCATTTTCTTTACTTGTAAAGTGGTTATGATAACATCTAATAATGTTAATGTGATTCTCAAATCAGATCATAGATAGGAAGGTAAGTAGGCCAGATTACTAGGACCAAAAGTAGTCTTTCTATTTCTCTCAAACTTGGTACCACACAGCACAGCATAGCCAATATGTACTTGCCTCATAAGGTCAGAAGGGAGAGATACTTCCAAAAGACTCAAGCCATATGGAGAGTGACATTTAACCACCACTGGCTGTGCTGAATTTACACTGATGACCTATCCATGAAAGCCCTGGTGTCTGTTGTCCAAACTAGCAAGTCATTTCCCAAACAGAAGCTCTGCTAATCCCTAAACCTGCTGATATGAATGAAGCACAATGCTGCTCTCTTAAGAACTGGCCTTTCTATTTATTACAACTCTTATGAAGATTTGCAAAGAGTATGAATTCACAACAGAAATGAACTAAGGAAGTACCATATTCATAGCTGGAATTTTAGCATTTCGAGTCTGTAAATAGCGCCCCTTATGTAATCCATTATTCTCAGCAAGGATCCGTGGGCTCAAGTCTATTTATTTTAATTCAGTTTTTCTCATGTCATCTGGTAAGATTTAGCTATAACCGTAGCAGCTGCAGTCCAAATTACCATGCTGCTCGGAACAGACTCACAGTGTGCTGCTCTACGATGACTATGTCTTTTTTCTCATAACGAGGTTAATGCCGTGGGTCCCATGCTAAGCGTACATTCATATCCCAGGAAGAGTGAGCAAGGTGGCACAGGGACAGGCAGCATCCCATGGAACACTGCTCAGGGTGCTGCAGCTGTTCAGTCCTTGCCCTAAGGGCAGCCCAAACATCCAGATCAAAGGAAGCTCAGAAAGAACTAAGGCGCAACCCTAATTCAATACAGGAAAATTGCCTCAACTGTAGTGCTTAGTTCATTCTTCCAAAAACACAACAACAAAAGAGGAAGAAAAAAAAAAAAGACAAAAAGTCCCTAAGATCAGGTTCTGGCATCAGGAATTAGTCTGCCAAGGTAGAAGGCATCCCCACTGGGGAAGGAGGCTCATTTTCATAGATTAATCAGAGTGCTCGGAGTCTTTCATTTCTAAATGTACTACTGCCAAAGTAGAACATAAGCCACTTAATGCCTTCCCACAAACTAGAATTATTAGCTGTCATACAAGCTAGACAGTTTTAATAAAACCCCAGGAAAGTGAGATCCATGTAAGGTGGAGGAGTTAAACCAGGAGATAGGTAATCAGAGGCTGGGGTTTTTTAACCTCATTAAGAGCCTAATATAAATCCATCCTAGGGTATTAATAAAAAGCAGTTACCCAAGTGGTTTACACATTGACACTTGTCTGATCGGATAAGGTAGCTAGTAAATCCTTTCTGTGGTGGACAGAAGAGCAAGACGTAGCCACCACCGTAAGAGCCGAGAATGTTGATAGCTTAAGTTGTTCTACGGAAAGACAAATAGACAGAAGATCTATGAAAAGATTATACTTTCCACTATAAGAGCTTCCTTTATAGTCTGGTTTTGGGCAACAATAGGTCTAAGACTAAGTAAAAGAGGTAGAAATATTTTATTTGGAGGCTTTTGATCCAAATAGCTTCCCAGAGTGACTGATATTGAGCACCCTTCCCCCACCTCCATTAGTCACTCCTTGGAGTTCAGACAAGTTTCCAAGAGACACATGTTAGAATGCCAATATGGTTACCTGAGAGGATGACACATGAACATCCATAATCACATCAGTTTATCAGGTTGCTTTGTGACGCAGCAAGGCTCTCAGCCTAAAGACAGAGTAACCAGAGCCATTCATCCACTCAACAAGGAACACTCCACAGGAACAAGGACATTTCCAAGGTGGAAAGTAGTGCTCTCTGGGACAAGAATTCCTGTGGGAAATGCTCCAGGAGGAGCCCTCTCCCACTCAGGGAGAGCAGGGAGGCATAGGAGCAGGATAAGGGATAAGGGGCAGGATAAGCAGGACAGAAGGGCAAAAAGAACTCCAGTCTCTGGAGTGGATTGTGTTGACTCCTCCTCTTCTAGGACAAGAATGTAACAACAGAGGCTGCAGTTTTATTCTGGGTTAGGAGCCTGTATTCTTCCAGAAGTGCCACCCTTCATGGTTTTCATCAGGCCATGAAACATTCTCGTCAGTAGCACCACCAGCTCAGACCCAAAGAGTTCAGTGAAATATAGCAATATTTAAAAAAATTTTTTTTCATGTTTATTTATTTTTGAGATAATAGTTAGTGAGCTGGAGAGGGACAGAGAGAGGGAGAATCCTAAGCAGGTTCTGCACTGTCATTGTAGAACACTACACGGGGCTCGATTCCAAGACCATGAGATCATGACCTGAAATGAAATCAAGAATCAGACGCTCAGGGGCGCCTGGGTGGCGCAGTCGGTTAAGCGTCCGACTTCAGCCAGGTCACGATCTCGCGGTCCGTGAGTTCGAGCCCCGCATCAGGCTCTGGGCTGATGGCTCAGAGCCTGGAGCCTGTTTCCGATTCTGTGTCTCCCTCTCTCTCTGCCCCTCCCCCGTTCATGCTCTGTCTCTCTCTGTCCCAAAAATAAATAAACGTTGAAAAAAAAAAAAAAAAAAAGAATCAGACGCTCAACTGACTGAGCCACCCAGGTACCCTGAAATATAGCAATCTTAAGCAAAAAGACAATAGTGCATGGATTAAACCTTTCTTCAATATATCACTTTAAACCAAGGAAAACATATTCATAACCATATAGTGAAGCTCCTCAGAATTTACCCAGATCTAGTAATTTCTAAAGCTGCATTTTCTATATATTGTGCATAGTGGCAAAATTGAAAAGTTTAACTTGGGGGGAAAAAGTGAGCATTTTTTTTTTGTTTTAAACTGAAAAGCTGCATAATTTGTTTCTAGTTTCACATGTGCCTACCTCTTGTTTAACACTGTAGAGTAAAATTAAATTAGGAAAAGATTCCCATTTACCATGTTTTGGGGGAACTATTCTATCTGCATTTGATCTGTTTTTATTGCTACTTACTTTTTCTACCGTTGTATAAGTGTGTTTCTTTGTATACAATTTCCAAATAGAGAAAGTTGACACAGGGAATTAATGGTAATGTGCACAAACTGGATATTGGATCTGTCCTGCTTCTCTTGAGAGATTACTGGCATTGTATGTCTTGAGTGACAAGCAAATATCTACAAGGACAGCTAACTGGCAATTCCTATTTCTTACTAGGGTAGAGAACGGGTATATTGACAAGAGGGATTCTTAAGGATTTTCTCTACCCATGTTTTATTGTTAATTGAAAGAAAGGGAAGTTGGGACTGCAGAGAGAAAGAAGGAGAGCATGAAGGAGACCACCCCTGTCACCTCACAACTCCTGAGAATTTGCAGGCTCCACCCAGCACCCATGAGACAATGAAGCTTAACAATAAGGCACAACACAGCTCACTACTCAGTCCTTCTATCTAGCCAGCCCTTGCTCAAGGCTTCTGAAACAAAAATATCATCCTTAGAGCCAAAATCATTCTCCTTCCTGGTAACTTGAAAAATAAGCCAATTCTACTGCCCAGATATAGCCTCCAATTATTATAGGTGTTTCTATTAGTTTGCATAAGACAGCACAAGGGAAGTTTCTACTATCCAAACCTTTCCCTGAATTCATTAGTCATGTCATTCTTTTTTTTTTTTGTTAAGCTTATTTATTTATCTTGAGAAAGACAGAGACAGTGCCAGCAGGGGAGGAGCAGAGAGGGAGAGAGAGAGAGAATCCCAAGCAGGCTCAATGCCGTCAGCACAGGGCCCGATGCAGGGCTCAAACTCATGAACCATGAGATCATGACCTGAGCTGAAACTAAGAGCCAGGCACTCAACCGACTGAGGTACCCAGGCGCCCCCTCACTAGTCATGTCATTCTTAAAGGACTTTGCTTTTTAAGAAGATTAGTACCTTTTGATTAGATGGGAAAATAGGAAGGCGCATACCATGAGAAAACAATGAGATTGTCTCCAGCGGAGCTAAGAAAAAAGTTAGTTCTTCAGAAGCTAACTGAAGTCTTTAATGTGGGGTGTAGGAATGCCATCTGATCCAAACTCCTACTCAATGGAGTGAGAGAATCTTCCATACCACGTCCCCAACAGATGGCTAGTCTCCACTTTAATACTGTCAGTGTACAACACATACAACCCACGTGTTTGCAGAATGGTTCATTTCTGTTTTTCAACAGCTCCAATGTTTAGGTCTGTGTTAACATCATGCGTTTGTCTCCCTCTCTACATTTTCATTCATCTGATGGTTTCACTCCCCTACTAAAAACACTGATAACCTTCCAGTGGCTTGAGAATAAATTCAAATTCTTGAGCATCACACTCTCAGAACTTCACAATCTACATCTAATTTTTTCTTTTTTACCTAATTCTATTTCCATTCCCCTATTTCAACTATTAACTCAACAGATATATTGAACTTCTATATATGTTGGGCACTAGAGACCACAAAGATGAGAAAACAGTCTTTTGCACTTTAAGAACCTCCTAGGAGCTCTTTCCAAGTATCCTGAGCCCTAGCAACACCAAGCTGTTAACTGTTTCTTCATATATAGGTTTCTTCATATATATCTTCATATAAGATGTCATATATTCTCACACCACTGTAGGACTGTTCTCCCTTCCTGAAATGCACTTGCCACCTCACCACTGCCGACAGAAATTCTGCTTATCTCATAGGAGTGCTACCTCCTATGAGAACCCTTTTCCAACATCAAAGTCAGAATTGAGGAGTCTCTTATCCGCACTCCCATAGCACTTAACTTGTAGAAAGTAAGGGCAGCACTGCATCCCTCTTGTTCACTAATACGTCTCCGTTCCTAACATACTGCAGGGTCTAAGTCAGCACTAAAGAATCATTTGGTGAATGATTGCTTGTGATAAAAGAATGGTAAACAAATTTCCTCAATGGCACTTGCTAGAGTGTAATTCGTGTTACTATTGAATATGTGTATGTCTTCCCCACCAGATTGTAAGTTCCTTGTCAACAAGAACCATGCTCTGCTCCTCTGTCCTCCATCCCTACCATAATGCTCAGCACGTGATGAGTGCTAAAGCATGAATTTGAACTAATTCATTTAGTAAATATTACTGAATGACTAATACATGTGCAAAACACTGTTAGGCCCATGTGTGTCCTTAACAACAATGAGAACTTGCTCTATTATATAATCTAATAGGAGGGACAAGATACCACAAATATAATAATATATCAAACTGGCTTTTATTATCTTGCACATTACTTTTCTGATGAGTCATTAGAAGAGTGTCTGAACTACTTAGTTTTTACAAAAGTGCAAATTAAAGCAGCTTTCACTTAAATGACAAGAGTTGATATGTCATTGACTGTTTATACTTACTAGGTGCCAGATCCTGTTCTCAGCTTTCTACACGTCTTCTATATTTGCAACACCAGCCTTTGAGGTACATGCTATTATCAATCTCACAGAGGCAGAAGAGAAATTAAGTAACTTTCCTAAGGTCACACATACAGTAAGTTGCAAGGATGGGATTAGAATTAAGCCCACACACTTGACCATGAATACTGCCTTTTTTGGCAAAAGTAACACACCTCACACTAGGCAATAGTCAACTGATATTTAGAACAGAAGTCACTGCTTGGGAGATTTGGAGCAATGTCTAATTGCTAATTTTCCCAACTACATTAGGACACTCACATTGATAGCTTCTGTAGGAATAGCCTTGAGGATACTAGAGCTGATTCTGAAAAAAATGGAACATCTAAATATACCCATGGAGGAAATCTAACACAAGCAAAGACAGAAACTTATTGGAAGGATATGGAAGAACTCTGCAATTTTAATGGAAGCTGAAAAACCAGATTTCTGAATCAACAGGAACCAGCGTAACTCTTTGGCTGCGGGGAGCAGACAACTAAAGGTGTTTTTTGGCTGGCCAGGGAGGGTCAAACATTTAAATTGGCAATACCAGCAAGGCTGAATCCAATGGGGGTAGGGCGTTCTCTGAAACACAGTGCTCATGCTGTTACTGGGGAAAAAAAAGATGGTATGAGGCAGGACTGCAACAGATGCCTATTCCAGCAAATGTTATAGCTGTAGGAGTTATCCAATTTTTCAGGATAAAATGACTTAGATATTCCCGGAATCCTGAATTAAACATAGACAAATTCATATATAGTAGATCCATAATAGGATGCTAACAAAGAGCAGATTAAAAAGTATGGCCTAAAAAAAGCTTTTATTGTACATACGCTGTAACAATACAAAACATTTTTAAAAGGCAAGTTTATCCATTTTTCCCCATTTTCCCCTCAAACTGGATCATATATATAAAATCCTAGCACAGAGTTACGGTTTTTAATTTCCCCCTTTTCCCTTATCATATACATTTCCCCAGGTTCCTCCACAGTTTTTATAATTTTTATTTTAATTACTTTATAGTATTCTATATTTTTCCAATATAATTTTCTCAGTGAATCTCATGGATATTTGGAATATTTCTTTTTTTTTAAATTTTTTAAAATGTTTATTTTTGAGGAAAACAGAGTGCAAGTGGGGGAAGGGCAGAGAGAGATGAAAATACAGAATCTGAAGCAGGCTCCAGACTCTGAGCTGTCAACACAGAACCCGACGAGGCGGGGGTGGGGGGGGTTGGGGGTGGGGGCTCCAACTCCCGAACCATGAGATCATGACCTGAGCTGAAGTTGGACACTTAACCGACTGAGCCACCCAGGTGCCTGCCCCTCTTAACGGATGTTTGGAATATTTATCCTATGCATGATTCTGTAATTAATGTCTTCACGTATACAAATTTCCCTTTCTTTATATTATTTCCTCATGATAAATGCCAAGAAGGACAACTTGGGTCAGATTTACAAAGTATGGAACAATCTGTAGTTCCTAAAATGCTCTATCATGTGATTTTAGAAAAGGTGTACCATTTCAGATTTGCCATTAGCAATGTTTCATTATTCCACATCCTCCCAACTACATGGCAATACCATCATTTTGCTAATCATTAAGATTAAAGTGGTACTTTGTTGTTGAAATTTAATATATTGAGGGATTCTCCACAACATATCCCCTTACACCAATGCAAGAGACAGCTTGACCTGAAGCCACCACCTACCTGTCCTGATGTATCTCTTATATTCTTTAAATTCACCTAAATGTCTCCTTCATTCCAGCAAAACTAATCTGCTAGCTTCCCAATGTACATTATTGCGTAAATGTGACTTTTTTGAGTTCTTGAGTGTTTTACTCAACAGAAAAAAATTATTTGTAAATTCACTTAATTAAAACAATTTTTTTTTCAATTATTGAAGTTACAAACTTAAAAATCTAATGCTTTTACATTCACCTTGGAAATCTTATTCTATTAGTCTGCTAATGTTTAGCAATTTCTTAGAAAAGCATTTAGAATATATTATTTCATTTACAAACTTTGCTAAATTAAACTCTTTCAAATAATTTTAAATGCATTAATGCATTTGATGTATTTTTTTTAAGTACTGCTATTGTGACAATAATTTTCTGAGTACTTTTAGAACCTTAACATTCTAATACATTGGGTTTACAAATATGAGGGGCTTTATGTTTTCTTAGGTCTTCCAGACCTCTAAATAAACTTGGCAAGGTTTAACTTAAAAGAACAAATCTAATCAATTATGTAAGTATACATTTTAAATTGCAAATATAAAGCCAAAATTTATTGAATGGGCCAAAATATTCTTTAAAAACATTTTTTTAGTGTTTATTTATTTTTGAGAGAGAGACAGAGATGGAGCATGAGCATGAGCAGGAGAGGGGCCGGGGGACGGAGTGGTCCAGAGTCCGAACCAAGCTCCAGGCTCTGACCTGTCAGCACAGAGCCCTAAACTCATGGACTGTGAGATCATGACCCGAGCCAAAGTCAGATGCTTAACTGAGCCACCCAGGTGCCCCTAGACCAAAATATTCTTAAATCTTCCAAAATAAAATAATACATACACCAGATTCTTTACTATAAAGGCATTAATGCAATGTGTTTCATTTTCTTAATCATCTATAATTAATGCTAAATATACCCACTAAGAAACCTCCCTGACTCACCGAGTTCACTCCTCCACAAAAGACTTGGCCTGGGATGCTACTTGGGTTCTTGTTGGCAACTCTGAGGCAACACACTAAGGCCACTTCCAGCCTACACAAGGGACCACATAACTTAAAGAGGTATTGGTTTCGTGGCCCTCCTGGCCTCATCTTCGATGTGGTCCTCATCCTGTTTATCTCACAGAAGTCTGAAACTTACCACCCAAACTGGTCACTTGATTGGCCCTAGGGAACTTATTTAACCTCAACTCTAAAATCCTTTGAACCTCACTCAGTTCTGCCTTCTTTTTCCTATTCCATCCTGCTTGGTCTACACAAGTCTTATGGATACCAAAATGATATCTAAGTGAAATCTTGGTATCTTGCATGGTTTTGCCTGAATACTCAATCACAAATGCCAAGTTCATTCTGCTGATGTAACAAGTTAATACACACTTTTGTGTAACCCAATTTTATCCTCCTTGGACTTCATTTTATCTGCAACCCATTGAGATTGCATCTTGCAAAATTTTGATTATGCCAGTTTTGAAAATTTGATAATTGACCAAAAGACACTACATGACTTTACACTGTACCTCTCACATTGCTAGGCTTGCTAACTGGTTATATCTTTATTACAACAATAGTTTGTAGCCAGAGCATCCAGAAGAAAATGCCATATAAAAGTTACAGAGATTTCCAGGGCCTAGAATAAACTATTTGTCATTATTCCAGGATTTACAATATCCTGGGCTTCCAGGTATTTGATGAATGTAGGAAGATTTTAATGACCATATAATTACAACAATAATTATCATGAGTTTAGCATTTACTCTAATACCAAGTGTTCTGTACTCCTTTAGGAGATGGTTAGTCAGGTCCAGCCACAAGAGGAGACAGATGAGAGGCTCAGGGGAACAAAATATATTGTACTCACAGGTCTTAAAGGCAAGAGGCACAGCATGGCATACAGGACCACGTGGAAAACCCACTATGACCCAGAAGACAGGGGAGAGGGTGTGGGCAACACTTAGGCCATCGCCTTTATTTGAGTTTCAGCTGGAAAGGCAAGGCACAACAAGGTAAGTACTTTAGGATTGGCCAGTTTGGGTAATTTTAGTGGGCCTTGTGATGTTATAGGGTGGTCTCTAGTTTTCTGATACCTGGTCCTGGGATGAGTAAAGCAGAGGAATATTGCCTCCTGGCGCGCCTGGGCCAGAGAAAGGAAGTGTGGCTCTGGATTGGTTAGTCTGCATATCAAGGACCTGCTCCCTTCTGGGCCCTTTGCTTCCTCTAAGAATTGGCCAGCCCAGGGAAGGTAATCTCTTCAGAGCCAGAAGAGATTTCTAAGATGTCAAAACATCATAATAAACAAAATATAAAAATATAAACAACACAGATAAATTCACTATGTGTTAAGGACTCTGCAAAATACTGTAAATGCTTATCTAATCTAATTAACATAAAGCCTAGGAGCTGATGGGTTTTAAAACCTGGCATTCTGAGTGTCAAAGGGAGAGAAAATTTCTAAGGACAGAAACATACAGGTATTAAACACCAGTGTGGCACATGGCTCTGAGAATACTGGAGAATTTAGTAAACAAAATGCCTCACAAACAGGTTTGAGGTGTTTTTCCTTCTGTGTGTTAGTCAGCAATTAGCATTATATGCACATCAGAATATCTGCCACTCTGCAGTCATTTGAATCTTCAGAATGTAGGTTCTAAGCACCATAAGAGCTGAAGGAAGAGCCAATAATATGTCTACTTACAAGTAATCCTACCATGTGTCATTTCACATCATCATCCCAACATGGCAGCCCAGCCCAGGTATCATTTGTAGGCTGTTCATTTCCACACTATGGGAGCAAGATGGCTGCCAATGAGAAGGAAAGAGAGTGAGGAAGGGCAAGTAAGCCCACACAAAACCACTACATTCTTCTTATACTCCAACCACCCCACTTGTTAAAGTACTACCACCAACACCTCCATTTTACACACCACTCTCCCCCCACTCTCTCCTTCCCAGACCATTTTCTCTTTCCATCCAGAAATAACCAAGAAAAGCAACCATGTATGTGACAGTTGAATGACTTGACTCCTTTGTGTATGTAAAGTCCCCTGTGTAGCCTCTACATAAACCTCTTCGGGCAAACTGGATTGGAGGTGAGTGAAGAGAAGGAGAAAGGGTTGGGGCCTGGGCAGTTCTTAAGTTGGAGCAGGGCAGCTGATATGAGGACAAAGTTCCCTCCAACAAGCAACCCAATGCATAACGTAGCTCACAGGTGGGTTTTAATAACAAGGCTGAACCATCTGGTAGCTTCCTATTTTAGCTAATTATTCTTGGTAAGTAAGTGCTAAGCTTTTAAAATTGTTGTTTCTTTTTTTCTTTTTTCTTTTTTGTCACCCTGTCTCTATATTTTGGTTTCCTGGGGTAAATCCCTGCCCTAGTTACTTTTCTGGAGAAAGCCTGACTTGCCTACTATTCTTAGCAGAAAAGCCTCCAAGGAAACCTCAAAAATGTTTCCTTTAGCATTCTGATTCTCTAAATTTTCCATCAAAATACACTACCCTAAACAGCAGTGTTAATTAAGCACATACCCCAAGGGTCTGGGGTTGTAACCCAAAGCAGCTCTCACTAGCAATCTTATACTACATCTTAAAATTTCACACCAAGCTTGCTTCCTTACCTCCTGTCCCCCTCATATAGGTGCCTTTGGGGAATATTTCAAAAACTATCATTGAGTACAACTGAATCTCCAGGAAGATACCTCAGATCGTCCTGTGACATTATGTACCCTTCAGAACATTGCCACACTGCAAAAAGCACATTAAGGGAAATGAGTTTAAGAATGTAAGGAATAACAGAAAAGAGAGACACTGGTAAGGTGGTGGCAGTGGAAGCAAAAAAAAAAAAAAAGGAGACAAGTGGGCAGCTCAGTCCTTAAGCACCTGACTTCAGCTCAGTTCATGATCTCATGGTTCACAAGTTTGAGTCCTACTTCAGGTGAGCATGAGCCCTGCTTCAGGTGAGCCCCTCTTCTCTCTCTCTCTTTCTCTCTCTCTGCCCCTCCTGGGATCCTCTTTCTCTGCCCCTTGCTTACTCTATCTCAAAAAAAAAAAAAAAAGTAGATAGGTGAATCCCTGATGAAATAACGAAGGTATCCAGAAAGCAGTCTAGAACCGAGAAACATCACTGGGAATTACATCATCCTGAGGCCTTGGTCTCAGTTTCACACCATACATCTTGACCTTCATCCCTTCCTAGTCCCAGGCCCTGAGGGCTACCACCGTAGGGTACCCTTTTCCCTCACCAAGAATAAAGGAGATAAAGGGAATATGTGATCCAAATACTCTAAACTATAACTGAATTCTTTAAAAAAGCATGAATTCCAGAGTATCACTCACCTTGATTCAAATCCCACCTCTCTCCCTCAGAAGCTGTGATATTTGGGGCACAACTGCTGCCATTTTCTCGGTGGTAAAGGTGTAATAGAGATCTCACAAGACTCCTCTAAAGATTGGTTGGGGTTAGGCACACAGCAGGCCTTTTAAAATGATGAATGATTTGGGCGCCTGGGTGGCTCAGTCGGTAAAGCATCCGACTTCGGCTCGGGTCATGATCTTGCAGTTTGTGAGCTCGAGTCCTGAGTCAGACTCTGTTCATTCTGTGTCTTCCCCTCTCTCTGCCCCTCCCATGCTCATGCTCTGTCTGTCTCTGTCTCTCAATAATAAATAAATGTTAAAAAATTAAAAAAAAATGATGAATGATTTGTAAATTAATGAAATGTCCAAAGATATGCAAAGAAAATAAAGCTCCTTTATTTCCTATACCTACTCTAATACTACTCTGCTGGGGGGTGGGGGTGCAATAAAGAAAAATGAATTCCATACACGTGTGAAGTGGCAGTCACTTGGTTTGCACCGTTCTCCACAGCAGAGCGTCTGGGCACGTCCCCAGAGCTGTCACACTGCAGTGTGCTGGGGGCCAGCTGGTGAGCCTGAGGCCTGTACTCTCTGCTCATTTGGGCCTGATCAAGGACAGTGCAGCAGGGCCATTCTGCACAGTTGTTCCCTTGCCAAGATTCAAAATGGCGACTGGAATTAAACAGCCTCCCTTCTTCTGGCTTTTCCTTTAATTCATCTAAATCCCTCCTCCATCTTTCACATCCACATCTAACTACTTGCTACTCGTCTTGTCTGTCTCTCCTACTCCACTCTCCACCCTTCCTGCAGCCAGAGGGCCTCTTCCCTGGCACTCTGGGCGCCAGCCAGCCCTAGCTATAGCATCTTCAAGGCCTAACTCTTCACTGTTAGGCGGCTGTGTAATGAGTGGTTGAGAAACTAAAAAATCCTTTCTCTCTCGATAAATTCTAGATTTCAAGACTATAGTCTCAAAAATTCTACTCCAGTGTTAAAAGCTGAATTCAGACTCTTTGCATTCCTGCGGTAACAAACCCAAACCCCCTGACACCAACGGATGCCTCTGGCAAATCGGAGAGAAATACAGACAAGAAAAGCATACGGATAGATTTTAAAGTATACATTATCCTCATGACACTATTTCTTTTTCCATCGAGGCAGTATTTCAGTTGGTAAGGAGGCCAGCCCTATACTATCAATACCATACTTTGGGTGATAAGAGTTAAATAGGGTTTTATGGGCTGGCCTAGGAGTGTAGTCATCACAAATAACATCATTTCTATGGGAAAATTTCTTAAGAGTGCTTAATAACCGACTTACAAATGAATTTTTGGAACATAGCTGGTTTGTAAGTTGAGAATGGATAGGATTCCTTTTTAATGCTGAAAACGTCCCCGAGTTATACAAAACGAAAGCTAAGGAGGATGATTATCTTGGCTGAGAAAAATTAATATTTCTAGTTTCTCTGTTTTTGTAACTTACTTCCTCAGCCTTTTAGCACAAATATAACAGATCAGAGAGGCCAAATTTGAACTATAAACTCAAGGCTGTGGCGAATTAAATGTATTTGCTTTGTTCTGCAGATGTTAAACACAATTCCCACAAAATCTGAAAGGTGGAGTTAATTCTGACTTAGACGAATCTAATGAGCATCTGTTTTGATTTTTCTAACCATTGATCTGATTTTCTTTTAACTTGATACTGGTTGGTTTACACAAGTCCGTGTGATAATTGCAAATAGCCAAAGGTGAAGTCATTCCAGAACACCCAAAACAGTTTTCTTTCCCTTAAATGTCACATGATTCTTTAAAGACATTAAAAAAAATTGTATGAGTGCAGAGTAAGCGCATAAATACATGAACCTTTTACTCCTGTAAATGTGTCTGTGCACAAACACATAACTAAATAAAAATTGAGAAGTTGGATACAGCTTTCTGTGAAGGGAGGACGTTTCTTTAACAAGTATATTCAAAATCAAGAAAACTCCACAATGTGAGCTATATGTCCCCCACAAAATTCATATGATGAAGTCCTCAATCCCACTACCTCAGACTGTGACCATATTTGGAGATAAGTTTATTTATTTTGAGAGAGGGAGAGAGAGAGAGAGAGCAATTGCAAGTGGAGGAGGGGCAGAGAGAGTGAAAGAGAATCCCAAGCAGGCTCTGCATTGTCAGTGCAGAGCCTGACGTGGGGCTCGAACCCATGAACCATGAGATCATGGCTTGAGCCAAAGTCAGATGCTTAACTGAATAAGCCACCCAGGCAGGTGCCCTTGGAGACAGCGGCTTTAAAGAGGCAATTAAGAAAAGTGAGATCAGGAGCACCTGGGTGGCTCAGTCTGTTGAGCGTCTGACTTCAGCTCAGGTCGTGATTTTGACTTTAAGTATTTTATTGTATTTTATTTTTTTAATGTTTATTTATTTTTTAGAGAGAGAGACAGAGCGTGAGCAGGGGAGGGGCAGAGAGAGAGACACACACAGAATCCGAAACAGGCTCCAGGCCCCGAGCTGTCAGCACAGAACCCAACACGGGGCTCAAACTCGTGAACCGCGAGATCATGACCTGAGCCGAAGTCAGACACTTAACCGACTGAGCAACCCAGGTGCCCCTAAGCATTTTATTTTTTTAAGTTTATTTATTTATTTTGAGAGAGAGCATGAGCAGGGGAGGAGCAGAGAGAATGGGAGAGAGAGAAAATCCCAAGCAGGCTCTGTTCTGTGAGAATGGAACTTAATACGGGGCTCGATCTCACGAACCACGAGATCATGACCTGAGCTGAAACCAAGAGTCAGACCCTTAACCGACTGAGCATCCAGGCACCCCTATATTTTAAGTATTTTAAAACTATGATAAAAATATTCAAACATTTAGGAGTCAAGATTTGACCCATTGCAGACCTTCATTCTATTAAGTTATACTGCCAGGTAACATCATCACTCTGCAGTACTCAGAATGAAGTTTTCCTCACATCACCCTGCATGTCTTTTAATTACCTGCAAATATTATCAGAAATTGTGTACTTTGTATCTGGTTTTTTTAATGCAGTCTTGAATAAGATGTCTGTGTTCAGTAGCAATTCTTTAATTTTACCACCTTGAATAAAGATTAGAGAACTGTAAAAATAAATAAATAAATAAATAAATAAATAAATAAATAAATAAATAAATAAATAAAATAAGGAAACCTAAAAAGTGGTAGGAAAAAACATTCCCAGATGCTCATTCTGTGATTATATTAGTGATTTCTCTGTAGTTTCCTGTTATGTAATTATTTTTACATTACTACAGTAGGGAGATATGCATAATGAGAATTAAAAATAAAAAAAATTAATTTCCAAAAGTTGATATGTAAAACATTCTGAAAATGCAGAAAATAATGAAGAGGATAAAACTCACTCACAACCTTCCGAATCTACCCACAAAATACAGTTCTGCATACATCTGCTTGCACAAAATTATGAGTATATTACTTTTCTACAGAGAGTTGAGTACCAGTATACTGTATCCAAATAAATGTCAAGTAAGGCTCCAGCACGTTTGTTCAGTGCATGCCTTTGTCATGATATACATAATAATGAATTGTACAAAAAGAAGAGACAACCAAGACCTTTTGAGTCACAGTGTCAAAATCTGCGAGATGGTTTCAGCACATACAGTGACCTCTCGATATGACTTATTCATTGGTTAAAAAGTAAGCAACTGCTAGCTGTTATTGGCAGTGAAATTTTGAAACAATATGCCCTGTTAATTCTCTTTCAATCATTTGCATCAGTTTAGTTAAAGAGAATCCTCAGACTGTAATGAGAATTGCTTACAAAGCTAATACTATTGGGGTGCCTGGGTGGCTCAGTTGGTTGAGCATCCAACTTCAGCTTAGGTAATGGTTTCACAGACCGTGGGTTTGAGCCCCGCGTCAGGCTCTGTGCTGGCACCTCAGAGCCTGGAGCCTGCTTTGCATTCTGTGTCTCCCTCTCTCTGCTCCTCCCCTGCTCATGCTCTGTCTCTCAAAAATAAACATTAATTTTTTTTTAAAAGCTAATATTATTTGCAGCTCAAGGCTGATGCAAATCTGCAGCAATAACCCATTTCAATTATTTTAGTTTTTAAAAAATTTTTTAATGTTTATTTTTAAGAGACAGAGAGAGTGTGCGTGAGCAGAGGAAGGGCAGAGAGAGAGGAAGACACAGAATTGGAAACAGATTCCAGGATCTGACCTGTCAGCACAGAGCCCAACGCAGGGCTACAGCTCACGAACCATGAGATCCCCTGACTTGAGCCAAAGTCGGACGCTCAACCAACTGAGCCACCCAGGCGCCTCTCAATTCTTTTAGTTTTTAATGTATAGTCTCATCACTATCCTTAACTGACTTTACAATAAGGTAATATTATAAATGCAAACTTATCTAATTAAATACTTATTTCACCCTTTATTTCAATGTAAGATTTCATTTGAAAAAAATATATGGAAACCACTGACACGGAGGTATAAGTGAAGGAATCAGGGTCTTTAGTCTGGAGAATAAAAAGTTAAATTATTTTTTTTAATGTTTATTTATTTTTGAGAGAGGGACAGAGCATGAGCAGCAGAGGGGCAGAGAGAGTCGGAGACACAGAATCCAAAGCAGGCTCCAGGCTCTGCGCTGTCAGCACAGAGCCTGACACAGGGCTCCAACCCATGAGCTATGAGATCATACCTGAGATGAAGTCAGACACTTAACTGACTGAGCCACCCAGGAGCCCTTGGAGAAGGAAAAGTTAAATGGAGATATTCAAGGTGCCTTCATATATCTGAAAGAGGAGTCGTTTATGCTGTTTCCTTCAGAAAGCAGGAGAGTGAATTGATAATGTTGCAAACTGACAAACTTTGGCACAATTAGTTCTTTTCAAAAATTTGTTTTTAACGTTTATTTATTTTTTGAGACAGAGAGACAGAGCATGAACGGGGGAGGAGCAAAGAGAGAGGGAGACACAGAATAGGAAGCAGGCTCCAGGCTCTGAGCCATCAGCCCAGAGCCGACGCGGGGCTCGAACTCACGGACCGCGAGATCGCGAGATCGTGACCTGAGCTGAAGTCACACGCTTAACCGACTGAGCCACCCAGGCACCCCTCACTTAGTTCTTTTTAAAAGTAAAGCCCTGCCACTGGAGCTCCCAAAGAGCCAAGCATGAGTGATATAGGCAAAAATTGGGTCTTCAAGGAGTTCTGCACAAGGGAGTCCTCCTTTGGAAAGGAAAGATTAACTCCAATTCAGAGTTCAGAATCCAAGGAAGAACAATGCTTTGAGAAGAAAGTCTTCCTCTTTTAGGGATTTGGAAGAAAATCCTTGAATTTTCTGCACGCTTAATCATGTAAACCAGGAGATTAAAGTCACATATAACCAACATGCTCTGCCTGATACAGCAGGGATCTACAGCAGAGAGCAACTTAGAAAATTCCCTCTTTATGTGGGGATAAAGTAGTGCTTGGAAACACTAAACTTCAGGAATCAGGGTTTGTAAAGTAGGAAAAACAAGAGAAGGGATTCAGGAAATTACACCCTGAAAAGGGAAAATAGTAATTTAGGGCTGACTTACATAAGAGCATTTTATATGTTCAGGTTTAGGCAACTGAAGGGAGAAGCAGGAAACCATTGTCAATGAGGATGCTCCCAAGTCCACCCTAATATCAATGGCTTATTCAAGTGCTTGAATATTCGCTTTGGGAAAAAGTCAAGGCATGTACATTGCAAATGGTGACTTCCTATTGAACTCATCCAAGAGAGGCAAAATAGAATGACAGTTAGCGGTACATGTCTAAAGCCCAACATCCTGGGTTCAGTTTCTGGACATACTGAGAGTAACGCCCACAAGCTTGCAAGGAACTTCTGATTTTAACACTGAATGTCTCATTTCTTCAGAGCCCCTTCAGTCCCAGGCAGACCAAGCATTTGATCACTCAGATTCTGAGTGGATAGCTACAACTGGATAGCTACAACTGGATAGCTGAGAAAACTTGCCTAAATTCTTTGGGGCAATAAAAGCACCTACCTCAATAGTGCTACGAGGATAAAGTGAGTAATAAATAGTAAGTGTGTGGAGGAATGTCTATATGTGTTCACATTTAATAAACAGGAGTGATTTTTGTTATCTGTTATCAAGCTGTGCCCGGCCAACAATGCAACTGTAAGTAACCTGTCAGTTCCATGTAGGTGCTTATTTGCAACTATTTAAAATAAGTTCCTCCCTGTTTATTCATTTATTATTTTTTAAATTTTTATTTATTTTTGAGAGAGACAGAGACAGAATGCAAGTGGTTAGGGGCAGAGAGAGAGGGAGACACAGAATCCGAAGCAGGCTCCAGGCTCTGAGCTGTCAGCACAGAGCCCGACGCTGGGCTCGAGCTCACGAACTGTGAGATCATGACCTGAGCCAAAGTCGGACACTCAACCGACTGAGCCACCCAGGAGCCCCAGTTCCTCCCGGTTTAGATCATTATCTTCCCAAGAGCTGAATTCTAGCCACAAAAAAAAAAGGATCTATCCATTTTTATATCAATGTATTGATCAATTATTTAAATATTTACTTTCATGTTTCCATATTAATCTGTGGATCAATCATTTAAATCCATTTGTTTAAATCCACATATAAGCCGTATATACATTGTTCAAATCCACAGCTCAGAGGACTACATCCTTCAGGAATTTCACAAAAGTGCTGGGTGTTTTCTCCTTAGAAGATACAATGGGTCTTGGAATCACCTAAAACGGTCCAAGTAGAGTGTTGGAAAGATGGGGAAAACAGGCCAGAGACAGAACAGATTATTCAGCAGGTGAATCAGAGCAATGATGTAGTTTCATGCAAATGCTGACAGCAATGAAACGCTAAGGAAAAGGCTGGAGTGTGATGCTCATCTGTCAGCATTTATATAACTTTATGATGTTCAACACGGAAGAAAGAAAAATATTGCAAATGTACAGTATATCCCACAATGATCACATGAGTGTGTGATTGGCCAGAAAAGACTCCTTGTTCCTAAATATATTTAAAGACAATAGGCAGATACAGCTATATAAAAAATAAAAAAATAAAAAAATAAAAAATTAGAGTATAAATTCTTAAGTAGTAGTGGGCAAGGCTTTCCTATACAACCTGAAAAGCACCCAAGTCATATTTAGAGTAAAAAACTACAAGTGGGAAAAACCACATGTTGGCAGAATTACCAAGGGCATCTCATTTGCTTTGATGGGACAGCATCAGACCTACTGTCATCACGTTGGTATTTTTACCTTAACAGAGGAAGCTAGCTGATCTTTAAGTATCTTTCCAGGAAAAAAAAAAAAAAAAAAAAAAGCAGGGAAGGGCAGGACAAGAAAAGAAGGAGTTTGCTGATTCAGAGCTAATAAAGTTAGTAATAGTCACTAAAATAAAGCAATTTAAGAAAGGTCAGTGAAGAGCCAAATGTGTGTGGATAGGATTTTTATGAAGCACATTCGCTGAAGGACTAGATCCTGGCTTCTGCCTTACAAACAGTTGGTGTGGGCATGAAGAACAGGGGTGTCACAGCCCCCACGCATCCCACCCAGCGCCTGTCCTTCTGGGGACAGGAAGTTTGCAAGTTGCTGGGCATTTATTTTTCCTTCAGATTATCCAGAGGTAACAGACCACATGAATTTTGTTCATTCATGGAATAGTTAGTTTATTCACCCTAGAGATTGGTTCAGACAAAATAAAGCCTTAGTCAACTGGAGCCTGACTTACTACAACCTTTAATTAACATTTTTTCTTTTCATTTAGCTTCGATGAGAAATGAAGTGAATCACAAGAAAGTAATTTGACATTAGGGATTTATCTTTGAACCAACCAGTTCCGAGGCATAACCAGGTATTAGTCAAGATTCTTTTCTGGCTCATTTTGTTTATCTTTTCTGTTTATGATTAAAAAAAAAGTGTGAATTTAGGCTCAAATCAATGACCTGTAAGCATAGAGTGGTGTGAGATTCTTTGGAAACAGAAAGAATACTAGCCTTTAGAACTGGGAGGAACCTTCAAGACAGGGTTTGCTTCTTGTGGTATTCATGCCCCTTTCACTCTCAAGGATGTCCAGGTTTGGATAACAAATTATTTGCTCACCATAGGTGATCATCTGTCTGTAATTTAAAAACATTTTCAGCAGCAGAATCTTTTTTTTAATTAATTTATTTATTTTGTGAGAGAGAGATGCAGAGAGAGTTAGAGAGAGAATCCCAAGCAGGCATCATCAGCACAGAGCCCACTGTGGGGCTCAAACTCATGAACTGTGAGATCACGACCTGAGGCGAAACCAAGAGTCAGATGCTTAACTGAATAAGCCACCCAGGCGTCCCAGCAGCAGAATCTTTTTCAAAAATTAAACCTTAACACAGAACTCTGATATATAAACAGAGCAACCAGCCATGCAGTTTGACCAGGACAATCGCCGAGTTTTAGGATGAAGAACATTCAGTGCTGAAACTGAGACAATCCCTGGTAAACCAGGATAGTGGTCACCCTATCATAAAACAACAAAAGCTCTGTTTTGCCAGTGTAAATATATTTTCATAAATACAAATTCATAATATCTGTTTACTATTAAGCCAATTAATGGGGTGGGGGGAAGGTCACTTCAAGAACCAGAAGGAAGAAAAAATAATATTGAGAGTGATAGACGTACTCTTACATGAGCCTCAGAATGCAGTTTATTTCTGTATTTGTTTTGGTTTCATAATATTGAGGAAAGCCTGATTTGCATCTGAGTAAGCATTTGTGAGAGTTTGTTGGTAGTGTTCTTATGATAGTCCTCACTAGAGGCTCAGGATCCTTTCTCATTAGACTGATCCAGAAGCATATACGAAGAAAAGCAGAACATGTTTTTTTTAATGTCAAATCACTAACACAATCTAACACATCTTTTATGACAAACAGACAAGTCAGATTAGAAGCATCTAAAATGTATGAAGAGCATAAAAACTCTTTATTATACCATATGTATTGTGATGCGACATGTCAGAGTTCACTTCGTGTGGCCCAGTTACCCCAGTATCAGATGCTAAAATGCCTGGACCTGGCTGGCTTTCTCGTCATGTAAGTGAAATTCTGGCATGCGTATTCTAGAAGTCCAATATCCTGTACAATTCTGTACCAGAAGTATATGTGTTGGCCTGGGTCTTAAGAGACACTAGCATTCTTCATCAATATTAATACAGTCACAAGGGCTGTCAGGAGAAACTTTGTCCCCAATGCCGACTCAGAAAAGAGTTAAACAGCACAAGTTAAGAGGTTTGTCACTGTCCATGTGTTGCGTGTTGACATGCAACATATTTTTGTTTTCATGGCTTTTTAAAAAAAAAATAATCTCAATCACGCTTTAACATGATATTCAAGCTAATGAGCCTACAGAACTGGGTTCCAGAAAACACAGAAGTAGCCATGATAGGGAACATTTCTTTATAAGGAGCTCCAGGCTCTAAATATTAACCCATTTAATCTTCAGAACAACCCTGTGAGATAGCCTTTATCCTTGTTTTTCCAAAACTGAGGCTCTGGAAGCCTCTGGAAGTCATTTGTGGAAGGTCACAAAGCTATCAAGTGACAGCCGGCCCTGAGCTCAGAGTTCCAGGATCTGTGCTGGCTCTAGAGTCTGTGTTCCTAGCCACATACTACCAATCTCCTCAGTGTAACAACACTACTGTAATATGTCCTACAGAAAACTTGTTCTGGGGAGGTGAGATAGGAGGCAAAGGTCATGCAATTTGTAAAAGGTAGAGGTCTGGAGCTTGCCTCCCTGAGGCCCATTCCAGAGTTCTCTCTGACACACCTCAGCCTCTTTCCAGGCATTTGTCTAACCCAACTTGTACAGACACTAATAACAGATTACTGTGCTACCTGTCTCATGCCACTAACTACGGAAGGCTTTACTAATTAGCGAATTGTCACATTCTGACCATTTGTTTAGCGGGACACACAGCTTCACAGTACATGGCCTCCATGGACAGTTACAGAGCAAGTGAGCAAGGGCCTGGTTCCCTTCTAAAGACTAAAGACAGCCCCTTTTCTTGTACAGATTATCTCAGCTTGTCTGAAGATCTGTTTACAATTACACAAATATTGCCTGTTTTGTTCCTGGCATGCCTCTTTAAAACATCATAAGCAAGCCACAAAAGCCCAGAGGGTGGCCCCATTCCTCTCTGAGCATTAAACAACTCCATTAACTTGTAGAGAGCTTGAGCTTTTTACCAATAGCTACAGAGAAAGAACAATTGTCAACAGGGTGCAAATCGCTGGATTACCTGTCATAGATACCCAAAAAAACCAGACTAATGAAAAATCACAACCAGTTTAACATATGTAGGCTATTTCCTACTCAATGTGTTATTGAAATTTGATTCTAAAGTGATTAATTTCTAATATTTTCCGAAGAAATATTACAAATGGTGGTGAGAGTCCCAGACTATCTTCTTTCCCAAACACATTTGATCCACAGGGATCTGAAATACTGCACGTTCGCAATCAAAAAGAGAAAATGCTACTGGAGAATGTATTGTCTTCAAACTAGTAGAGGTATATTTAAACTACACCTAATAAACATACATCAAAAAATAAATACATATAGTGATTTCTGGAATGCGTTGAGACACCTGTAACTAAATAGTGTTGAAAACATAATTAAGTAACTGGTCTTAGTTATCTTTGATTCTCATGTGTGAGGAAACCAGAATCTAATTAGAGAAGACAAATGGTGGGTGGCAATCGTAATGCTGACAGGAATCCCTGGGCGCTTTCAAGGGTTTAGGACTAGAAGCGGAGAGTATTGGTTTTCTGTGTTTACTTCAAACCAGAGTCTTTCCTCTTCCTTCCTTTTAGAGGCACATCAATAATGATAGTCATTTACTACCTCACACTGCTTTCTCCTCGTGTACTTCCTCCCTTGCTATGTCTGGAGTCCCCACTGATACTCAGTGAGGTCACTTGCTGGCCAGGGGTTAGGCAGGGTCAGTGTGGCCTCACATAGACCCATCTCATGGTGCTTCTGGAAGCTGGCCGACACAGATGGGGCGAGACACTGTTAGCATGGGTTGAGGGCTGGACCATGGCCATAGTCCTGCCTGCAGGACCAGCTGGCCCTGGCCATGTTGGCCCCACCCCACTGCCTCACCCCTTAGGTAGTATCCACAAGCAGTAAACACTAACACTCCATGGTTATATTTTCACGGTAAGAAGAGGGGTAGTAAAAAATCCAGGCTCAATGAAAAGCAACTATCCTTGCTCCACAAGAGGACAAATATGACAAAATGTGTGCTTTGAACATAACCTTCACAGACTGGGGACTGAAGAATAAATCCTAATGTTCATGACCTGGACCCATAGCAAATCCTCTGATTCAGGTGCTCAGTTTGACAATCTCTCTGTTAAATGTAGCTTCCTCTAGGAATCCCACCCTGTCCTTCTGAGACAGGGAAGGGACCCTCTCAAGTTCTTAGCACCTGGCCACAAATGACAGGCCAAAGTCACTGTCAGGATGTTACACAGCACCTAGTCACAGCTTTCATCATGCTGTCTTGTAATCCTAAACCTGCTCATCTTCATTTCTCACTGGTCACTGTCATGGTTGAGAATATGGATCTCAAATGATCTGGACTCTAGTCTACCCTTTTCTAGCCAGGTGACCTTGGGCTATTTCATTAATTTATCTAAATTTCAGTTCCTTTATCTGTAACATGAAGGTAATAAGACTAGTTACTATATAGGTTTATTGTTACTAACACATACTATTAAAGTTATTTAAGTTCCTTGAGGAAAGGTGCTCTGCCTTCTTACTATTGCACCACCAGCTCCTACCGTGCTGTCTGGCTCAGGAAGAGTAGCCAAGAAACATGAGTTAATCATAATTCATAATTCCAGCTAAGGAATGGAAGAAAGTTCCAGATATGAAATGATGCTCTTCCACAAGGCATCTGTGCTAAGAGTTAAGCTGCCCTAAAGGTTTTCTCAGTGCTGACGCGTCCTCTAATTTTAAGGATTATAAGTGGTCTCAGCTATTTCAAGTGTTGAAAAGCATCCTTGCTCTGAGAAATGCTATTTCACAAACAGGCCACCATCTGCCGCAAAGATAAAAACGTTTGGTGCTGAATTTCTGTGGTTGTCAGTATCAACATGCCTGATATTTAGAACACTTACTTTTTTATGGAGCTGATTTGGGAGCACAGAAAGCTTCTGGGAATACTGCCCTACATAGCTGCCCTTTACAACCAGAACAGCTGTGCCACAGTTTTCACTGTTCTGAGGCTGAGAATAGGGAATTAAAGAATCCCAACAGCCAGGGCTCCATTTCGGAGCCCTCACCCGGATGCTATTCTAGGGCAGTACACACTCAAGTCTGCACCAAGCTTTCCAGCTTTGTTTACATTTTAGTTCTTAACATTGCATGTCAATTTAAAGTTTCTAAAGTTACTGTAACAGATATATATCTCAGTCCACAACACTGATACGCAAGGGAAATGTTTTATTAGTTTTTTTTTTCTATAACAACTTAATTTCTATTTTGAGTTCCTATTGCTTGGGGCGACAGAAGTGTGATTATTAGTTCAGTTGAAATCCCCTTTTCTCAAGAGTTATACGGGAGATCAGAGGGTTCATCCAATATCAAGCTGTCATAGGGTCTGGGGAAGTACCTGCTTCTCCAAGTGCTGTGTCTTTGTTTAGTAATCTATGAACCCACAGGCACCGATTTCCCAGCTCAGCCCCGAGACAGCCCCAGTCCCTGTCTCCTGGCCACTTTAGGTGAGCTCCACCCTCTGGAGCAACTCAGTCATTCTGTGGCTTCCTTGTAAATTAGAGTATGGGATTCTCTGTGGGCCTGTGGCCTAGTTTGCCCATACTCACTGCAAAGCCATTCCCTTCTAAGGCTATGTCGTTTCTGGGGGCTCCATCCACATGTACTCCTCTTGGGTTTTATAGCTCACCTATCAAGGAGGTCATGGGGAAGCCTTGCAGTTTAGGACCAGTGCTTCACTATCCCCACTCTATCTTTCCTGGAGGGAATCCAGGTGACATTAACATTATCAGACTCTCAAAAATTTGGATAATTCCATAATCTTTCCTATCTCCCTAAGGCTGTGGGATTTTGGAACAGGAAGAGACTCCTTTTTTTCTCTTTGTGCTCTGCTACATTCTTACCCTGAGACAAGGAATAGGCCTCACTACTGAAAGGACAAGGTGGTAAGAATAAAGACAGAGAAGGGGTATTTGTGGATGGCAGTAGGGGGAAGGACCTCAGCTAATATTTTAAAAATTATCTTGCCACAATACATACATTGTCTCATTTGATTCTCGCAACAGTTCTGTGAGGTAAACTACCTTACTTTTCAGGTGAGGAAACAGATTTAGAAAGATTAAGCGATACATTCAGCAGCTATCTCCCAGTTTAACACGGTTTGTTTTGTTTTTTGGTTTTTGTTTTTTTGACACTATTTTGTACTCCATCCAAAAGGCCTGGGACCCAAACCCTGTCTCTACATCACAGACCTGCTCTTTTCACCACCCCTTGCTTCCAAGCAAGCTGTACTTCTCTCCATCTCCCATTCATGGTTTATTCCCACTTCTTCATGTTCTCCTCACCTTGGAAAAGGTCCTCCCCACCATTTCAACCTGAAAAAGTCCTCTCCGTCACACATTTTTCATGAAGCCTTTTCTGGTCAAGCAGCAGTGAACATCCCTCTCCAAACACTTGGGGTCTTGGTTCCCGCCTCACACTGCCTCTTCCACACTGTTCTGCATCGCCATTATTTGTGCTCAGGTCTTATCACATCTACTAGATTGACAGCTCTTTGAGCCCAACACCCTATCATTTTTTTCACGAAAGTAATGAACAAATATACAAACGAATGAATAGATGGGTGGTTGGATGGAAATAGATGCTCCATGACTCCATAGAGGAAGGAAGAGTCTTAGCAGCCTCACATATAAAGTTGCTCTGTAGGAGGAACAAAGAAGAATAACCTGCAATTTCAGGGTGAGATGGATGGTAAGAAGCTCTGTGAACTGTCAGTTGGCTAGTCTAGCAGAATGACGAGAGCCTATGCATGGAAAGAGAAAAAAACAATCATGGACAGCCAAAAAAAAAAAAAAAAAAAAAAAGGTCTGCACCCCAGATGGAGTGGCCCCTCTGAATAAGGCACTTTCATATGTGTACTGCTTATTACTCTGGGATTCTCTGTCCATATATAAATGCATAAATAAGAGAGCATGACCACTAGCTGCTGTGAAACAATGAGATAGACTGTTGTGAGAAAAGCATAGTAACATTATTATTACAGTAGGTTCCATTTACTGGAGATCTGTTGTGTACTATTTTATGCCTCAGCTTATGAGAGACAACAAATCCTCGATTCTACCTATCAGTGGTTAAAGACTTAAACATAGCCATCAGACACTGATTTAATAACTCCTAGCCATCAACATGGAAGATGTTTGAAGGAACACGGGGAAAACTAAAATTTGCGAGACTTGAGGAATATTATCCAAGTGGTCTACACAGGCACTTTGTGGGCACCCTGCAGGAAGACTAAAATAAAGAAAATAAGTAGCTGGCTACTAAGCATCATCTTTCCATCAGCATCCCTCCACACTCAATGACATCAGATGAAACAAGATTTCTGCCTAAGAGTCATAAACCCTGGGCTTCTCTGAGGGAGGCTCATCCCAGGAGCCTGGCATGTTAGGAATTTATTTAGCCAGCTAGTAGGAGGTTGATCAACACAAAACATGGTTACAATCAGATGTATACAACCAGGTGCTCTATCATAAAAGATATTTGTCTTACCTGGTTAATTATCATTTGAATTTTCTTCCCTTTCAATGCAGCAACATCTAATAATTTGTAGGAGGGACACATAGTTCATTCTCTTTCTGCAACCTAAAGACTATGACAGTGGAAAGGGTTTAGGTAAATAACTGATGCATGTAAATTTCTCCCATTTTCTTTTTTAATCCTTCTTCATGTATACTGGTGGTCCATCCCTCCTGTTACAAAGATGTGGGGCAGGCTGCTGCCAATATCCTTCCACCTTTTGTGGGTGTCATGGTTTGGTAAGAGTTATTCCCCTAAGGAGGAACAACAAAAACAACACCGTGTAGGTAGCTGATAATTAAGAATCTCTCATACTTTCCAGAACTAAGAAAAAGATCTTAGCCATAAGGGTAAGGATTTACTGAGCCAGATGTCATGCCACACATTGAAAGCATAAAAACACAAACATTAGTTAGGTCCAGCCATCCTTGTGCCAGAAAGCTTTGGAGATGGCCCCCAATGATCTCTTCCTCCTGATATTCATGACTTTGTGTCATTTCTTCACCTTGAGTGTGGGCTAGACCTAGTGGCTCACTTATAACAAACACAAGAAATAAAAACTGATGGGCTGATACTTCAAAGATTAGATTAGAAAACAAAAAAACAAAAACCATAGCTTCTGTCTTGGACATCCCTTCTCACTGGCTTGCTGTAAAGGAGGCTAACTGCCATATTGTGAGCTGCCCTGTGCAGTGGCCCGTGATATCTCTGGCCAACAGCAGCAAGGAGCTAACACATGCTGACATGAGTGAGCTTGGGCTGTTGAGCCTTAAGATGACTGTAGCCCTAGCCAGCATCTTTTTCTTCTTTTTTTGAAAGTTTATTTATTTACTTTGAGAAAGAGAGAGAGTGGGGCGCCTGGGTGGCGCAGTCGGTTAAGCGTCCGACTTCAGCCAGGTCACGATCTCGCGGTCCGTGAGTTCGAGCCCCGCGTCAGGCTCTGGGCTGACGCTCAGAGCCTGGAGCCTGTTTCCGATTCTGTGTCTCCCTCTCTCTCTGCCCCTCCCCCGTTCATTCTCTGTCTCTCTCTCTGTCCCAAAAATAAATAAAACGTTGAAAAAAAAATTAAAAAAAAAAAAAAAAAACCAAGAGAAAGAGAGAGAGAGAGAGAGAGAGGGAGGGAGAGAGGAGGGGCAGAGAAAGGGAGAGAGAGAGAATCCCAAGCAGGTTCTGTGCTGGCAGCTCAGAGCCCGACAGTAGGGCTCAAATTCACGAACTATTAGATCATGACCTGAGCCGAAACCAAGAGTCTGACGTTTAACCAACTGAGCCACCCAGGTGTCCCAGCCCCAGCCAGTATCTTAACTGAAGGCTTTGATAAACTCTGAGCCATAAGCACCCAGCTAGGCTGCACTCAGATTCCTGATCCATAAAAACTGAAATAATAGATGTTTGTTCTTTTAAACCACCAAGTTTTGGGGTATTTTTATGAAACCATAGACAACAAGAGTGGAGGAAATAATTATATAAGCAAAAAGAAACTAGCATATGCCTTGTGTCATGTAGACACATGTCAGAAACTAGACTAAATGTTTAACATGCATTATATCATTTATTTCTAAAAATAACTCTATGAGATGCTGTTATTAATCCCATTTTACACATGAGAAAACTGACACATAACGAGGTCATGGACTTGCTTAAGGCTACACTGCTAGTAAATGGAGGAACTAGGACTCAAGCCCAGGTCTGATTTAAAAGTCCTTGCTCCACAACCAATGAATACTGTTTCCTAGACATAGGCAATGGGTTTTATACAACAGTAAAAACCTATAAAAACTCCAGAGATTATTAAGGGAGTCAGCAATGATGTCTAACAGTTTTAGAGAAGTTTTTGAATTTGTGTTGGGTCTACAAAGATCAGAAGTCAATCAGACCTCTAAAGCTTGAAGGTCCATCATAGGTAGAAAAACTAACATGCAAAAGCATGCCGGGTAGAAAAAGCTCTTCAAATTTGAAAACTCCCTGTATAAATTTCAAAGCTGTGGGAATTGAGGCTAGATAAATCAATAAATTCATAAATCAGATCTGGCCTGCTAAAGGGTTTTCTCCCATTAAACAAAGCACTATTTTTTTAATGTTATTTTTAATTTATTTTTGAGAGAGAGAGACAGAGCGTGAGCAGGGGAGGGGCAGAGCGAGAGGAAGACACAGAATCTGAAGCATCCTCCAGGCTCTGAGCTGTCAGCACAGAGCCCGACACAGGGCTTGAACCCATGAACCACAAGATCATGACCTGAGCCGAAGTGGTTGCTTAACTGACTGAGCCACCCAGGTGCCCCTAAACAAAACACTAATTTTAAATTGGGTTACTTCTCTTTTATCTTTCATCTCTTAAATATACATAAGATGCCATTTCAAAGTCATGTCAAAAAATAGAATTTAAATTTGCAGACTATAGAAGTTAGACCCTGCAACTGCCCGGAATTTTTGTTTAAGGTTTTAGACTCAGACTATAATAGAGACAGTTCCAAGAAATATTTACCCTTTTTTTATAATGCTCTATGACAAGCAAATATACAACGAACCTGAGCTAAGTGTCTGTTGACATGAATAATTCTGTAAATATTATCTCAGCCGTTATGATTTCATTGATCTCATATCAAGTCTGCAGTTTCATCTTAAAAACCTATCTCGTCAAGCTTCAGGTCTTTTATGGCCTACTTGGGGAATCTGTGATCTGAGGTACTAAAAAGAAAACACTAGCAATGTTGAACTCTTATGTTCTGAGACAGTGGTTTTGACTGTGGAAAAATATGTATAAAAGTCCCATTGCATATTATCCTTACAATAGAAAAACTATCTGAAACTCTAATATTTAATGATAAAGACCCCAACTTTAAAACATAGAGAAATAAAAGCAAAAATACAGAGCTTTTAAAATATAAAATTCTTATACTGTAAATTGAAAATAGAAGAACAATATGTTGGGGGAATTATTACCATCAAATAGAACATAGGGTTAATATACATAAAGAATTCCTTAACTCTACAAGGAAAACATCAGTATTCAACACATGATCATAGTTACTCCTAAAATCCTTATTATATTTCAGATGTTTTTATTCATTCTGTCATTTCATCTTTTCAATAATCATTCAAGGTTAAGTACTGTTATCCTAATTTTGCTATTGGAAAACTGTAGCTTAGCAAGATTAAATAATTTACCCTAAATTATATCACCAACAAAGGGCAAGGTTGTCTTATAAGTAGGATTCTTAAGTTTTACTTCTTTCGGCCTTGACCTGCCATGTAGGTGAAAGCGTGAAGACCATGAACAGAACCTACAGATATTATATTATCCTCAAATATAATCTAAGTAAACTAAGGCAAATTGAGGTAAATTTTAAGCATTCTAAATTTTTTTAATTTAATAATAACACATACATGGGTCTAGTTTTGAAACTGTAGGAAAAGAAGGAAATGTTTTACAATTTACAAATTGTGATCTGGTAAAACATATCTGGAAATAAATTTAGCAAGCACTTTTTATTATGATTATAATTATACTTAGGACAATTTGAATATCACCTTCTCTGCATAACCTTTCGTGGTATCTCCTTGTCCAAAAATATTATGCGCTTTTCTAGGCTTTGAAAATATTTATCTCTGTGTTTCAATGCATAGCCAGTCACTGGAATATACAAAAAAGATATCAGTAAGTATTTCTTGACTGAATGAAGAAGTAATTCTTCAGAAGAGAAAAAAAGTTATGTGCATGAAAGCATTCTTTACAAAATATTAGAAACAAGGTCAACAAAATTGAAATGGTTAAGTAAAGGACATTAGAACGACATGACTAACTATTTCATAGGCTAGAAACAATAATATGCAGTCATTGGTAAAGCCTAAGAATATTTAGCCAATGAGGAAAAGAAAACTGAATACAAAATACAATGTGATCACCCTAATATTACAATATGTTTGCATAAGGACAAAAGCTAGAAGTTAATGTGTTTAAAAAGTAAAAAATAGCAATTCTATGAGACAGGTGAGAATGACATTGTCTTTCATCATTTCTCACGATTTTCTTTTAATGTGGTTATTAAATTGCTCATACTCTTCTCAAAAAATGATCTAAATTGCTCAGATTATTTGGAGGACAAAACATTTTTTTTTTTCCAAGTTACCAAAACTTCCTGTCTTGGCCATTAAGAAGTTCAGAGCTGTAGTAACATCCTTAGCCATTTGTTTCTAGCATAATTTTTTTCTCCCACTTCTACTAGTGTTAGTACTTAGTTCTTACATTTTATTCTTCTATTAATGGTTTGAGGGGTTTATTATATCTGTGCCTTTTACTATAAACTGCTTCAAATCCTTTTTGGAAGTAGAAGGATTATAAATAAATAACAATAAGGATTACCATATGATAAGTAAGCCATACATAATACTAAGACATTATTCAAGGAATTAGGCAGATGCCATTAGCTGTCTAGAAAAAACAACTGAATGCTAATTAAAGCTAACTCCTTTACTCTTTCAACCTTCACCTCCCCACCCTCCCTGAAAAAGAACTAACACCCTTAAGATAAACTCTACTACATTACTTACTCATGATGTCTTTTTATTTTAAACTTGTAACAGCAATAACTACCTCAGCACAGGATGTACTGTAAGTATTAATGGGCAACTGAGCTACATGGCTTCTTTTGCTTCCAGCTGGACACCACCCCCCATTCCCTTCCATGCAACCACCCCCTTCTTCCCCCACAGCCCTTTTTCTCTCAGGATGTGACCTGTACTTTAATCCTTCTTGCTCCATTTTAATGCTTTGTATTTTTAGCTGTTTTGTCATTCACTAAAAGCAAGACTCACATAACTCAGTTGTTCATTTTATAAGGTATTCCACTCAGAGAACCAAGTTGCTCGTTTTAATACAGCTCTGAGATGTAACTAATATAAGAGTACATGTGAATTCATTGCATCTGATTCTCTTTTGAGGTTTATTAACACACCTTTCCATGTAAGTCCTTTTAAAACAAATGGCATCTAAATAAAACCAGTTTGAAAAATGTATAGGAGGAGACTAGTTTAAGATATCAGAGGACTAATTATCTAAGTAGATGAAGGCAGATACAGTGACCTTGAACCTCTAGAACAATTACCAATCCTACCTTCCACCTGCCCTATTCATCCTACTACCATTGGTATAAATTGATATTGAACAGAAAATTGAAAAAAAAAAGTGAGTAGTATGTTATGCTATTTCATATTAAAGAAGGAATTGGGAAAGGAAAATCCAAACAATATTTATATAATTCAATTCTGTCAAAGTATGTAATTTGAAGATCTTTCAGGGGTTTGAAAGATTAAATATTATTTTCAGTATGCAGAGGAAATAACTTACTTGATACCTGGCAATTAAGCCTTTGCAAACTCACAGGTTGACATCTTTTATTTGATTTATACCAAACAGAGTAAAAGTTGAACAGACTTGAAAGAATATATTTTGCAAAGTAAGTACAATTCTAAGCAAACCTAATCTCCTTCCTAAGTATCCAACAATATTCTTCCAACTGCCTCCATTAAGAGGGATGAATGAAGAGGAAGCCCATACATTCTATTGTATTTCAGGATAGGGATTACATTTTTAATAGTGTTAAACAGAAAGTCTCAATAGTCATTTCAAAGGAAACACTGTTACAAAAAGAAGAAGAAGAAGAAGAAGAAGAAGAAGAAGGAGGAGGAGGAGGAGGAGGAGGAGGAGGAGAGCTGAAAGAATACCTATTATGAGCATGTTCTTGCTTCTAGCTGGCTGACTAACAATAGAAACACCATTTGGGATGTTCCCATGAAATGAGTACCAACATGATTTTTCCTTAGCAATGTGCATCCATGGATGAATCAAGTCATTTCAAGAAAGCAAGCAATTATTGCTACCTGTGGTATAATAAGAATAGCTATAGGACCGTAAGTGTTAGCTCAACAAAGACCTTAGATTATCTCTAGTCCCCTATTTTTTTAATAGGTGAAGATGCATGGGTAAATGGGGCAAAGTAGCTTGCCCAAGGTCAAATAATTAGTGATAAACAACATCAGGACTAGAATTCCTCAATCAGTATTTTAGCTACCACGCCATACTGTTTTTCCTCCATCCTTCCATCTGTCCCTCTACTTAGCCATCCATTCAGTTTACTCTATAGGCGTTTGCAAAGCTTAACCAGAAGCAATGTCTGGCCCCAGTGAATCATTCCTCTCCCTGTGCATGGTACTGTGCAGTGTGACTTTGCTATTCCTCCCATCAGGAGGCACAGATTGTTTCCTTACTTGCTGAATCTGGACTGACCTTGCCATTTGCTCTGGTTTTATAAAAACGTGGCAGAATTGACATTATACAACCTTAGAGTCTGGACCTCAAGAGACCTTGCATCTTCTCTCCCCCTCTTGTTGCTCTGAGACTGCTGTACAGGGAAGCCTGGCTGGGTCATCTCAAAGATGAGAAGCCATGAAGCAGAGAACCAATATACCTGAAGCAACAATACCAGTCAACTTCTAGACACAGATATGAAGTTGAATAAAACCATCCAGTCCCCAGCTGATATGCCAAGTGACTGCAAAGGCTTGAATGAGTTCAGCCAAAACCCTTGTAGTGAAGAGACCGGACATCACAAATGAGCCCTGCACATGTTGTTGACCCACAGAATCATGAGCAAGTAAAGAAGTGCTGCTTGTAGTCTCCAAGTTTTAGGATGGTTTGTTATGTAGCAATAGATAACTGATAGATACACTATGATAAGTACTAGATTCTAGAGAGATAGCCAAAGAGAGAGATGAGTAAGACAATCTTTGCCACCAAGGAACTCATGATGAATATAAACATAAAAGCCACCCTTTAAGAAATGAAGTGATAAATTTCATGCAAATTTTCTAAGTGAGAAATTATTAGGAGCTAAATCCAGGTATTGAAGTTATTCAGTAGGGTTTGATGACTGAATAGGTGGCTGAGGGGTCTAGTATGATGTCTACCTGAGAACACCTAGTCGATATTGGTGACATTAGGTTGCAGAAAGCCTGAGGAGGAGTAGGTTTAGGGAAAAGGGGAGGAAGATAGGAGTTCAGATTTGACATGTTGACTTTGATAAGGAACCTAAAAGTATCAGGATGAAGTTCAAGCCTATTTAACATCCAGGTAGAAATGGACATATGAGCCTGAATTTCTGGAGAGCAGACTGGATTAGAGAACAACCTTATAAATAATCTATAGCTATTAATAGTAGTTCAGTCACAGGCAGGGCTTAAGTTGATGAGGGAGAAGGTATCAGGTAAACTAGAGTGCAAGTAGAAACAGTTAGTGGGCCATTCTTCTAAGAAATGTTCTGGGGTCAAAAGGAAAGACATTGTGGGACAGACACATTAGGTCCAGGACAACTTTATTTTTTGTCTAATGTCAGACTTTAAGTAAGATTCTGTGCTTTTTCACCTTCTTCCCACAAAGAAGAACTACTGCATAGAATATCAGCTAAGTGTGTAAGAATTTGAGATTGAGCATGGGTAGTTATATCACTCAAGACATAACATTTCTTTCCAAAGATCTCTGTCTTTCTGAGTCACTCGTCAGATGACCAGCTGTTAAGTTCCATTCTCTCTTCCTAGACACTTCCCTTGCATGGCCCTTACATCTACCCCTCTTCCTTCTTAACCAGAGCAATTTAGCTCTGACCCTTTTCTCTCAGGACATCAGTCTACCTATAGGCCCCAGAGGCCCAGCCTCTGAGTGGGCTCACCAGGGCATTTACCACACAAAATACTTCATGGGGTTACAGCCAAGAGAAAAAAAAAAGATGGATTCATCTTGGTACCTACTGAAATGGGTTTCCAGAGAGTGTAGTGGAAAGAGAATAGATCAGGAGAAGGAAGCACAGTGCTATTATCAGTCTATGCGTTTAGGAAATAGATGATCAAAAGTTCTGTTATTGTCTCAGCCCAGGATGATAGGGATGAAAGGTACAGTGGAATAAATTGGCCTCAGGGCTACAATATAAAATGAGGAACTTCCTGTAATTTGAAATTTAACTTAGAAACCATAAAAAATAACTAAAAATTAAAGATCTCCTTCATTTTTTAATTAACATCGCATTCCTAAAAGGAAACCATATATTCAACCATTCTGCTTTTTAATTAGTATTTCCTCTTACAGCGACAAATAAGACTACACAAGTTGTTGAGAAAATAATTATCACTATTTTGTTTAGCTACTGTACCATATTGGAATTTCCAAAGATCTCTGGCTCTATTTTCTATGCACTTTTTAAGACATACAAAACACTGGAATGAACTCTGAACTAGAAACTGCCCCTTATAGAATGAGAAAAATAATTTCTGTTATAGCAATTAATTCCAGTCCAAAAACAAAAAACAAAAAACCTCTGCTGAGGTGAGGATTAACAGAACAGCCAAATTCTCCATCTTTTACCCAGAGGAATAAATACTATTCCAATATGTACCCAAGGCATCTCAAGGGAAGTTTTGTGATGTTTTCATATTTTTCCAAACCACTTAAGAGCTTTGTGATGCAAACAAAAATGGTAATTTTGGCCGTCAATAAAAATAATACTTCAATAATGGGAGAACTGGCTAAAATAATTACACTAATTAGGATTAAGAAACTATGACACTTCAATCAACATTTTAGAGTCTGAGATAAAAAATAATTATAACAAGTCACATTTTTTCCCAAGAATTGATTAAACAAGGGGATGTGCACTATCATTAAGTAGTTTTCAAGTAGCTGCTCCTCTTAAGAGGTCCAGATCAATAGAGACACAAGTATTCATAAAACTTCAGATCCCAAGCAAGCTGTTTAGTTTTAGATGGTGGGAAGAGCATTTTTTAAAGACTTGAGAAGAAATTCAAATATTTTCAGAGGACCTGAAGCTCTCTCCACCTCCCAATATTTTCCACTCCATCTTTAGGCCTCATATTTGCTACTATCATTGCCATAAGAATGCCTGGGCCATCCCATCCCCAGCAGACAACTTTATAGTTCTGAGAAGCTTCTATTCTCCATACCCTATAAGAACACCACATATGTGACTGGAAGTGCAAAGAAGGTTCTTTCCCTCAAATACCTTGCATCTTCATGTCCTAGTAACTGAAATTTCACCATGAGAGATTTTATTCTTTGCTTTAAAACAAAACAAAAACAAAACAAAACACCTTTGTTCTCAATGAGCAAATATTTACTGAGCACATACTAAGTTACATGCTTAGGTTTGTGGTATATGCCATGCAAGTTATAGGAAAATACAAGACAGGCTTGCTGTCCTCAAGGAGAAACATCCAAGCTGGGAAACCATGAAGACTACAGAGTCCATGGCAAAGGTCATTGTGTTGGTCTGTATGACCTATTGGTATGTGTGTCAGAAGAGAAAAGACACCATGGAATACAGAGAATTCCAGAGAGGTAGGGGTGTGTGAAGCAGTGTAGGGGACACTCAAACACATGTCTCTTGCACTACAGTTCTGCCCAAGGCCAGAACTGCCACTGACCACAGCAGTCCCACAGTCAGAATGATTCACCTGGGAGAGTCAAATCTTTTTATTGAAAGATGCCCATGTCTCTCTGACCTCTGATCTTTTTCCTGTCTTCCACTACCCTCCACCCCCACCCCCAAGTATACCACTTCTAGAAGTTGAGAGGGGAACAGAATTCAGGGAAGGCTGGCCTTGGGAGAAAAAACTGAATGTGTAGGTGGTCTCACAGGAACCTGGGACAAAGCCAGTTGGTTAGGAAAGCATTGAATGGATCCAAGCAGTAGATTTCTTTTAGGATTTTCTGAGTCAGCCCAGGATCAAAGGAGTACCCTCCACCTACTTTCTTCTTCTATCCCTGGGCATAGAGAGAAAGTGAATTTCACTACAAAAAAAAGTCGGCGGGGGGGAGGGTGGTGAGGGAAGAAAGGGAATGGCTTTGGTACCAGTGGGGATATGGAGTAAGGAAGATGGCCCAGGCAGTCTCGCAGGTGCTCTCTACCCCAGCTAGAACATCTGTGGCCACCTCTGTAGTGCTGGCCTGGGCCGGGACAGGCAGCTCTCTAAGAGTTCATAAGTCTTTGTGGCTAGAGCTCAGTCCTGGGCTCATAATGTAGTGTGAAAATAAATAAAACAACACCTCAGTCTGTGGAAATTTAATAATGTGTTATATTTAAAGATAATATTAAAATAAAAACACAGTCCTCATTGTGGGTTCACCCTTCTCTTTTTAATGATACTATAAACTTAAATAGAAAAAGAGCTCTACCCTAGCTGCAAAATATGAAATGGGTGGAGTCAGAGAATCCTGTAAATACATTTTAAAATGTGTTTCTAAAACAGGTTCCCAGTTTATGGGTTTATTTTACCAACCTTCAGCTTGCTGATTTACAGATCGGCTCTGAGCAAACCCAAGAACAGGCCTCAAACTTGGCTCTGCTTTCCTAAGGGAAGGGGATCCAACTACAGGTGCTCACAGGTTGGGGGTGAAGGTGGTGGGAGTAAAGGTTCGTTAGGGGAGTCGATACAGGGTGCAGATTGATAGTAAAACTAAATCCCCAAATTAGAAGCTACTGAAAGCCCCAAATTATGGCTTCAAAGAAGTCTGATAAATGTATTCATCCATTTCCTTTTGTCTTGCAAACAGAGGGGATGTTCTGGGCAGCATGTCATGGATATTATGAAGCCTGGCCTCTCTTTCTTCCATGGAATCAGTCAACATCTTCATTGTAATTCTATCTTTCCTAGATAGCATCTGCATCCATCGTTTCTTTCTGAATATGCCATCTACATGAGACCAGGAGGATGACGATTGTGAAGGCCCATGAGACAGTGACTACTTTCTACTCTGAGTTAGGAATGAGAAAATTACAGAAAAGATCAGTGATTCACATGCTCCTATCTCCACCTCCCGCCCCGACCACAAATGAAATACAAATCTCGTGCCTCCTGAAGAGGACTCATAGTACTTTCCCCAGAGCCTTTGCTCTTTCCCCATTTAAAATATCCTTCTTTCCCTCTGCTCAAGTCTTTTCTCCTCCCTGAGCTCAAAGCCTCACCAACCACCCAGCCTAGGGTGAATGCTTTCTTCTTCAAACCCTCACACCATGACCCCTTCTATGCCCATGTCACATTTACCACAAATTACTAACGTTGTCAGAGATGGGTTATATTACATGGATTTCTGGGGGCATCTGGGTGGCTCAGTTAGTCAAGCATCCAACTTCAGCTCAGGTCACAATCTCATGGTACATGGGTTCAAGTCCCATGTCAGGCTCTGTGCTGACAGCTCAGAGCTTGGAGGCTGCTTCGAGTTCTGTGTCTCCCTCTCTCTCTGCCTCTCCCCACCCCTACTTGCTCTCTTTCTCGCTCTCTCAATAATAAATAAATACTTAAAAAATAAATAAATGGATTTCTGGGCTTCTGAAACTTTAGTTTGCAAAAGATCTACCTAAGAAGCATAGTATACATGTAGAGTTCTGCAGATTTTCTATGGTGGAATCTAGGAATGCACATGTTTAATCAGTTTCCCTGGTGATTCTGGTGCAGTTAGTCCAAGAATCAAAGTACCCTGTGAGAGACACTGTCCTAGACACACACATACACACACCACACCAGAGTAACCATCCTTGGAATTTTCTCACACCATTAGTAAACAAATAAAAAATGAAACACTTTCATAATATCCACTTAAAAGGAAGGGGGAAAACGTCTACTATGGAGACCAGCATTTTAAAGCATTTCTTCGTTTACTAATTTTATAATTACTAGCATAATAAACATCTCTAACAAAAAGGGTAGTATCTTCATCTGCTTACACCACTCAATCTCTTTTCACTAAACCTTGTTATTCCATAATCTAGCCCAGAACATTAAAATGAAACCTTTTGCCTTTAGAAGGATAAACCAGAAGCTTCTCACTATCTAGAGACAAGATAGCTTTTCCTTATTCCCTGAGGACTGAAAAATTTTGGAGAAAGATATTCTGATCATAGACTCTCTTCCTATTCCTCAAAAATCATTATAGCATTACAGTATCACGGGGACTAGTAAAAGACGACTTCCATGTTAGAATGTAAAGGTCTGATACTCAGATAAAATGTGAGCCAAACAACCCTAAAACAAATATTATGAGACTTGATGGGAGGCATGCTCATTTTGCCTTCCTTGTGATTCCGTGTGGAAGGAGGGACCTTACTTGACAACAGTTCTGACAACTCCCTGCTCACTCATACTTCTACTCCTTTGGAGAAGACCCTGGTGACATCTGTTGGGTCTGTTCCACTCCCCATGTGCAATGAATGGGCTGAGTGGGTCATGTCCCCCTACATGGGCAGCCTGCAGGACTCCCTATAGTCCCACAGTGCTGGAACCAGTTAGCTGGACACTTCAGTCAGGAGCGGTATGGGAACAAGCCCATTTAGCCATACATCTAAAGCTGCTTGTCCATTTAGCTTCTCAGTAGTAAGGCCACGTGTTATCTCTCTCAAGACTCCTGGGTCCTATTTCTCAACCACATAACGAAAGAAAGGACAATCAAGAGAGGTCATTCCACTACTGTATTCACTACAGACAATTATTAGTGTTTCTGGAAGCCCCAGTCAGTTCTGCATCTGACTTCTGTGGCTTTATCTTACCTGATAATAGGAATGTCCCAGGTTATAGTCTGTTTTCTTAACCAGATTCTAGGTTCTTAAGGACATGAACCAGGGGCCCTTGGGTGGCTCAGTCGGTTAAGCATCGACTCTTGGTTTCAGCTTAGGTTATGATCTCACGGTTTGTGGGATTGAGTCCCACATTGGACTCTGTGCTGACAGCATGGAGCCTGCTTAAGATTCTCTCTCTCCCTCTCTCTGTCCCTCCCCTGCTCATGCTCTCTCTGTCTCTCAAAACAAATATATAAACCTTGAAAAAATTGTTTTTAAAAAGGACCTGAACTGGATATTATTCATATTTGTATCCCCAGAAGTTAGTACATAGTCAGAACCAGCTTCATGGGACCTGTCACACAGGGACCTGAGCTTGGTTCCATGCTCTTCATTGCCATCCTGACCTTCTTAATAATTTTTGAACTAGGTCCCTATATTTTAGTTTTGCAACAGAGCCCTTTAAATTATGTGTCCTGTCCTGGTTGTAGTAAACACCCAGTATTGCATATTAAGGTAAAAGACAACACAGTTTCAAGGACTGACTCCTGATTCTGCTACCTGTGACTTTGGCAAAGTTCTTTAACTTCCCTAATCCTCAGTCTCTTCATCCCTAAAATTGAAATAAGCATAGAAATAGTAATAATAGTAGTTATAATGGAAATTAAATTAGATGCTCCAGGTTGGGTGCTTGCTCCAGTGACTGACACTTAATAAAGTCTCAACAAATATTCAGTACTCCACTTACTACTGCTTCTACCACAACTAATTCACATGTTGCTACCGCTAACATATAAATCACTTGGACCCCAGGGAAAAGATACTGACATGGGCACAGAATGAACATCTTCAGGAATGTTCTGTGCTTGTGTGGGTTCTAGCTCCTCAACTTTTCCCTGCTAACTGTTAAAAAACTTCTGAGAGAACGGAGGGGTGCCTAGCTGGCTCAGATGGAAGAGCATGGGACTCTTGATCTTGGGCCCCACATGAGGTGTGGACATTACTAAATAAATAAACCAACAAATAAACAGACTTTAAGAAACCTCTGAGACAACTGAAATTACCCTTTCACCTTTTAAGAAACAAGACACAGCCAAGAGCATTGGCAATTCCCACAAGCAGTAATAGTTAAACTAGTTCTCTTGGAAGATTTTTGCTACTGTTCCACATTCCTCCCTCTCATCCCACCAAGTGAACATTTACATTCTCTTGCCCTTTATCTCATCTAAAAAAACAAAAGGTGGGGGGGAAGGGTCTTTAACAAGCCCCTGATAGAGTGGGAGGGGGCAGGCATAGAGAATGGGACTTCCCTAGGGAAGATGGCAGAAATAAGAAAGCAAGTCCTGTGAGGCAGTGTGCACCTCCATTAATTTAGGGACAACTCTTTTCTTGGTAACTTAGTCTTTTTCTAGCTTTTTAAAAATTTTCAATATATTTAACTCCCAGAGGAGTCATGTCAGTTGAAGTATGTTTTCTTAGAATGTTGTCAACTTGTCACTTCCCTGCTAATGCCCCTGTACTTTTCTAAGTTTGTTGGGTAGCTTTGAGTCTGTATTTCTCCTTGGCCAACTGGATCAGGTGGACTTCCAGGATGACTAGAATCAAGGTTTTTCTTCAGAAGTGGTTGCTTAAAAATCTTTACTCTGAAGCTAATGAGACATCATTATTTCTCCCTCTTGGTTTTGGAAGAGCAGAGGATTTCAAAAATATATGACATAAGTCTTTTGGAAGCTACCACGTAACTTTAGAGTTCAAATCTTGGTTCTTAAATATATTCTATCTGTAATCTAGACTTAGTTTACCTGCATTCCTCCTCAGTCCCCTAACCTCCAATGACTCATGATGGTTCACAGAGCATAGATTTTTTTTTTTTTAATAGGCAAAGGGCACTCACCTTCTCCTTCTGAATTCAGGACAATGATCTCTAGTTCTTCCTTCCTGAAAAATCTACAACCAAATCCTCATTTTCATAAAGTTTAGGTTTTCCTCCTCTCTTCTCTCTTCAAGAACTCTTAAAGCAAGGTAGCAAGAGCAATAAGGTACACGGAAGCCTTGTAGAAAGACGATATCTGTTCATAACTATTGTTTTTCTAGAGCACCAGAGACAATTGTTAATTCCATTGAATCTATATTTCTCAACATTCAACACCATCTATATTATAATTTCTCTCCTTTTTTTGACTACATGCAAAGGTACCTATATTCTCATTTTTCGGTGCTCTCAATCTAATGGACACTTAGTTAATTATGGTTTAATTATAATGTATACTTGAAAACATTTCCAGATTCTTTTTGTGACTTTAAGGCCTTCCTGAGTAAAAATATTTAAGGGTAAGAATAAGACTATATTCTAAATACTGTTAAAAAAAACAACCCAGCCAAGTTACCAGGTGTCCAGAGTATCCATCGGATGGTGGTCATGAATCATTGTCCACAAAATCAGCTGTGAAAGAGATGTAACTTCCTGTATTTTTCTATAACTGAACTTAATTTTAATTATAAACTCTCATGCTTCAGGCAGGAGAAGCTTAAGCCCAATTAATTTAGGTCTGTCATTCTCTTCCTGGAGTTGTTTCTAATTTCTCAGAAGTCTTATGTGGTGCCAAAGCCTGAGAGGGGTGTCATTTTATTAGCATCATTTCTTATCCATGATGACAGTTATCCTACTGCCTTGTTTCTATCTGCTCTTTGATTCCCTGTCCACACAGGTCACTGCTTAGTTGTTCTCCCTTCCTATCTACAAGGCTCCTCCATGTCTCTGTGCTTAATCTGTCTGTCTGTCTATAACTGTAAATATCTGTCTGTCTGTTTCTGTCATTTTTGGTAATATCCATGCTTCTCCCTTTCTAGGGCTTGGGATCCTGCTGTATCTCTTACAAAAGGATGAGCTACAGAAAACCCAGTGGGACAATGAATAGGCCATCACTGTGTCTGAGCTGCTCCTGGAAAGTTCCAGGAATGTGGAAATTCTGTGAGGCCATCTCAATTCCATCAGCCTGGACAAAACTCCCTAGCAGACTTTCTATTTGTCACCTTCTTCAGTTCCTCTGGGGAAAGAGAACCCAGGCCTCCACTGCTTTCAAACCCCCAGAATCAACTCCCAGAATCAACTTGAATTTCAGTTGGTTCCTACTTTGAACCTGAGAGAGAGAGGCAGGAGCCTTTCTTTCTCAAAGACCCACGCTGTCTGTTCACTTTCTGCTTCCACTATAAGTCCCCCCCCCCCCCACTCCCTTGCATAGGGACTCTGCTCATGTGTGTACTTGTAGGAGAATGCCACAGGAATCTGCTCTCTGTGTCATGATCTTTTCCCCAAATCTATTTCATTTCCTCTGCATGCAGCTTTCCTTTCCCCTCAAGGACCTAGATAGACTTTGAAACTTAAAACCCAGGAAAAAAAAGTTCTTGTTCTCTTTCAGTTTTGTCATCCCACTATTGAAGCAGTTATTACAGAGCACCAGCAACTTCCTGAATGAAAGTAGAAATCTCTAGAGCTGTGCCATCCAGTATGGTAGCTAAGGGCCACAGGAAGCTTTTGTGTACTTGCGATGTGGCTAACCCAAACTGAGATGTGGAAAGTACACACTGAATTTCAAAGACTTAAAAAAAAATGTAAAGTATCTTGTTAATCATTTTTTCTGTTAATACCATGTTGAAATGATAATATTTTGGATATATTTGTTAAACAAAATTACCATTGAAATTGATTTTACCTGTTTCTTTTTACTTTCTTAATGTGGCTACTAGAAAATTTTAAATTATATATGTGGCTTGCATCTGTGGCTTACATTATATTTATATTGGATGGCACTGCTCTAACAGAATAAGTAATGGGAACCAAAAATAAATAAATCAATATTTTAAAACTATTATCACACATCTGCAGCATATCCTGCCCAAACGTGCCATTTAACAAACACTCTGAAATTTAACAATTACTGAATATGTTTTATGTACCACATCTGCACAATAAAGTGAGGAAATAAAGATGAACACTACATTATCATTTCCATCAAGGAATTCAATTTGGTAGGACAGACTTGTGAGTATGTCACTAATTACCAAAAATGAGATGTGACAAGTTCAGAGTGGGGGCATTATTTCTTCTTTCTGGGTAGAATGGGGACAGGTGAGGTGAAAGACAGACCCTTCAGAGGAGTTGCCACCTGAAATGCATAGACCCTCGTGTGGAGAGGGCATTCCAGACAGAAAGAACTGCACAGAAGAGTCAATGTATTCAAGAGATAAGGAAAAGCTTAGTGTGGTTGCAGATAATCTGGGTCAGAAAAGAAGAATCTGGAAGCCTTGACTGGGATCAGATTATGAAAGTTATCAAATGCCTAGCTGTGGGTATTGGATTTTATCTTCTAAGGGAACAGGGACCCATTAAAGACTTTTAAGCAGAAAAATAGCATGGTTAGATTGGAATTTTAGAAAAAATAGCTTTGGCAGAGAGTGGACTATAAAATAAAATGGAGAAAAACAAGAGGCTAGCAGGTGGGTGGGGTCAGGTTCTTACCACTACACTTGCTGTGACTTTGGGAAAGACTGATTCCATAGCAGATCCATTTGGTCTAATCATTGCTCATACTTGAAAATAAAGGTTTCAAAAAAAAAAAAAACACTTTTCTCAAAATCGTAGTTAAAACAGAACTCTTCTAGTCTTCTATTCAAGGCTAGCTTGGTAACATTCTACTTCTGGTTGGTCAGTAATCAAATGCCCAGGAAAAACTCCGCCTATTCCTAGAGAACACTCGGTCCACTTATGACTTCAATTGGTTATATGCAGTTAACTCTTGAATTTTCTTAGTTCCATTTTCAGGGTTGATATAAAAGAGCCATGGATAAGGGTGAGGTATGTATGAAACTGAGTCTCCTGTATGCTCTGGGGAGTTGAGCAGGGTGTGCATTCTCTCTTAACTGGTCCAAAAGTGATCCAATCAGCTCATCCCTCCACCCCATAAAATTGGCTTCTTCCTAATCACAAGGCACAATGAAGGAGCAAATATCAGCCTCACTCTACCCCATAGAGAAACAACAGCTGATCAATGCAGTTAGGGAAAAAAAGAGAGCCTGGAACCATTATTTAATACTCTTAATTTGCATCTTTGCCTGGATTGATGGGTGAACCTAGGGGAATACATCAAGTTCTTAAAAAAAAAAATGTATCCTTTCTGAATATGCTGATTTGTTAGTCAAGTAGATGTGAATTCATTCTCTGGAGTTAACTGAAATCATTATTGACAGCAGTAGAATACATCCATCTGAAACAATGTTTAGAAATCAAAACAAAATGTTGGCTCTTCCAACGTGAGTTGCCTCTCAGTTCTCCTGAAGCTAAATAACAAATAATCATAAATCAGTCTTATTGTATTACCTTACTATTATGAACAGCATGGTGTCCTCTAAGGATACAATTTAAATGATGGGAGTGATTATATGACAGCTGACTCAGAGTTTAAATATTTTTTCCCAGTAAATGTCTCTGAAAATTTTACAGTATGAGTCAGGAGATTCTTGAGGATAACCCTTGCATCCAGGTAAGTCTGAGAATAATAAATGGTATGCCCAAACCTGTGTTTAAAGGGGCATTTCTACCTACTTCCTACATTTAGCTGGTCAGAGGAATGGATGGTTTTGGTTTTGGCCCTCTGGTTCTTGGGTGAAAAAGAAAGGAAGGAAGGAAGGAAGGAAGGAAGGAAGGAAGGAAGGAAGGAAGGAAGGAAGGAAATAATTTAGAACAAATTTGAAAATAAATTGGTATCAGTAAATAATAAGTGATCCTAAGAGTTAAATTTTTTTTAAATTGGTATGACCAAAATCCAAAATGCAGGTCCTGTAGTCCCAGGTGGGTGTGCAATCATGGTGTTTACCTCACTACCCCTCTACAAAGGAACATGTAAGCTATTCTAAAAGCAAATAAATACCTTAACATATTTTTGGAGGTAGCACATAAATCAAGAACAAACTTGCTCAAGTTGACCTAGACTTAAAAACTTTTGCAATTATATGGTGTGACTAAGCCTGCTAACTGCTTAATTTTTACACAGTCCTGTCAAGAATCTAACTTAGAGCAGTGAACTATAGCAATTTAGCATGATGGTCAGGTTTGTTAGCAATAGAATAGGCCTCGGAGGAAATCAGAAAAGGACAATCAAGGATAGACAAACCCAACAGCTTTTAAAATAAGCATCTTGGCTGATATACCTCTAAGATGTCCTCTTTTGTTTTAAATGGGAAATAATTTATTAAGCAAATGAAATATGCTTCATTGTCCTGACTTATTTCAAATATTTTTCTTTGATGTATTTTAGGTAGCCAAAAAGTTTTCAGAGATTTTTAAAAAGTAAATATTGATATCTCTGTTTTCTTTTTCTTTTTTTCTTTTTAACTAAAATACTTAGTTTAAATTCTGGGAGATTTTCAGAGAGTCCTAGATTGGAGTGTTAACAATAACAGAGATCTTGAATACATGGCAATAAAGCAATAAAGAACCTTCTTTTCTTCTCTACTTAAGCCATATTTGAGACCATAACGGATTCTCTTACTACACTCAAAAGACATAGAATTAATGTGTGTAAAACACAATCCTTAATGTCAACCAAAATCCTATTTCTTGATGGTACACATTTGGAAATCATTTCATACTTTTGTTGTGGAATCTCCCATTTCTTTTTCAGGCATAGGGTTTGCCTGAATTAAAACCACTTCAAGCTTTGTAATCTCTGTAGATCATTGTTTTGTTAGGACATACCATGCTGGTTTCATCAACCTGATCAAATCTTTGCCTTCAGGCAGACATCTGCAGTTGTTGGCCTCCAGGTGCTTGAGAGTCCCTGTACTTCAAGACACTCCCCCTAAAGAAAAAAAAAGAAGAAAAACCTCCAGGAAGTCTGCAGGTGCAAGTGTGTTTTAGGGGAAGTTAATGATGGATTGCCCTTTTATGTCGTATATTCAAATAGGCAGTTATGTGTTTGCACTGATGTAGTTCTGACCTTAAGTACCCAAAACATGAACTCAGAGCCTCTTCTTGGTCCTTGTGATGAATTTCCCCTCTCTTTTGGCCAAAATGTGTATCTTTAAGAGTACTGACTAAAGTACTGAGGAAATGAATTTTCTGGGGGGGAAAACATCTAAAGAATCTCTGTAAAGGACCATTGCTACTAGAGAGAATAAACTCATAGATACCATTGCCTTCATTGCTTTGGGAATTTATCTATGACAAAGACAAGATTTGCAGGGCTGTTTTGCTCCAAAACCAGAAGACAATGTGAAGTAGATGGCTTATGTCCAAGACCACAGATGCCCAAAGGCACAGATTGCCACATACTTCTCTGCAAGTTTTTGTTCTTTATCCTTTTGGTTATTTTCTTCCTTATCTCCTGGTTCAGGAATTTAAATTATTAGTAGACACTCTTATCCTTAATCATTATATACCCAATATCCTTACTCCCAACAATTAATAGAAATAGGATTCAACCTCCAGACATGGACAAAGTTGAACTACCTCTATCAAGTCAAAGGAAAAGGCCACTTGGCTATTGAAAAAATATTTAAGTAGCTAAAAAACATATGGACCATGTTCACTTAAGAAATATTTGTCTCAGTGTTTCTGTGTTGCAGTCACTAAGTGTGAATAACTCCAGAGCCACTTTCACCCCAGAAGATTCTACAAATAATTGTCCAGCGAAAAGAATCAGAAGGAGTGTCACTTGAAATATCAACTCTCAATACAAGATCACAACCAATTGAACAGTGGTATAGATTTGGATTCATCATTTCCCTGAAAAAGAATGACACATCTTTCCACTTAGATGGAGGAATGACCAGAAGGAGATACTGATAGGTTGAAAATGGCTTTGCTGGCAGTTAGCTAATGAGGCGGGCGATATGAATTGAAACATAACTTGCAAAACTGCACATGTCACAAAACAGATAAACTGTATCAAAATATGAAGACAAAATATCTAAGCTCAACCTCTCTTAACTCCCGCTCATTCAGACCCCATTGCTTTAATAGTGATTCCAGATCGATTCATATGTTCTAAAGATAAGACCATGGAATATTCTAGTACCTCACCTAGTTTTCAAATTCTTAAGCTATCCCTACTAAGACCTTCCTATGACTGACTCCTGTCCTCCAAACCCTTAAGTACCCTTCCTTAATTTCCCCTTTTCAGGTGCCTTACTGTTCCCTTGATGTGCATTTCCCTTCCTTCAGCAAATAATGAAACCTAACTTTGTCCAACTAAGTGATGATTCTTTAGTCAGTGGGCTTTAACCTAAGTAAACATGGAAGGGGGTACACTACAGTATTATGGTTAAGAGCATAGACTCTAGAACCAAATTGCCTAGATTTGAATCCCATTCTACTGCTCATTGGCTGAGTGACCTTGGGCAAGTTACTTAACTTCTCTATACTTCAGTTTCCTCATCTGTTAACTGGGGATAATAATTGGATATACTACATAAGTCTGTTGTGAAGATTAAATGAGTTAACACATATAAAGTGCTTATAAATTATACGTGGCATGGAGTAAGTTGCTGCTGTTACCACCAGAGGTAAAACAGGGTTTGGTAATTACTTGGGGAATGTAAATCAAAACCACAATGAGATATCACCTCACACCTGTTAGAATGTCTATTATCAAAAAGATAAGAAATAACAAGTGTTGGTGAGAATGTGGAGAAAAGAGAATCCTGGTTCACTGTTGGTGGGAATATAAATTGGTGCAGCCACCATGGAAAACAGTATGGAGGTTCCTCAAAAAATTGAAAATAGAACTGCCATATAATCCAGCAATTACAGCTCTGGGTATTTATCCAAAGGAAATGAAAACACTAACTTGAAAAGATATATGTATCACCATGTTCATTGCAGCATTGTTTATAATAGCCAAGACATGGAAGTAACCTAAGTGTCCATGAATAATAAATTAATGGATAAATTTGGATAAATGGATAAAGAAAATGTGATACACACACACACACACACACACATACACAAACACACGCACAGTGAAATATTACTCAGCCATAATAAAGAAGGAGAGCTTGCCATTTGCAACAACATGAATGAAACTTGAGGGCATTATGCTAAGTGAAATAAGCCAAACACAATTACACTTATATATGGAATCTAAAAAAAAGCAAACAAACAAAAAAACAAAACAAAGAAAACCACAGAACTACTTATAGAGAACAGATTAGTGGTTGCCAGAGGTGAGTTTGGGGGGTTGGGTAAAATGGGTGAAGGTACTTAGAAGGTACAAACAAGGTGTAAAACAAATAACTCCTGGGCACCTGATGTACAGCATGGGGACTATAATTAATAATAGTGTATTGTATATTTGAAAGCTCTTGAAAGATCTTAAAAATTCTCATCACAGGAAAAAAGATTATAACCATGTGAGGTGATAGATATTAACTAGTCATTGTGGTGGTCATTTCACAATATATTAAAATATCGAATCATTATGTTGTATACCTGACACTTATGTTAAAAATATCAATTTATATCTCAATTTTTAAAAAGTTTAGAGGTGAGAATCAGTGAGTTGGGGAAAATCCTCTAGGCAAAGAGAATAATAATTCTAAAGAAGCATTGATTGAATGGAGCAAGAGAGGGTGGAAGTCTCCCTCTTGGACATTTTCTTGAGCCGAGCAGCATTCCCACAGCAGTCATGTGTGGCAGTTGCTGTTTCTTGGCTATTTAAAAACCATTCTGGGTCCCCTTCCCACTAGCCACCTCCCACTACGGTCTGGAGAGCTATCCACTCACATTCCCAGACTTCCTTGCACTTGGCGTAGAATGCCAAGTTCTAGCCAAGGAAAAACAAGATGTCTTCGGAAGGAGCTCCTGGGAGAGATTTTTCTTTCTAGATAAAAAGATGAGCCCTTCATTCCTCATCTTGCCTTAAACATGAATGTGATGCCTGAAGCTATGCTGGCTTCATACAAACAAAGTCACAAAGTATGAGGAAGAAAACGAGCATATGAGGATAGCGGAAGATAAAGGTAGGAACAGTTGGAATCCTTGGTGGCAAATGGAGCTACTGAACCAGCGCCAGCAAACACGTAACTTCAGATTTCTTGTTAGGAGAGAGGAAAAAAGCACCTATTGTTTAATCTACTATTAATCAGATTTTTGTTGTTGTTGCTTGCCCCAAAAACATTTCTATCAGATACAGCACATTACTCAGAGTCTTTATGTATATGCATGTGGAGAGTTAACATCAATGCTTCATGTCCCATCAGTTCTAGTAACCAGTTCCTCACACTCTAGTGCTGCACAAAACCGAATACTAATCAGTATCACCTGGGCATCTTTTAAGAAACAAAGATTATTGGAAATGATACCCAGAAATACTGCCTCAATAGATCAGAGGTGCAGTCTGATGTGGTGCTTATAGTTTGGGAACCCCATCAAGATCCACCGTAGCTCATAAGCCAAGTGAAAAAATTCTAGTTTTTGTGAGATAGTCCCTTTCTAAAAGAATTAAGGAATTCCAATAGCTAAGGATAATCCATAGCTGTTATCCAAGAAAATTCAGCCAATCAAGAATGGAACACACACATTAGGACTTTGTTTCTCAGTCTAGAGTCTTTGGAGCCATCCCCAAAGTACTGAAGCAAAGTCTGAGATTGGGACCCAGAAATTGGTATTTCAAACAAACATCCAACAGATTCTGATTTGTCTCCTCTAAGTGATTTTACAGACTACCACTCATTCCTTCAACAATATTTATTGATCAATCACCACATATCAGGCATTGTTCCAGGCACTGGGTAGGCAGCTGTGAACAAGATAAACTAGATTTATAACTGGGTAGGGCCTACATGATGCTGCAGGTGGAGTAGAGAGATAGACAAATTAAAAAGGAAAGGAATAAATCAACAGGAATTTCAGATAGTAAGTTCTATTTTAAAAAACCATGCAGGTCACTTGGGTGGTTTAGTCGGTTAAGCGTCCGACTTCGGCTCAGGTCATGATTCTTGCTGTCCATGAGTTCAAGCCCCACGTCAGGCTCTGTGCTGACAGCTCTGAGCCTGGACCGTGCTTCGGATCCTGTGTCTCCCTCTCTCTCTGCCCCACTAGCACTCTTTCTCTCTCTCTCAAAAATAAATACATTAAAAAAAGCCATGATGATGTAATAAGCAACGTGTATTTGCAATGGCAGAGAGGAAGGCATCAGGGAAGGACCCACTAAAGCAACTTAGTTCTGAAAGGACAGAGAGGGCCAACCTTGCAATGAATTGGGAAGAGCTTTCCAGGAAAACAGCAAGGCAGAGGCCTTTGAGCAAGAATTAGTTGGCATATGTGAGGAACAGAAAGAGGGCCATTTTAGAGGGAGAGGTAAGAAAGGAAGTCAGAGTAGAAATGTAAGGTTGTTTGGCCAGTGTAAAAAGTTTGAAAGAAATACTATTTTTATGGGAAGCTAGCAAAAGAATCCTTTGGAACAGTTTTTACTATGCCATAAGTTAGTTAATAAGTAATTAGTTCCAATCATGTGGAAGGCATACAGAAGATTGTGCTGGTAAAGAAGGGAGCAATTGAACAATTAAAGGTATTTTTCTCTAAGCTCACTATTCAAACTGTAGTCCATAGACCACATCATCTGGGAACTTACTAGAAATGCAAAATTTTCAGCCTTACTCCAGACTTTGTAAATCAGAATTGTATTTTAATAAGATCTCCAGGTTCATGCACATCTTAAAGCTTGACAGATATTGCTATAAGCCCATGGCCATTAACCCTGGCTGTATACTGGAATCACTCTGAAGGTTTAAAAACACCGATGCCTGAGTCCCAACATCAGAGATTTAATTTGAATGGGGAACAGAGGTAGGAGACAGAGGAGACATCAGGATGTTTATAAGCACAGCAAGCATTAAAGCATGATTGATGTGCAAAAGGTCATCTGGGAAGCTCCCATAAATGTGGATTCTTGAGCCTTCCCTAAAGATTCTAATTCAGAAGGCCTGGGATGAGTTTCAGGAACCTGCATTTTTAACCAGCCTACCAAGTGGTTTCTGGTGTAGGTGGCCCACAGACCACAATTTGAGAAACACTGCATTAGGAAACTGTTGAAGGAAAAAGAAAGAAACATTATGAAATGAGGATGCCAGTTAATTTGGTTGCTGATTGATGTGTATCTCTGGGTGCATCTACTTAGTAACTGCACATTTTCTGAAAGCATGATAAAATAATGTAGATGTCTGATGATTATCATTAAGATCAGATTTTATCCTTCTGTGAGAAGTTATGCTGCCTGTAAAGATTTTACAAAACATCCCGTAATCTAAAAAGGGCCAAGGTCATGCACCAGCCTGTGCTAAGGAAACCTTATGCGTAGGGAGAAATTTTCCAGGCTACAGAAGGAATTCTGCTCTTAAACCACTTACTGTCTAATGACTGAAAACTAAATCAAGAAGATCCTTACAGTTTTGGAGAGCCTAAACAGCAGGATGATACCAAGAGAGTGGCCATAGCAACTGCTCTCTGGAAAGCCAGTTCTTCCTAACTCTCTGAAGCCCCACCTTTTCCAAGAAGATTTTATGCAACACTCACACCTCCAGGATTCTTCTTGTGTGAACTTCAGTTGGACTCTCAGTCTGCTTATTACTTGATTCATTTCTATTTCATTCCTTGTTAAGTTGTCTTATATGTGGCAGTTTCATTTTCCTAACTGGCTTGTTAAACTGCTTAAAACAAAGATGATGTCCATTTCATACTTTTATTTCACACAGTGCTTGGAACATTGCTGAATACACAAAAGAAGCTTAGGAAATTGTTGTTTGGTTGAATAATGGCAATAAAAAACCTTCATACTGTCTTCCTGAATGGTTTCATTGATCATGATGAGTGATCCTTAAAATAGCAAAAGCACACTCATTACTGGGAGATTCTAAAATATAAACCATTCAACACTATTAAAATAACAATAAGAAGAGCAACCAAGTCGTTTTTTGCACTTTATTTTTTTCAAAGATTTATGGAAATTGTATCATTGAATTCCCATGACAACTTTATGACAAATGTTGAAAAGAAGTTTTGGTGGTTTTAAATTTTTTAATTATTGTGGTAAGAACACTTAATATGAGATCTATCATTTTTGACAAATTTTTAAGTGCATAGTACAGTATTGCTAACTAGAGGCACCAAGTTGTACGACAGATCTCTAGAATGTATTCATTTTACATAACTGAAACTATATAGATGTTGAACAACCACTCTCCATTTCCCTCAACCCCCAGCTCCTGACAACCACCATTCTGGCTTATTTTACCTAGCATAACATTCTCTATGTTGTCTCTATGTTGTCTCTATGTTGTCTCCATGTTGTCACATATGGCAGGATTTCCTTCTTCTTTAAGGCTGAATAATATTCCATTGTATGCATGCACCATATTTTCTTTAGCCATTCATATGTAGATGAACATTTAGGTTATTTCCATGTCTTGGCTATTACAAATAATGCTGCAATGAACATGGGAATGCATGTATCTCTTCAAAATACCAATTTCAATTATTTTTGGATATATACCCATAAAGGGGTTTACTAGATTCTGTGGTAATTTTTTTTTATTTTTAAAGGAACCCCTATATTGTTTTCTATACTGGCTGCCCTCCGTTTTACATTCCCACCAATAGTGTACAAGAGTGTCAGTTTCTCCAGACCCTAATTAACATTTGTTACTTTTGTTTTTTTTGGTAATAACCACCCTAACAGGTGTGAGGTAATATCTTATTGTGGTTTTGATTTGCATTTCCCTGATGATGAGTGATGTTGAACATCTTGTCATATATCTGTTGGCCACTTGTATGTGTTCTTTGGAGAAATGCCTATTGAATTTTTTGGCCCATTTTTAAATGGGTTTATTTATTTATTTAGCTAATTATTTATTTAGCTATTTAGCTAATGGGTTTAGGAGTTCCTTGTGTATTTTTAATATTAACCCTGTGTCAGACATATGGCTTGCAAATACTTTCTCTCATTCTGTAGATTGTCTTTTCACGCCATTGATTGTTCCCTTGCTGTGCAGAAGTTTGTAGTTTGATGTAATATCACTTGTCAAGTTTTTACTTTTGTTGCCTTTACTTTTGGTGTCATATCCAGAAAAATCATTGCTAAGACCAATGTCATGAAGCTTTTCTCCTATGTTTTCTTCTGGGAGTTTTACAGTTTCAGGTATTATTTAGTTTAAATCTTTAACCCATTTTGAGTTGATTTTTGGGTTTGGAGTAAAAAAGGTCCAATTTCATTTTTTTGCAAGTGGATATCTAGTTTTTCCAATACCATTTCTGAAAAGATTATTCTTTTCTCATGATGTATTCTTGGCACCATTGTAAAAGATCATTTGCCTTATATGTATGGATTTATTTCTGGGACCGTTGTTCTGTTCCTTTGGTCTATTATGTCTATCTTTATGCCAGTACCATACTATTTTAATCACTGTAGCTTTGTAATATGTATTGAAATCAGGAATGGTGATGCCTCCAGCTTTGTTCTCCTTTCCAAGATTACTTTGGCTACCTGGGGTCTTTTGTAGTTCCTTATGGTTTTTAGAATTTTTTTCTATTTCTCTGAAAAAATGTCATTGGGATTTTGATAGGGATTCCATTGAATCTATAGATAACTTTCAGTTGTGTGGACATTTTAGCAATGTGAAGTCTTTCAATCCATGAACACATAATGTCTTTCCCTTTATGTCTGCTTTAATATCAGTGTTTTATAGCTTTTAGTATACAAGGCTCTTACTTCCTTAGTTAAGTTTTTTTGTTCCTAAGTATTTTTTGATTCTATGGTATTATTTTCTTAATTTCCTTTTCATATAGTTTTTTAGTGTATAGAGATGATTTTTGTATGTTTATTTTATATTCTACAACTTCATTGAATTCATTTATTGGTTCCAATAGTTTTGTTTGTAGAGCCTTTAAAGATTTTTACCTATAAGATCATATCATCTGTAAGCAGAGATATTTTACTTTTCCCTTTCCAATTTGGATGACTTTTATTTCTTTTTCTTGCCTAATTTCTTGGCTAAGACTTCTAGGACTATACTGAATAGAAGTAGAAGAGTGGGCATACTTGCCTTGTTCCTGATCTTAGAGGAAAAGCTTGCAGCTTTTCACCATTGAGTATGATATTAACTATGGGCTCTCCATATGAGGCTTTTATTGTATTGAGGTAAATTCCTTTTGTATCTATCTTATTGAAAGTTTTTATCATGAAAATGTGTTGAATGTAGAGTTCCCTCTCCCCCACCCCCAATTTGAACTTGATGAAATTGGGGCTCAGAGAGATCTTAATCAGGATGCTTAATCATGGCCTATATGGTATCCATGTATGAATTAGGAAAAGATGAGCCTCCCTCTATGCAGAAGCAGCTAGGACACCAGTCTGGCAAGTGGAATACCCACTCAACCTTGGCTAGGTTACCTTGTGTAGAGCAAAATTTCTAAAATTGTGGCAGAGGCCTTACTTGCAAACACTCTCCCATTGCCTCTTGACACATCAAAATAAAACCAAGGCCTTAGTGTTCTTTTCTCTACCCACACTGTTCAAGCCAGGGTATATTTGTTTGAGTGTTTAAGAAGGCAAGAGCAGGGCACCTGGGTGGCTCAGTTGGTTAAGCATTCGACTTCAGCTCAGGTCATGATCTCGTGGTTCATGAGTTTGAGCCCTGCATCGGGCTCTGTGCTGCCAGCTCAGAGCCTGGAGCCTACTTCAGATTCTGTGTCTCCTTCTCCCCTGCTCATGCTCTGTCTCTCTCTCTCAAAAATAAATAAACATTTTAAAAGGGCTATATATAAAAAAAAGGCAACAGACTAAAATCTCCAACCTATAATCAGAGAATCAGCCACAAACAAGGTGAATAGTAGGAAAACAATAGCATAGATTTTGTAACTGGAAAATTATCAAGGAAGATATACCAGACAGGCACTCTACCTTTAGAGAAAGTGATTGTGTCAGATTGCACAAATAGCCACAATACCTGGCAGCTCCTCCATCAAGAGGTAGAGTCTCTTTCCCCACCCACTGAATTTAGGCTGAATTTGTGACTTACCATGATGGACAGGAAATGGAGCAAGTTACAACATGAAATTTCTGTACCAGGGCTTCCACAAGCCTGACAGCTTTCAGACTGTTGGATGATGACAGGCATGTGGCCCTCACCTCCAACTTCCCTACCAACAGCGAGACAACAACTAGACACATAAGTGTGGTCATGTTCACTCATACATGGTCCCCAGCCAAGTCACCAGCTGACCACAGATAGAAGTAAGCCTAGCTACTCACCTGTCTGCTTCAGATCAGTGGAAACACCCAATTGACTCATACCTCATGAATAACAATAAATGGTTGTTATTTTAAGCCACAATGTTTGTAGATCATTTATTTAGAAACTGATAAAATGAGTGACCCTGGAAACAAAGAATCAGGCAGATCATGAAGCTAAGATGCTATGTGCAAATAGCAACAGCCACTGTAAACAGCAGCAAAGCTAAAGAACAAAAAGTGCATGGGATAGAGATTACTAATCACATGAGCTTTTCATGTCATAGTATCCCAGTTAGTAGTTGCCATTAATGGTATATTTAAAAAAGAAGAAAAGGCACATAATCAATTTTACATATAGTGGCTTACTTTTGAAAGTAATAGCAGAAAAACCACAAATAGCTACAGATGCTTCAACCATTTGATTTATTGATGACAATAATCAATGTGATTCACTACTTCTCGTAGTGCATCCTTCATAGAGAACTAAGCTGGTAATGAGAGCATATGAGGCAGCACTTCTTGAAATGACTGGATTCAGCTCTTTCAACCTTAAATATAACCCTTTACCTGTATCCATTTTCCATCACAAGAGATCATCACTTACAGTTTTTAAAATATGAAATAAGAATTCTGGTTTGAAGGAGAAAAGAACAAAAAGAAAAGGAAGAAATTGTTATTTCAACACCCATTCAATATGGAAGACTGGCATGCTGAAGCATATATCTTCCAACCTTTTTTCCAAACTCCAAACCAACTCAAATTCTCTTGCTAGACACTGGGAGAAAGGATAGGTGATTGCATAAAGCATAGAACCCATATTCATACCAAATCACACAATGACTGTTTTAGGAAAATAATCATACAACATGAGCATTTCAGAAAAAAACCTGTTCAGGAGCTAAGGTACCTAATTAAGTATATATTTTTCATACCTTAGAAAATCTATTTGCAAAGAAAATTATGTTTGAATGCAGATGAACTCTAAATTTCCAGAAGTATCCTTGAACCAATCCTGTCCTTCTGGAAGTATGCTGGAGTCCATGTGTTAAGACTACAGCAACCACAGCATCTTCTACTTCCCCATGCTAATGGTTCCATATAGTCCCTGAAATACACACAAACTCTCAAACCTTGAAACCCAAGACTTGCCACTATCTAGCTCCAGTGTACCTTTTCAATAATCCCCACAAATGTGTAATATTTTTTCCTTTTCCCCAAACACAGGCAATGCTTTCCTATCTCCATACTAATTTTTCTGCTAAGAACATCTTCCATACTCATCTCTTCTTGTTAAAAACAGCATCTAAAATTTGAAGTTCACCTCAAATGTCATTTCTTTGTTGAAGCATGGCTACTTTTCTACAATTTGGGATATACTCATGTCCTAAGTCTTATTTCTCTACCTCAGAAATTAGAAATCATACCCTCAGACTCCTATATAGGTAGGAAGTCATGTGACTGAGTCTAGCCAATCAGGAGTACCCACTTGATAGACTGATTCAAAAAGAGCAACATAAGAAGTGACTGCTCAGAGGAACAAATCTGGGAAGTGTAGTAAAAGGAGAATCTGGTTCTTAAGTAACAATGAGATCTGAACTTCTCATTACCATCTTTCATTGAATCTAAGATGTTATCAACTTAAAGATACCTCTAAAATACCTCTAAAATAATTTTTAATTTGGGGGCACCTGGGTGGCTTAGTCAGTTGGGCGTTCGACTTTGGCTCAGGTCATGATCTCATGGTTCGTGAGTTCAAGTCCCCTATCGGGCTTGCTGCTGTCAGTGCAGAGCCCCCTTCGGATCCTCTGTACCCTTCTCTCTGCTCCTCCCCCACTGGTGCTCTCTCAAAAATAAATAAAACATTAAAAACAATTTTTTAATAAAATAAAATAATTTTAATTCTTCCAATGAAGCTATGATACCATGTGTTCTTATAACTTAGAATGTTATTTCATACTTACTGAAAAACATGTAAGACAGATAGACACAGATGTTTTCAAAACTATATTGGTTAAGTTATTCGCATTCAAAGTCTGAATTTTCTAAATGACTTTCAGACTCAGAATCAACCATGTCCATGTTTTGGCACACAATATCATCCTTTGTGCCATTGGGACTCTTGATGAAACATTTTGTAAAAGAGTGCTCCACTATTGTCTCTAGGAATTTCTTCTAAGCCACCAGTCCCAATTCTATGAGTTTTGATGCATGTGAACAGGCAATGACAGCTACATCATGATTGCCACATGACCAACAGCAATTGTGACAAGCCATCCAAATTTAGAGAAGTAAATATGTCATGAGCAAACTACCTTAGAAAAAAATGAAGTATGTTCTATCTCCACTGGTGATTCCAGGGTAGGAGTCACTTTCCATTGCTATAATATGTTATAGTCCATCCATTGAAAAATTGGTTAGTGGTACTTAAAAGACCATAAAATGGAACAAATACCTCTACTTCTAACCACATGTCTTACAGTTTCCACCAGACTAACACATAAAGCCAAGACAAATATTCAAAGTAATCTACTGAGGGATTATAATAAGAATCTCAGAATGGAGTAACAAAATATGTAAGTTTAGCTAATTTGGACTTTCTCTATATCGCACTAGGAAAGACACTTTAACACTTAGATTCCCATGTATGTCATGCCTCACAAGTTTCCCAGACCAACTGACTTCAACTCTTCCTTCACTACTTCCACAGGATGAAGTCTGATATTTAATTGCTTTCCAAGTTCCCCATCTCAAGGCGTATCCTGGGCTTCAATTAGATCAACACTGACATTCACATCTGCTGAATCTCATAGTGCCTGCTTGAAAAATGGGCTTCAGACATAGGCAAGAGTGAAAGTGGGTTCTCCAGGATTGAAGAACACCAGTAAGAACTATAGGTACCCTTGTTCCCTCACACAGGGAATTTATCTGTTAGAAATTTCTCAGGGGCAAATAACAGAAAATTCAACCCAGGGCACCTGGGTAGCTCAGTCAGTTGAACATCCGACTTCAGCTCAGGTCACGATCTCACAGTTCGTGAATTTGAGCCCCGCATCGGGCTCTGTGCTGACAGCTCAGAGCCTGGAGCCTGCTTCGGATTCTGTGTCTCCCTCTCTCTCTGCCTTCCCCTGCTCGCACTCTCTCTCAAAAATAAATAAACATTAAAAAAAATTAAGAAAATTCAATCCAAGGTGGCTTAATATTTATAACATTTATTATCTCTCCTAACAAAATTTCATAGGTAGGTCAATCTTCAGGTGTCACATAGTGACCTTGACTCTGCTTCTCTAAGACCCTCTTGGGTCTGCCTTTCTTTGTCGGTTAGCTTCATCCTCAGACTGAGAACATAATGGCTGTCATAGATCTAGGCATCATATCCAGATACAACCGTGTTTACAGAAGTTAATGATGACTTTCCTCACTTCTGTTAGAAACAATAAACTCTTCCCAGAATCTCTCAGTTTTCCTCCATTTAAGACTTTATTGAACAGAACTGGATCACAAGCTTATCCTGAACCAATCACTGGTAAAGGGATAGGACTACTCTGATTGGTTTTGATCAGCCAGGACCCACCCCCAAGGCTGAGGTCAGGGCTGGGGCCTGCTCATCCCAAAGAATACAGTCACCCAGAGAGGGGTAGATGCCTGAACAAAAGCAGGGTCCTATTAGAAAGGAGGTAGTATGTGTGAAAAAAGATGTTAGTATGTTAGCTATACTGGAATTTTTAAAAAGTTAATAAAAAACCAAAACCAAAATAAAACAAAAAAGATGTTAAGCAACCAATGAAATTTCCTAAGTAAATAATCCCTCTAAATTATAAATTTTTCTTAGAGATGGCATGCTCTAATCATTACTAATGAAAGATTATTCATTGGTAACAGAGCTCTACCCTGCTCTTTAGGAATAGGTATTATTATGCTTTGGCTTGTTGATGTGCCATCAGAAACCTGGTGCCATCAAAAAGAGGTAGAGGCCTCTATATGTCCTTTCTTCCTTACTGGAAAGATGACACTGCATTTGACTGAATAGTTTTTATTCAAGTTATCCCTCTGATAGAGAAGGAATAAAAAATGAAGAACTTAATTATTTTATATAGGCCTAATCCCCATCCCCCAACAAGTCTGTAAACCCCTCTAGGGAATAAATGGTATCTTTTTCATATTTATATATCCTATGAAGCTAGCCTTATATAATAGGAACTCCATTCAATAAATAAATGATAAATTGAATTGTAAATCTCATTCATTCTTTCCATGATTAACCTTTATGACAGCTGGGGCGTCTGTGTGGCTCAGTCAGTTAAGAGTCCGACTTCAATTCAGGTCATGATCTCGCGGTTCATGGGTTCAAGCCCCACATCAGGCTCTGTGCTGACAGCTCAGAGCCTGGAGCCTGCTTCAGATTCTCTGTCTCCTCTCTCTCTCTGCCCTTCTGCCCCATCTCTCTCAAAAATAAATTTAAAAATCATTTTAAAAATTAAAAAAAAAAAAAAACTTTATGACAGCTAATTAAGTCTCCAAGCTAGGTGTGGTCCATATCCAACCTGTGTGCATTAGGAAAGATCCTCTGGCTTTAGTATATGTTCCTCTCTGTGCCTCCAACCATAAGCATCACCTAGAAGCAGGGACTTTCAAGGTGGAATTCTAATGCTCTTTACAGTCATGTTATGGGCTTAACTTGGAGAAAAAAAAAATTACAGTCCCTAAATCAGACAAGCACTACCTGGAGAAATTCAGACTTTGATAAGACCTTACCCATCCATTTCCTTTCAGCTTTGCCCACCAGATGGTTCCTCATTCTGAAGAATTAGTGGGTTGAAAAAAAAAAAAAAAAAACAGAATTAGTGGGTTGAAAATCCCCTAGGAGAGTATATCCAAACTTCAACATGTTCAGACAGATGTGCACACAAATAGTAGGTTTAAATGAAATTCTCTATATGATTTCATATTTCTCCCTTTTTCTCTTTACTATCCTCTTTTCTTACTTAATCTCTCTAGGTAAAAGATTTGGGTTTTTCCCCCTTCTCTTGTGGCACAGTATATTTTCTGAATATACTGATTTATGCCCTTTGTTCTTATTCCTTGACTTGCAATTCTTATCTCTCTATTCTGTCCCCAGACTCAAAGTTTGTTGTTATGTCTGAAAAGTCCTTAGACACCATGGTTACCCAAAGGGTCAAACTGACTCTTCCCTAAACTGAGCGTTGCTGATTCATGGGATGCCTCAGGGATTGTAATAGCCACAGCTAAAATAGCTATCCAAACAAAGATGCTTAGATAACAGCAGCTATTGAAAACAACCAACCCCTGTTACAAATCAATTAGCTACCCCTTATTTGAAAGATATTCAGTATGGCATTCATACTGGGAATCAGGGCGGATGGTATTTCCTGAACTGATTTATACTATGCTAATATTTGTCAAGTAAATGAAGAAAAATATCGAGAGAGTAAAAAGCCAAACAAAAAATCCGAATCTTGAGGTCATTTTCATTGTCTAATTTTCCTAATGTGTTATCAAATGCTCATCTGAATGCCTGAGGAGTGAATGATTTAGATTAATATTTACCTATGTATTTCTGTATAGAATAGTCTAATGTAATATATGCATTTAATTAAATATTTCAACAAGACTTTACAGCCTATAAGGTAACTTCACATGTATTATTTCAGTTGATCATTACGACATGCCTGTGAAGTATGTGCTAATGGTATCCCCATTTCACAGGTGAATAGACTCTGACTCTGAGAAGATCTTGTGCCTTTTTAAAAACTTCTAAAACTAGCTGATAAAAAGAAGAGACAAGACTAAAATCTAGGTGTTTGGCTCACTCTTTCCATTGCTCACACTGCCAATATACATTCATGACAAACTATAGTCCTCATTGCCTAAGCAAATGTAGCAAAAATTAGAAGTCAACAGGTTGAAGTTCAGATGCCCCTTCCTTTATATGGAGGCTATGGCTTTTCCTTCCTTTGTATTCTCTTTAGTTTAACATAAAATCACAATAATGTTTCCATAGGAGCATTGGAGAGTACTTAATGAATGAGCAATATTCCCATGGAAACTGTTTAAAGGCTGGCTGAGTGACACCAGGGAATTTTCTTCCATTGAAATTGCTAAACACTCAATTTTCCCTCTGATTTTCACTTTTTATGCATTCACCAATGCTCTAATTGTTTGAGCTTCATCCTTTAAATCAAGAGTGTGATGCCTTGTTGAACATAGGATTGTCTGATGTCCCTTTTAAAACTAACACATCAGGTCATGCTGCTCTATTATCTCCAGTTTATGATATGAATGTGAGTTTCTACTTTGGCCTTTTGCGGAAAATGTTGCCAGCTTGTATTCTTCCAACAGCGTCTATTAGAGCTTGAGATAGGTTCCATTCAGACACTCTTCATGCCAAGAACTCTAGGCCAAGATCTGTGATAACTGAACAGGACAGCAACTATGATTTTCAAGTTCTATCTAAGGGTACGTTTTTGACAGGCAATGTAATGTTGCTTGCATTTTAGGTTTTAACCTATTGAGCTATGCAATAGCCTTATTTGTCAGGACTGGGAAAAAAACTCAATAATAAGGTTTCATGCATTCCCAGATGTCTGAAACTCCAATGAAAGGTCATATACAATATAATACAAGATAGACTTTGTAGATCAGATTTATTTTAGGTTTTTAATATAATTCTGCATTCTTCTGAATTAATGTAGCAAATATATTAAGCTCATAACTCCTTGGTGAAGTGGAAGGCTACTGCTCTGAGCTATTGTAAGGAAAATGTAGCACTTAAACCACAGCTACAACAAGTCATTTGAGGGGAAAATGTGGTTTCAAAAAATAACTGAAAAATGCATTCATAGACATTATTATACAATTGAATGTGGCAGTCAAGGAAACCAGTGGGGAACTGACTCAGGTATGATACTATTCTATCCAACTCATCTGCCATGACAATAAAATGTATTTACTTAGTTTAGGGGGGAAAAAAAGACAAATTCAAGATATGTAAGCCTTTGATTAATGATTCAGCTATGATGGAACCACATACAGGACAATAGCCAGGAATCCTTATGGAGGTATGGTAAAATACCATTCTCCACTCTGGCTGTATGATCTGATAATACAGACTATTTTAATTGTGTTATAGTTTGGGAGGTAAAATGCACACAGGAATGAAAATAGGACCTGCCTTTGATGGTAAAAATAATTCATTTCTGGGCAAGTCTAACTTATTATTATATAGGCTATTTTAAAAGATTGTTGGGTAACCTGACATTATTTTCATTTATTGGTAATCCTGGTAGTTTATTGATATAATAAGTGTGTGCACTCATGAAGAAAATTGCCAACTCAGGGCAGAAATCTGTTTTATACAAAAAAATTCAATTATGTGTATGTACCATGATGGGTATTTAGAGACAAAGTATTCACACCTTTTAATCTTCATTCATTCCTTGTTTGAAAGATTTATTGACTTCCAACCATGTGCCAAGTGCTGCTCTAGGTTCTGAAGGTACAACAAAAACAGACAGAAATGTTGGCTTTTATACAGTTTGCATTTATTCCAGTGGGAGGAGACAGACAATAAACAATGTGAGTAAAATATATAATATGTCAAAATTTAAAGATTTATAATAAAAATATTAGTCAAATATTTAGTACACAAGAATTAAGAGATTCAGAGTTCTAAAGAGACTGTAAATCCCATGTCATTAGTGTAACCCCAGCACCTACCACAATGCCTGGCCTAGTAGATATTGAAGAAATATTTGGTGAATGCCTGAATGAACAAGTGAACAGACTTTATGTTCTCTGAAAATAGCCCTGAACACTATATCTCAGCCTCATACGAGATTTTCTTTTTTTTATCCGCTTATCTCCAAAAAAGATTTGAAGTAACTTATAACAAAAAGGTAAAGAATGTAGTTCAAGCAGTAAAGGAAGAAATAGAGTTATGATGCATGACTTTTTTTTTTAATACAGGGCTTAGACATAGTAGGTGATCAATAACCTAAATGAAAGTATATTTGATAGCAATTTCCCCAAAGAATGCATACATATTTTTCACATAACTTTTTCAAAAATACAAGATATATCTTATCAAAAACTGAGGGGGGCATGTCCAAATGTGATTTTGAAAAAAAGGGGGGGAAATGTTCAGATAAGGCATTATTATCAGAGCAATAATCCAAATGCATGTGACTTTCTCTAAAGTTCCAAGAGTTGAACTTAGCATAAAGTAGAATCTCAGTAAATGTTGACATAAGACCATCAGATAAAACTGATTCTCGAACTGTTTTCTATAATATGGTAACAACATCATGTAATCACCATTAAAAAAATGTTCTTTTTATTTTGGTCTGTAGAGTTAGACCATTCTATGGTTGGCTTTCTAGCAAAGGTGTTCAATATCTCTGATAACGAATGGTTCTTCTCAATTCAGTGTATAGCTTTCAAGAACCCACATGGATGGGTGAAAGAGGGCAACAGCTGCTTAGCCAGTCACATCAGCTAAAGCAACCCTAACATATCAGTGGACATGAGATATGGCAGCCAGAGCCTACATCATAGTCGAGGCAATGTAGTGTCAGACAAAACTGAATTCAAGTCCCAGTTCTAGTAATTACCTACTCTAGTTGGGGCAACAATCTATTGTAAATGTAATACTATTTAACATCTTTGCAGTCCTAGGTATAGGAGCACAATAATATTTGCAACTATTATTGAATGTGGAGAGCATCTTGGCTATTTTGAAGACTAGATTTCTTGGGACATCAGCAGGAAGGAAGCTGGAAGGAAATTTAGGAAAATCATACAGTAAGATGAAAGCTTAAGATGAAAAGAGTAAGCTTTCCTACTTTGGAGTAGAAACTAGATAGGGTCTTTAGATAATTCAATCATCTCAGTAGGGAGGCAGGTGTTGCTTACATAGAGGAGAACAATTGAGATGTTCTGGCTGGTGAGCAAAGATAAGAGAATGCCATATAAGCTAGAGTCTAATTGGTCTACCCAAGTCCACATCAGCAGGTACTAATTCTCCTATAACAGTCTGTTCCTCCCTCCCCAAGTGTGTGAAGGAGTTCAAGAGATTTTCAACCAGCAGCCAGGATAGCTCATCCCCTTCTTTGAAAAAGGTCTGAAAGTTAACATTCTAAGAAAGAAAAATACCTTTCTATGTCTTATGGGCAATGGGAAGAATGGGTAGGCATAGGGATTCTTATTGATCTAGAAGGCTTTCCTTTAATTCCTTTCTTTTTCCATTATTCCCCTCTCTGCCTTTCCTTCCATCTTCTCCTCCTCTCCCTTCCTTCTAGTTTCTCTGTTCTTACCTATCACCTCATTCTACAAGGGTCTAAGACAGAGTGATTTCCTCATTGTTATTTGCCACAGTATTCTGGGTAGTCAGGTGCTGAGATGCTTTCAGGTTTCAGTTTGCTTGGGTTAGACCTGATGTATTTTTCATTCTTCCTTTCTACATCTCCTAATGTAGAAAAGTGCAGCATTCAGATGAAAAATACATGGGACATCAAGACAAGTTCTCCCATTGGAGAGCAGGAAACTAAACATGTGATGACTGTGAATGAACTCTCTGAGAACCAAATGAAAATCACAGAAATAGAAACCAGATGTAAGCAATCATGAATCCAGGGCAATATTCTGCCTCCAGTTTATTTTTAGCAGAAATGTTATTAAAGTCTTTTCAGTACCGTAATTAATTTTCAAGGATTGCCATTAGCCTCATAGTGTAAAATGGGACAAGAAATTTTTTGCATATAAAGTTTAGTGGAAAATATTGATTTTTCAAGTAGTTTGCTGTGTGTCTGGTGGTTGTTGGGGGCTGTTGTATGGTTTTTAGTTCTCCCAGTTTGACCTAGGAGTAATGAATCTCTCACCAGAATGTAATCCGTCTTTAGATAATAGTGGCTGTTTATATATTTAGGATGTGTCAACCTCCTCAAGGCTGGGAAGTATCATAGCCTAATATAATATTTGGCTTTCAAGTTTTGGGTGTGCAACAAGAGGACCAACAGTCTTGTTGGATAAAATCAACCCAAGGTATTAGAGTTTGGACATGAACTTGGCCTGCCCATGCCAGAGGGAATACAAGTACCTTCTTTCAGGCTCTGAATGAAATCATTAATTATGTCAGCAGCTCCAGCGATAGACCTGGAGACACTTTGCACTACTTAGCAAACAAGCTACCTTCTCAACTGTTTAGAAGTCTGGGGAAGATCTTAGAGATCTGTACTCACTGTACTTACACAGCCCTTTCCCTGCAAATCCTCAGACTCTCCTTGATCCTGTGTCTCTTTGGTTTTACCACACCAGAGTTGGAATGAGATGAGGGAAATATATGGCTGTGATGCCCAGACTGTGTATTACAGACCTAAAAGAACATCCTGGTGCACCTTGACAATGAAACTCTTTTAAAATGAGGATTTTTTGGAACCATTTCAACCACACTTGAGTTCCTGCTCAATTTAAGGCCATCATAGGTCTTTTAAAGAGTAATTTAACTGCTATAGACATGTACATTTTTGCCTGTTAAGAACCGCTTTACAAAGAATATGACCTGTGTTTATAAGACAAAAAAAAAATGTTTAATCCTTTCCACAAAAAGCAGCTTCCTTTTTTTTTTTTTTTACCATTAAAAATACTGTGGCAGTTTTATGTATAATTACAGTTTAGCAGGGTGAGAATTAAAGGAGCAAAGTGCAACAAAATTCTGCTAAGGTCAGTTTAAATTTTCTTAACGTAAGTACTTTCACACAATAATTGACTTCAGTATATTATGATACAATAAAAGTCCTTATCTTCTCCCTCATTTACCACTCTTTGGGAAGTGAAGCACAAATGAAATGAAGAGGGAAATACCTTCAGGAAAAGCATGTAATACATGCACTAACTGTTAAGGAAAGAGTGGCTTTTGAGACTGAATGAAATACAGACTGCCCCCATATCCACCAGTTTTTAAAAGAACATACTTTCTGAAGGGTTCCCAATAGCAGATCAAAGAGCTTTATAAATGAATTTTGAAAACAGATCTAAAATAATTAAAACTATGCTTTCATTTCTCAAAAGTGCAGGTAGAAAGAACTACAATCCAATTTGATCCCACAGATATCTTCAGAAGACCTACTCAAGGCGCATAGCAGTGTTGGGCATATTGGGAAGGTAAGCAGAACACAAACAAGAGACTAATTGACTTTTTGTCTTTGTTTCGTTCATAGACAATTACGGATAGAATGTTTTCCCCTCGAAAGCAGAAAAAATAGTCTAGCAGCTTTAACAGAGCTGCTAGTGGGAAGGACTAAAACCCTCCCTAATAAATTTATCAAATTTAATGGATAAAAGAATGAGATCTTAAAAATATAGTAAATGAGCTGTTGGGGAAAAGTAATTTTTAAAAAATAAAGAAACTGGAGGAAATTAGATAAACTTCAAAGAGAGAATTCTCAACTGGAATCACCATGGGACAGAGGAAAATGCCAAATTACCAATGGGGGGATTGAGGAGGAAGCTCCCTAAGTTACGAGCAGATAAAGATAAAAGAATGAAATCTATTTACATCATTTTATTTTTTCTCCCTTCTATGAAAGGAGGGTAAAGAGATGTATAGGGGAAAGTTGACTATCAAAGGATTCATAGAACAAACTAAATTCTGAATTACAAAATAATAAGATATTATTATTCCAGTTTCATACGTTTTAAGAAACTGGGTACACATTTAAGTCTGATTTCACTTATTTTTATAAATTGAGAAAGGGAAAGTAAAAGGTTTTATGTCAATTTTATTGACTTGGGAAAAAATTTAGAAGGATATATATAAAGGTTCCATTTTTCTTCATTAATTATTTTTATTTTGTAGATCCAAAAACTGAGAGAGAGAAATACTGTGAAAAATTACTCAGTCACCATACTTTCTAGTCTACACCAGGCATTCTCAAGGTTGTTTATAAGCACATACTCTCTCACTCTCTTTTTTAAGTACCGCACCACCATAAGAAGGAGGGATAAAAACAAGAAGTCATGTGTTCTAATCTGATGTCTCCTGATTTATACAGAAATATATAAAAGGTTCTGTTATGTACTGGATGTTAATTAGATATGCCTCCATAAATAAAGGCACAAAAGTCAAATAAAAGTTATAAATGTTTACAACTTTTTGTAGTTTTTTGTAGTATTTAAGGGAATTTGTTATTCAGATGGAGATGGGACGGCTCAGAGAGATAAGTGGGGGGAATTGACAAGAGAAATTAAAAGACAAAAAGTTAAATGTGAGAATTAAAAAGGCAAAACATTCTTAGCCTTCAACATGTATAAGAGCTTAATTAAGTTCAGAAACAGTTCTTCATAAGAACATGTCACAAGAGCTGAGGAAAACTGACTTCACAGAGAATGGACCTACAGTATTGCAATATTATATGGGAATTTCTTTGTTTCCTCCATTGCTAAGAGCGGCAATCACAGGGCTCAGGGGTCTGGTAAATAATAAAGAAGTTGCTCCTCTGAATAATACTATTCTGCAAAGGACCCCCACCATCCCTAGGAAAGCCCTGCGACACCTGACAATCTCCCAGCAGCAGTTTCTCCAGCCAATAAAGTGGTTTTGTGGACATTACCATAGCGATACTATCCGGTATTCAGTTCGCAGATGCTTTTAACAAATACGAGAAGCATAACATGATCATCAATCAGGCTTGTTCATTTGAGAATAGAAGCTTAGAACAGGGAAGGGAAGTAGGCTGCCGGATGGACCAACGTTTCTCAAAGCAAGCTAAATGATGCTGGAGGAGGAAAGACACCTCAGGAAGGAGCTAAAAGGAAACCCACAATTTGGACTCCAGAGTTTGTTTCCGTCTATCTCTGGAATTCTGCCTCTGTGAGAACTCGTCCGGAGTTGTGCAAACGAACACTTCGAGCCTCGTGCCCGGCGCGCAACGGCTCAGTGTCTGGCTGGCTCCGGCTCGAGGGTGTCTCTGCCCCCGGCGTTGGGGGGCGGGGGGTGGTCTGCGCCTCGCCAGGACAGCACGAACACGTATGTCAAGGACTCTTAACCACCATGGACAGCTCACTGGCTTCCCCCAGCCAGCTCCGCGCTGTTCACAAACTCCACAGGAGCCACCAGCTAGGTTGCTTTTTATGCCCTGGAGAGATGCCCTGTGTTCCACGGTCTACACCCCCCGCGATCGCCAACTGCAACCACTGAGCAGCTATATATAGACAGCGGACTTCGAGAATTAATAACCCTTCTTGCCCTCACATCAGTCCTTTAAGTTGCCACTGGATTCTAAGAATCAGACGGAGAGAGTTGGCAGAGGAAACTGTTCCACGTCCCTTCATTTCCTCTCCTCGCCGGCGCGGCCCCTCACCCCGCGTTGGCTTTACAGATCGTGTTAAATGAAATAAAACAGACGGGCCCCGGGGCTCCGGAGCTGTACCGGCGCGCGGGAGGCAAGCTGGCAGAGAGCAAAGCCCAGGGTTCGGAGAGGAAGGAGTGTCCCTGCACCTCCCCATGGGGACCCGGACCTGGACCGGGACAGGGCCCAGGAGGGGGTGGTGGTGGAAGGGTGGGGTACATCTGCCCCCACCCTTCTCTTTCCCCATCCCCACTGGGAATTCGTCGTCACCGTCTGCCAGGGGCTTATGTCAAGTTTGAGTCATAGATTGACCAGGAGGGAGAAGGGAGGGGAGAGCCCCGCTTGGAGGAAGTTCGCTCGCGCCTTCGGACCCTGTCCTCGGGTCACACTGTTCCTGAAGTTTCCTTTCGCCTGCAGCCAGGGCCCTCCCGCGAAGAAGGGGGAGGGCTGGGCGGGCGACTCAGACTGTACCCGGGAGCGAAACCGCGCACAAAAACCCAGCGGTAGGGGGCGGAGCGCAAAGGCCTCAATTCTAAGGCTCCGGACAGAATGGATTCTGTGCAACAATCGGGAATCCAGATTCTCAGGGAAAGAAGCCCCCAAACCCAGGAAACGTAGCTAGACCGCCAAGAGGCTCCCAGGCCTCTGACCTTTTCAGCAAGCCTACGATCCCCGGGAGCCAAGCCTGCATCCTCCGCGGGGATCGTATCTGCAACCGGCGAGCTAATTCTGTTGCGGGAGATGCTGCGAGGCTGATAAAGATCGTCCAGGGGTGCTCAGGCCTCTTTGAAGATCCTGGACTCCTTCCCCCAGAGACACACACCTCGCCTTCCTGCGTCAGGCGCGCAACCACCAAGCCAGAAACCCCCAGAGAGGGAGAGCACAGCTTTCATGTTTGCTTTCCAAAGGCCTTCTCTCTGACAGTCCCAGGAAGGGCAGGCAGAACCCCAAGACACCATAATAACAAGCTGAAAGCGAAACAGATACAACGCCGGTCTAAGTGAGGGTACCGGATGCCTTTGTGCCGGAGAGGATGGGCACCCTACTCCCGGTGCTGCCTTGGGGAGAGAATGAGAGCTGCCCTGTTTTGCAGAGGTAAAGAATGGTGTCAGGGAGGTAAACAGCTTTCGAGGTCCCAGTGACTTCCGGGGGCAGTGCCTTGCAGATAGCAGAGCTCACTTTTTAAGAAAGGACAATTCTACTCACAGAGGAGCTGGGCCCCTGCCAGGAAGGCTGTGTGGCACCGCCCCACCCAAGATCAGTTGCAGGTTGAGGGGTTGTCGTCTGAGCCAGGTGAGACTCTCCCTGTGGTCTCGCACAAGTTCAGAGTTGCCTACTGCAGGGAGCCAAGAACTTGGCCCAGCCAAGGGCATCTATCAGGCATCAGTCCAGGATATCAGGACTCTGTTCCTAACCTTTCCCCCTACCCCCCCCCCCCCAACACAGGAGCAGCATCCCTGGCCAGAAGACGCCTCAGAAGTGTTATGACGGTTCTGAGTTTAGGAGGTGCACAGGTGCATAAGTGCTTGACCTTGGAGAACTGGCCCCTAGAGACCCCCATTTCCTAAAGACCTTCTCTGCTCCCATTGGCTCACGGCCTGGGTAGCAGGGGAGGGAAGTGCCTCCCTGCTGAACTTTCTGATCCTGTTTGGGGAAAGCTGAACATTGCCCAAGAAGTAGGGAAGGGTGAAGATGATGTGAGACCCACTTTCCCAATAAGAATCTCATCAGCCTGATTCGTGTCTAGGCACTTCTCCCTGAGGCAGTTCCTGCAGATGTCAGCAACCAGTCCTGTTCCTGGAGAAGACAGCCTCTGTTGGAGTCTTATCATCTAACTACAAGAGATTTAGTAATGAAACACACCCTTTCCTATCCCTACTTGGGATTTAAAGGTATCACGTCCCTTTTATTGATACCATGAGGTCAGCTGGCAACGACCTCCTCTCAAGTCTCAGACCACATCCTAATAGAATCAAGTGACAATTTTTCTTGAAGTAATTTCACAAGCTTCTCTATGTAAAGAAAGAAAAAGGAGAAGAAATGAGTTTAGTTGTTGGGTTTCATAGGATTTTAGAAATATAGCTTGGAGCTACACAGATTGGCAAATGTTATTGGTAATAAGATAAGGGATGCTTTTTGGTAAGAAGGGAATTTCTGAGCCCAGGTGCACTGTTTAAAGAGCTATAGGTACCTTTCTGGTTTGTATGTTTATTTGCTTGCTGTTTGGGCTGAGAAGGAAAAAAGGGAGAAAGGTGAAAAAGCTAAACATGAATGGTTTTTACTAAATTGCAGTAGGAGATATCCCTGGAGATATACACCAGTTGGTTATTTTAACATGAATTTAGGAGTAAAAGTGTACTTAAAATTTTAGAAAATCTCTTCTTAAAATTGGGATAAAATGTTGCAGTTGGGGACAGGAAGGTAGAAGTCTGGGGCTTGCTCATGGGCTAGGCATTTGTGTAGGTGTAATTCTCACAATGCTAACCTGTCTTCACATGGAAATACTTCAGATTAAAGACAGACCTTCAAATCCTCCTATTTGCCAAGGTGCATTTAGGCGATAGCAAGGCCTAAGCAAACATTCAGCCTCTGTTGGCACTCCTAAGCACCCCCCACCACCAAAAAGAAAAAAAAGACAAAAACCCTCCTAGTGTGGAGTCATCTCATGTGTAGTCATGTGGTCTCAGCATTATCACGGAGGTTACTCAGTTATATTGGGAACTAGATTATGATGTCAGAAAACATCCCTTTCAGAAAGGCTAAAAGTCAGGGTCCTGAGTATATATTGAGGAGAATTTCTACTTAACGTAAGAAACAGGGCAGCTTAGAAGAGGTACCTGCTTTCCAATAATTGCCTTTAGTGGGAGCAGAAAAGCCTCCTTACAGGAAGTTTTTAATTCATTTAGACTTCATTTTACTTTTTTGAAGAACAACAACAAAAAATTATTTCTGGAAGAGACTGCTGAGAAGATCCCCTTCCTTTGGCCAGAAGAGCAGAGAAGACTGTAAATCAAGGAAAAGGTGAAGTAATAAATTATGAGGGAACTTCGGTATTCCAAGTATATAAAGGCTATTTATTTTTCCTGTGTCTATATTTTCTCTTTTTGTGGAGGAGAGGAAATTCTAAAAATATTTGATAGATGTTTTGCCATTAACACCAGAAAAGTGTGTGGGGAAAAGAAAGGAGGGAGGGAAAGGGGGGGGGGTCCATTTTTGTTTCATTAGTAGAAAAAGCAACATAAATTAAAGCAGCCTAATGATGGCAGTCTTTAATTTATAATGTTCTGAGAGTAAAATGAATTTATTTACAGCATAGGTGATTTAATATTGTCAATCTGATTTTTGTTTTAACCTTTTATTGGAGGAAGGATGATTTTTTAAACCTCGGATAGTTTGAAATTTGGCTAAGTACATTTGGGTTTTTTATCGTGGAAGCAAATATTATCATTTTAATATTAAACAACTTGCAAGTATTAAAGGGTTCATTTGTGATTTACTTTTTTTTTTTTTTTAACGTATTTCCCTCTTTAGATCTAATGATTACATTAAGGCTCCTGTTTCTTTCTGGAAAGAATTTATTATAAATCAGAAAGCGTCAGAGGTTCAAAGGTTGACATTTCTGAGTGCTGATACTTTGTCTTTTCATGCCATGCAAACAGATCTAACATTTAGAAATTCCTAAACGAGGGGAATTGTGGAAATTCCCAGATTTTTTTTTTTTTTTTTCCAGTCGGAGGAAGCCAAGTTTTTTAAGTATGGAGTTTGGAGTAATCAAATGAGGGAGAAAGGAGCTTGCGAGAAGGGGTGACTTCAACCCAAAGTAGGCAGCTCAAGTTAACTGCAGTTAAGGAGCGGGGAAAAGGGAGCCGAGATCCGCGAGGGTCGGGGAGAGGGCGCTATTTCACCCACCCTGGGTAAAATCTGCGGAGCATCAGCCAGGAAGCCAGGCTTGATAAAGGTCAGGTTCCCCCAAATCATCTCAAGTGTCCAAATTCTACTAGCCTTCTAGAGAGTATTAAAAACCTACCAGTGAGCTTGTCTATCTAGAAGACAAACATCCCTTGAATGGTTCTCAACTACCCGAGTTCATTTCAGAAAGATAGAGGAGCCCGCGGGGCGGGCGTTCACATCCGCGGCAATCCTTTCCTAGATGATACTGCCCAGTAATTCAGAGCAGTCTTTATTCCCCGCCCAATAGTTTGGGAAGAACCCCCTGCTTTCCCTTCTCTTCTCCGAGGCAGAGCAGCGCACAGCGATAGTTCCGCTTCATCTGCGGGCTGAAGCGACACGGATAGAGTCGTCCCAGAATATGTAACAGGGGACTGGGCGGGGGGTGGGGTGGGGTGGGGGCGACAGAGTAGGTTGTCCGGGAAAGGGTTGCTTAGGCTCTTGTCGGTGGGCGAAAGGGCCTTGTGCGCTCCCCAGGAGTGTAGGTCCACCTCGGCAATTCAAAGGAGGGTCTCCGTCATGTATGCGGGTTTTCTTGGACCAGCTCCAGATGTCCTCAGCTGTTCTGAGACAGCAAGAAACCCAATCTCGACCTGAAGTCTGAACCCTCTTTTACTCTTCTAAGCGAAGGCTCTCCCCCGTCCTTGGCCGATGCTCCCCATTCAGCGGGTCCCAGGAAAGAGCCAGGGAGGAGGGTTCCCATCTCGCTCCCCGAGATCCCGGGCGGACTCAGGGCTCCTTAAAGCCACGGGCCAAAGGCCCGCGACCTCCCCGCCGAGTATTCCGGGCGCCCGCCCTCTGCGGCCCCGACTCTTGGCCTCTTCCTTGCCCGCTCGCCCCCGGCAGCCTCGGGGCCCGCGCGTCCAGCCAGGCGCGGCTGCTGCGGCTCGCCGGGAGCCTTGACTGTTCCCGGCCGCCCGCACGCCCTCGGGGACCTCAGCTCGCAGATCCGCCGCGTAGTCTGCGGCCGGTCGGACCCAGCGGCAACCAGCAGATCCACCCACGCCCCCGGCCCCAGGACTGCGCTCGGCGGGACTGGCGCCCTGGGGTGGGGCTCGGCGGAGCTCGGGGCAGCGCCGGGGGCGGCGGAGCCGAAGGCGCGGGGAGCTCCGGGGCTCGCAGCACACTCCCAGCTCAGGGCTCCCCTCTGCTCTCTCGGGCCGCGCGGGGCCCGCTCGGGCCGCCCGTCGCCGCCCCCGCCCCCCGCGCGTCCGCGCCCTCGCTCGCCCCGCGCGCGTTCCAAGGGCGCCACCTCTTTGCGACTAGCTCACTTCTCCGGCAGGTTTGCCTGGGAGCGTGTGAACATTCCTCTGCTAGGCTTTCAACTCGCCTCCAACCTGCGCCGCCCGGCCAGCATGCCTCCCCGCCCGTGAAGCGGGGCCGCCGCTGCCCTGCCGCTCGGGCCGCCGCCTCCCCTCCGCGCCGCTATTAACCCGCCCTCGTTGCCACCTGGCCCTCCTGATCGACGACACGCGCACTTGAAACTTGTTCTCAGGGTGTGTGGAATCAACTTTCCGGAAGCAACCAGCCCACCAGAGGAGGTAGACAGACAGCTATGTATATATATGTGGGTCTCTACAAGTGGCTCTGGAACAAGACGGCCTGGTTCGCAAAGACGCTGACTTCAGAGGGGGAAACTTTCTTCTCTTTTTAGGAAGGAGTTAGCTCTGCTCCACGAACCTAGCACTGCCGGCTAGATTAATTAGACATAGATAGGGAAGAGGTGTAAACACGCTGCGCATCATTGATGCATATATACAACCATTTCATTGTGGTTATTATTTCAGAGGAACGTCTCTGATTTGTTGTTGTTGTTCTTTTTCTTCCCTTTTGGTGCCTTTTTGCCTGTGTGGTTTTGGAAAAAGCACAGTTGCAGTAGCTGGTTCCTAAATAAGTAAGTGCTGAGAGGCTTCAGAGAAAGTTGTGTTTTTGGTGTTTTTTTTTTGTTTTGTTTTGTTTTGTTTTTTCCTTTTCTTTTCTTTTCCTTTCTTTTTTCTTTGCAACTTGGGAGATGCCCTTCGTGTTGAAGAGATTATTTGAGAAGAGGCTAAGGCGGGAGCGTGGTAGTACGGGGAGATGGAGATTCCGGACTGACACTTCGGGTCCCTTTCCACTCTGTTGCAGGTCCCGCGAGCGAGAGGATACGATGCTGCGGCGGCTGGTTCAGCAGTGGAGCGTCGCGGTGTTCCTGCTGAGCTACTCGGTGCCCTCCTGCGGGCGCTCGGTGGAGGAACTCGGCCGCCGGCTGTAAGTGCCCCGTCCTCCTCTGGGCGCCGGGTGAGGGCTGGGAAGGCCAGGGGGAGAGGCCACCAGGCTGGGGCGCTGCCGAGGGCTCGCAGCGGTCACTGATGCTTCTTGCCCGAGTTAAAAAGCAGGGAGATCCGGCTACCTGCCGGGGGTTGAGACCGTGTCCTTGAAACCCCAGCGGGAGAACTGGTTGAACCTCAAGGGGCTACGGTCAAGAGACAAATTTGATACGAGTTTCCAAAAGAGGGAGCGCAGAGTCTCCTTTCGACAAAGATGATCTGCCTCTAGTGAAAAATAAACGTTTATACTTTGAGGACCTGGGAAGGGTTTGAAACCCCGAGGATTACAGGAGACAGATAACTCGGAAGGAGCTGAGGGAGCCACGGTACACATGTCTGTGTGCGCTTGATTTACATGCTGAATGTGGGTGGCAGTTTGTGCGTGCAATGCAAAAGCCTTACATCTAACTTTATTATGAATGACATAATTTTAAGCATATAAAATGGACCACATTACATAATGAAGGCATATTATATAATAAAGTAGTAACAACTTTGCAATGGCACAACTCCAACATTAGTATTGATACAGTTCAGGGACGCTGGAGTGCTTGACTCCAAAATGAGTATTAGGTGTGGAAACTTGTTTTTTCTTGGAATTATTGCTAACAGCTCTTTAATCTGCCGTCAAATATTTGCATTGTAGACTGAAAACTTGTGTTTTGGCATTCTCATCTGGTGGTTCTTTTAAGGATAATTTTGACTTTAACATAATCATACATCCAAGCACACCAGAGCAATATCACCATGTTGTATGACTGCAAAGTTGGAAGAACAGTAGAGTAACACTATCTTAATACAAATCTGTTGGACCTAGCAGTATGTTAATGTGTGTAATACCATGTTTGGGTGATCTTGAACCTGCAGACTCAGTATTCAGGATGGGAAAACCATAAAGTTTCAGAACTGAGAGGAGTTTGCCTCTGGAGAAGGAATTAAGGAGCTTTTACACTAACAATAAAAATAGCAATATCCAATATTTACAGTCAAGTTCATGGTGCTTCCTTGTAAATTCCCAACGGTGTACAAAAAGGCAACTGTTTTATATGTGCCCTTGGTCTATTACTATAAAAGCAGAAAATCCTTAAATGAAATTGCTTTAGACATGTCTGAACCTTGGCACCAAAATGAAAATCTATTATGAATCTCCTAAGGCAAATTGTGTAAAACATTGTACTAAAGATAAAGCTATATTGTATTCTTCAAATCAATGTTTTGCTGGTGTATTTCTGAAAATTGTCTTTAGACTTTTTGCTCCTTTTGATACTTGTTTTAAATTATTTAAAATCCATGTATTAATAGAGATGAGGAGTGAATTTTTAAAAGCATGCTTAAATACTGGCCAAGAAATACTGTCTTGGAACAGAGCCAATTTTTTCTTTAAAGTTGCTTGAGAAATACCTGTTTTCTCTTTTGAGAAACAGTAAATGGACCATAATTAAATCCACAGTTATGACATAAAAATAGTGCTAAGTTGTCCTAAAGGCTATTTTTAACTCTTTCTTTGTTGCACCTTGCAAAATACACATCAGAAACCATTTACCAGCCAGAGACTCTGTTATAGTTTTGTTTGTGGGTGAAATATAATATTGTAGTTAAACACTCACACTCAGCAGATGGTTATAAAACTACCACAAAACATTCTTATAGTTAATGGCTAATAGATCATCAAATTACAGCCATGGTTTTTCATGAAGGCTGAAATCATCAGTAGATGAAGATGTTCCATCAAATTATTGCAGCCAAAAGGAGTTTAAAAAAAAAAAACAAGTCATTATTTTTGCATTGGTGCCAAATAACAGTAAATTTTTTGTGCTAGACAAAACATTAGTCTACTATTACATTAAATCAACCTAATTTCTTGAAAGAAATGTTAACATATAATCAAATTGTATTACTCCCCATTACTCTTCATGCCAAATATTAAGGAAACTGCTTTAGCTGTTTTTTCTAACTAGGGACTAACTTTTGGAGGGCGGTGCGGGGGGGGGGGGGGGGGGGGTCGGGGGGGGACTACAATACCACTTCCTAAGCCCTGCAAAGGAAGCAATTATAAGTTGTCATAGTCCAAAGGATTTTAATTAATGGGACTGGAGTATGAATAAATTGGAAGTTGCAAAGTGAGGCCTCGAGATATTCTTGTCCAGATGAACATGGCTCTGGGCAGGTAGCAGCATTTGTGTCTAAGTTAGACAGGGAATCCCAGCAAATTCAGAAACCTAAAACATAATTGGCTGATTTGCTTGGGAGCCAGACTGGGTCTATTCCATTTAATGAAAAGCATAACTTTTGACTGAGTCATTTGGGTTGGAAGGGACTTGTGGTGAGTCATCCTCACTCTAAGGCCCGGACCCTGCCTCTTGCATGTACCACAGAACTTTTCTTCTCAAACCCAGACTCCTTCCTGAGTAGCTGAGCATCAGCACAAGCATATGCTGCTGCTTCTGTGTTGGGAGAGGCAATCCTATCCCTCCCTTTACTCCCTGTGTTCCTTGATAGCTCCTTGGACATTTACTCTTCTCTGAAAACTACCGAGAGTGATTTTTCTTGAAAGCAGAAGAGCTATATTTTGGCTGAATTTAGAGTTACCCGTGTTAAGCATTTCACCCATATTTCTGCAATTTTTTTTTTTTTTACAATAATCAAAGAAGACCATAAACATACCATGTTAGGTGTGTAATAAATGCATGAGAACCACTGTGCTGTGGAATGTGTGCAGAGGCACAGAGTAATAGACTATTATTGAGGCCATATTTGCCACTTAAATATTAAAGAATTATCCAAATTGAAAGCTTCCTGAATGTGGATTCATTGTTCCCCACCTATGTGTATCTAGTTTGTACATGCTAGTCATTTACCCTTGTGTCAGTTCATGTCTTGTTTTGAAAATAAATAGAAAGTTCTATGGATCTAATTTCTTGCTGATGATAAAGATACTATTATATTCCTGATCCTCGAGCACAGTTGCCCCATCAGAAATTCATTCTTGACAATATTTTAAATGCAGAAGTCTTTGAACTGTTAATTGTGTTAACTCCATTTCAGATTTAGCACTTAAGAAAATCTGTGTTTTCTCAGTTTAGATTAACAAGTCCTCCTAAGAGGCAGAAAGAAACTTTGTAAGCCACAAGAGATATACTATTTTAAACTGGACAAAGTTGTGCCATCTTTGTAGGCTTTTTATAAAATAGAAGGATAGAATGATCACTCCTTTTCTCATGAGAACCATCCTGGGAAAGTGCACTGCTTGGGTTAAGAAGGCACTGTGACTCACAGTTGACAGGCTGGCCAAGATGACAGACATACATGCCAGGCAGAGGGGGCATACACAGTGGTGGCCTGATTAGAACATACCAACCATTAAAAGTTTTGGCTTTGAGTTAAGCTAGAATGGGCTGTATTATATACATTTGAAGAGCAATACAGATGCGGTGGTTATCTGCCAGGATTGAGAAAGAACTAAAAGCCCCTGATACTATAACTGATCGTTGGTTAAGAACTTCTTTTACTGTGACATTTTGCTAAAAGATACTCATTAAACTGCAATACTTATAAAATATGCAGTTAAATCAGTCCCATTCTTTAAAAATGTTATTAGAGAGTATAAATGTATTATACCAAAACCTCAAATTTGTATATTATTAAAAGTTTCCAGAATACTAACTGTGGCCATAAAGTAAGTGAATTTTAATCTAGTCACATGTGGCACCTTCAAAAAGGAAGAGAGACTCCTTCATGCCTCATTTAAACCAGGCTCCTGTTAAATTCCTTTCCATTAAGTCATGTCTTTTTTGAACAAGCTGCATGCCTTAAAGCCGGTCCACACTCTAAAATACTAAAAGGAAGCTGGTATTCTGGCTATAAGATCTAGAGAAATAATGCCTGTATTTTCATGTCTTACTCTTCTTTGACTCACAGTAGAACTAGAAAATCTCTCATTCCCCCTGTGGAAATCCAAACTTCTAGAAATCCTAGTTCTTTGTTTTGGTGATGAAAATGGACTTGTTAGAACAGTAAGGTTGATCTTCAAGGAAGCTGATAAATTGCTATCCATTTGCCCTTCATCATGGTTCTCACCACAGGCTTTTTTACTCCCTGCCCTTTGCCTCTTATTTCCTCAACATACACTTCTTCCACAGAAGAAAGGACTGAGGAAGTTGAAAAGCAATCTTTGGTTTCAGAATCAGAGGACCTAGTTTTTGGATCCCTGGTTCTGTCTGTTCTCAGTTTGAGGGCAAGGGCAAGTCATTAGTTTCTCTGAACCTCAACTTCCCCATCTAGAAAATGAAGACAATGCTATTTTTATTTGTTACATTTCTCTGAGGAGTTGAAGAAGTTGTACTAATGAAGGCACGTGAGGGATCCAGATATTGTGTGTCAGAGAGATAAGAATATATGGGGTATCGCCCTGTGAAGGACCCTCAGAAACTTGTAAATGAACCACTTTGAAGAGCTCTACAGTGGTAGAAATTGGAGTAAGGTGAGGTAGAGTTGAAGCACGCATGATATGACTGATTAATGTACATGATCCCTACATATGGTCAATAATATACAGACAGGATAATACAAGAATATATGCATGGACAATGTAAGCAAGAGTCAGGATGTCATCTAAAAGGACTGATGGAAAATTAGTTTATTCTTTTCCACTATATTTTCATTAGAGTGTTGTTTAAACAGAAAAGTCACTTCATATTTGTTCATAGAGATTTTTTAAGAAGGCTAAGTAGAAAAGTGAATTTTTTAATTAAGTACTAAGGATAATACCCTCTGAAATTCTAAATTAAAAAAAAAAAACTCAATGTGGGGAAGAAATAGAAAGATCTTAATTTAAACACAAAGAAACGCATTTTAAAGAGACCACCCATTACTCTACAGAAAAACAGACATTCTCTCCCTGACACTTGGCTTTCAAATATAGGTTCTTGTCCACCTGTAATCTATTTTATGTTAAAATTCAGTCTGTTAGGTCGTTACCTAGACAGGCTTTACTGCTCATTTCATCTTCAGCCTTTGTTTGCCTTTATTCCTACAGCTTGCTGTTCTTTGAGAGTCAATATTATTATTTTCCTAATAGGGGAGCAGTGTGTGTGTGTGTGTGTGTGTGTGTGTGTGTGTGTGTGTGTGTGAGAGAGAGAGAGAGAGAGAGAGAGAGAGAACGAGAGAGCGAGAGAGCGAGAGAAAGAGAGAGCATGCACTTGTGCGCATGCATGCGTGTCCGGGTGAGTACTCAAGTAAATTCAGCCTCCTTTTCATTTCTAGTCTAGGACTTCTGGATTTATTTTCCCAACACAAGTCTGAAAAACCTGAAAAGAATCTCAGTGGTTTCTGTCCGTTGCTGAGTATAACTGAATCATAACGTTTTAAGTTGAGAAGAATATAAAACTCTCTGAATCTGACCCCTTCCTTTTAAATGGAGAGAGGCCATGAGGCCAGAGAATGTCCGTGTTCTCACCAAAGTCACAGACCTAGAGTGGCATAAATGGGATCTGGGGCTGCAGCCCCCTAGCTGCCTGCACCTCCCTTCCCACTCTGCACTTTCCTTGCTTCACAAGCTGGCTGCACTTCCAGCTCATGCTCTGTATAGGACCAAACAGAAAACTAAAGGGTTTTCCTCTTGTCTTTGAGGTCTATACCAACAAACTAAAATTGTATTATTTTCTTCTTTCCTGCTATTTTTTTCTTAAAGCAAAAGAGCTGTGTCTGAACATCAGCTCCTTCATGACAAGGGGAAATCTATCCAAGATTTACGACGACGATTCTTCCTTCACCACCTGATTGCAGAAATCCACACAGCTGAAATCAGAGCTACCTCGGAGGTTTCCCCCAACTCCAAGCCTGCTCCCAACACAAAGAACCACCCAGTCCGATTTGGGTCTGACGATGAGGGCAGATACCTAACTCAGGAAACCAACAAGGTGGAGACATACAAAGAGCAGCCACTGAAGACACCCGGCAAGAAAAAGAAAGGTAAACCTGGAAAACGCAAGGAGCAGGAAAAAAAGAAACGGCGAACTCGGTCTGCCTGGCTAAACTCTGGTGTGGCTGGGAGTGGGCTAGATGGGGACCACCCATGTGACATCTCTGCGACATCGCTGGAGCTCAATTTACGGTAAATGGCTTCTGTGCCCCATAGCCTTTGCTCGGTGCTCTCCGCTGGGGTGTGTAACGTCCCTTCCACTGTGGCTTGGACAAGCCTAGAATGTCCTCCCTTTCTGTCCTTCTATCAATTGCTCCACAATTTCAAAGCTTAATGAAAGCAAGATGGCTCAGAATATTGTCTGCTTTCATACAGTGTCCTCCTATGCCCTCTATACACACCAGCATTGAATAACCCATTTCTCTTCCTCCACCATCACACCCCAACGCCAATTCTTTACTCCTCCACTAAAGAATTTCTTTTTTTCATCAGGCTTCAGAATCTAGGGACCACCTTCATCATTTGCTGGAGGAGTGTATTTATTCCCCTACTCTCACACCTTGGCAAACTTTCTCGATTGTTTTTCATTTTTTACTTTTTTTTTCACTTCAGGGGCAAACACAGAAGGCTTTGATATAATCTACAAATACGACTGAATAATACTGTAGCATAGACAATTCTGAGTCGGACACATTTTTCATTTCATTACATTTAATTGAACCTTAAATTTATCTTTATTTAAATAAATGTTAAAAATTTAAACATACACTCTGAATTTATTTAATTAAATTTCCCTCTGGTTTCTACCAACACATGAAAAAAAAAATCATGATTTCTGAAAAATTTTAAATGTTGACTTGGGAAGGACATAAGTTTTTCTCATGTATCTATTTATCCACTGGCAAGTTGAAATCATTTTCTAGAGTATTGCAGTAGAAATAATAAAACTTCACATTTACATGGCTTGTTCATCCTTGGCTCACAAATGCAGGTGGTAATGGCATTCATTGACTTTGGGGTCAAATACCTTAAGTTCAGATCTTGGCTCTGAACTTACTAAAGTTCACAACCTTGGGCAAACTACATAGTCTTTCTGAGACTCATTTTTCTCTTATGTGAAATGAAGACAATAACTGTAACAACCTCATAGGGTTGGCTGAAGATTAAATGAGATTACGTGGGTTAAATGCTTGTCTTAGTAAACAATAAAGTGCAACTTGTTGTTTTGGTGCTTTTAGATCTAGTGCTGATTGGTTATCTGGATATGTGTGTTTCTGTGAAGCAAAAAAGCAGCAAATATTAATCTCATTTTATAAACTAGAAAACCCAGGCATTCCATGGCTGAAGGACCTGAGTAGTCCTGAGAACTGAATTTCCCCATTTCTGGATTTTTAGGCCAGGACTATGTTAGTGTCGCCTCTTGATTCAGATGTTTCCACCAACAGGATCTTTCTTGCCTTTTTACTTTACAGTACAAGTCTTCTGTGGGCTTTGAAAGAAAGGGGAAACTATACAAGGATGTGTCATATGCAGCTAATGATCTCATTAATTAGAGTCCCATGTTACTTCTCCAGGTCTTTCCTCTTACTAGTAGAGATGGGATTACAGGGTGATGTTTCAGAGAGGAGTTTGAACTTGTTTACCATCACTTCTCTCTTTGAGTCAGGTTGACAAAACTCATCATTAAATAGCGTAAAAAAGGATAATTATATCAGACAAATAGTACAGCTTCAGTAATTAATGAGTAATGACACTAGAGGAACCTTTAGCAGAGTGAATGGCCTATTCTGCAAATATCTAATGGATCTATAATGTGTAACCGAACCTATGAATCTTGGCTCAAAGCACATATTTAATGTATTTTAAGAAAGGATCCTTATATTTATAGCTAATGCAAGGGCTTTTTTGCCAGAAGCTATTTTTACCATTGTCTTACTCTCTGTGTGTGTACATGTATATATTTTAGAAAAACAAAAGTATAAATACTTTTTTTATGGATTTCATTTATTTAAGATTTGAAGTATCTGGGAATTTAATGAAATTCGGCACTCATCAACTCTTATGCCCAAAGCTACCCCTCTCGTAAAGGAGACTAGTAAAAATTAGGCAGCGGCCTAATCAAATCCAGACCTAGGACTGAAAGAAGGAGAACGTTTCTGCTTCTCCTTTCTGTTTCCCGGTTGTGAGGGACATTCATGGAAAGCACTGTTTGTTTGGCAGCCGGATCTTGGCACTCTCCCAGTACAACCCAACCGAGGTTCAGGGAAGATCGGGGAAATTTAGGAGCGTACTGGTGAGAATATACGGGGCCAGGCGAATGTTCTAATCCAAATAGAATCCTTTCAGAATAACTATTTTAAAGTTTTGTAAGCAACCAACCTTTTATGAGTGTCCTGTCTTTAGTCTCTTTATATTATTAGGCAATGACCTGAGAGGTCTGATGAACTGGCAAGCATGAGCTTTATTATAATATAAGTAGTATTTCTTAAGAGAAACTACTGTACTAAAACTGTCTGGCTCCTTGCACGTGAACCAGTGGGAAATACATAGTTTAAATGTTGGAAATTACATTTTGGAACTTTTGATGTTGCAAATGAGATGTCCAGATACAATAGGACTCGTTTAATTGAGACCAGATATTTTTTTCTTGATAAATAGTGACTTAGAAATAATACAAAAGCTTTTCAATATTCAAAAAAACTCTAAAGTGTTGTCATATGCACAGACACGCACTAAACATACACGTATACTTTCAGGTCATGTTTTATGTTTTACTTGGCTATCCCAATACGTGCTTTTATAGCAAGCCAACAGGATAGACAAGGAGAAATACAATGAAAAGATCTTTTCCTTGGTCCTTTTTTAAATAATTATTTTAACGTTTATTTTTGACAGAGAGCGTGCACATGCACGTGCACGAGTTGGGGAGGGGCAGAGAGAGAGAGAGGGAAACACAGAATCTGAAGCAGGCTCCAGGCTCTGAGCTGTCAGCACAGAGCCCAACACGGGGCATGAACTCACAAACCATGACATCATGATCTAAGCCGAAGTCATATACCTAACTGATTGAGCCACCAGGTGCCCCTCCTTGGTCCTTAATGTATTCCTTTTCTCTTTCTTTCCTTCTGAGAACATAATTGTGGAAAATACTCTTCATTCCCTCCTTGCCTGTGTTATTCTTAAGTTCAATTCACTAGATACTGTTCAGTAAGAAAACATTTTAAAATTGGTACAGCACACAAATTATTGAGTTTTACAGTCACCTTTAAGATTGTATTCATAACATACATTCACACCCACCAGCCATTTAAAATTTAATCTTAAATTATTTTCTCTACAATTAGGAGCTATTTTACCATTCCAATCAAAACTATTGTTGAAGAGGTCAATTTTTTTTAAGACATAAAAATACCCTCAATGCTCAACTTGCTTTTCTTTAAGCTGCAGGTAGAGTTCCTAAATTGTCAAGAATGGGCTCTCCTGTGGGTCTCACCCCCATATAGGTCTGCCATGTAAAACTCTGCCCACACTCTGGCTGCTAATGCAATGGCACAGCCAATCGAATTCAATTCTATAGTTGCTTCCTTAGAAACTACTATGTATTCAGTGAAATATACTACACAAAGAGAAGAGAAAGGGAGAGAGAAAAGCAGAGAAAGTGTTGCTAGTCCATCTTAAAATACTGTGACTATGGTGTTTTAGAAGGGGTTAAAAAAGGTGTCAGTCCCAAGTGGTAATTTATTCTGAGTAATAAACACCTTGAGCTGAAATACTGCCGTTTTATGCTTTTATATCAATTGATTCTTATACTCTAAGTTAGGCTTTCCTGATTTCTAATTGTAGATCGCTTCTAGAAACCAGCAGAATGAGAGCCAAATAATTCTTAGTTTTGACTTCACAAACTAAAATCCAAAAATAGTTTCATTCATTAGTGTTTAAGGACAGCTAAAGGAATGACCGATAACATAAAATCATCAACCAAGCATACTGTTTAATTACACATCCTTTCAACATTTACTCCAAATCACACACTTTACTCTCTTAATAGTCATTATCTTAGCAAAAGATTGGCCAAATGGAAACCTAAACAGAATTAGTAACATTTGGGTCACCCTTGGCAGGCATCACTGGGGAATAAACTTCTAGCAAGGTGTATTTGATGATAGATTGTACAACCTAGCCTTATTTCCAAACTCTCAAATGTGTCCCTTCTCTTCCCAAACTTTCCAGTTGGCAGCTTTGGGAAATTCTCCTAGGGTCTCCTTTTTCAGACAAAGAATGTAGAATTAGAAATGCAAGCCCTTTCTCTTTCTGTACTATGTTGACCATTGGACGGTATTAAAGACCCTGCCTGTAGCAAAGATTCTGGAGAGTCAGATCCCACAGGTAACTCCTATTGGGAATATTCATAAGAAATCCCTGGAATCTTTTCAATTGTGATTCTATGTTCCTTTATTTTTTATGCCCTTTTATTTGTCAAGGAGAAGTAACCTATTTTCTCTTCTTCTTTCCCTTCCTTCTCTTTTCAGGAGGCATTGAAATCTTTAGCAAAGACATTCAGAGGACGTATTACAGGATTCTGTAATAGTGAACATATGGAAAGTATTAGAAATATTTATTGTCTGTAAATACTGTAAATGCATTGGAATAAAACTGTCTTCCCATTGCTCTATGAAACTGCACATTGGTCATTGTGAATATTTTTTTGCCAAGGCTAATCCAATTATTATTATCACATTTACCATAATTTATTTTGTCAACTGATGTATTTATTTTGTAAATGTATCTTGGTGCTGCTGAATTTCTATATTTTTTGTAACATAATGCACTTTAGATATACATATCAAGTATGTTGATAAATGACACAATAAAGTGTCTCTATTTTGTGGTTGATTTTAATAATGCCTAAATATAATTATCCAAACTGATTTTCCTCTGTGCATGTAAAAATAGCAGTATTTTAAATTTGTAAAGAATGTCTAATAAAATATAATCTAAATTACATCATGAGTCAGAAGGTGAATTATGTATATACCCTTTAAGATTTCTACTAGAAGGAACATGATGTAATTTTTTAAACTGCATTGAATATTGTCTTAAGTATAATATGTTTATATTGGTACATATTCCAATATTTTCACATTAGCTTTTAGTTTAAAAACCACCTAAAATGTGTTTTGTCCAGTATTTAAGTTCAATTCAATAGAATGGCTGAACTACCTAGACATCCTTTTATGAAATACGTCCAATTTGAAGTGAAGACAGGAGAGGGCAGGAAAAAAAAAAAGAGAGAAGAGAAAATATTAAAAATTACTCTCTGAAACTTAGTCCAGCCAGAAATGGAAAAAAAAGGAGGCAGATCAGGAACTTTAAGGCCAGGGGTAATTTTCGCCAATGTTAAGTTTAATTTGAAAGGGCTTGCTCCTTGCATAAAAGGGCTTGCTCTAAGCATAAAAGAGCAACTTGAGAATTCTACCAGAGAAAAGAAAAGATCTGGGATACTTGTGACAACTCAAACAATCCTTCACAGGGGAAGACTGCTTTCCTGTTTTATACCTCACAGTCCTGGGGATTTTGGTCGCCAACAGCACGTTGTAATGCCATGTGCAATTTCCACTGTGAATATCATCCTACTTTTCCTACCTTTATGTGCAGATGAAAACAAACATCTTTCCTTATGGATTTTTAAAAAATTTTTAATGTTTATTTATTTTGAGACAGAGAGAGAGAGAGAGAGAGAGAGAGAGAGACTGAGGAGGGCAGACAGAGAGGGAGACACAGAATCCGAAGCAGGTTCCAGGCTCTGAGCTGTCAGTGCAGAGCCCGATACAGGGCTCGAACCCGTGAACCGTGAGATCATGACCTGAGCTGAAGTCAGAAGCTCAACCGACTGAACCACCAAGGCACTCCTGGAATTTTTTCTTTAACTGTCTGTAGCTTAGGACATGTCAGTAAAAACACAACAAAAAGTCTATGAACCAAGCAAGCACATATTTAGAAAGTATTCTGTTTATGCTCCCAATCCTATAAGATACCTATTAGATGTTTGGGAAATGCAAGCAAGAAGTAATATGCTGCAACTACCCTCAAAATTCTCCCATTCTAGTGGGTACATTATACGCACATACATTTACAAGAAACAATTAAATGTTGTATTCAAGAAACTAGGAAATGATCCAAAATTCTATGAACATTTTTTTTTAAAGTTTTGTTTACTTATTTGGAGAGAGAGTTGGAGGGAGAGAGAGAGAGGGAGAGAGAATCCTAAGCAGGCTTCACACTATCAGTGCAGAGCCTGATGCAGGGTTTAAACTCACAAACAGTGAGACAGTGACCTCAGGTGAAGTCAAGAGTCAGACCCTTAGCAGACTGAGCCACCCAGGTGCCCCTTCTCTGAACATTTTAAAAAGGAATAACACACACACACACACAGGGAGAGATTGGTCTGAGCTATATATGATTAGAATAATGTTTCTTGGGGGAATATTCAAAGCTTGAACTTATTCATATTTTCACTTGAGTCCCATAGCCTTCAAAATAGATCCATATTACTATTTTTTGGTAAGAAATGTGAACCTATGTTAGTAAGCAAAATCTAGAATCTGTGCTTAGCTTCACATATGAATTTGTTGGATTTGGTTTTTAGCATTCAGAAGTTGAAGGCCAATACACTAAATCCCATATAATGCAACTAGTTTGAAGTGCCATAACAGATATGGCCACATTTTGTAGAACTCCATCTGAAACTCTAAATCTTAAGATTATACCAAATCCTTATAAGTTGTTCACATGAAAAATGTTTTCTATTTTTTTTAAGTTTATTTATTCATTTAGAGAGAGACAGACAGACACAGTGGGGGAGAGAGAGAGAGAGCAGGGAAGGGACAGAGAGGGAGAAAGAGAATCCCAAGCAGGCCTCATGCTGTCAGCGCAGAGCTTGATGCAGGGCTTGACCTCGCGAACCGTGAGATCATGACTTGAGCCGAAACCAAGAACTGGATGCTTAACTGACTGAGCCACCCAGGTGTCCTGAAAAATATGTTTTTTAAACACTAGCTTGGTAAAAATTGGACATTAAGGCAAGGAAGTATCAGATTCAGGTCATATTTAAGTTTTTCTTCACAAATAGCCCATTCCTAAAAAGAAAAGAAGGAAGAGGGAACTTGGGAATTTAGGTTATCAAACATTATTAATACATTAATAAACATTATTGATTATTGCCTTTAGAGTCATACCCTAGGTCTTCTAGCAATGATAAAGACTAAAATAGGGGTGTCTGGGTGCTCAGTCGGTTAAGCGTCTGACTTTGGTTCAGGTCATGATCTCATGGTCCGTGGGTTCAAGCCTCATGTCAGGCTCTGTGCTGACAGCTCAGAGCCTGTAGCCTGCTTCAGATTCTGTGCCTCCCTCTCTCTCTGTCCCTTCTCTGCTTGTGCTTTGTCTCTCTCTCTCTCTCTCTCTCTCAAAAATAAATAAACATAAAAAAAAAAGACTAAGATCATAGGATAAGGGATGGAGTGGGAAGATGAAGGAAGCAAAAAAAAAAAACATTTAAGAAAAAATTGTAATTTTTTATGACATTGTCATTTTCTATGAAAGAAAAACCGAAATATATAATTTAAGATAGTGTTTAAATGTAAATAAACTCTTAGCAAATTACAGCCTAAGTGAATATGGTTCAGCCTTAAGTAATGTTTATAAGGTAGTAACAATTTAAATAAAGGTGAGTTGAACTAAGTATTCTCGAATTAAGAAAATAAAACCTAACCCACTAACTCACTATTAACTTCCTCCAATTTTATTCAGACATAAATTTGGTATTTAATTACCAAGATATAGTTAAGAACACTGTGGGGTCCAACTCCAAAAGACAAGTAGTGACAGTTAAGCGTGAAGCTGTTATTCCTTTCCCTCTGTACTTTCTTACAACCTGTTGTAAAACAGGTCTAGTCTAGGTTGTGCTTATAATGCAACTGATGTATTCAAGGGCTACATTAAGTTATGAATCAAAATCAGTGTTGACAATATTGGTCTTGAAATATTTAAAGTCAATATTGGCTTCTCTCTTCCTTGTTACAAAAATTAGTTTGGAATACAGGCAGCATCAATCTGAGAAATACAGAGGAATACTGAAGCTTGTCTTGGGAGACAGCACAATCATACATCTTGATGGTTAAGAACTCAGTTTTAATTTTCTATTACCTATTCTCCGTACCAGTTAAGCAAATCAACTATTTAACTTTCTGCATGTACCAAGCAAGAACAAAGAGAGTCAGTCTTTTTAAAATTCAAAAACTCTTTCTAACCATACACTATATAATGGACCCAATGAGAACAAAATCAAGTATAGCTTCAATTTTATCTTATCGTCAATTTACTAAATACTGAAATATGGTTTAATAGATGCCCATTAGTTCTTGAATAATACAAGTTAATGCCTTTTGTAAGAAATTCTGAAATACAAAAAAAAAAAAAAAAAAAAAAAAAAGTATCCTGAAAGATGTATGCCATCCCAGGATGTTAACTTTAGGATAATCTGAGTTTAATTCTAGAGTATCTTACAGTTTAATTGCTATTTTTCCCTTTGACCACAAAGTCCACAGAAAAACACAATCAGCTATGGACAGAAATAAGATGTTGAAGCTGAAAGGCTTCATCTGTACTTTGACTGAGAGTTCTAAGTGTTCCCAGCAAAGCCTTCATTCCTTCCTCAAATAAAGGATAAAAGACATTCCAGTCACAAATGTGTGTCAGTTCCCTTTATTTAATAACCCAGCAGGTATGAAGAACAAGACTATTACTAAATATTTTATTATTTAGTTAGAAAAATGCTGCTATATGGTGAGCTGCTCCTAGGGACTCCATTGCACATTCCAGAGGAGGTATTAAACACTGGTAGATACTAAGATTCCAAAGGTATTACTTCAATGAATTATATTATCATGTGTCCCGGGTTAACTCCTGATGAGAAGTACTATTTTCTTCCAAGTTACCAATGTTACTTTCCTAATTATTGTGTGAACTTCTTAAGGACAGGAACCTTGCCATTCAACATGTACCACCCAATACCAAATAATAGCATGAGTACAGAGAGCTATTCAATAAATATCCATTGAACAAAATTTAAAATTTCTTTCAGTTTCTGAATGAATCAACGGAAAAGCAGAGTTGAGCAAAATATCTGCCAGAGGTAGGAGATGGGTCAGAATTTTCAGAATTTCAGACTCTTAGGTTATGCCATTCTCTTTTTCCAATGACAAGAAGCTTGGAGAATAACTGCTCTAAATTATCAACTGTTCACCAGAGTGCCCTTTGTTTTTCAGTCTGGCTTAATAGGAACTTTTCCAGTTCTGTATGTACAAGAAGCAAGGGTTTTGGGGGGAGTATACAGCAACCTCCCAGAGGAAGGGAGGAGAATTTAAAATATCAGGTTTTCTTCCTATGAATACACGGCACAGATTTCATCCACAGGGCTCAGTTGTGCAAAAGAGGCACACTGCTATTTTGTCAGAAGATTAATGTACACAGTTCCCAGACAGAGCTACCCAACATCAGGATGAGAACATTCACATCTCTGTGTAGGTTCCTGATATGCTCATATTTATAAGTGCAGAGCGCAAGGGAGACGTTTTAAACTGCAATTAAACTTCAAAACATCTTCCAGAAAATGTCATTACGTTTTCCTACAAACTGGAAGACATTTAATACAAAATGTGTCACCCTGAAAAATGGATTGTTTTAATGGTGACTCCTGCTCCTTGCCAAATCCACATTGCTTTGGGGTCTGAAAAGCAAGATCACTCATCCGTCTTCCATTTGAGTAAGGTAATTGATGGCGACAGCTCACTGGGTTGCCATTGAAAAACTGATGGGAAGTGACTACGTTGAGTTCCATGTTCTACAAAATAAATGCAAAACAACAAAAAAAGGTTCCAGGTTGGATTTGGTCATTTTACATTCACATTATTCTTTCTTTCATTAATCGTGAGTTTTAGTAGAACCCTTGTCAATGTGTAATACGAAACAATATACTGAAGAGTTGCCTCCTGGCTAGCGACAGGTAAAAGCTAAAAAGCGTGTTATGTTTTCTTAGGAGGAATTTTTTTTTCTCTTCAGATGAAACAGTAAGAGATTCTAATTGCCCTGTTCCCAAAGCATTGGAAATTTTATTCTGTAACAACATTTTATAACATTATAACAACCAGTATGTTAGAAAGAATAAGCCTAACGCCAAGCTCACATATAATAATAAAGTTAACATTGGTTGTTTTGTGAGCTTGCACTAACAGAATTGACACTCTGTTTTACTCAATCCTTTCAAGAATCGCCTCGGGTAGATACTCTCCATTTTACGGATGATAACAGCGTTGCCTTAGGTTCGACGACTGCCCAAGATCACCCAGCTGCTCACATAGCAGACTGGACTCAAAGCAGGCCTCACCTGCCCTCCCAAGCCTGAACTCCACATACTACAGCTACAACTGTTGCAGTACAGCTTGCTTCAGAATCAACATCTTTAGGACAAAAGTATGTCTGTCTTGCTTTCAGCGAGTTCAGTGAAATCACAGGTGTGATACAATCCTATTTTGCTCCATTCTCTACCTCCTGTGAGGGCATCGTTTTACCAGCTTCTGCCCTTCAGGGCATCTCGTAAAGCTGACTATGGCCTTATATTCCACAAAACTCATAAAGTGTGCTCTCTCTCTCTCTCTCTCTCTCTCACACACACACACACACACACACACACACACACACACACACACACGGCCAACAGGCCCAGGTGTTTGCACAGTCCCATGAATGAGCAGCTGTTGCTTTAAAAGGAGGGTGGCAGAGGAGGGCGAGGGAGCGCTGGCTGGCAGGCGGGTGTGTAAACGTATACAGAGAGCCACTTTCTGTAAGAAGGCTAAAACATATTTAAAATGGGACCACCTCAGAGATGAAATCTTTCCCCTCCTGCTACCTCTCAACCTGCTCCAAAACTCCAATATTCAGTTTTTCCAAGCCTCCCTCTCCCTCCCCCCACCTCCCTGGAGAATGCTGATTTTCTATGTGAACACTTGGCACGTCCCAGAGCCCTTCTACTCCCTCAGTCGGCAGTCAGGGATAATGTCAGCAGTTAATGATTTCCTCGGCTAACAGATGAGTGCGCCCACGCCGCGTGCTCGGCCTGGCGCTGCCCACGCGGGGCGAACAAGGAGTGTGCCGTCATGGTTGCTTTTCAACGGGTTTTCATCTCTAGGTTGGCTTTTGGTTACTCGTTTTATTTTTAAATTGCATGGAAAAGAGAAAAGAAAACATTTCCGTGGAGATCCACGTGACTTAGGGAAGAAGCGGCAGCCATTCGTCACGGGAGGGCGCTGTGCAGAGGATGCACCGGGGCCTGGCTGGAGTTTCCGCTTCTTTCCCGTCGGAAATGAGCTGGGGGCAAAGGTGAAGATAATGTGCCAGCTCCTGGCTTGTTGGCTTGACTCGGTTGTGTAGCGCAGCCTCTTCTATTCTCCCCATGTCTCCCTCGGAAAGTCTGAAACCCCCCACCTTTTGGAGACAATTACATATTCTTCCATTTTCAGAGCTCTCAAGCTAATTGTGAAGAAGAATCCTGCCGTGCTCCAAGCTGTCTTTCCATTTCACACCGAGGGAGTCTTTTAAAGAGATGTACAACTAAATATTTATTATTGCCCAAAGGAATACACAAGTCTCAGGGTAATGGCTACACATACTTTATTGATGTACTAAATGGGGGAAAAGCTATTTTTACACCTTTTACTGTACTAGACTGTTAGACCATGCCCCTCCAATTGGCTATAGTGCTCAATACAGTTCTCCTTGTCCCATGTTTTCCAAGAATCACATAGATTCATATGTCCAAGCAATAAAGGCCAGTCCATGAACCTAAAGGTAGATTAAATTCTTTTTTTTTTTTAACATTTATTCATTTTTTGAGAGACAGAGACAGAGAGCAAGTCAGAGAGGGGCAGAGAAAGAGGGAGGCATAGAATCTGAAGCAGGCTCCAGGCTCTGAGCTGTCAGCACAGAGCCCAATGCGGGCCAACCTCACGAACTGTGAGATCATGACCTGAGCGGAAGTCAGATGCTTAACCCGCTGAGCCACCCAGGTGTCCCAAGACAGATTAAATTCTATCTGCTCCTGTGGATGACTAGTACGCTGGTTGTCTGATTCTGTCCTGATATCACCATCTCCTATGGTGTCACAATCAAGAAGCAATTAACTTGAAAAGCAAATGCCAAGCAGAGTATGTTAAACGATTTGACTCTTGGGCTTGCAATTCATATACTGGATGCCATGCTGAATCTACAATTCAATACAATCTACAATACAATATCTTTTCTTATTCCATATATGTTTTTAGCCATTATTTGCTGTTGAATTTATGTCTTTCTTTGAGAATTGGTCCAGCAGCAGCCTACTGACCAGTAAATACATATCTTGTTAGCTGGGAGTAACTGAGCCATCTGGAAACATCTTATTCATTGGACGTGGAAGTTGCATTTCTTGTATTCAACATAGACTATACCTTAATGCAAATCCCAGACAGTGTCTATCATCTTTTACCGTAGTTATAATGGTAATAATAATAATAATTCCTCATGCTTGCTTAGTATTACATAGCCAACTACCACAGAAATAATATCTTATAGAACCAGAGTCTACCTTGGGTAATCCATAATAAAAATTCAAATTTCCAATGTTTTAAGTAAATTCAATGAATTTTGTAGTAATAAAAGTACAGGGCTTTTCTACTAACTGAGAGCTAACAGCTTCAGAAATGGTTCTAGGTTACATAAAGATAGGAATACTTTTCTATTATTCTAGAGGAAGTCCACACAGCAGGTACCCTATTTAACATTCATTGCCCACACTTAATAAACATTTCTCATGTGTTAGGCACACAGGACACAGAGACAACTGAGGCATAGTCTCTATTTCAAAGAACCAATAGATTACCTATTGCAATTCAAGTTAGGTAAGCTTTCTGTTGGTACCACCTGGTATTAGAAATATTTCTCCTTCAAATACTGCATCCCTTGTTTCATGAACACATGTTGTTTGTCTTCCCAGTGTAGGGAAAATATTTGTGTTTCCAGTTGAAAACTATGTAACTAGATTCTAGAGGAAACTCCTCCAGGTTATCAGATTCTGATTCTGTGGCAAGCATTTTATAATTCTGTGAATTGTAGGTAACTGACAGTAATGTAAAATAATTCTTGTCTATGATTTTGTCCTGTCTGGTAGAGATTCAACTGACTTCTTTCCCCACTCTTGGAAAAAAAGTTTTGCTTCCATTTGCACATTCGTTTCAATCTTCTTTTGAACATGTCATAACATGTTCATTGACTAGTGCATAGAATAAATCCTTAGCATGTGTTCTTTTATGTATATATTAGACTTATAATTTTTTAAATCATCTTGTATCTTCCTCTTCAGGGATCCACCCTGTCTTCATTCTATGTGTTTTGGTGGGACAGGAGGATTAACACAACCTTCCAATCCACAGAGTTGGCAAATGACCCAAACTTGGTCAGAGAACTCCATTATCCCTGACCATAGTGATTGCTTTAGGGATGGGCACATGCTCAAAATTGAGTTCTCCCTGAACATCTCTGCTGGGAATTATGGGAATAATGTTCTTGCTTCCTTTGCAGTCTTAGGTTGTGAGAAAAATGTCTACATTTTTCTCATATTCATCATTGCCCCAACTGCATGAAGGAAGCTATCCAGTATAGGAGGGAAAGAAGCCAACTTATAAAGAAAAGCAGAAAAAAACAGAGAGATGAAAAAAGATAACCCTAAAACCATGGTTTGTGCCTTGGATCCACCTATTCCTAAAGTTTTTAGCTAGATGGCAAGGAGCTGGGGGAGGAGGAGCAATCTTATTTTTCTTAAACTAGTTTGGTTAGGTTCTGTCACTTGGATTTAAAAGCTTCTCAAAAACAAGTCTGACTTCTGACTTTTCCTGATTTTCCCCTCTTCTCCAATAGCAATCTGTCTACTTCAGAAAATGTCTGTGAGCAGCTAAACTTATTTGAGAAGCTAAGATCACTTTAAGATCACAGAGATAAGTGAGATAAAGAAGTAACGCACTATTCATTTATATTAAGACAGGTTTAAAGCAGAACGCAATCTTCTCTGGGGTTTCTTGTTACCACACACCTTTCGGGGCTGCAATAATTTCCTTTGGCAATTCACCCCTGAGTTTATAGTTCTTTTCTATCATCCCAGTCAAACTATTACATCTTTAAGCACTGTCTACCCCTTTCCCCAGCCTAGCAATATGAGGTGTGTACATTAATCTGAGTTCTCTAGAGAAGCAGAACCCATAGGATATATACAGGCTTTTGATGTCAAACTGGAACTTACACCGTCAGTTCTTTTAGGTCTCTAGCTTGCCAACTGCAAATCCTGGACTTAGCCTCCATGATCCCGTGACCCCATTTCTTATGGTAAGTCAATCTCTCTTTCTTTAAGAGATTTTTTTCTCCTCTTGCATAGTCTTGCCTCCTTTGTCATATTAATTGATCTATATGTATATGTAGACTTATGTCATAAATTTATATATATTATATATAGGTTATATAGGTTTATATATATAGAAAGAGACAGAGAAAGAGTTTCAAATGTAAACCTCATCCAGAAATGCTTGCATACATTTAGAAATAATGTTTAACTTCATGATAAAAACTCTCAACAAAGTGTGTTTAGAGGAAACATACCACAACATAATAAAGGCCATATATGAAAACTCACAGCTAACATCATACTCAGTCGTGAAAAAGTGAAAAGTAAAAAGCTTTTCTTCTAAAATCAGGAACAAGACAAAAATGCCTACTCTTGGGGCGCCTGGGTGGCTCAGTCGGTTAAGCTGACTTCAGCTCAGGTCACGATCTCGCGGTCCGTGAGTTCGAGCCCCGCGTCGGGCTCTGGGCTGATGGCTCAGAGCCTGGAGCCTGCTTCCGATTCTGTGTCTCCCTCTCTCTCTGCCCCTTCCCCATTCATGCTCTGTCTCTCTCTGTCTCAAAAATAAATAAACGTTTTAAAAAAATTTTTTTTTTAAAAATGCCTACTCTTGCCACCTTTATTTAACATAGAGCTAGAAGTCCTACCTGTAGCAACCAGACAAGAAAAAGAACTAAGAGGCATCCAAATTAGTGAGAAAGAAGTAAAACTGTCACGAATTTGCAGATGACATGATATTACATATAACAAGTCTAAAGACTCCAAAATTACTAGAACTAATAAATGAATTCTGTAAAGTTGCAGAATACAAAATAAATATATAGAAATATATCGTGTTTCTATACACTAATAATGAGGTAGCAGAGAAACTATGAAACAATCCCTTTTACAATTGCATTAAAAAGAATAAAATACCTAATGGTTAATTTAACACAAGGAGGTGAAAGACCTGTACTCTGAAAATTGGAAGACAATGATAAAAGAAATTCAAAATGACACAAATAGAAAAAAAATACTTGTGAATTGGAAGAATCAATATTGTTAAAATGTCCATAATACCCAAAGCAAGCTACAGATTCAATGCAATCTCTATCAAAATACCAGTAGTATTTTTCACAGAACTATAACAAATAATCCTAAAATTTGTATGGAACCACAAAAGACCTCAAATAGCCAAAGTCATCTTGAGAAAGAAAAATAAAGCTTGGAGGTATCACAATCCCAATTTCAAGATATACTAAAAAGCTATAGTAATCCAAACAGTATGGTACTGGCACAAAAATAGACCTGTATATCAATGGAATAGAATAGAGAGCCCAGAAATAAACCCGTACTTAGGCAGTCAATCTATGACAAGGAGGCAAGAATATGCAAGAGAGAAAAACAGTCTCTTCAGTAAATGGTGATGGGAAAACTGAATAGATACATGCAAAAGAATGAAATTGGACCACTTTCTTACATCATACACAAAAATAAACTCAAAATGGATTAAAGACCTAAAGGTAAGACCTGAAACCATAAAATTTGTAGAAAAAACATAAGGAGTAGCATCTTTGACACTGGCCTTAGTGACATTTTTTCTACATATGTCTTCTCAGGTAAGGGGGAGAGAAAAGCAAAAATAAACTATTGGGACTACACCAAAATAAAAGCTTTTGCCTACCAATGAAAATTATCAACAAAATTAAAAGGTAACCTATCAATTTGCAAATAGTATATTTGATAATTAAAAGCTAAGATCCAAAATATATAAAGAACTCTTACAATTCAACACCAAAAAAAAAAAAAAAGTTATCTCATTAAAAATGGGCAGAGGAACTGAACAGACATTTTTCCAAAGAAGACATACAGATGGCCAACAGACATGTGAAAAGATTCTCAATATCACTAATCATCAGGGAGATGCAAATTAAAACCACAATGAGATATTACCTTGTTTGTACCTGTCAGAATGGCTAGCATCAAAAACACAAAACATAAGTATTGCCAAGGATGTGGAGAGAAAGGAAAACTTGTGCACTGTTATAGGAATGTAAATTGGTGCAGCCATTGTGGAAAATAATATGGAGGTTTCTCAAAACAAGTAACTCCACTACCATTTACCCAAAGGAAATGAAAACACTAATTCCAAAAGATCTATGTACCCTTATGTTTATTACAGTATTATTTACAACAGCCAAGATATGGAAGCCACTTAAGTACCTATCAATAGATGAATGGATAAATGGCATACATAAATACAATGAAATATCATCTACCCATAAAAAAGAATAAAATCTTTCCATTCATGACAACATGGATGGATCAAAGGGTATTATGCTAAATGAAATAAGTCAAACAGAGAAAGACAAATACCATATAATTTCATTTATATGGAGACTCTAAAAAATAAAACCAATGAGCAAACGAACAAACCAAATACAGACTTATAAATACGTACAGAAAACAAACCGATGGTTACCAGAGGGTTTCCAGTGGGGGGTATAGGCAAAATAAGTGAAGGGGATTAAGAATTACAAACTCTCAATTATAAAATAAACAAGTCACAGGGATGAAAAGTATAACATAGGAAATATAGTCAATAATATTATAATGATTCTGAGTGGTTCCAGATGGTAACTACACTAAAAAAAGAAAGAGGAGGAAGCAGTGGACGAGGAGAAATGTTTAACCAATATCTTGGCACCCTGTAGCCCAGTCAAGTTGACACAGAAAATTAACCATCACAGGGCTGCCTGAGTGGTTCAGTTGGTTAAGCAACCAACTCTTGATTTCAGCTCAGGTCATGATCTCACAGTTTGTGAGATCAAACCCCACATCATGCTCTGCACTGACATAATGGGCCCTGCTTGGGATTCTCTCTCTCCCTCTCTCTTTGTCCCTCCCCTGCTCACACTTGCTCAAAATAAATAAATGAACTTTAAGAAAAAAAAAATTAACGATCACAGTCCCCTGTTCACATGCTCCTATAGCACACTACAGAATGGAATTGAGACCAAGAAAAGTGAGCCAACAATGAGTGCCTCTTCCAATCAGTACATATTTTAAATATTAAATAGAAGAGAAGCCATACGCTATGTGGGGGAAGAGTGGGAAAACCTCCTGAGGTAGCCAACAATTAGCTTCTCTTGTGTTGCCTGTGAACAGTTCCCCTGTGTCAATTTCCATTCCCAGTTTAGCAAAAGGAAAGCCCCATAGATAAGCAGCCTCACCTCCTTAGAATGCAATTCAGTGATCCGTTATTATTATTCAAGCTTTGTTCTGTGGTATCTCACTTACCCACTTCAAGATGCTTATCAAAATAGTCCTTCAATCACATTCACACTCCCGAGTTTTAAAAACACAACTTGCTCCATTCTGTACATGTTCAGTAATGTTTAACACCCTGCACAGCTACCTACCCCTTCAGTCCAGCTCTGGCTCTCTGTTTTCCTACAGACATTCCTCTCACACTATGTTGTAATTGCCCACCTTACATCTCTATATCCTGATAGACTGGAAACTCATGAGAACTAGCACCACTAGTGTATGGCATAGCCTGGCCAGGATCAGGTGTTCAGTAAGAATTTGTCCAAAGGGTATGAATGTGTTACTTCTAGATTTTAAGCTCCCTAAAGGCAAGGATCTTACCTACCTCACCTCTTTCACTATAGATTTGTCAGAGCAGTGCCTGACACACAGAAATGTGTGTGTGTGTGTGTGTGTGTGTGTGTGTGTGTGTGTGTGTGTGTGTTATTATTCCTCTTGACTTTCCCACAGGAAATCTCTAACAAAGCACCCTCCTGACTGTGGGCACTTACCTTATTACTTGGGTTTTATAAACTGAATGGCCCACTCCCATTGGCACAACCATTCATTATTCAACAAATACAGTTTCCTTATTTTCAAATAGACTAATAACTATTTTCTGATAAATTAATGCTCATAGGTTACAATTTCTAAAGTCATTTCTTTTCTCTTTTTGTTTTTCTTGTTCATCACTTTGACCATATCCTCTAATGAACTGTAGCCTTACATTGATTTCCTATTACACTTTGAGCCAAAACACAAATTTCCGAGTATTTCTTTCAAAGGCTCCTCCCAGCTGGACCCACCCATTCTAAACTGTTTTCATCTCCTACTCTAACCTAGCCTTCACCTTCCAGACCAACTAAATTTATTGTCATGTGGCTCCTTCCACTGGTTCTTCCTCTGCTGGCCGTGAGCCTTTGCTCAATTTTTTCCATATCTATGGAACAACAACCAAACCGCAAGTTTCTCCTCTTTAAATCACAGCTCAAGGACCAACTGCTCCAAGAAGCTTTTTCCCCACCCAACTTCCAATCCATCAGATCATCACTGACCCTGACTTCTACCACAATATAACCTTGAAATTGTTGAATTTATAAGTATGGCGTGGCTGTAATCCAACTTCTGGTTTACGTCAATACTAATGGCCTAATCTCACTATTAATCAATGTTAGATTTAGACAGAACCAAAAGAAATGTTTAATAGTCATTAAATCAGCACTGTAAAATTTAGCATTTTGGGGTGAATACAGTTAGGTGTACTTCATTTGAGTTTAATGAATTTATTCCTGCCTTGTTGCACAGGAATTTGAGATTCTAATAACACATGGTATACAATGACAATTAAAAGCAATATCAAGATCGGGGAAAATGTGGATAGAATAAAATATCAAAATTATGGAGAGAACTGAAATGTAAATAATCAGGCCATGGACTCCTTCATGGTTAAGGTTGAGCTGCTCATTTAGCTCTGATCTTGGCACTGAGATGATTAATCATTAAGCCCTATTTTTTTACTGAATATTTGAAATTAATCCATCTTCTTTGAGTGATGTGAAAATAATCAGGTCACTAGTACTTTTCGGGGTTGATAACTGTAGCATAAATTAGCATCTCTAAAAATGTTTTGCATGAAACATAGTCCCAAATGACATGGCATACAAAAGGGGTCCTGTGTTCAGTTTGGGAAGCTTTGAGTAATTCTGCAAAAAAAAAAAAAAATAATAATAATAATAATAATAATCCTATTTTATTTTGTTAAAATCCAGTACTTCCCAAATGAATTAGAACCCAGTTTCCCGAACTTTTCCTCACATAATACCTTTTCCCATACAACACCCTGCAGAAATAGTTTCCAGGTGGCTCACTTGGAAAAAGCTGGTATAGGACAACATCAGAGAAATCAGAACCACAACATCCTAAGATGCTTCAGCTGTATTTGTAATGTTTAGGTTCTTAAGCTGGGTGGTGGCTGTACAGGTATTCATTATATAATTGTACATTCTTTTTGATGTGCTTGATAGATTTCCTAATTGCAAAAACAACATTAAAAAAAATTCCCCTCATGAAACTCTAGGTTCCAGCAGCTTCCCCAAGGCAGTACAGAGCAAAAGGGCACTAAGTTCACCTTTGGACTGGTCTTCACTGCATGCCTCCATCGTTATTTGGAACAACAATAAATCAACAGTAATAATACCAACAGATACTTGGTGAGTACTATGTGCCAATCCTTCTTTCAGGGTTTTATTCCTATTAATTCATTAAATCCTTATGACACCCCTCTGCATCAGTGCTATTTTCACATTTTACACACGAGGACATTGAACCATAAAGTGGTTGCTGTAGGGAAGGGCAGAGCCGGGATGCAAGTCACAGCAGCCTGGCTCCTGAATCCACACATTTTACCAGTGCCCTTATACTCTACAAATCCTATTTTATCCAGGGTGGTTAAGGGAGACTTCCCCCATCCGGAGACACTTGAGCAAAGGCCTGAAGGAAAGAATGGAGAGAGAAGTGTGTGGGTGTCTGGAGGAACAGCATTCCAGGCAGAGGGAACGCCAATTGTCTATGAGGCAGGTATGTTTGGTGAGTTTGAACAACCCTATAACAATATACGACAACACACAGAGACCTACCAACCTCCCCAAACATGTTCATTTATCCATTATGTCTAGTTTCCTCAACATGCCCCTTAATCTCTCACCTCTACAATTTTTCTCCTCTAGAACTACTCCTTCTCTCCTAGTCCCCATACCCCTACCTGTATCAAGCTAACATCTTAGGTTATGTTACAACTTCTATTACAACTTCTTCAGCTTCCCCACAATTGGACTGTTTCCTGTATGTCTCATACCTCAGTGTTTTTCCTAGCTAACATTTATTAGGTACTCCCCATGAGCCAGGGTTATGCTAAGAACTTGGCTGACATTGTATCACATAAATCTTGTAACAACCCAAATGAAATGGGTTTTCTTAGAGTCCCCATTTTATGGATGAGGAACCTGAAGCTTACAAAGATGAAGCAATGCACCCAAGGTTACACAGTGGGAACACGGATCCAGATAATGCCAAAACCTTTGCTCTAAGGATTCTGCTATAATGCCTATCTAGCACTTACCACACTGCAGGTTCATATAGCTGTCACCACCAAGCTCCTTGAGGCAAAGATTATATCATGTTCTTTAGTGTGTGGAAGGGTTTTTACTACATAATAAGTTAAATACACATGTGTTGACTACATAAGTAGAATACAACAGCTCTCTTCATAAGTAGTGCATTCTTGACTTCAGAAGCACAGAGTCTAGGTCAGCATACTGGAATCTGAGACTTAATTCTGATGTTTAGCAGAGGCACCACCAGGCATTCTTTCTTTGGTCAAACCGTACCATGTATATTTCAAATTCTGCATTTTTGCCCACATTTTTGCCCACTCTATGGATATCCCGACCACCTTCCCCTGTTTCTCAGGGTTTAGCAGAGGTGCCAACTTTTCCATCCATCAAGCCTACTCTGACCAGGTTGAGCCTTGGTCAGAGTCTCAGTTTGTGACAGTCCATGACAGTGTCTCCAACAATCCAGAACTTTGCCAACATACTACCTTCTGGAACATTCTATAGATGACTTCTTTACTCCTCACTCTGAGCTGTTCTCTGCATCCTTCTGATTTCTGTACTTAATTTATACCATAACATATTTTTACTTCTGGTACATCACATTATAAAAGATTCTTCCTTTGTTCTGCTTCCCCAGTTAAACAACATGGTGAGCAACAATGAATGCTTTAAGAAACCTTAAATGGCATTTAGAAGGCTTGTTTATTAAAATGAATTCTATTTTAACCAAAAATTGCTTAATTCAAGGGTTTTTAAAGCTTTACTTAAAAGGCACTGATGTATAAGAAGTCTTTTAAAATATTTTGAAGTATGAATAAACATTATATAATATTTAAATTATTATATTCTTTTAATTAAAATTTTATAACAGGTCTTACTCTGGGTCATTTTCTTGTTTCTATTCTGAGCACTGTACAGGATCAGTATCTAAGGAAGAACAGACTCTGACATACATATGTGATTGTAATTTCTTCAAAATAACAACTAAATAAAAGTTACCAGAGTCAATCATTCAACACAGACATATGGAGTTTTAAAGAAATCATACCACTGATCTGGTAGAAGATTTTTGAGAAATGGTGCTTTCATAATTGTAGACCTATTTCATTAGCAGAGATTCTCTTTATTTGTAACAATGTTTGCTAAGATTGCTTGAGCATTTTTCACAAACCAGGCACTTTAAGTTTCTTATATGCATTATTTCACTTAATCCTTCAAAATCCCTACAGGTCAGTAGGGTTTTTATCCCATTTTGCAGATGAGGACCACTAGACTCATTTGCCCAAGCAACATGTAGACCTAGAAAGGTCATAGTCAGAATTGGAGAAGGACCATTTGAGTCCAAATCCTCTGTTTTTTAATAAAATGTGGATTCATTTATAAGTTGAGACATCCTTTGGGAACGTAAAAAGTAGAAAAGTTTGCCGCATGGTTTTTACAAATGATAAACAGGGAAGGGAAGGGAAGGGAGGGGAAGGGAAGGGAAGGGAAGGGAAGGGAAGGGAAAGAGAAGGGAAAGAAGGGTAGGGAAATGAAGAGGGGGGGGAGAGGGAAGGGAAAGGGAAGGGAAAGATCTCAGGCGCATAAGGTAAGTTTTTGAAATATCTTACATTGATTTGATATATACGGTCTATTTTTCTTCCGAAAAAAATTAACACTTCCCATTCATTGCAAAGTACTTTTATGAGATAAAATTCTTATTTATGCCATATTTAAACTTTATTATTTACCAAGTACCACAGATTTTCTTATATTAAAATACATCTTTTTGAATCTCAAAATATACTATTTTTGGTCCCTGAGGATTATCTGATTATACACTTTACGAAGTTTCTTATTGCAAGATGACAAGCTGGCAAAGAAAACAATGAATTTGCCAATTTAAAAAATTTAGCCCTGATATATCGAAAAATCATTACTTTTATAAAACTCTGGTGTCTTTTAATTATTAAATATCGACATTAAAAAACCTAGCCAACAGAATTTCTTACTGTGAATTATGCCATGTTAATATAAAATTTCCAGATTAAAAAAATTTTTTTTCCAATTTAAGCCACATAAAAGAAAGCTGGAAGGGACTTAAAGAGCTCACAAGGTTGATCCTCCAACCACTTGCAATCAAGACTAGTATATAGAGACATACTTTCATGTTATTTACTAGAATAATTTCAGCCATATTCCTAGATTGTGCTGTGATTATTTGACATAAAACAAAATGTAATTGGCATAATCTTAATTTCTGTTGACAGCTTGGAAGTTACCACTAGGTGGCAGCACAGGAGATAGCCAGGCCTTGAACTGAACTTTGATTGGCATGACTCAAGGGTAAACCAAGCCAGAGAAAGGTAGGGAAGGGGATTAAATAGGTCTCTCCTTCTGTTATAAATTTCAAATAGTGTGGCTTTGCTGGCTACTCCCTTTATGGGTTAGAGAATACAAGAACAAGAATTTTCTTTTAATTAAGGAAAATAGACACCCATAAGCTTATTCCCTTTAGTTTTTTCCTTCATATGCATGTTTTTGCATAGTTGTAGTAAAAAAATTTTTATTTAGCTAATCCATTTTCCACACTGTAGTCAGACCCATATCTCAAAATGTAAACGGAAGGGCGCCTGGATGGCTCAGTCGGTTGAGGGTCTGACTTTGGCTCAGGTCATGATCTCCCAGTTTGTGGGTTCGAGCGCTGAGCCGGGCTCTGTGCTGACAGCTCAGAGCCTGGAGCCTGCTTTGGATTCTGTGTCTCCCTCTCTCTCCGCCCCTCCCACACCTGTGCTCTATCTCTCTCTGTCTCTCAAAAATAAATAAATGTAAAAAAAAAATTTTTTTAATGTAAACAGAATCATTCTATATCCTATATCCCGGTTTTAAAATTTTCAATGGCTTCTCCTTGCTCCTTCCAAATGGCCCTGTATGGACCATCAGGCCTTTACCCCTCCAAAGTCCTCTCCCCCAAAGCTGCAGCACCCAGTACAGTGAAAAGCACTCAATTTATATTATTTTACAAAATAAAAAAACATTTATTATACAAACTTTGTATATTTACAAATACAACTTATAAAATTGTTTAAATTGTGGTAAAAAAAAAAACCCACATAATATCAAATTTACCATTTTAACCATTTAAAAAAATTGTTTTAATCTTTATTTATTTTTGAGAGAGAGAGAGAGAGAGAGAGAGAAGAACACAGAGAGAGGGGCACGGAATCCGAACCAGGGTCCAGGCTCTGAACTGTCAGCACAGACCCTGATGTGGGGCTCAAACCCATCAACCATGAGTTCATGACCTGAGCTGAAGTCAGATGCTCAACTGACTGAGCCACTCAGGCACCCCATGCATTTTAACCATTTTTAAGTGTATAGTTGAGTAGTGTTAAGTATACTTACAACATTGTGCAGTAGACATACAGAACTTTGTCATTTTGCAAAATTGAAACTCTATACTACTTAAGCAACTCGCCATTTCTCCCCCAGTCCCTAACAACCACCATTTTACTTTCTGTTTCTATGAATTTGATTACTTTAGATACCTCATATAAATAGAATCATATAGTATTTGCCTTTTTGTGACTGGTTTATTTCACTTTACATAACGTCCTCATAGTCCATCCAGGTTGTAGCAAGTGACAGGATTTTCTTCCTTTTTAAAGCCGAGTAATATTCCATTGCATATGGGTGTGTGTGTGTGTGTGTGCGCGCGCGCGTGTATATATACATGCACACATACACATATAGATATATGTGACATTCTCTTTATCCATTCGTCAGTTGATGAACATTTAGGTTGTTTCCATTCCTGGCTATTGTAAATAATGCTGCAACAAATATGGGGGGGGGGGGGTGCAAAGATTCTGCTTTCAGTTCTTTTGTATATACACCTAGAAGTGGGATTGTTGGGTCACATGGTGGTTCTATTTTTAATTTTTTGAGGAAGCACCATACTGTTTTCTTCATAGCACGTGCATCATTTTACATTCCCATCAACAGTGTACAAGGGTTCCAATTTCTTTACATCCTCATCGATGGAGTTTATTTCCCTTATTTGGGGGGGGTATTTTTTGTTTTTTTTATGCAGCTATCCTAATGCATGTAAGGTGACCTCTCATTATGGTTGTGATTTGCGTTTTCCTGATGATTAGTGCTGAAAATGTGTTTGTTGTTCATGTGTGTATCATCTTTGGAGAAACATCTATTCAAATCCTTTGCTCACTTTTTAAAATTTAATTAATTTTTTAATTTACCTCCAAGTTAGCATATGGTGCAACAATGACTTCAGGAGTAGATTCCTTAATGCCTCTTACCCATTTAGCCCATTTCCCCTTCCCATAATCCCTCCAGCAACTCTCTGTTTGTTCTCTATATTTATGAGTCTCTTATGTTTTGTCCCCCTTCCTGTTTTTATATTATTTTTGCTTCCATTTCCTTATGTTCATCTGTTTTGTCTCTTAAAGTCCTCATATGAGTGAAGTCATGATATTTGTCTTTCGCTAATTTCACTTAGCATAATACCCTCTAGTTCCATCCACATAATTGCAAATGGCAAGATTTCATTGTTTTTGGTTGCCAAGTAATACTCCATTGTGTGTGTGTGTGTATATATATACATATACATATATGTATATATATGTAAGAATATATACATATATATACATATATATACATATATATACATATATATATACATATATGTATATATATATAAGAAGATATATACCATATCTTCTTTATCCATTCATCCATCAATGGACATTTGGGCTCTTTCCATACTTTGGCTATTGTTGATAGTGCTGCTATAAATATTGGGGTGCATGTGCCCCTTCGAAACAGCACACCTGTATCCCATAGATAAATGCCTAGTAGTGCAATTGCTGGGTCGCTGGGTCATAGGGTAGTTCTATTTTTAGTTTTTTGAGAAACCTCCGTACTGTTTTCCACAATGGCTGCACCAGCTTACATTCCCACCAACAATGCAAAAGAGATCCTCTTTCTCCACATCCTCACCAACATCTGTTGTTGCCTGAGTTGTTAATGTTAGCCATTCTGACAGGTGTGAGGTGGTATCTCCTTGTGGTTTTGATTTGTATTTCCCTGATGATGAGTGATGTTGAGCATTTTTTCATGTGTTGGTTGGCTATCTGGATGTCTTCTTTGGAGAAGTGTCTATTCATGTCTTTTGCCCATTTCTTCACTGGATTACTTGTTTTTTGGGTGTTGAGTTTGATAAGTTCTTTGTAGATTTTGGATACTAACCCTTTATCTGATATGTCATTTGCAAATTCCATCAGTTGCCTTTTAGTTTTGCTGATTGTTTCCTTCGCTGTGCAAAAGATTTTTATTTTGATGAGGTCCCAATAGTTCATTTTTGCTTTGGTTTCCTTTGCCTCTAGAGACGTGTTGAGCAAGAAGTTGCTGCAACTGAGGTCAAAGAGGTTTTTGCCTGCTTTCTCCCTCGAGGATCTTGATGGCTTCCTGTCTTACATTTAGGTATTTCATCCACTTTGAGTTTATTTTGTGTATGGTGTAAGAAAGTGGTCCAGGTTCATCCTTCTGCATGTCACTGTCCAGTTTTCCCAGCACTACTTGGTGAAGAGACTTTCTTTATTCCATTGGATATTCTTTCCTGCTTTGTCAAAGATTAGTTGGCCACACTTTTGTAGGTCCATTTCTGGGTTCTCTATTCTGTTCCATCGATCTGAGTGTCTGTTTTTGTGCCAGTACCATACTGTCTTGTTGATTACAGCTTTGTAATACACCTTGAAGTCCGGGATTGTGATGCCTCCTGCTTTGGTTTTTGTTTCCAAGACTGCTTTGGCTATTCAGGGTCTTTTCTGGTTCCATACAAATTTGAGAATTGTTTGTTCTAGCTCTGTGAAGAACGCAGGTGTTATTTTGATAGGGATTGCACTGAATATGTAGATTGCTTTGGGTAGTACCAACATTTTAACAATATTTGTTCTTCTAATCCAGGAGCGTGGGATATTTTTCCATTTTTTTGTGTCTTCTTCAATTTCTTTTGTAAGCTTTCTATAGTTCTCAGTGTATATATTTTTCACCTCTTTGGTTAGATTTATTCCTAGGTATTTTATGCTTTTTGGTGCAATTGTAAATGGGATTGATTCCTTGATTTCTCTGTCACTTCATTGTTGGCGTATAGGAATGCAATTGATTTCTGTGCATTGATTTTATATCCTGCAACTTTTTTGAATTCATGAACCAGTTCTAGCAGTTTTTTGGTGGAATCTTTTGGGTTTTCCATATAAAGTATCATGTCATCTGTGAAGAGTGAAAGTTTGACCTCCTCCTGGCCAATTTGGATGCCTTTTATTTCTTTGTGTTGTCTGATTGCAGAGGCTAAGACTTCCAATACTATGTTGAATAACAGTGGTGAGAGTGGACAGCTCTGTCTTGTTCCTGACCTTAGGGGGAAAGCTCTCAGTTTTTCCCCATTGAGGACGATATTAGTGTCGGGTCTTTCATATATGACTTTTATGATCTTGATGTATGGTTCTACTATCCCTGCTTTCTTAAGGGTCTTTATCAAGAAGGGATGCTGTATTTTGTCAAATGCTTTCTCTGCGTCTATTGAGAGTATCATGTCGTTCTTGTCCTTTCTTTTATTGATGTGATGTATCTATCACATTGATTGTTTTGTGGATATTGAACCATCCCTGTATCCCAGGTAAAAATCCCACGTGGTCATGGCGAATAACTCTTTTAATGTATTGTTGGATCTGGTTGGCTAGTATCTTGTTGAGAATTTTTGCATCCATGTTCATCAGGGAAATTGGTCTGTAATTCTCCTTTTTAATGGGGTTTTTGTCTGGTTTTGGAATCAAGGTAATGCTGGCTTCATAGAATGCGTTTGGAAGTTTTCCTTCCATTTCTATTTTTTGGAACAGCTTCAAAAGAATAGGTGTTAACTCTTCTTTAAATGTTTGGTAGAATTCCCCTGGAAAGCCATCCCTTTGCCCACTTTTTAATCAGATTGTTTGTCCATTGTTATTGTTGAGTTTATAGGAGTTCTTAGTATTTTCTAGATATTAATTCTTTATCAGATATATGATTTGCAAGTATTTTTTCCATTCCATAAGTTGCCTTTTCACTCTGTTGTGTACTTTGTGCACAGAATTATAATTTTTCTTTATAAAAGGAAGATACATAGTCTTCACAATTATCATTCTTTATGGCAGCCACATCATCCCAGTAAGTGGAATCATAATTTACTTATCCACTCTTCCATTATGGGACATTATTTCCTATTCTAAATAATGCCATAAAAATAGTATTAGTGATTGTTTCCTTGGAATTTATGATTCCAGAAGTAAAATTACTGGATCAATTAATATGAACATTTTATTGTTTCTTATTGCTTATGGTCTTGTTACTTATTGCTAAATTTCTTTCTTATGTAACTTCGTTCTTTCTTAATTTATAAGACCAATATACTATTTACTGTTTATTGCACAGTTGCTACATGCCAAGTGCTCAGCTAGCTTATTTGCATATAATATTAGTACTTGTATCAATGCTACAAGGTAGGAATTATTTATCACCATTTCATAGATAATAATACAGATTCAGGAATGTGTTAGTTACCCACAATTGCACAGCTTATAAAGTGACAGAATTATCATTTGATGTTGATCTGCCTTACATTATCTATGCTTGAGAATATACCACTTTGATCTTTCCTTCACATCATCTTTAAGAATTATAATGTTTGCTGAGGCACCCAGGTGGCTCAGTCTGTTAAGCGTCTGACTTTGGCTCAGGTCATGATCTCATGGTTTGTGAATTCAAACCCCTCACTGGGCTCTGTGCTGACAGCTCAGAGCCTGGAGCCTGCTTCAGATTGTGTGTCTCCCTCTCTCTCTCTCTCTCTCCCTCTCTCTCTCAAAAATAAATAAATATTAAAAGAAGTTAAAAAAAAGAATTATAATGTTTTCTAATAGATGGAGAAAGGGTAATTATTAAAATACACGTCTTTGATTACATGCATGAGTGAGCATTTTTCCATGTTTCGTGTACACTGTCCCTTACTATTTCCCTCCCACAGACTGAATGGATACTTTTTTTCTCCACAATAGCATGTACCTTTTTATAACAAATGCTATTATACAACTTTTACCCTGCCTTGAATTGTATGATTTTCTCTTCAGTGAGTTAACTGTTTATATCCCCAGCTCCATTTTTTATATCTTATCAAACTAAATTTTTCCACAATAAAGATATTAACCTTTGTCATTCATATTTTTTCAATGTGTTCTTTGTCAATCTATTTTCCTTTTTATTAGTATTTTTTCTATTTATATCATATACTGCTTAATTTTTATATATTTGTTTTTAAAATGTTCATTTTTATATTGATCATTTGTGGATTCTTCTATTGTTTCTAAGCATAGAAATTTATTCCATCTCCATATATAAATACCTGATATTTACTTCTACTTTGTTGTTTTGCTTTTTCCATGATTAAATTTTAATGTTTAAATCTTATTCCCCCTGAAATTTATTTTGAAGCACAGTGTAGATATAAATTCATTACGTTCTCAAAATTGTAAAGTAGATAGTCCCAATACCATTTATTGAATAATCTTTCCTCACTGTTCTGTAATGTCTCAATTATATATTAAAATCATTTATATGAACTAATTTTTAATTACAAGTTTATTGAAATATAATTCACACTAAAGTATACAACTCAGGTTCTGTATATTCAGAATTGCCCAACAAATGTCACAAATTAATTCCAGAACATTTTCATCACCCCAAAAAGAAACCACCGACTGTCAGCAGTCACTCCCCATTCTCCCTTCCCCTAGTCTCTGTCAACCAGTAATCTACTTTCTGTTTCCATGAATTTGCCTATTTTGTACATTTCATGTAAATGGAACCATACAAAACATGGCCTTTTATGACTGATTTATTTCACTTGCTTTCAATGTTCATCCATGTTGTTGCAATGTATCAAAACTTCATTCTATTTTATAGCCAAGTAATATTCTAAGATATGTATATACTACATTTTGTTTATCCATTTATTAGATGATGGACATTAGCTATTCCCACTTTCTGGCTATCATAAATAATACAACTACAAAATTTGTGTACAACTTTCTGTGTGTGTGTGTGTGTGTGTGTGTGTGTGTGTGTGTGTGTGTGTGTGTTTTCCCCTTGGGTATATACCGAGGAGTAGAATGCCTGAGTCATATAGTTTAACATTTCAAGGAACTGCCAAACTGTATACAAAGCAACTGTATCATTTTACCTTCCCACCAGCAATGTATAAGAGTTCCAATTACTCCATATCCTCATCAATACTGGTTACTGTCTCTTTTTTATTAAAGCCATGCAGGTGGTTGTATTTCATTGCAGTTTTGATTTATATTTCTATAATGACTAATGATGTTGAACACTTTTTCACGTGTTTATTGGCTATTTGCCTATCTTCACTGGAGAAAGGACTCTGCAAATCTTCTACTCATTTTTTAAATAGACTTTGTCTTTTTGTATTTGAGTCAAAAAATTTATTTATATGTTCTGACTACAAGTACTTTATTTTCTCTCAGTATGTGGGTTTTTTCACCTTCTTCATGATGTTCTTTGAAGCACAAAAGTATTTTGTTTTTTTTAATGAAGGCCAATTTATTTTTTTCTTTAGTTTCTTGTGCTTTTAGTGTCATTGCTAAAAAACTACTGTCTAATCCATGGTGACAAAGATTATGCCTATGTTTTCTTTTCAGAGTTCTATAGTTCTTTCATTTAGGTCTAAGTTCCACTTTTAGTTAATTTGTGTATATGATGTGAGGTATGGATCTCACTTTATTCCTTTGCATGTTGATACCAAGTTGTCTTAGCACCACTGGCTAAAAAGACTATTTGTTTCCTATTGAACTGCCTTTTATGAATTTCTGTGACAATTATTTGTTCCAGTTATTTCCATGTTCCTGAATATCCACAATGTCTTAATTATATTTGCTTTAAAATCTGATTTTTTTAAATGCTTATTTATTTTTGAGAAAGTTCAACTGGGGGAGGGGCAGAGAGTGAGGGAGAGACAAAATCTGAAGCAGGCTCCAGGCTCTGAGCTGTCAGCACAGAGCCCAACATCAGGATTGAACCCACCAACTGTGAGATCATGACCTGAGTCAAAGTCGGACACTTAACCAACTGAGGCACCCAGGTGCCCCTAAAATCTGTTTTACACCTGAAAGAGCTACTCTTCCCTTATTAGCCACCTCCATCACCTGCCCTCCTTCCCACCCACACACTCAGAATATTCTTTTTGATTTTCATCCACTTATTATTCTAAATCAGTAGTTTACAAACTTGCTTTTCCAGACAACAAATTCAAAGTTTATTGGTCACTGCTTGCATTTCTACTTAGTGACAATTTCCTTCCTCTTTGAATTGCTGTTGTTAATGATTTATGTTTTTCCTAATCCATTGTTCTACTTGAACAAGTATTACCTCCATTTTGAAAAGTAAATATTTTAAAATACTTATATAACACAATTCAACCAACTAGACAGTGGCAAAGACATTTGAGTATCTTAATTGCTGTAAAGTGTATTTCTGAGACTGTTTCCACTTAAATCTTACTGCTTTTGATCTAGCAATCTGGACTTTTAAGAAAAAAATGAAATGTATGTCAGTCAATCTAACTGTATCTTTTTCTCCATACTGGTTTATTGTTGTGTATCACTGCATAGATTTACAATGTGATACTCTGACCTGTCAAAGCAGCTATAACTTAGATAAAGCCACAGGCTATTAGCTTTGTCCAAGTATTGTTTCAGTTTTAACTTAGATGAAATATTCCCAAGGAATGGATAGGATGATACCCTAAAGCGATAGGAAGACATAAGTAGTTTAGGATAAATGGTATTTATATTGCCCTTCTAATACCACAATAAAGCTCAATAAAATCTTCAGGGCTTGGGGAGTACATTAAAGATTGAGAAACCATTGTAGTGGACAGGTATTTACCTCTCTTTCAAAAAATAGAAGATAAGACACTATCTCTGAGAATAATATTGTATCTTTTTCCAGCTCCAGGTCTATATAAGCCAAAAATAAGTTATGTAAATCTATGAAACGTGCCAATGTTTGGGCATTACAACCTGTTGCCTCTCAAATATACAGATCATTCTCCTAGTACCAAAATAACTACCCACAGTCTAGATCAGCACTTTATAATAGAAATAAAGTGTGAGCCACATATAGAAATTGGTAAGTTTTTAAAATTGAATTTTTGAATTTTCTGGTAGCCACAAAACAGTAAACAGAAACAGATAAAATTAATCTTAATATATATTATTTAACCTAATATATCTAAAATATCACTTCAACACACCTATTATAAAAAGTTTTGGTGAGATATTCTCCATTCTTTATACTAAATCTTTGAAATGTAGCAGGCACTTCACACTCAAAGTTCATCTCAATTCAGACTAGCCATGTGTCCAGTGCTCCATAGCCACATGGGGCTGGTGGCTGCCATATTGCACAGAACAGGTCTAGACAGAAGACCTCAGGAGCCTCTCCAAGCCAGAGCACCACCACCAGAGCACTCAGAGGTAAGAGAAGGAAAGAGGAAATGATGAAAATTGGTGAAAGGAAGGAAAACAAAAGGAGAGGAGAAGTGAATGAGAAAACAAGAAAAAGATAAGTGAAAGGAGAGAAAGGGAGTGAACATTTTCTGAACATTTGTAGTGTGCCAGCAGTTATGTATTACAGGGGAAGTGCTCAGAAACTACTTGGAAACAATCTTTAGCATCCTCTGTGTCCTTAAGTAAGAAAGTCACATTTAAAGTGAACTATTATTACTGGTGATGACTCAGTAAGTTAGAAAAATACTTTAACACTCAGTCAAGGGACGATATTATTCTGGTTCACATGCTCATAGTATGGAGACTAATCTGCCTCTGGCCTGAAACATAAACCACTGAGCAGGCTGCATTTGAGAGAAATTGTTTCTCACACTTTTTTTTCTTTCCAAGACACCAGGACACAATGCCAGATATCCCCTCATAGGAGATCCGGGCCAATGGAATTTGCAATGCAACGCGCATGGAAAGGGGAATGGAGGAGGAGAAAGAGAAGAAAACTCAAATGTGACTTTAGGGAGTAAGGATCCACCTTGTAGGTAAGGAACAGATGAAAATTGTATACTGGTACATAGGACTTTCATGTAGACTACCCATTTTAAGCATTGTGTAACAGTGCAACTTCTTCCCCTATTTGAGTGGGAGAGACAGGTCAGGTTTCTGCTTTAGATTTGGGTCTAAGGAACTTTGTCTGATTCGGGGAGTAGGCAGAACTGACCTTCAATTGTGAGGCAAGAGCTAATGGTAACTGAAATGTATTCTCTAAGTGAAGATGGTCCAGAAAGCAAGAGAAAATATAAACCATCACACCAGGGTGGAGATCAAGACGAAAAAATCCAAAACAGAAGTGGGCAAAAGCAGAGAGGCAGGCAAGAAGGAGCAGGCTTCTTCTGCGGAGCCTGGAGGCCATTGTTATGCTTGTGGAGAGACCTCTGGCTGAGCCTGGGCGGGGAAAGAGCTTGTAAAGGGCAGAATACCATGTCTCCACTCCAGTGTAGTGGATAATATGTGAATTGCTGGCAAAAATATTAAGTATCAGTTTTTTAAAAATAGATTTTACACATTCACCAAATAACTTAATAATAGTCCCCAAACATCTGCCAGACATATACTCTAAATGTCCCCACACAGATGAGTTGCAGTGAACTGAGCAAACCAAAATTTTCCACACTGATTTAATTCAAGCCTGGCATCTGGGTAGCGGCTGTATGTAGGATTAGCGCATTGTAAATCCATGTTGTTTTTGCTCATTCCCTCAACTGGAGCCATGCTCTTTACACCCCCATCCAACTTTGAAACATGGAAGCCCTTCCCTTTCTTAGACCACCCCAATCCCAACGGAACAAGCTGAAGCAGTCCCAGTCAGTGGAACTACTGCTTTAAAAAACACTCAAGACACTATTCATGGTAAGTATGGAGACTTTTCTTTGGGTACTTTATTTCTTTTTTCAGAGCCACTTATATTTGCTCTTTTGACTTTCGCAAACCTTTCTGGAAGCATCACTCAATTCTTTGTTTCCTACTTCATCTAATCAAGTTTGAATATCTTTTTATATAAGTCTTCAGATATTTGCTGTCTTTCTTCTTGGGAGGCAACCGAGAGCCATGTCACTTTGGCTGCCATAGACCACCAATGGCCTCTAATCATCGAACAGTGCTGTTCTTGGCAAGACCAAAACCCTTAGAAACCAGCCTTTTAATAAAGGGTAAGTTCTCTTCTATGCCTGAAATCTGCTTTGAGGATGTACAAGAAATGTTATCATTATTTAAAGCTACCCTAGTCTAGTGCAGACTACCTGAGAGACCGGCTCTGCTCTCAGGCCATCATGAAACCAAACATGTGTCTGCATACATAGAAGAGCAAGAAAAAATATTAATGGTCTATGTGTTTTAGATTTTACTTTTTTAGATTGTTGTTTTTAGTTAGTATTACCATTTGGTTCTTTAATTATCTTTGGGAGTGAAGGGCTGCAGGTGGGGAGTGTGGTGGAAAGAAAGAAAGGAAGAAAAGTCATATAGTGCCAGGAAAAAGGCTAAAGAGAAAATTTAAGGCAAGGCAGAACAGCTGCGTGATTAACACCATGGCATTAAGTCATGGCTTCGAATCCTGGCTTTCACACTCTTCAGCTGGGTAGCTTGGACAAGCTATTCAATTCTTTAAGCTTGTTCCCTCAATTGTAAAATGGGGATAATACGCAAGTCTACCTTATGGGGTTGTTGAGTGAACTTGTAATTAAAATAAAGCATGTAAAGCAATTAACAAATGTCTGGCAAGCAGCAGTCATGAAGTGGTATGGATTATTATCACAATTAGTAATAGTAATACAGATGGGATCGAACAGAATGAAATAAAATCAATGCTATACTTCATTCTACTCATTCGATTCCTACAATTTTACACGTTGATTTTCTCTCTTTGGTGTCCGGGAAGAGATGTGGTAGTGGAAATTGGATGGGTAAAAAAACACTTTCAGAGAGCAAACGTACAAGGTCATATAACAAGCACCATAGGGCTACCTTGCAACTTTGAGGAATAGAACACCACAATCACCTAAGATCTTTAACCAAACTTTCCTTTCTTCAAAATAAAAATAAAAATAACTTACAGACCTATTTTTCATTTGACAAATGTCCATCCCTGACACTATCATCTCTCCCATTCTCTGTATCATCTCTCCCAACAGCTGGGATGAGGTCCAGAGTGACTGTTCCAGGGGTTAATGAACCTCCATTGCCTCTGACCTTGGCTTCCTCCATCTTGTGGTAAACTATCTGAACAAAACTGGAATAGGAAGGGATGAGGGCAAGAAGGCTAAAAGAGAATCTTGATCCTTTTCCAGAAACCCTGCAGTTTCTGGCAAGAGCAAATCCTGAGCATATTTTATTCATGTATTAACAACTGTAGCAGTGATTTTCTCACCTTTGAGGAAGGCAATGTCCCAGCTAAACAAAAGCAGTTTAAAGAAAAAGCATCCCACTCAGTGAGTCTGAGAGCAATGAGCCTGTCTAGATATGAATGTTCTTTTGAAACTGACTGAAGCAGTTAGTATCTTGCAGTTGGGTGCCCTGCAAATGTTTCTGCTGCTCTTCCTAAGGTGTTTTTTTTTTTGTTTTTTTTTTTGTTTTTTTTTTTTCTGGCAGCACAGTTATATGTTGGGAAATGTAAATGAATACAAATAAGCTGGATGCAGCCAACTGTCATCACAGGTCAACCATCCACACATGCTGCTGAACTAAATTTATCATTCATATATGTATCCACAAATATGTACTATGTGATCCACAAGAAGATGCTCTTATTAACTTCTACCCCACTGAAGAGTAACACAGTAACCATCCTTACAGAATAAAGCAAAATGTTTCTGTATATTACCATACTGAATAGTGTGTATGTATGTGTGTATATACCTGTGTGTGTGTTTCACATATTGCAACATATACTGAAATCTATTTGGAATATACCTAGAATGTAAACTTCATGAGGCAGGAGTTTGTCCATTTTTTTTTTTAATTTTTTTTTCAACGTTTATTTATTTTGGGGACAGAGAGAGACAGAGCATGAACGGGGGAGGGGCAGCGAGAGAGGGAAACACAGAATCAGAAACAGGCTCTAGGCTCTGAGCCATCAGCCCAGAGCCTGACGCGGGGCTCGAACTCACGGACCGCGAGATCGTGACCTGGCTGAAGTCGGACGCTTAACCGACTGTGCCACCCAGGCGCCCCTGTCCATTTTTTTTTATAGTAGATACCTGATAAATCTTACAGAATGAGAAAATATATAATGAATTATTTCATTTGGTCCTCAAGGCAACAGTAAGAATTAGGAATGAAATTTAATATTGCTGCCAACGTGTTGTGGGTGAAGGATTCCAAATGGCTTGTCCAAGGTCACCCAGCTGGAGAGCAGCAAAGTGGGACTGCAGCCCAAGCTACAGGTCTTCTCCCATAATTTACAGTCAATCAATCTAACTTCTATCACATGAAGAAACAAAAGTTGCTTGTTTTCTTCTTTTACCAAATAATGTTGCTAGGCTAAATCCCTTTCACCATCTGTACCTTATTTTCTTGGATCAGGTTTATCTGGAGCCTGGGGTTGAGAGAATTACCTGGCAGTTCTTTAGACAGTTTTCATTCTTCTCCACCTCTGAGCCAATCCAGAGCCTCCAGGACCCCCCAACCACGTTTCTTTTCATCCGTTCATCCTTCCACTCTCTTCTTCCTCCTTCACTTGTTTTTGTTTCTTTGTCTTCCTTTCTCCTCTGACTCAAACAATTACCGAATGAAAGGAAACACCCTCTGTTTGTGGTAAAGAACCATGTCGAATCCTATCTGTTATTTCAAACCCTTGAGATATATTCCCCATAAGCCACAGTGGAAAAAAAAAAAAAAAAGGAAAAAGAGAAAAACTCCACTTACAGGAAAGGAGGGAACGCTTAGCTGAGAAGCTAGTTGCTACACACAAACATATGTGCCCACACGTGCGCACGCATGCGTCCACAGCCCATACGCACACACGCTCATTAATCCTTGAAAAAAACCTTAATCTTGGAGAGACGTGTTTGGATTTAGACTGAATCATTAGCCTCCCATTTCTTTCTTCTTTCCACCAAACACGAGGAACACTAGATAATGTGTCCAGTCAGTGGCTTTTTTATTAACCGCTGAATATTGAAACAAAACAAAACAAAACAAAAAGCCCGTGAAGGTATATCCACATACCCACTCAGGAGATAAAGAGAGAATGGACAAGAATTAAGGATTTTCTTGAAAACATGTCTCATTTTAGGGGAATAGAATAAACGTCTCTGAAAATCCTAGTGTCCTTGGGTATGAATGCACACTTAGTATTTAGCGTGTTCAGTTTCTTGCTTCCAGACCCTACTGGCCAAATTTATTGCCCATGGCCGAAGAAAGGATTTTTTTTCCCCCATGAAACTTGTTTTGGCTTAAAGTAAAGTTCAAATAATATTTACCAAGATTATTAAAAAACTCTAAAACTTTTTTCTTCTTCAGCATTCAGGGATGGAATGTCAGAAAGTGTTGACATTAATTTTCAAATTAATATTTTTGGAAGAATTTTCTTTAATAAAAGATCAAATGATGACCACAATGCTGGAAATGAGCTGCTGATCAGTAACAATGCTTGTCAACAGCAAAGTTCAGAACTCTAATGCAAGTTCTCCCATGGGTTTGCACACAGTGGAAATACAAATTATCTTAAATGGAATGTTTTGCATTTTCGTTCTAGCTCATCTTTGGCGCTAAGGCTGAAATGCTGACCTCAAAAACATCTCTGTTTCTAGCAGGAGAAAGAGCATTTCTTAACTGAACCATATAGCCTACATTTGTCCCCCATTGCCATATGCTAAAGAATTCTGTCACTGCCCACCAGGCAATTAGAAAAGGCTTCTGAATAAGAAATTGTGTTGCACTTTCCAGTCTTCCTTTGTTTCAACCTGCAGCTATGGCTGGGAAGTATAAAGAAGAAAATGAGCAGTAAAAAGCTAAATGTTTTAATCATTTATTTTATAGAATGATGGTGATAACAGATGGAAGGGGTTTTTTTTAATGTCCTTTAAAATTAAAAGTTGGCACTTTAAAAATTAAAAAAAAAAAAAAAAGAGCTTCTTTCAAATGGACCCGGTTTACAATTGGAGCTCCAATAGTCAGCTGTCTGGCCTCAAGAAATGAACTCCTCTCGGCCTCAGTTTCCTCACCCGAAAACTTAATATAGTAAGAGTACCTTTCTCTCAGGGTGATTGTACTGGCACCCCTGAGTCCCACTTTTTTTTTTTCCTGGAAGCCTGTACCTATACCAATCCCTGTTTTTTAACTTTACTTTTCTCCATGAAAGTTATCATCTTATAAAATACTCTGTTATTTAGTTTGGTTAATTGTCTATGCATGCTTCCTCCCATGAGAATGTGAGACCCAGGAGGGCAGTGACTTTGATTACTCACTGCTGTATTTTATCCAGCACAGCAGTAGGTACTTGAAAGCCATTTACTGAGTGTTGAATAAATGAAAATAAAGTCCCAGCACAGGGCTGGGGTGTCACACCCCCTACGTCCAAGCATACCCATGAACCCACTCCTGTCATAGTGAGGGTCATAAAGGGAAATTAGGTGGAGACTTTCCAAGGGTACTTGCTTTTCTTCTGTCCTCCTCACCCTCCTACTTTTTGTCATGGAGGACCTGGTGAAGAACTCTGCTTTCTCTTCCTGCTTCCCCTAGCAGTCATGTTGCCAACATCTAGGGAAGCCCTAGAAGATTCTGAATCAGGATGGAACCATCCTGGGAAAATAGTGAGCTAAAGTGGCAGCTTGCCAGACCAAATGGCCCCATTTGACCTGAGTTTCTTTCTCTTTACCTTTTATTTATTTTGACTTTTTTTCTAAAAAGCAATAGTCTCAGTTTCTCAAGATAAACTAGGAGGTTTTCTTTGCCATTCTTAAAGCTTGGTGCTGTGCCCAGATCTGGAGACCATCTGCCCTGAATGATTTGACATGTTTGCATGGTGCCCACAAACCAGGGACACTGATTCTCTAAATAACATCAGGAATGTCCACAGAGTTGAATCCCCCAGGGAGGAGACCAGCTCTTGTTTTTGCTAGAGTACATCTGGGGTGCCTGAGAATGGAAGCAAAACAAACCATCAGAGGAAGGTATGAAAAAACTTGATTTCATGGTGGACAAAATCACTGCCTTAACTTCCCTTCCTCCTTTCAAGGTGAAAAGATCATTAGCTTTGGGAACAGCCAGATCTGGACTAGAATCCTGACTCTTTACATATAGGCATCTATAAATTTGCAACTTCCTCATGTAAAATGGGATAGTAACACCTGTCTTCTAGGATTATTATAATAATTCAATGAGTTAATGCTTATAATGCGCCTAGTACAATATGTGGTACCGAGTTCCATGAATGTTCATTTGCTTCTTTATTCACTTTCCATTGTCCAGTTTTCTCTTATGAACTGTGTGAACCTGAGTAATCCATGTCATTTCCCTAAGGCTTAGGATCCTCCGTTCTAAAATGGGAGTAATTCTTACCCCGTAGGTGGCAGTAAACATTACCATACAGCTACAGTCTTGAGTATCATATGTGCTCAATACAGAGCAGCTATTCCTTTTATTACCTATCACTTAGTAAGCACCTATTTTGTGTCAAAACCACACAATTCTTCCTCTAGGCACATTATTCTTTTAATTGTTTTAAATGTTTTTATTTGTCTTTGAGAGAGAGGGAAAGACAGAGTGTGAGCAGGGGAGGAGCAGAGAGAGAGGGAGACACAGAATCCAAAGCAGACTCCAGGCTCTGAGCTGTCGGCCCACAGCCTGATGCAGGGCTCAAACCTGTGAACCGTGAGATCATGTCCTGAGCTGAAGTTGGACGTTTAACCGACGTTTAACCTAAGGAAGGGGTCCCTTCCTCTAGGCACTTTAAATACATGGCCTTGTTAATTCAATCTTCAAAGCAACCCTCACTATGAGGTAGGTGTCCTTATTTTTATATCAGGGATGAAGAAATTAAGAGCCAAAAAGTTCAGTGAACTTGGTCAGGACTGCACATAGCGTCACCACTGTTATTTGAACTTGTGTCTTCTTGATTTTAAAGTCTGTGTTCTCACCGATAACTGTGCTACAGTGACTCCCAAATTATCACCACCTTTGTTATCATCTATACCTTTATTCATCCTTTGCTACATCAGACCTACTTGATCCAACCCATCTGTCCCCAGTGCCCAACCATGTCATCTAACTAGTTTATGCCCTCATGGCTAAAAGGGCCCGGAGAGCAGGGTACAGGCTACATTGTGACTTCTCACTTCTTGAATTTCCATCCTCCTTGTGAATGCCTTCTTGCTTTGGAATGTGTAACAGAAGAAAACATGCAGAAGGCCATCAACCATCTTGTAGATGTCTGCATAATGATTAGAAATGCAGATACCAGCAAAAACCTGCAGCAGGTAAGAGTAACATGAAGCTATAGCAAATTCCAGTCAGAGAGCTAGGTGTCAGCTAAAGGGAAGCATATTGCAACAGCACAATACAAATGTCCAGCATTGTCCAGGTTAATGCTGGTAGGGAGCAGCATAAGTCTGGCATATGGTAAGTATTCAGTAAATACTAGTTGGTCGGATGGAAGAAGAAACCATGTTCATTACATCAACTGGTGAGCACAGATTCTTAGAAATCACAAATATAGAACTTAGGCCCTTTGTGTGATGGTCAGATCATTGGTGTATCCCACCCTGAACACCCCCCACTCAGAAATCACCAATCTTTCCTTGAGTCTTCAGACCGGACAGCCATGGCTTCCCTAGCCATAACCCCAATGGTGAAGGGGCCTCAGAGACTGCGCATCGTTTTTGGTTTCCTGGTATGTCTGTCTCAAAGTTTTTAAGTCAAGAGTGGGATTCAGAGAGAACAGGGTAACATGAGAGATGCCAGAGGAGGAGCCAACACAGGGCCATCTCCATTAGGGGATGGAATGCTTGAAATTAATGACTGTCCTAAAAATTCCCAACCGGTTGTCACAGGACATAAACTCTCATCTTCACATGCTGCAGAAGATCTAGAAAAAAAGAGAAAGGGAGATAATGCCTCCTCAGAGAGAGAGGCTGGATGCCAGAACCCTCCCTTGGCTATAGCCCTGTCCTGGCCATTGAGACATGTTAGCCTCTTCACCCTGAAGGCCTGGGCACACCGTTCCAGGTACTGCATTTTGCCTTGGCAAGAGGTATACGCGAGGCTTCTTGGCAGAGGCAGTTGCCTTGGTTTCAAGACATCCCTGCTGCTGGTTCCTGCTGCCTTGTTCCTGACTTTCTCCCTACCCCATTTAGCCTTCACCTCATGAACCCGGAGTTTCCTGGCTTCTGCCTAATTCCTGGCTCCAAGATCTGTTGTGCTTGCCAGATTCCGGGCACTCCCAAACCCAGCCAACAGCCTTGCCTGGCCCTAAGCTTTCCTCCCAGGCTTCCCCTGGCTCTTCTGGTCTTGATTCTCAATCTCTGTGGCTCATCACCTGTCAGTCCTTTCTAGCTCTGGTTTAATAACCACTCATTCAGCAGCCAACACCTTGCATATACCCCACAGTGCTGGTTTTTAAGAAACCTAGTGCAGAAAGATCTAGTACTATGACCTTCCTCATTGTACCCAGAGTTAGGATATACCCAGAAGTGATGCTAAGAGTTTTCTTTGTGATAAACAAGGGGCCTGGGAGAATTGTTTTGCGATGCAGATTCCTATACTTTGATGTCTTTGTAAGGAAGATCTTCCATTATCCCCTTCCCCAACCCTCCCCCACCCCCACCTCCTCTTCCCTCTTAAAGGAATTACCACTTTAAAGCAACTAGGCATACAAATTTAGGACTAAATTCAGACGTGCTTTTCTCACCACCACTCTCCACAACCACCACCAATAATTTTAACATTTTAAGTATTTCTCCCACTCAGGGTATCTGGGTGGGTCAGTCAGTTAAGCGTGTGACTCTCGATTTCTGCTTAGGCCATGATCTCACGGTTCACGGGTTTGAGCCCTGGGTTTGAGCCCTGAATCGGGTTTGAGCCCTGAATCCGGCTCTGCACTGACAGTGTGAAGCCTGCTTGGGATTCTCTTTCTTCCCACTTTCCCCCTCTCTCTACCCTCCCCTCGTGCGCGCACTCTCTCTCTCTTCTTAAAATGAACTTTAATAAATATTTCTCCTACTCCTTTGTTACATATTAGTTCTTTTATTCATTCAACATACGTTATTTATGTTCTAAAATATGCAATTCACAGCATGAAATCACTTGTTCAAAAACAACACTTCAATGATCAACAACAGACATAGTTATTGAACTGATGCTTGCTTGAGTTTGGAGAATACTGACCTGGAGATACAGAGGTGCTTCCAGGGAGGGACATAGGCACTCCACCTAATAGGGTGAAAGTGGACCATGTGTCTGTTTTCACAATGCAAGGCACAGCTTAGGCATTGCAGTGCTTACCGAACTTTTAAATGTCCTGGCCCACTTCAAACTGGCAATATTAGAAGGGACATTGAGGTAAATGGAGCAGACTACCTGCAATAAGATATAGCCGTCCAGGTCCTCTGCTGCCCCAGACCCTGGCCAGCTGACTCAAGGGCTGACGGCATCACCATCTCGGCACATCTATAACCCATTGGTGGCCCAGCAGAGCAATGTGACACACTGAGTGGTAAGTTCTGACTTCTAGTAATGGCTACCCATTCACTCATTCAGATACTTTTGAGTTTCTACAAATATTTTCAGTGATAATGCTAGTTGCCGTGCATGGAACTTTACTGGCCATGCAATAAGCAAAAAAGAGAAAGATCCCTACCCCCACAAACGTTGACTCTCATAGAAGGAGACATGGAAAACACGTATAAAGCACAATACATGAATAGGGGCCATAGCTGTGAGAAGGGATGAGTGCTATGGAATAAAGAAGCAGGGTGAGGAGATTGGGAATCAGGGCTGTTTGCTGAGTCAAATAGGGTGTTCCGGGGAGGCCTCACTGAGAAAGTAAGCAAAGACTTAAAGAGAGTGAGGATATTAGTGATACGAGTGGTTATCTGGGGCAATGGCACTCCAGGCAATGGGAGCAGCTAGAGCTAAGGCCCTGAGGTAGGAGAGTGCTTAGTGGGTTCTAGAAACACCAAGAAGGCCAGCCTGGCTGGAGATAAGAAAGTAAGGGGAGGAAAGTAAGGGGGAAAGTAAGGGGAGGGGTGCCTGGGTGGCTCAGTCGGTTGAGCCTCAGACTTTGGCTCAGGTCATGATCTCACAGTTTGTGAGTTCGAGCCCCGCATCAGGCTCTGTGCTGACAGCTCAGAGCCTGGAGCCTGCTTCAGATTCTGTGTCTCCCTCTCTCTCTGCCCCAACCCACTCGCATTCCGTCTCGGTCTCTCTCAAAAATAAATAAACATTAAAAAATTTTAAAAAAAGAAAGTGAGGGGAGACACACAGGATCCAGGTCAGGGAGGCACGAAAGTTCTCTGCTTTTGTTTATTTACACACACACACACACACACACACACACACACACACACACGTGTGTGTGGGGGGGGGGGGAGGCAAATATCTTCCCCAGGCCATAGCTTATCTTCTCAATCAGTTTATGTATCTTTGCTTTCCCTTACAGAAATCTGAAGTTTGATATAGTCAAATTAATCAACTTTCCAATTTTGGTGTGTAGTTTTTTGTGTCCTTTTAAAAGTCTTCTGAACGGAACACTATATTTTATTTTAAAGCTTTAAAGTTTCGATTTTTCCCATTTAGGTCTTTAGTAAGCCTAGAATTGAAATTTTAATATGGTAGTAAGCAAAGATCTTACATTCTTTTTTCCACAAGGATAATCTACAGACTTAGCCTCTTAGTCCATATCTTCCTCCATTGATTTTTAAAGCGACCCTGTCCTTTGTCTCTCCTTTTACATGAAAAGTTATTCTTGATCTTGCCCAGCATTCTTGCCCAAAAGGCAAGAATATTGTTTGCCCTTGCTCTGCTGTCTTATAAGTTAGCACACTGAAATAAACTATGAAATGAGTGGGCTTTTTAATAATAAAGGGGCAGAATGAAAAGCACAAAGGGCTCAAAAACACAACAGCTGATCCAACAAATTCATATACTAAAGATGCTTTGTAATGGGGAGTTGCCTGACTCAAACAACAGGGAGGTGGCTAATACCCTTGCCCAGATCTGAAGGTTGATGTGTCTGCTAATGTCCCACTTAACCCCATGACTGACCTCCTCTGGGTCAAGTCCAATAGACAAGGAAGTCTTCGGACACGGCAGGAGCAGGTGACAGTTACCCTACAAATGGAAGTCAGCAGGAAGACTGAGGCACCTTGACACACTGGGAGGAAATCTCACCCAGCAAACTATGATTTCCAAGCTTCTGCTCCCCTTGCCTAAGTTCATCTTTTTTTATTTTTATTTTTTAACATTTATTTTTGACAGAGTGAGACAGTGCATGAGTGGGGGAGGGGCAGAGAGAGATGGGGGACACAGAATCTGAAGCAGGCTCCAGGTTCCAAGCTGTCAGCAAAGAGCCCAACACGGGGCTCGAACTCACGCACCACAAGATGATGACCTGAGCCAAAGTTGGCCATGCAACCAACTGAGCCACCCAGGTGCCCCTAAGCTTCTCATCTTTAAATAGAATACTGTAGACCTCAGGATTATGGCTGAGAGTCAACAGTTGAACTTGTTTTTTATTTGAGTATCGTTGACACAATGTTATGTTGGTCTCAGTTGTAGTGATCTACCATCTCTATATGTTTATGCTGTGCTCACCACAATGGTGATCACCATCTGTCACAATGCTATTGTAATGTCATTGACTGTATTTAACTTCCTGAAGAGGACGTGAAGTGAACTTCTGCTATCACTCTGCTATCGTTCACTCCAGTGTCCTGTCCTGAGACCCAGGGCAATTCCCTGGCTCAGTGTTCAGACTCCCCAGAGCTCGTGGTTCTCTCATCCCTCAGGAGAGTAAGGGAGTTAGAAAGGGCACAGAAGATTTTTCTCCCCAATGTGAAACCAAGTGGTAGGGTCATGAAATCTGGTCAGGTTTCTGTCACTCGCTTCAGAAAAGCCCAACAGCTCTGAGCAGAGTGATTATAAGAATGCAACGTTCATTTCTGCCCTAGGCCCGGTGTTTGCCTGTCTGCAGTGTCTGGGAAGGAAGCACGATGCTTACAACATTTATATTTTCCATGCTGTGGTGAATTTGGAGCCTTCACCCAGCTCAAGACAGAATAAATTTACTCCAGCACAAATCTCTTGATCATTTCTCCTTCAAATGTGGGAAAACAGCACTGAGAATGTGGAAAGTGTAGAGCACATCATAAATCCAGGGACACAGGAACTCAGAAAGCTGCATGAAGCACATAAAGGAAGCTCTGTGCTTTAATATTATTTTCTGTTTAAAATCGACATGTGTGGTTTCGGACAAAGGCCTTTTAGTGTGGAGGAGAGAAGGTTCAGTGTTTCTCTTTTTGAAAAGCAGAGGAGTGTCTGGGAGAGACAGTGAAGAGATGTGCTCTGGGGTATAATCTGAAGGAAACTAAAAATAAAACGACCATACTTTCGAATAACTGCCCTTAGGAAATAAAATCCTGAAGCTGGCTTCCTAGGATGTGAGCATGTGTCTTGGCTTGCCAGTGATTTCTGTCTTGTGTGTTACATTTCAATGGGAACAGGTGTGTATTGATAAAATCCCCAAGTTGGGTCCATATGGGAGGGATTATTAACTATCATTTAAAATGTCTGTTTCTGTTGCTCCGTCTTTCAAACATAGAAGAGATTATCAGAGCCCTACATTTTCTTCAAATATTTTGTTATAGAAGTATATTTTGTTATACAAAGATTCAGAGGTAGATAGCATGGTGGTTAAGAGCACAGCCTGAAGCACCCTGCCTGGGTACATTGTTACATATGGTACCAGTTGTGTAGTCCTGGGTAAGTTACTTAACTTCTCTGGGCCTCAATTTCCTCCTCTGTAAAATGAGGAGGAATGATTGATAATGATTACCTCTTTGAGTTGTTTGGGGATTTAATTAGCATATGGAAAACACTTTGCATATACTGACTCATAGGGTTATATCACGTTTTAATCAGTGAATTCTCTTGACTGCCTGACCTTGAACACTAACCCTAGTGTCTTGGCTTTCTGCGCTTCAAAGGGTGGGGGAAGGGGCAGTACTCTCAACAAAGAGAAACTGATTTTTAAGAATGAATGAATATACTTGTCCTCACTTGGGTCTAGTTATTTCTCAGCTCTGTTGGCCACTGTGGATTTTGCCCAGGGAATTGTCCAGCAGCTCTTCTTCTAATCACAGTGCTATGATCTTCATTTGGAGAACGCCCCTCTGCCTCTGGATACCTACTGCTTGGGCTTCCATTAAGGAGCCTAAACAGTTCTGTCAAGCAGCCTCACCTCCTACGGTTGAGAGAGTAGGCCTATGACCCAAGCTCATCTCATCACATTCTCTCACTTTGGCATTTGTATCTTGAGCAGAGTAAATCAGAGATGGGGGGGGTGGGAATGGCGGCAGTATTTTATCAGGCTGCGGTGCCTCAAGGAGCCTGTGCCATAGTTCCTCCTGCCCAAACCTCCAGAATTCTCCTTATTCTTCACTGTTTCATGACTCAGTTGTTTAGCTTTTCCTTTTAGCTGCTTCGGATCCTTTCAATAAAGTCCCTTCCCCTCTATGTTAGCCAGAACAGGTCCCTTTTTTCTTTCAACCAAAGATCCTAAGTCATGCATCTCTTGTTCCCTTTAGATCGCTGTGGCCTGTGAATGCCTTTGCTCATGTAATTCTACTGCAAGCTCATTAGTTTGTGGTTGTTGATTTGGGGATTCTGAGTAGCCAGAAAACAAGTTACAAGGAAATAAATACTCCTATTCCTTCTACTGAGACAATTTTTTTTTAAGCTGACTGGCATCAGGATGCCATGAAAGTCAACAATAGACACATTCGAGAGGTGCTGGGCTAGCCTGCAGTCTAGCACAGGGGAATTGCCAGCAGAGGAGTACTAGAAGCAAGCTGTGGGCAAAGGTGAGAAGGAAATAGTGTAGCAGGTACTTGGTAAGATGAGTTGGGGAACCTGGTGATCTGAAAGCCATTGGAAGGGAAAAGGAAGAGAAGAAAAAGTAAGAAGGATGGGTAGTGAAGAAGAGGGTGAAGAGTGAAAATGGGAGCAATTGGACAGTCATTGCAGTGCAGTTATCACAAAGGGAGAGCTCAGTCTTACCATTCATACCTCAGTGTTTCCCTGAGTGCCACAGCTTTCCTGTTGCCAGGAAGCTGTGACAGGGGAAAGGTAGGACTTTTGACAGTCAGGAGGGTATGGAATAAAGGGGTGGGGGGGAGAAAGGGGAACCAAGAGGAATCCTTTAACTTAACCCTCAGGCCTTGGGCAGCCTCGTAGGTGAGTGAAGCATGGCGGGAAAAGAACGGTGAGACAGGAGAAAGTGAGTGAAGGAAGAACAGGGGAAATGGGGAAAATGGCAAAGAGAAGAGCAAAGAACTGAAGTAGGAAAAGATGTATCAGAGTGGCAGGATCACTACCAGGAACCAGACAATACCGCCAACTCAGTACCCCCTCCCCACTTCTGGGTGAGAAGCCTTCTTCAGGAGTATGGCATCTCTCATATCCATGCTGTGAGGAGAACAAACCTCCCCATTAATGAATGACCAAGGTATTCACAATAATGGCAGTGAAATATTAGAAATGCTTGCTTCGGTGGAGATTTCTAGAGCATTAGCATTAATATTCTGCTTTTACTCTACTTAGCACTGTCTAAAACCTTAATGTTTCAGAAAACCCATGAGACCTTTGGATTTTCTCCTGGCCTACCAATAGGTTCTCTCAACCTATCTTGGCATAACATCTGAGACAAGGACCCAAAGTAAAGGTTAGAAGAAAAGTAGCCATGCAAAGAGCAAGAAATACAGCAAGATTAATTAGAGGATGCAGGGCCCACATCCCATTTGGGGAGGAATCTGGTCCAAATAGAGAGGGCCAATTAGGCCCCAGGGAGGCCAAAGCTGCCAGGGAACAGATGTTCTTTTATCCTTTTAGTGTGAAGACAAGTCCCCCACATGGAATGGCATGAAGCATTGGGCAATGTGGCATATTTTCCAATTATTAATGATGCACATGGTATCCACAAATCTACCTTATCGTGCCATTGAAACAGTTATGTGGATTATAAACTTAAGTTTTCTCCCCAAATGCTTTGCAGTCTCTCTCTCTCGTCCTCACTCTCTCTCTCTCTCTCTCTCACACACACACACGCACACACACAACCATCTTCCTGTTGAATCACAATATTGGAACAGAGCTCGAGGTAACATTATCTGCAGCCAGTATGACCCATTTCTCCTAACAATGAGAGCAGGAACTAAAACAGAAATTAGAAACAGCACAGTCAGGAAATAAGCTACGTGTAAGAATTTTCACTTAAAAAAAAAAACATTTGGACATTAATACTCTTTTATTTTTGACTTGGCTTTATTTGTCACAGGTTTTTAAACTGGATGTACAAATATTTCATTACCAAGAATAAAAATTATCTTTTGTTCATGGCACATATAAAAGCCACTTTTCCCTTTGAAGGGAAAAAATAATTACCCTGAGTTGAAAGGGCGAGGGGAACCAAAAAACAGCTACATTCTACAACATGAAAGACAATCAGAGGGCTAAAATTCCCCTGACTTCCATCAGATTTCACTTGAGCCTTCTCAGAAGGATGCATGTCTGTTCCATTTTTAAGATGCCCACAATAGTCTTGTCTGATAATCTGATATTTAATAACCTTTTATTTCTTAGGGCATTTGTCCCTCATTCAAACTTTAATTTATCCTTCTCCTATTATTTTTTCTTAACTTCTTTGTAAAATTAAAATATAATATAGACCTCTAATTAACACTTTATATAAAAAGGGATAATTATATTAAGACAGGCATTATCTTTATAAATGTAAAGATACCCCATGCTTTTGAATTGAGAGAATCAATACTGTTAAAATGTCCATACTACCCAAAATAATCTACATATTTATTTATTTATTCATTTAGTTTGAGAGAGAGAGAGAGAGAGAGCGCGCACACACACACAAGCAGGGAAGGGGCAGAGGGAGAGAATCTTAAGCAGGTTTCATACTCAGCACAGAGCCCAACACGGGCCTCCATGCCACAACCCTGGGATTTGGGGATTTATGATCTGAGCCAAAATCAAGAGTCTAACACTCAACCAACTGACCCAACCAGGCACCCCACAATCTACAAGTTTAATGTAATCCCTGTCAAAATACCAACATTTTTCACAGAACTAGAATAAATAATCCTAAAATTTGTATGGAACCACAAAAGACCCCAAATAGCCAAAGCAGTCTTGAGAAAGAATAAAGTTAAAGATATCACAATCCCAGATTTTAAGATACACTGCAAAACTGTAATGAGCAAAACAGTATGGTACTGACACAAAAAGGGATATATAGATCAATGGAACAGAATAGTAAGCCCAGAAATAAACCCACACTTATATGAACTATTACTCTATACAAAGGAGGCAAGAATATACAATGGGGAAAAGACAGTCATTTCAATAAATGGTGCTGTAAAAACTGGATAGCTACATGGAAAATGAATGAAATGAATGAAGAAATAAATGAAACTGGACCTTTTTTTTTGAGAGCATGTGTGTGTGTGTGTGCTCAAGTGGGGGAGGGACAGAGGGCAAAGGAGAGAAAGAATCTTAAGCAGCTCCACATCCAATGTGAGCCCAACACAGGGCTCCAATTCATAACCTGAGGTCATGACCTGAGCTGAAATCAAGAGTCAGATGCTTAACTGACTGAGAAACCCAGGCATTCCTGGACCACTTTTTTTTTTTTACATCATATACAAAAATAAACTCAAAATGTAGTACCCAAAACCATAAACCCCCTAGAAGAAAACAAAGGCAGTAATCTCTTGTGTGTCAGCCTTAGCAACATTTTTCTGGATTATATCTCCCAAGGCATGGGAAACAAAATCAGAAAGTAAACTCTTGGGAGTATACCAAAATTAAAAGCTTTTGCACTGTGAAGAAAACCATCAACAAAATGAAAAAGCAACCTACTGAGTGGGAGAAGATATTCACAAAGGATATATCCCAAAAGGGATTAATACCCAAAATATATAAAGAACTTATACAACTCAATACCAAAAAACAAATAATCCAATTAAAAAATGAGCAGAGAACCAGAATAGACATTTTCCAGAGAAAACACACAGATGGCAAACAGGCATATGAAAAGATGCTCTACATCACTAATCAGCAGGGAAATGCAAATCAAAACCACAATGAGATATCACCTTACATCTGTCAGAATGGCTAAAATCAAAAACACAAGAAACAAGTGTGGCAAGCATGTGGAGAAAAAGAAACCCTGTGCATTGTTGGTGGGAATGCAAACTGGTACAGCCACTATGGAAAACACTATGTAGGTTCCTCAAACAATTAAAAATAGAATTACCATACAATCCAGTAATTTCACTACCGGTTATTTACCCAGAGAAAACAAAAACACTAATTTGAAAAGCTATATGCATCCCTATGTCTATTGCAGCAATTGCCAAGATATGGAAGCAACCCAAGTGCCCATTAATAGATGAACAGATAGGGGCGCCTGGGTGGCGCAGTCGGTTAGGCGTCCGACTTCAGCCAGGTCACGATCTCGCGGTCCATGAGTTCGAGTCCCGCGTCAGGCTCTGGGCTGATGGCTCAGAGCCTGGAGCCTGTTTCCGATTCTGTGTCTCCCTCTCTCTCTGCCCCTCCCCCGTTCATGCTCTGTCTCTCTCTGTCCCAAAAATAAATAAACGTTGAAAAAAAAAATTAAAAAAAAAAATAGATGAACAGATAAAGATGATACACACACATACACACACACACACTAGAATGTTACTCAGCCACACACACACACAAAAGAATGAGATCTTGCCATTTGCAACAACATGGATAGATCTAGAGGGTATAGTGTGAAGTGAAATAAGTCAGAGAAGGACAAACACCCACAACTTGGCACTACTCTGAGGAGCTGTCCCAGCTCAGTGCTTCCTACGGGCTTGGCAGAGGCCTCACTGTAACTACATCTCAGCTCAGCTTCTCCCTCCATCGCTTCCTGGGGCTTTCCCTCCCCCTACTGATGTGATCCCAGGAGCACTCTCCAATGAATTCCCTGTGTGCTAACCTTTGTCTTGGAGTTTACTTCCCAGAAAATCAAAACCGGCATTCAAATTTCTGTCTCATAATGTCATAAATGGCTTGTGTAGTCATTTTGGTTTTAAGAGATTGTTCATTTGAGTTAGGATCTAAATAAGGTCCACAATGCAATTGTTTAGTGTGTCGTGTAGGTCTCTTTCGGTGTGTAGGTTTCTTCCTCTTTCTCTTTTCTCCCCTTGCAATTTATTTGTGGGAGAAATAGAGTCATTAATCCTACAGTTTCCCAAAGTCTGGATCTTGATGATTCCTCCTCATAGTGTAGCTTAACAAGTGTTACCTGTAATTTCTAGTTGGATCTAAAGCCTGATCAGATTCAGCTTCAATTTTGAGGGCAAGAATACTTTTTTTATTGTTAAGTTCTTCCATTAAGAATTATATAATTTCTGAGTATCTCTCTTTTTGTGATGTTAGCCACCTGTGATGTGGAGTGAATTAATGTGGATCCATTAATTCATTAGGAGTTATGTAGTAGGGATACTCTAATTCTATCATTACAACGCTCTATTTCATTACCTGGTAGTACAATTTACATAAGAAAGGTTACATGCTCCATTTTTTTAAACAGCTTTTAAAATAATGTGGTGGTTTTCTAGCATCCTCCAATGGTGAGGATTTTTTTTCTATGATGACTATGAGCTAAGAGTTCAGCATACTGGTGGTCATTATTCTTATTAATACTTAAATTACCACATCTAATGGCAATCTCTTCCATGTAGCCCCTAAGTCCTTTTGATATGACACTAAGGAATCTTTAATAGCTTCTCTTTGATTTTCCAAGCAACAATTCCCCAATTGTCTGACACCAACTGAGTGTCCTACAATTCTATTCAATCCTGACACTACCCACAGCTAGTGTAGACACCTCAGTTTGAGGGTTCAGTCCTAGAAGACTGTCCACACTTCAGATGTCAGTAGCAAATGGGGTTCCCAGACTGTCCAAACTTCTGCCCAGCTGACTACATATTCAGGGGTTCCCATGACCTCCCCCTCCATACCATCAGGTTCAAAATTTTGCTAGAATGACTCAAAGAACCAGGAAATCACTGTATTTACAATGCTAATTTATTATACAGGATACAAATGAAATTATTATAAAGAGAGTAATAGGACACAGGGGGAGGGGCATAGAGCTTCCATGCCCTCCCCAGACATGCCATGCTTCCAACCCAAAAGCTCCCTTATCCTCATTCTTTCAGTTATCTGTGTTTCACTACAAGAGCAAAATTGATTAAATCATTAGCCATTAGAGACCGAACACAATCTCCAGCCACCTTCCTCTCCCTGGAGGTCAACCACCATCCTAATTCTATCAAGGAGCCAAACAAAAGTCACCTCATTAGCATAAACTCTGGTATAGTTGAAAGAAACTTATTCTGAATAACAAAAGATACTTCCTGTCAGGAAATTGCAAAGGTTTTAGATTTGTGCCAGGAACCAGCTACAATGTCATATCTTGTCTAATACGACAAGATATTCTAGGCTTGCTTTATATATTGCCTACCCCAGACTTGGATTCAGACATTTCCACAAGGGGCCAAGTTTCCTTTTAGTAGGAAATGGTATATAGAAACAACAATCCTTATACCATTATATAGTAATCGGGACACTAAAGGTGTTCATTGCTAATAGGTTAGCTACTATTTCTAGGTCTTGTAAGTGTACAAAACTGGAAAAATCCTTCAAGATAAAATTCCTCATTAATTCAACTGATACTTCTACATTAAAACCAGAAGTATTTTTATTTAATATCTCTTTTTTTAATTTTTTGTGATGTTTATTTTTGAGAGAGAGAGAGGTAGGCTGCAAGCAGGGGAGGGGCAGAGAGACAGAGACAGAATCCAAAGCAGGCTCCAGGCTCCTGAGCTGTCAGCACAGAGCCCAACGTGGGGCTTGAACCCAAGAACCGTGAGATCATGACCTGAGCCAAAGTTGGATGCTTAAGTGACTGAGCCATCCAGGCGTCCCTTATTTAATTTCTTCTATCTCTGAAGCTGAGGACCCTAGAATTTTATTTAGAATGTCACATAATTATTTACTTGTTTTGTCCCACAATACATATACAACAGTCTCAGGTGAACAATATAAGTCTTGCAAACTATTTATAAAAAAATTTTGTTCTCTCCTGTGCTTAGGATATATCCCACTAGGGATGTATTGTCCAATTATCAGATTTAAATTCACTTATTCACCATTATAATTCAATATTATAATTCATTTTCACTATTATAATTCCTTAATTCACTATTATATTCACTATTATAATTCCTTTCTGCCAACAACTGAATACACAGTAAGGTTAATTTTGTGTCATTTCCTCTTCACCATCTAGGAAGAGGAAATAAGAAGAAGAAAACAAATGAGTAGATTCACTTAGGAAGTACAAATAGATAAACCAAACAATACCAAGCAAAGAAAATGCAAAAGGGATAAAAAACAAAACAAAACAAAACAAAACAAAAACCTCAGATAAAACTTATTTCCAGCTATAAATAACATGCTAAAAGGCTGGGATTCCATATGATTTTTAAACTTAATTTTGTTTTATAATTATATAAAATATTTTCACAGTTTCAAAGTCAAATAAATAAAGCAAGGAATAAGAATCCTGGTTCCAGGGGAGCCTGGGTGGCTCAGTCAGTTAAGCGTCCAACTCTGGATTTTGGCTCAGGTCATGATCTCACAGTTCATGGAATCGAGCCCCAAGTCAGGCTCTGCAGTGACAGCATGGAGGGGATTCTCTCTCTCCTTCTCTCTGCCCCTCCCCCACTTCCTCTCTCCCTCAAAATGAATAAATAAACCTAAAAACAACAACAACAATAACAACAACAAAGCAGCCTGGTTTCTATCTCTTTCTTCTCCACTGTATTCTCTCCCATTCTGTATAGATAAAACATTTTAAAATCCTCTTGGTGCTTAAAATCATACGTACATATATGCATATGTGTGTATACCCCTCTCTATAAAAAATTTTACTTAATTATAAGAATTTCTAAGTTCTAGAATTTTTTGGTTTTGGACTGCTTATAGCACCTTAGGAGGAAGAAGAGAGAAAGGCAGAATGGAAGGAGAGTGGTATTTATGGAACATTTGTCACATACCAGACACATTCCCAGTATATATAATCCTCACTGTAACTCATAGACAGAAGCATTATAATTCCTATTTTATAAATGAAGTAACTTAGGTACAGAGAGCGTTGTCTAAGCTTACTCACCCACCCAGCTAATTACAGACAGAACTGATACTGGAACCCTAATCTTTCTCACTCTAAAGGTTTTGGCTGTCAAATACACTTTCTCTGATATTTCTGACCTAGATTTCTCCCCATAAAGCTAAAGAATATGCTTTAACATTCATTCTCTCTTCTCCTCCATTCTGAGTGTCCTATGAGATAGTGTATTTCATTTCTATTCCCATGCACATGGTTTATAGTTTCACATATTTCAAATATTTCTATTTATAAATAAAAAACAGAGATGTAATACCAAAAAGATTTGAAAAGCCCTGTTGGCAAGTATCAGGAGCACCATACACTTTAGTAGAAGCTTTCAGACTCAAGATGGAAAAGAAATTATAAGAAAAATTCTATTTTCAATCTCAACATGTGAAATCAGTATTCCACAAGATTTCGCATTTTCAGATTCCTGATAACAACATAATAATATCATCAGTGTCATTTTAATGTAAAAGAAAAAAGAAATAAGGATTCCCTCCTAAAGGAATTCTTGGCAGGAACAGGAGAGCATGTGCAGCAGATAGGGGTAGCCTGTTTATGAATTATATTTGCCCTACGCCAAAGAATACTGCTCCCAATTTTTCCAAATCTATCAGTTCTATGTGTTTGTCTTTGGAGATTATTAACAGGCCTTTTTAGATATATAAAGTTTGGCCCAGAACCAAGGAAGGAGGCCAGAGTTAAATATGTTCCTACTGCATGGTAATAGGGACTTAAAGTTTTCAGATGGCATTTTTTAGAGACTGGATGAGACCCAGGGACCTCAGAGCAGACAAGAAGGTTGGGGAAATTCACTTGGTAGAGCAAGGATATCTGACTGAATGGAGGCAGTGGAGCCTAATGAAAAGCCACCCCACAGATGCCCTGTGATACCCCCTGGGTGTTCCCCAATTTTCAACAGCTTGCTGCACTGTGCTTTGGAAGTGAGAGGGGAGGGGCTGGAGGCAAAGCTGTATCGACAAAGAGAAGGAGAGTCAAAGCCAGGAGTGGGAGCTGAGTATTCACATGGTTCCAGGGACTGGGAACCACTCATTCCCTTGGATTTTGGAAACGTGCACCCCAACTCCCTCCCCGGGCATCCTCAGAAACCTTAGGAAAGGCACTGATCTTCCCACAGAACATTTTATATGGATATTATGTGAAAGTAGCTCCAGCAAAATCAGAGGGTAAAAACATTAAGATTATAATAAAAGTAGAAAGCCTCTGAAAAAGACTGTCATTTTTTTTAATTGAGGATTAAAGCTATAATTATCTTCAAGATTATATCTACGATGAAGAACATTTGTTACTTAAAAAAAAGAGAGGCCAATATTCATTCTCATAACTGGAAGGGTACAACTGAATTACCCTAAAATACTACTCTGAAAAGCTGTGAACTCATTAGTCAAGAGAGACAGGGTCTGAGCACCATACAAAGTTTCAAGTGAAGTGGTGGAAAGAGGCAGAGACATGTAACAAGCAATTCAAGACAGTAAATTATATTAAGTTCAGCAACCAAACCTTTAAGTGCTGAATACCTAAAGTAAGATTGATCCATCCCTTTAGGATTTTTTTTTAATGAGGGTGACAGAGGATCCAAACCGGGCTCTATGTTGCCAGCAAAGAGCCCAATGCAGGACTCAAACTCCCAAACTGTGAGATCATGACCTACACTGAAGTCTGTTGCTTAACCAACTGAGCCACCCAGGCACCTCAATCCATCCGTTTAAAAACAGAGTGGGCTGCAAAGAGCTCAAAAGAAGGTGACATTTATTAATATCCACATATACATGTCACTGGACTAGATGTTTTCTAGTTCCTGCAAGGAATAAATAGGTACTTCTTGACCAAGTAATGGAGCTATTAATATATATATCTGCAATTCTCAGAAATGTCCTATCAAGTCATATTGTTCTTTTTTTATTATTATTTTAGAGAGAGTGCGCACAAGTTGGGGAGACGGGCTGAGGGAGAGAGAGAGAAAATCCCAAGCAGGCTCCACACTCACGACAGAGCCTGAGTGGGGCTCAGTCCTAACACTCCAGGATGATGACCTGAGCTGAAATCAAGTCCGATGCTCACCTGACTGAGCCACCCAGGCGCCTAAGACATATTATCCTAAAAATAGTTCCTCATGCCTTTAAGAAAAAAGTGGAGCTAATGGTTCATAGACAGATCCTTTCATAATTCTATGGTTTCCAACAGTGAATAAAATTTGTTGGTGGCGGCCATGGAGTAGTTGTTATGTTTTCTATTTTGTTTCATGACAGTTAAATTCATATAATACCATGTATTTCTTATTATTAGGCCATTGCAAGTCATTGGAGCCCCCTTTTCAAAGAAACTCATGATCTATTTTTATAAACTATTCTCCTAATTTTTTTTTCTGAATATAACTTGAGGATCCTTTTTCTTTGTCTAAGTCAAATCCCATCTTTGTTTCCTAGAATTGAATAACTTATGAGTTAACACTCAAGGGCTAAAATAAATGGCACAGTCTCTTGGCACAAGAAGCCTTATTTGGTAAAAATAAGTGATAAATAGTCTAAAAATGAATTTTCTCTCATGCAAAAAAATAGCCTAAAAGTTTGAAGGGACATTATAAATCATCTATTATTATTCCTATCTAATGAAAGAATCTTGCATATAATATGGCTGGCAATTAATAAATGCTCATTCATTTATTCAACCATTCACTTGTTAAACAAATGTTTTTTGATCACCTACCATGTACTAAGCATCATGCTAGTTGCTGGGGTAAGATAATAACAAGCAAAAATAGACATGGTCCTTCCCTCTCGAGAGAGGCAAAAGTTGACTGTGAGAAGAGCTATAAAGGAAAAGTACTTGATGATATAAAAACCTAGAATGGGGAGATTTGACCCAATAAGAAGGCTGAAGAGGGCTTCTCTGCAAAAAAAAAAAAAAAAAAAAGGTAAAGGTGAAATTTAAAAGAGCAGTTGTTGGGGCGCCTGGGTGGTGCAGTCGGTTAGGCGTCCAGCTTCAGCCAGGTCACGATCTCGCGGTCCGTGAGTTCGAGCCCCGCGTCAGGCTCTGGGCTGATGGCTCAGAGCCTGGAGCCTGTTTCCGATTCTGTGTCTCCCTCTCTCTCTGCCCCTCCCCCGTTCATGCTCTGTCTCTCTGTATCCCAAAAATGAATAAACGTTGAAAAAAAAAATTAAAAGAGCAGTTGTTTATGGTAAAGAGGGAAAGGGAAAGTGTTCCAAGTAGAGGAAATCAAATGTGCAAAGGTCCTGTGGCAAGTTTTTTTTTTTTTAAAGACAAGTGTGGTTGGTGTGGAGAAAGCAAGGGGTTGAGTCATGACTGAGAGGCTATGCAGGACTCCCATGATGGATTAAGGCAGTGAGAACCACTGAGAGAGTTTAGGAAAGGATATGGTGAGACCAAATTAGCATTTGAAAAACTCACTTTGGTTACTGTATGGACAATGAAAGGGAAAGAGACCAGATGATTAGAGTGAAACTAGTTAAGAGGCTAATAGAGGTCCTATAGTTTGCACTAAGGTGGTAAAGACGGAGTAAAGACGGAGAAAAGTGACCAAATTTAAGAAGTATGCAGGAGGTAAAACTCACCGGACCTACTGATGCACTGTATATAACAAGCAGTCACCTAGGTATGCTCCACAAACCTCCAAGCCCAGATCAACTGGCAATCTGCTCTCTCTAGTCATTGGCAACCACGTGTACTGGAGAAATCTGCAGAACCACATGACCATGTACTTGTGCAAAGAGATGTCTCTCTTCTCTGTAAAGACTCCACCACCACTTGTTGAACCTTGTGCTGCCTAGATTTCAATTTCCTCCCTGCGCCCAACTTTCTTGCTCTCTACAGGTAAACTTGCCTCTTGATTCACCAAGAAAATTAAAGTCATCAGGTATGAACGCCCTCATTTACTCTCACCATCATCAAACTCATCTACCATCACATCTACATCATCCTTAATTCTTCTCTTCCTTCTCCCAGAACAATGGGTTCTTCTTGTTGGAAGAAAACCCTCTATGGGGCGGGGGCGGGGGGAGGGGGCAGTAAACAGGGTTACTCTGAATGCCTGAGTGAATCTTGATTCTCCCACACTAACTAGGAAACCTAAATGGATTGGTTAACATCTCTAAATCTTAATCGCCTCATGTGTAAGATGGAAACAATAAATACCACAGAGGGTTTTTGTGATGATTTAATAAATACTCCATTGGTTGGCATATAGTAAATGTTCAATAAGTGTTGACTATTATTATTATTAGCCTTATCTCCTCCAGGACTCTTTGCTGCTTCTGTTGTGTTAGTTATCCTTCCCTTTTTCTGTATTGGTAACTTCTCCTATTCTGAAATAAGACATATGATGGTGTTTGGAAAAAATATGGGCTTTGGATTCATTATTATTTTGATTTGGAAGTCATTTGGCTCAGGATTCAAATCTTGGGTCTAACACCTCTTCCCTGAGTGACCTCAGGACATTTTCCTTCTATTGAAAAAAGGAAATAGATATGCCCAACTCATAGCTGTGGTGAATCTTAGGGAAAGGCTTCTAGCACAATGTTTGTTATATAAAACTGTCCACAAGTGCTATAAAGACAATGTATCTTTACCTTTAGTAAGTGGTGGTGCTAACAGAGGTGGTGGTGATGGTAAGAGCAGTTTTGTTACTCCTTCTCTCTTCATTCTCTCCTAAAAAATTCTTCCCTTTATCCCTAGCCTCACTAGAAGAACCTACCCCACTTCTCCTATTCTCACCCCGGCCCAAAATTTCAATATTAATATCAATGTATTAATACGCTCTTCTTCCCAACTCTCTGATCCTATTCACTCCTCTACCAAAAAACTAGAATGAAGTTGCTCTTGCCAAGGGAGTAGGACTCTTCTAATTTTCAATCCACTGGACAATTTACAGTTCTTACTCAGCTGCATTTGGCCCTATAGATGGTTCCTTCTTTTTTAAATTCAAGTTTAATAACCATATAGTGTTATATTGATTTCAGAGGTACAATACAATGATTCAACAATTCTATACATTGCTCACTGCTCATCAAGATAAGTTTACTCTTAATTACCTTTATCTATTTCACCCATACCCCATCTACCTCTCCTCTAGCAATCATTAGTTTGTTCTTTGTATTTAAGAGTCTGTTTTTTTTCTTTTTTTATTTGTTCATTTGTTTTGTTTCTTAAATTCCACATATAAGTGAAATCATATGGTATTTTTCTTTCTCTGACTGACTTCACTTGGCATTATACCCTCCAGATCCATCCATGTTGTTGCAAATGGCAAGATCTCATTCTTTTTTATGGCCAAGTATATTTCAGTGTGTGTGTGTGTGTGTGTGTGTGTGTGTGTGTGTGTGGGTGTGGGTGTGGGTGTGTATATATATATATATATATACACACCACCTTTTCTTTATCCATTCAACTGTGGATGGACTCTTAGGTTGATTCCATATCTTGGCTTCTGTAATAATACTGCAATAAACAGAGGGGTTTATTGATTTCTTCAAATTAGTGTTTTTGTTTCCTTGGAATAAATACCAAGTAATGAAATTACTGGAACATATGGTAATTCTACTTTTAACATATTCTATTTTTAATATAAGCATGGGTTTATTTCTGGGCTCTCTATTCTGTTCCATTGATCAGTGTCTATTTTTTTGTGCCAGTACCTTACTCTTTTGATCACTACAGCTTGGTAGTATATCTTGAAATCTGGGACTATGATATGTCCAGCTTTTTTCTTTTTCAAGATTGCTTTGGCTATTAGGGGTCCTTTGTGATTCCAGGCAAATTTTAGGATTGCTTATTCTTGTTCTGTGAAATATGTTTTTTACATTTTGATAAGGATTGCATTAAATATATAGATTGCTTTGGGTAGTATGAACATTTTAACAATACTGATTCTTCCAGTCCATGAGCATAGAATAGATTTCCATTTGTTTGTGTCACCTTCAATTTCTTTTATCAATATTTTATAGTTTCCAGAGTATAGGTCTCTTGCCTCCATGATTAAGTTTATTCCTAGGTATTTAATTCCTTTTTTTAAATTTTTTTAAATGTTTATTTATTTTTGAGAGAGAGAGAGAGAGACAAAGTGAAAGTAGGGGAGGGGCAGAGAGAGAAGGAGACACAGAATCCTAAGCAGGCTCCAGGATCTGATCTGTCAGCACAGAGTCCAATGTGGGGCTCGAACTCATAGACTGCGAGATCATGACCCAAGCGACAGTTGGCCACCCAACTGACTGAGCCACCCAGATGCTCCACTAAGTTTTTAATTCATTTTGATGTAATTATTAATGGGATTGTTTTCTTGATTTTTCTGGAATTTCATTATTAGTATATAGAAATACAACAGATTTCTGTATATTGATTTGGCATCCTGAAACTTTATTCCATTTATCAGCTTTAGTAATTTTGGGTGGAGTTTTCTGGTTTCCTTTCTTTGTCTGATTGCTGTGGCTAGGACTTCAGTCTTATGTTGAACAAAAGTGGCAAGAGTGGACATCCTTGTCTTGTTCCTGATCTTAGAGGAAATGCTCTTACTTTTTCACCAGTGAGAATGATATGGGCTGTGCATTCATCATATATGGCCTTTATTTTGTCGAGGTATGTTCTCTCTCAGTCTACTTTGTTGAGAGTTTTTATCATGAATGGATGTTGTACTTTGTCAGATGTTTTTCTGCATCTACTGAAATGATCATATAGTTTTTATCCTTTCTCTTGTTGATGTGATGTATCATGTTGATTGATTTGCAAATAGTGAACCACCCATGAATCCCTGGAATAAATCCCACTTGATCATGGTGAATAATTTAAAACATATTGTTGAATTTGGTTTGCTAACATTTTGTTGAGTATTTTTACATCTGTGTTTATCAGGGATATTGGCCTATAGTTTTCTTTTCTTGTAGTATCTTTATCTGGTTATGAGATCAAGGTAGTGTTGGCCTCATAGAATGAATTTAGAAGCTTTCCTTCCTTTTCTATTTTTTGGAATAATTTGAGAAGAAAAGATATCAGCTCTTCTTTAAATGTTTGGTAGAATTCACCTGTGAAGCCATCTGATGCTAGACTTTCATTTGTTGGAATTTTTATTTTATTACTCATTCATTTCATTGCTAGTAATCAGTCTTTTCACATTTTCTATTTCTTCATGATTCAGTGTTGGAAGGTTAGGTTTCTAGAAATTTATCCATTTCTTCCAGGCTGTCCAATTTGTTGTCATGTAATTTTTCAGAATTCTTTTAAAATCTTTGTATTTCTGTGGTGATGGCTGTTATTCCTCCTCCATCATTTCTGATTTTATTTCATTATTTTATTAATTTTATTTTATGAGTTCTTTTTTTAAATGAGTCTGGCTAAAGGTTTATCAATTTTTTTCGTCTTTCCAAGGGGTTTTTAGTGTCTGTTTCATTTATTTCTGCTAAAATCTGTATTATTTTCTTCCTTCTACTAGCTTTGGGCTTTGTCCTTCTTTGTTAGGTTAAATTGTTTATTTGAGGTTTTTATTGCTTCTTGAGGTAGGCCTATATTGCTTTAATCTTCCCTCTTTGCTGCATCCCAAGGATTTGGGGCAGTTGTGGTTTTATTTTCATTTATCTCCATGTATTTTTTTTTTATTTCCTCTTTGATTTCTTGATTGACCCATTCACTGATTAGTAGCATGTTTTCTAGCCTCCATGTATCTGTGTTCTCTCCAGATTTTTTCTTGTGATTAATTTCTAATTTCATACTGTTGTGGTCAGAAAAGATGCATGATATGATTTCAATCTTTTAAAAGTTATTGAGACTTGTTTTCTTATGTAACATGTGACCTACTCTGGATAATGTTCCACTGCACTTGAAAAGAATGTGGGGGTGTGTGGGTGGCTCAGTCAGTTAAGCATCCAACTCCTGATTTCAGCTCAGGTCATGATCAATTTGTTAGCTGTTGCTACTTTCTGGAGTTCCTTTTGAGGAGAATTCTTCCATTTCATCATTTTGGATAGTCCCTGGGGTGGCGCAGAACTGCAGGGCACTTCCCCTGTGCTGTCTGGAGTAACTTGTGTTAGTGGGAGGGGCCGCAGTCAGACCTGATGTCTGTCCCCATCCCACGGCTGGGGCCACAGTCAGACTGGTGTGTACCTTATCTTCCCCTCTCCCAGGGGCAGAACTCACTGTGGAGTGGTGTGGCCCCTGTCTGGGCTACTTGCACACTTCCAGGCTTGTGGTGTTGCTTTGATGGGATCTGGCGTATTAGCTGGGGTGGATCCGCAAGGTGCACAGGGGTGGGAGGGGCAGGCTTAGCTCGCTTTGCTGTTGGTGGTCCCCTGCAGGAGGGGCCCTGCAGCACCAGGAGGGAGGCAGGCAGACCAATCGGAGGGATGGATTGATTAGTTTTGGGTGTTTTTTTTTTCATGTTTTCTCTTTCACTGAGGTGCTCCACTCTTCTCAAGTCTATTACTTTGAATTCTTTATCAGGCATATTGTTTATCCATTTGGTTCTTTCACTGTGGTTTTGTCTTGTTCTTTCATTTGGGACATACTTCTCTGTCTCATTTTGTCTAACTCTCTGTGTCTGTTCCTATGTATTAGGAAAGTCAGCTATGTCTTCTGATCTTGAAATAGTGGCCTAATGAAGAGGAGGTCCTGTGGCGCAATGTGCCCTACCAAAACCAGGTGATTCAGGGATATCTCTTCCACCCTATTCTTATGACTGACACATGTTTGCTTTCAGTCCAATTGGCTGCAATGGCCCACTTTTCCTGTTGTGGGAGCATGGGGCAGGGTATGGCCAATGTGTAGTAAAGACGCCAGTCTGGGGCTGCCATGGATTAATAGTTGGGCAATGCAAGCAGTCAGACCATATGCCTACCCTCAGCCCATCTGCAGGGGTTATAGCCACACCCACCTGCAGAGCACTCTCCTACATTGTCCCCTAAGAGGCTTTCATTGGTAGGCAGGACTGGCAGTCAGATCAGATGCATGCCCCTAGTCCGAACTGGGGCTGCTTGCAGGTTGTGCTGGCAACAGGAGTCACTTTGTAGGGATGCTTGCCAAGTGGGGTGAGCTGGATGGGTTGGATATGCAAGAGATCCAATGGGTGCAGGGCATGTGGTGTTAGCAAGATAGATGAAGAATGTTCACACTGGTTCTCAAAGATGTCCAGCTATCTAGGCTGTGGTGGGGGTTGGGGGAACAAATGGCACCTGCCAGCTCTTTGTTCTTGGTGACATCTTCTAAAGATCCCTGCCCCTCTAGCATACCTTTTGAGATTAGTAAATAAATTTCCTTCACATACATCCCATGCAATTTGAAACTTTCTATGTTGTTCTATATTGTATCTCTGCGAGGTTGTTTGTTATGCTGTCTCTTCAAGTCAGGGACTCAGTCCTATCACCCTCTGGCTCTTCCAGAGCTAGGCCTGCTGATTTTCAAAGTACCAGGAGTTAAGCACCACTGGTTATAAAAACCTGTGAAGTTAAGTCAAAGTTCTTTGCAAAGCCAGATGTTATAGTGACTTGTCTTCCCCAGTACCTGGGGTGCCTGTCTCCAGTACCTGGGGTGCCTGGTGTAGGGTCCGCTCTTCTCCCTTCTCTGTGCCTGTGGTTAGTCTCACCAGGAGTTTGGTTCCCAAGAACATCTCTATCCCTCTAATCCTTTTCAGTGTGATCTCCTCTCTATGATTAACTGTGGAAAGTCTGTTGTGCCAATCTTTGGTCATTTTCTGAGTTAGTCGGGCTGATTTGGCTGTTATGTAGGTGTGTCCGTGGGAATGCAGTGAGCTCAGGATCTACCTACTCTGCAATCTACCTAGATTTCTCCTTCTTAAAATGTCTTTTCCTCTGGATTCTTTTCCTGTTTCCTCTATCTGTTGGTATTCCCAAACATTTATCCCCAGACCACTTTTCTTCTCACTCTACACACTAAGCCTGGACAATCTTACCCACTCTCATCTTCCTGTATGAGGACAACACTCAAATATGACATGTATCTCCAGTTCTACTGGAAACACTTTAGAACATCACCTTTTATGCCCCAACTCCAATACACACACACACACACACACACACCCTCCTTGTTCCTTCCTTTATATACTCTTAGTGTGTGGAACCAATTACAGTCATTTTGTCTGTATCTATTGAGTGTTAACAAGCACTTGCATTCATCTTACCAATAATCAAAGCTGGAAATTAGGCAGTCCAGCTCCTCTCTTCTCTCACTGCCCCATCCCAACTGTCCATCAGGCCCTGTACATTCTCCCCCAGGAACACATTTGTGACAATTGACCCCTTTCTCTCTACCCCCCTACTGCTACTGAGTTAGTTCAAAGTCTCATTGTATTGCAATCATCTCTTAAATTCCATCCTGGTTATCTGGCTCCTCCACCCTGGTCCATGTTCCACATGGCCATCAGAGTTAGTAGTGACAATAATTGGTGACAACATAATTTAATCATGTTACTCCCTTATGGAAAAATCTCCACACACTCTCCATTGCTTACCAGAGCCTACAGTATTGCTTTAAAAGTGACTTGCAATTAGAAGCCAACCTCATTTTGTTTAATTCTCCAACTCTAGATGTCTGAGTTGCTCCTCCTCATTTTCTAGAATGCTCCGTGTGCTCACTCTACTCACATTATAAAACTTAGCTCCAGATTGCCCTCTCTGGGACACTTTCACCAAGCCTTCAGGCAAGCGGGTCCCTCTTTTCCTCCACTGTGCTAGGACCCTTTTCCAACTCACATTCTAGCACTTAATAGGATTCATTATAGTTCTTTATTTATATGTTGATCTCTCACACTAGACGACAAGCTCCTTGCATACGGGGGCCTTGTTTACTTATCTTTGTACTTCCAGTCCCTCACATAGGGCCTGGCATAGTATAGATCATTAATAAACATTTGGTGAATGAATGAACCAAAGAGTAAAAAATTGCAGGTAGAGACAGCAGCATGAACAAGGCCCAGAAAAAGCATGTCGTGCTCTGGGTATGTCTGGACGCTCAGTGTGACTGGTGCTTATGACAGTTGAGAAAGGATGTAAGAAAAGAGTTTAGAAAAGTAGGTTGGGACCAAATTGTAAAGGAACTTGTATATCAGACCAAGCTTGTACTTTATCCCATAGGTGACTGAGAGCCTGTGATGAATCAGCCTCCAATTTTTGGTTTGAAATTCCTACTGTATGATTTTTATTAGTTAGATTTTTGCAGCTGAAACAGAAACCACTCTAACTTAAGCAGAAAGGAATTTATGATACAATTTCAGGTGGCTCACAAAAGCACTGAAAGATTGGAGGAACAGACTAGACAGAGGATCTAGTTAAATACCCAGGCCCCAAATCATAAGACTTCTGCCACAGTAAGTAATTTTGCCTTCTCCTATGCAAACAGTCACTGACTCAAGACGTTTCTACCATGATCGGTGCCAACAAAAATGGATGCCTTTCTCAACTCAGTTCTAAATTCAAGTTTCACACAACTTTACCTGATCGATGGAACCTAAATTATATATTTGAAACCTTAGCTGCAAGAGGATGTATAAAATGTAATTTACAGTTTTTCCAGACTCTATAATACCAAAATGAAGTTGGAATGGATGATGAGTAAGACAATCCAGTTTTTCTGTTCCTAAGGATGTGTTTTACTTTGGTGTCAAAGAGAGCTGTCACTCCCTATGTTAAGATAGCACATGAGTCATCTAATGCAACAATGCTAGGTAATAAAAAACAAACATCTCAGTGGCCAATAACAAAAGACATCTCTTTTCTGATTCTCAGGTCTCCAGGTCAACTGGGTAGCTCTGAATCAGGCTATAGCTGGGGTTTGGTCTATTCCATGGGTCTTGGTTTTGGGGTCTAGGCTGAAAGGGCAATAGTACAAGGAGCATGCATGTTCTTCCCATAACAGATCATAGGAGTGTGAGAAGGAAAGCCAAACCTCATGAAAAAAAATAAGAAGTTCCTGATCATAAAAGAAGCAAAAGATCTAGTAGATTCATTCCTGAATGTTACAGAAGCAAAACAGTGTTTCTCATATAGAAGTAAAAGAGGAACTAGAAAGCAAACACAAACTGCGTTCAGATTCAGAAGAGCCCTTAGCGATGGAAGATGACAAACTAAGATGGGAGGCGGACTGAGTCAGAGCCTAGGACTCCGATGAGAAAAGAAGCTAGGACAGGATCAGAAACATGTCCTTTGGATAATGTTGAGCTTCCTGTATTATCTTTGTTTATTGTCCTACTGTTCTCTCCATTCTTTCATATAACAAACAATTATTAAGCACCCAGTATGTACTAGGCAGTGGGCTGAATACACAATAAGCAACACAGACGTGTTCTCTGAAGTGTGGAAACTGAGCAATTACAAAAGTGTGGTAAGCGCCAAGGTACAGGAAAGTACCTGTTTATAGGAGGGACACCCCACCCAGACCAGATGAGTGAGAACCAGAAAAAGGGATGAGCATTCCAGGTGCAAAGAAAAGTGTGTGTGAATGCCTGGAGCCTGGGGAGAGAAGAGAGTATAGTGCTTGAGACCCCACTATGAGTTCCACATAGCTAGAGAAGAGAACACAAGTGTGGAGCTTGAAAGGTAAGCCGGGGCAAGATTGCAAAAGGCCTACAAAGGGTTAATAAGTTTTAAATTTGCTTTATAGTACTTAGGAAGGTATTTTTGAAAAAGGAGATTTTTGTTTGGTGTGATTAGAGCTTTGATGAGCCAAGTTAAGGGTCTCTCTCCTTCTGGTGCCTTAAAGCCATTGTTCCCAAAGGGAGTTGGGTGTGAGGTGTGTCCTCTCCCTCCCTCTCCATTAGGAGATATACAAAAATTACATTATGGGGATGGGGCCTCTGGGTGGCTCAGTCGGTTAAGCATCCGACTCTTGATTTTGGCTCAGGTCATGATCTCATGATTCATGAAATCGAGCCCACGTCAGGCTCCACACTGACAGCACAGAGCCTGCTTGGGATTCTCTTTCCCTGTTTCTCTACCCCTTCCCCACTCATTCATTTTCTAAATAAATAAATAAATAAACAAACAAACAAACAAACAAACATTTGTTAAAAATTACACTGTGGGTTTTTACACACCATGTCCTAGTTTTATCTCATGCTTTTCTCCCTTTTCCCCTTGCCCTTAGATCAGTACTGTGAGCATGACACTTTCCTCAAGTGTGTCTGGATAAAGAAACAGGTGAAGGAATACTTTCACAGAGGGTCTGTGCTTTATTAAAATATGGGAAGCAGGGGTGCTTGGGTAGCTCAGTCGGTTAAGCATCCAACTTTGACTCAGGTCATGATCTCATGGTTTGTGAGTTAAGCCCTGCATCAGGCTCTCTGCTGTCAGAGCAGAGCCCACTCCAGATTCTCTGTCTCCCTTTCTCTCTGCCCCCCCCCCATTCTGTCATGCATGCTGTCTTTCTAAAATAAACAAACTTTAAAAATATATATATGGGAAGCAGTAGAAGAACTTTAAGATGTGTGTCTGTGCATACCAGCATGTGTGAAATTTTGGACAGAGTTGGATACATGGCCAGATCTGCATTTTAGAAAACATCTCTGCTCCTTGGGACAGAAAAAGGTAGGCTGATCAGCCAGGATGCAATAATTAACTCAAGTGAAAAAAAGAGGACACCTGCATTAATGGTAAAAGTAGGGATGGAAAAGGAAGCTACACTGCATAGTCATTTCAGACGTGACACTGAATCTGAGAGTAAGAGAAACAAAGAAACTAAAGGAAGATCCTGAGGCCTCTGACTTGGGCTGGTGGAACCCAGTTCCATGTGTTCCCTTGCGTCTTCTCTGTGAATGCTGTTGCCTCACCTCTCTGAGCCCACAGAACCCCACTCCTCCTGTAACACCAGGGCCTGTAACACATGTGCAGAGAGTTAAGTAACCATCTTACAACATGAAAGAGAGATCTACTGTACAAGTTAGTGCCTAGAGTAGGTCAGTCAAGTTATTACTGGCTCTAATTATCACCCCCATAGCTGTCAAATTCTTTACCTGCAGCAGAGTAGAACTCCAGAGGTGAGAAATTCTTTGCTGCCTTTGAAAATGCCAAGGAAAAAACCCAAAGGAGTAACTTCCAATATGAACCTTAGAAATCAAACCCATGCTGTACACGGAGACAAGGCAGGCGCAGGGAAAAGCACCAGCAAACATGGAAAATAACTTACTGGAAAGTCAAAGGTCCAATGTTGATTTTATTTAGAAATTACCTCCTACTGTGACTTGGGTACACGAGTAAATGTGGAGGGTGTAGCCCTCAAAAGCAGCAAACAGTGAAAAAAAGAAAGAAAAAAAAAGAGAAGAGTAAAAAGAAGTCAAGGATGGCCAGCCCCTCTAGTATTTTTCACTCATTCATGTCTAATTCAGATGTGAAGAGGGAAAGCTGAGCTATCCATCAGACACGTGGAGAAACATAATGGATAGAAGTGAGGAAGTGGCACATGGAGAAGATAAGGACATATGGAAGGTCTCTTAACCAGAGGGACAAAGCTGCTTTGATGATTCCCATTATCTCTGAGAGAAGAAAGATTAAGGTGGATGCTGTGAAGGGAGAAGGCTTTTCTCACTTGTCCATGAAAGGCCCACCTTACCAAATACTTTGCCCTCTCCTACTGAACTCATTGCCTGAAATTTCCATTAGCATCAATCTCATAGGAGATACCAGTATTTCAACTACATTAAGAAAATATACAGGGTCAACAGATTCCCCAGCTAACCAGAGAGCATTCCTTTTCAATGAACATCACCCATAGTTCTATAGGTGAAATCAGTTTTTAGTGCCAGGGTTCTGACATCTTTATCCTTCTGCTTTCCAGGTCCACTTATGCCTGCGGTAGGGACTCAGAAGATGATGGGTGAATCACATTAAACATGAAGAGAACCATTTCAGAGATGTTGAAAGCCAAATCTCTGAGCTCACACTCCCAGATTCCTGAAATATGATGAAGAGATTTCCCAGGAGGATTCAGCCTGGAACTGAAGCAAACACACACACACACACACACACACACACACACACACACACACACACACAGAGAGAGAGAGAGAGAGAGAGAGAGAGAGAGAGGGGAAAAACCTTGATGGCACATTTACAAGGGTAAAAATTAGATGTGTATGTGGTTATGTGAGTCCAAACTATATTGAAGATTGGATTATTTTTTCACTGAATTTTCTAATAAGAGCCAACGCTTCACCAACATGTAGCAAATGATCCTTCTGTTCTTTCCTAGTGTACTTGTATTTCTATAAGGAGTTCATTTTTTCATCTGTCCTGTGAGTATTTACAATATGTGTCAAGAAACCAAATAGAGAATAATATTTGGTTATTATTCTGACACCCTGGATGATTCTCTACTGAGGAAAGTAACAAGGGCATATGCTATGATAAGGAACAGATTGTCCCTGGCTGCTATGCTTTCATAGTATCCCCATGCTGATCACCAAAGTCATCTGAGCCTGTGAAATGCAAGTCAGTATGTGCCAATTTACTATCTAGATTTAGTTTTAGGGTTATAGTTAGGTCATGTCTCCTAACTTTGCTGATTTTAGTACAGGGAAAAGCCCTTATATCTATTCATTTTCCATGTAATTAGATTTATCCTAATGATCTAAGGTATGTCCTATAATTGTGTCCTAGTATTTAAAATCCAGAGGTTATAATACACAAAAGCAATTGTGTGCTCTTACTTCCGTATCTCAAGGCTGAATGGAATGTAACTGAGTTCCTGAAGCTGGGTATGAGATGTAACCAAGGATGATAAGCAGCCCTGCTCTGGCTGCATGCTAGTGATAGAACTGTAACACACGGAAAGAAGTACAAAAGAGATCTAGGACAGTTCACAGCATGAGTGTACAAGTCATAGGGCTTGATTCTGCATTTGACTCACTGCATATACTCGGGGAAATTACCAAATTTTTCCAAAGTTCAGTTTCTTTATTTGCCAATGTTAAGGTAATAACATTTACTTTATTTGGGTTTTAGAAATAATCCAATAATCTATAAGAAAGTTGTTGTTCCTGGGCCATGGTATGTGCTCAGGGAGAGTTATTATTACTATGTCAGTAATCATCATCATCATCATCAGACTCTTTCCAGGGATCTGGCAGGAAACAGAGGCACAGTTTGAGGAGAATCCAATAAAAGGACTTTTCATTAAGGTAATAGGGAAGGAGGGAGGAAAAGCATGGCAGACAGTGCGGTATCTCAGGGCTAGTAATGGCTGCATTGGTTACCCCGAAGGCAGCCCTAGTCCTGAAGGAATCCACAGAGGGAAGACTGTGTGGAAAGGGACTAACAGGAACTGTGATTTCCCCCAAGGAAGAAGCTGGGGAATAAGCACTCAACCTCTCTCTCCCCTCCCTCCAATCTCCTGTTGGTTTATTTCATCGGCCAACACCACAGAAGGCCAGAGAATGAAAATACCCTTCCGTGTAAGTCTACACAGTTCAGCCTCCCTGAACTCAGACCAGGATAAAGAAGGATGAGGGGGCAAACAGAATGTATCAGAACAAATACAGTATCCATGAGGCTACAATGTTAAACGACCAAACATGATCATTTACTAAGTGCCCCAGACAGTGTCTAGCACACGACAGGCACTCAAGAAATATTTTTAGTTTAATAAATTATCCTGGGAGTCATATTATGATATGTATGTATATATGTATGTGTGTGTGTGTGTGTGTGTGTGTGTGTGTATCCTTTTCCAAATGTGTGACAGGTAAATAATTTATCATTTATCTCATACTTTAAAATTAAGTATAAACTTTACTCTGAAAATAAGGTCTTTCCCAGATAGTTCTGTAAGTCTGGAAGTACAGTACCTGGAATTAGAAAGCAAGGTATTTAGGGGCGCCTGGGTGGCTCAGTCGGTTAAGCATTAAACGTTGAACTTCAGCTCAGGTCATGATCTCGCAGTCTGTGAGTTTGAATCAGGCTCTGTGCTGACAGCTCGGAGCCTGAAGCCTGCTTCGGATTCTGTGTCTCCCTCTCTCTGCCCCTCCCCCGCTCACACTCTGTCTCTCTCTCTGTCTCAAAAATAAACATTAAAAAAAATTTAAAAAGCAAGGTGTTTGGATCCTGGCTGTTCAGAGAGGTGGATGATGAATCCTACACACACACATTTGGCCGACAAAGTTGACAAAGCCTCGGCTGTGTTCTCAGCCTCTCAAGCCATAACATGTGTGCATGAAGAGTCATCATGGTTACAACATCTGAGCAAGCGACTGAAAATTCAAGCCTCCTCAGCTCACATTTTCCTTTGCTAGAACATGAAGGGAAAAGTTGCTGCTAACTTTGGAGTCAACGCTGACAGACAATTTCACATGAAAAACAACACCGATGTAATGCTATAGTTTGCTTTGGGGGATAAGGGAGTAAAAATATCACTCAAGAAGACAAACAAGCAGGGCTAGTTGTACGACTTGGCACAGACAGACTAGTCATACTACTTAGCAAAAACTAATACAGCCCTACACAAAGAAACCCATGCTTACTTTGAGATGTATTTGAATCCTACATGTATATTAATCCATGATTAAAGACGTTTTAAAAGTTGTTACACAGAGAAACTTTGGAAGGAGGGAGGGAGTGGAAATGAATATGAAGAACACAACAACTAATCTTATAAGTAGACTATGCTTCCTGGCAACATTTGTAGCCTAAACCCCTGCAACTCAAGCAATGTCCCTGTCACTCTACTCACTTCCTCCCATGGCCAGAGCCAACTGAAAGTCTCAAACTACACGAAGGATTCTTTCCAAATTTTAGAGTGAAAAAACAGGAAAGAAATATACCTTGGGATTTTGTCATCTATAAACCAAATCATAATCTATATCAGTATACTCTCTATAAACAAATGACTGTCATAGGAGGAATCATATCTTTGAATATCCCCAACTTCTGTGCTTTAAAGATAAGAAATGATGTAATGGGGAAAAGACAGTCTCTTTTAAAAATGGTGATGGGAAAACTGGACAGCTACATGCAAAAGGATGAAACTGGACGGCTATCTGACACCATACACAAAAATTAACTCAAAATGAATTAAAGATTTGAACATAATACCTGAAAGCATAGAACTCCGATAAGAAAACATAGGCAGTATCCTCCTTGACAGTGGTCCTGATGATATATTTTGGATTTGACACTAAAAAGAAAAAAATAAACAACTGGGACTACACCAAACTAAAAGCTTCTACAAAGCAAAGGACACCATCAATAAGCTGAAAAGGCAACCCAGCAAATGGGAGAAAATATCTGTAAATCATACATCTGATAATGATTTAACATCCAAAATCTGTTTAAAAAACTCATACAACTCAATAGCAAAACAAAACAAACCAATTAAAAGACAGGCAGAGGATCTGAGTAGACATTCTTCCAAAGAAGACACATACATGAAGATACATACATGAAGAGGTGCTCAACATTACCAATCATCAGGGAAATGCAAATCAATACTACAATGAGATAGCACCTCACACTTGTTAGAATGACTATTATCAAAAAGAAGAGATAACAAATGCTAGTGAGGATGTGGAGAAAAGGGAACCCCTTGTACTGCTAGTGGAAATGTAAATTAGTGCCTCCACTATGGAAAATAATATGTAGGTTCCTTGAAAAATTAAAAATAGAAATATATGATCCAGTAATGCCAATTCTGAGTATTTATCCAAAGGAAAACACTAACTCAAAGAGACAAATGAACCGCCATGCTCATTGCAGTATTATTTACAATAGCCAAGACATGAAAGCATCCTAACTGTCCATCAATGGATACATATGGAAAATGTGATATATATATAGATAGGTAGATAGATAGATATAGATATAGATATCTACATAGATATCTATAGATAGTTATACACACACACACACACACACACACACACACACACACACACTGGAACATTATTCAGCTGTATATAAAAAAGGATAATTTGTGGGGCACCTGGGTGGCTCAGTCGGTTGAGTGTCCTACTTCAGCTCAGGTCATGATCCTATGGTTCACGGGTTTGGGCCCTGCATCAGGCTCTGTGCTGACAGCTCAGAGCCTGGATCCTGCTTTGGATTCTGTGTCTCTCTCTCACTCTCTGCCCCTCCCCCACTCACACTCAGTCTCTCTCTCTCTCAAAAATAAACACTAAAAAAAATTTTTTTTAAAGGATAATTGGCCATCTGTAACAACATAAACCTTCAGAGCATTAAATGGCTAAGTGAAATGAGTCAGAGAAAGACAAATACCACAAAATCTCATTTACATGTGTAATCTAAAACAAAAACTAAAACTAAACAAAACAAACACTTGAACTTCTAGATTCAGAGAAACAGATTGGTTGTAGCCAGAGGCAGCGGGTGGGGAGTGAGCGAAATGTGTGAAGAAGGTCAAAAGGTACAAACTTCTGATTAAAAAACAAATCCTAGGGATATAATGCATAGCATAATGACTATAGTTAGTAACACTGTATTATATATTTGGAAGTGGTTAAGAAAATAAATTTTAAATGTTCTTATCACAAAAAAAAAGTATAACTGTGTGGTGGTAAATACATATTTAGATGTACCATGGTGATCATTTTGCAATATACAAATATTGTCATTATGTTGTACACCTGAAACTAGTATGTTATATATCAATTATGTCTCAATTTTCAAAACATAAAAAATTATCAGTGTTTTACTATCTATGGCCCAAAATTATTTCATTTAGATTTTATTTTTTTTATTTTTATTTTTTAATGTTTATTTATTTTTGAGAGACAGAGACAGAGTGTGAGGGGGAGAGGGACTGAGAGAGGGAGACACAGAATCAGAAGCAGGCTCCAGGCTCCGAGCTGACGCAGGGCTTGAACTCACAAACAGGGAGATCATGACCTGAGCTGAAGTCAGACACTCAACCGACTGAGCCACACAGGTGTCTCTGATTTAGATTTTAAAGGATCCTTCTTGCTCTAAAGTTTTTAAATAATTTCCAGTGTTATTACCCAGATCTCTTTTCTTTTTTTTTTTTTTAACGTTTATTCATTTTTGAGACAGAGGGTGACAGAGCATGAATGGGGGAAGGTGAGAGAGGGAGACACAGAATCTGAAACAGGCTCCAGGCTCTGAGCTGTCAGCACAGAGCCCGACGCGGGGCTCAAACTCAGGGACCGTGAGATCATGACCTGAGCCGGAGTTGGACGCCCAACCACTGAGCCACCCAGGCGCCCCTACCCAGATCTCTTGTGACTGCATACCTTTTAAGAGGAAAATGGGGGAATGAACAGTTTCTTTTTTTTTTTTTTTTAAGTAGGGCTTTTTTTAATGTTATTTATTTTTAAGAGAGAGAGAAAGAGAGACAGAGTTCAAGTAGGGGAGGGGCAGAGAGAGAGGGAGACACAGAATCCGAAGCAGGCACCAGACTCTGAACTGTCAGCAAAGAGCCTAACGGACAGTGAGATTATGACCTAAACTGAGGCCAGGCACCTAACCGACTGGGCCACCCAGGCACCCTGGAAATGAACACTTTCAATATTTGCCTACGTAGCCTCTTTACTAGTCATCTTCACAATTATCTAAAGCACTTCCTTAGAAAACTCCTAAAGAAAAAGATTTTACACTAATATCTCAAAGTACCAAAAGGTTTTTTTGAAATGAACTTAAAATTTTCAAATAGTTTTAAATTTACAGAAAAGTTGCAGAAAATACAGAGGGGGTTCCCTTAGATCCTATGATCAGTATCCCTGTTAAGATCTTACATATGATACATTTGTTACAACTAACAAACCAATGTTGACATATTATTTTTAACTAAAGACCATGCTTTGTTTGGATTTTAAGACTTATTTTTTAAAAGAACTTTTCCCATTGGATATATGGCATTATAATTCGGGGGCGGGGGGGGGGGATATTCCACACTTACATGAACACATTTAGACTGCAACTTTCATTTTTTTAAAAAAATTTTTTTAGAGATCTTATTTTTAAGTAATCTCTACACCCAAAGTGGGACTCAAATTTACAATCTCAAAATCAAGAGTTGCACCCTCCACTGACTGAGCCAGCCAGGCACCCAACTGTTCATTTTATCTGATGTATTTTTACTTCTGATTCAGAACTTCCCAGGGATGGTGGACCAGGCAACAGAACCCCCCATACAGAGAAATGTGTTCACAGACAAATGTGTTTCAGCCTTAACTTTGTTTTGCTGTAGGAAAACCACTCAAACTTTCTTTGAGCCTAAGTTCTATTTCTTACAAAATGAAGAAATTGAACTAGATGCTCTCTGAAACTCTGCAACTTGAAATTCCAAGATTCTGGAACACTTGAAAACATTTTAATGTTTTCATTAGCAAAGATTCAGCATTTATGGCTTGAGGATTTTAACTCTGGCTTTGTCATCAGCTTTTAAACCAGCTTTTATATTTCTCAATTTCCAGATTTGCCTAGAGACCAATAGTACCAAGAAGTGTATTAAGAAGCACTATGTGTATATTATAAAATTTCTCAGTGATAGCACCAAACAGCAGGGACTCTCATTCAGTACTGACTTGAGCATTGTCCCATTCTCTTAGGATGCTCTACAGAAGATTTTTCACGTTATTTCATTTATTTTCATAAAGAACCCAGAAAGAGATTTAATTTTCTATTTCTTTAAAAATTTTCTGTAGTTGTAAGTTCCAGGAAACAGGTTAGTTTAAATTATTCAATATTGATTAAATAGTGCTAAAATACAACACCAGAGTTATACTCACAATATAAAATTGTGACTATGGAAAAAATATCATCTTACTGATTAAAGAGTCAAGTACTGTTATAAAGGCAAAGCACATTCAGGATGAATAAAAATTTTTTAAAAAGCCATCAGATTAAATCATCCCCAAACTAGAACACTCAAGGGCAAAAGAGGAGAAGTAACATTTCCACTAATGTGAAGAAAAGAAAGATTTTTATTTTAAAAATGAGCATATTTATGAAGTAGGATTATACAAGAAGAACGTAATTTCATTATCCAAGAAAAAGGAGTTTATGACAGTTGAAAGGGAAAATCCCTAGCTCTTTCAAGGCTTCTCCTATGCCCTTAAGGGAAATTATGCATTTGTAATTTTTTTAAGTGGTATTCACTGGCTGTGGAAATGAAAACACTTTTTCTTTGAGTGAGTTCCTGAAGCGTCCCTCACCTCAAAAAAAAAAAAAAAAAAAAAAAAAGGTGTGTGTATGTGTGTGTATATGTGTGTGTGTGTGTGTGTGTATGTGTGTGTGTGTGTGTATACGCCTTGCTCATGAATACGCTCAAATGTATTCCTATTTCACAGCATAGCAGCACAGCCATATGAGGGTGCACTTCTTCATTCAGCCTCAACCACAGAGGCAAACTCGATAAACAAAATGCAGAGAACATTTTTAAGAGTCCAGTAATAACCATATAGTCTTATTTGTTCATATTTTTTTATTCAATTTTGCAGTCTTAGCCCAGCATTTGGTATCAATCCTGATACTAAAATCAGACAAAGACATTACAAAAGGAAAATGACAGGCCAATATCCCTGATGAACATTGATGCAAATTCCTCAACAAAATGTTAGCAAACTAAATTCAAAAATACATAAAAAGGATCATTTACCATGATCTAGTAGGATTGATTCCAGGGATAGAAGGATGGTTTGATATTCACAAATTAATCAATCTGATACATCACATTAACAAGAGGAATGATGAAAGGGATATAATCATCTTAATAGATGCAGAAAAAGCATTTGACAAAATACAACACCCATTCATGATAAAAACTCTCAACAAAGTAGGCTGAGAGAGAACATACCTCAACAAAACAGAGGCCATATATGAAGAACCCACAGCTCATATCATTCTCAATGGTGAAAAACTAAGAGCACTTCCTCTAAGATCAGGAACAAGACAAGGATGTCCACTCTCACCACTTTTATTCAGCACAGTACTGAAGTCCTAGCCACAAAAATCAGGCAGAAAAAGAAATTAAAAAAAAAACATCTAAATTGATAAGTAAAACTGACACTATTTGCAGATGATATATGATATATAGAAAACCCTAAAGACTCCACCAAAAACTTTTAAAACTAATAATTCAGTAAAGTCAGAAGATATAAAATAAACATATAGAAATTGATTGTGTTTTCATATGCTAATATCAAGCTCCCAGAAAGAGAAAGTAGAAAAACAATCATTTATACAACTGCACCAAAAATAATAAAATACCTAGGAACAAATTTAACCAAGGAGGTGAGAAAAACACCTATACTGTGAAACTATAAAATATTAATGAAGAAAATTGAAAAAAACACAAATGGAAAAATACACCATACCTCATGGATTGGAAAAATCTTATTAAAATGTTCACACTACTCAAAGCAATTTATAGATTCAATACAATCCCTATTAAAATACCAAGATAATTTTTTACAGAACCAGAACAAAATATCCTAAAATTTGTATGAAACTACAAAAGACCCTAAATAGCCAAAGCAATCTTGAGAAAGAAGAACAAAGACGAAGGTACCACATTCCCAGATTTTATCTATACTACAACGCTGTAGTAATCATAACAGCATGTTACTGACATAAATACAGGCATATAGATCAATGGGACAGAACAGAGAAACCTATACTAACCCACACTTACGTGGTCAACAGATCTATGACAAAGGAGGCAATAACATACAAGAGGATAAGACAGTCTTTTCAATAAATGGTGTTGGGAAAACTGGACAGCTACATACAAAAGAATGAAACTGAGCCACTTTCTTACACCATACACGAAAATAAACTCAAAATGGATTAAAGACCTAGATGTGAGACCTGAAACCATAAAGTTCCTAGAAGAAAATACAGGCAGCAATCTGATATCAGCCTAAGCAACATTTTTCTAGATCTGTTTCCTCAGGCAAGAGAAACAAAAGCCAAAAAGAAACTATTGGGACCATATACCAAAATAAAAAGCTTCTGCACAGCAAAGGAAACCATCAACAACACAAAAATATAACATACTGAATGGGAGAGGATATTTGCAAACAATATATCCAATAAGGGATTAATACCTAAAATATATAAAGAACTCACATCACTCAGCAGCAGAAAAACAAATAATCCGATTTAAAAATGGGCACAGAACCTAAATAGACGTTCTCCCTTTGAAGACATATGGATGACCAATAGACACATTAAAAGATGCTCAACATCACTGACCATCAGAGAAATGCAAATCAAAACCTCAGTGAGGTATCACCCCACTCCTGTCACAATGGCTAGTATCAACAAGACGAAATAGCATGTATTGGTGAAGATGTGGAGAAAAAGGAACTCCTGTGCACTGTTGCTGGGAAGGCAAATTGGAGAAGCCACTGTGGAAAACAGTATGGAGGGTCTTCAAAAAATTAAAAACAGAAATACCCAGTAATCCAGTAATCGCACTACTGGGTATTTACCCAAAGAAAATTAAAATGCTAATTTGAAAAGATACGTGCACCCTCATGTTTATTGCAGCTTTATTTATAATCGCCAAGATATAAAAACAACCTAAGTGTTCACTGACAGATGAATGGATAAAGGAGAAGTGGTATTATATACAATAGAATACTACTCAGCTGAATAAAAAAATTGAAATCTTGCTATTTGTGACAACATGGATAGACCCAGAGAGTATTATGTTAAATGAAATAAATCAGAGAAAGACAAATACTATATGACCTAAAAACAAAACAAACAAGAAAAACCAACTCTTAATACAGAGAACAAACTAGTGACTGTGAGAGGGGAGGTGGATGGGGGAATGAGTGAAATAAATAAGGGGATAAATAAGGGGATTAAAAGGTATAAACTTCCAGTTATAAAATGAATAAATCTCAGAGATTAAAAGTACAGCATAGGAACTATAATCAATAACATTGTAATGTATGGTAACAGATGGTGACTACATTTATCATGGTAAGCGTTCAGTAATGTATAAAACTGCCAAATCACTATGCTGTACACCTGAAACTAATATAATTGTATGCTAATTATACTTCAAAAATAGATGGATAGATGAATGAATGAATGAATATTTTACAGCCTTAGCAACTGAGAGGGCCATATTTTGGAATCACATCTAGGCCATACTATTTACTAGATGTATGACATTGGATACTGGATTTCATACAGAAAGTGGGGACAATAAATCCCTCAGGGATTTGTTGTTAAAGCTGAATACAATCATGTCAAATGCCTGGTAGCGTGTCCAGCACAAAGATGGTCCTCTGTGTTTTCTTTACTTTTTTCTAGCTTTTATATTCATCATTTAATTTGTGATGCAAACACTAGCAGAGATTGGGCTGAATATCTCTCAGGCATCATGGTATGCCTATTTACCCATCTTCACTGCTACTTATCTTCATATTTATCTATGAGCGCTCCACAAAAAACTCGTAGAGGAAAAACAAAGAATTCACAACTATATGTCAATATAACACAAAGACTTATTTTTTAAAATATTCTTTCTCTACAAATATTTTATTTGTAATAATTAATCAGTATTTAGCTTGTTTAATAGAAGTGGCAAATGAACAATTGAAAAGTAGTGAGTTCCATGTGGAATTAAATTACAGTTATAACTTTGAAACATTATACCTTGGGTTTTAGAAAGAACTTTAAGAATAAGAATTCACTCCATAACCAATTTTCATAATAAAGGATGAGATAGCTTGGAAAATTGAATCTACAAGCATTTTAAAGCTTTTTCTTTTGTAAAACCTCCCCAAATAAACTTTTTAAATAAAGTAACAAAAATAGGGGTGCCTGGGTGGCTCAGTCAGCTCAGGTAGTAGTCCTGGGGTCATGGGGTAGAACCCTGCATTGATTCCATGCTTAGAGTGGAGCCTGCTTAAGATTCTCTCTCTTGCTCTCCCTCTGCCCCTCTCCCCCCATCTCACACACACACACACACTCTCTCTCAAAAAAAAAAAAAAAAAAGGAGCAAAAATAACTGATGAAAATACCACACATTTTTAAGTGATAAGGAGTTTCAAAATGGTCAAACAAAAAAGTAAACTACCTTACACAATAAATAAGAAAAGATTTTCATTTTTTTTTTTTGAGAGAGAGGGAGCACGAGTGAGGGAGGGGTGGGGGCGAGAGAGAGAGAGGGGGAGAGAGAGAGAGAGAGAGAGAGACAGAGAGAGAGAGAGAGAGAGAGAGAGAGAGAGAGAATCTTAAGCAGACTTCATGCCCAACACAGAGCCCTATGCAGGGCTCAATCTCTGAGATTGACAACCATGAGATTATGACCTGAGCTAAAACAAGTCAGACACTTAATCAACTGAGCCACCCAAGCACCTCTAAGGAAAGCTTTTTAAAAATGTTTCTTGGGGAACATACTTAAAGATCATAAAAGCCATTTATGAAAAGCCCACAGCTAACATCATCCTCAACGGGGAAAAACTGAGAGCTTTTTCCCTGAGATCAGGAACACGACAGGGATGCCCACTCTCACCGCTGTTGTTTAACATAGTGCTGGAAGTTCTAGCATCAGCAATCAGACAACAAAAGGAAATCAAAGGCATCAAAATTGGCAAAGATGAAGTCAAGCTTTCGCTCTTTGCAGATGACATGATATTATACATGGAAAATCCGATAGACTCCACCAAAAGTCTGCTAGAATTGATACATGAATTCAGCAAAGTTGCAGGATACAAAATCAATGTACAGAAATCAGTTGCATTCTTATACACTAACAATGAAGCAACAGAAAGACAAATAAAGAAACTGATCCCATTCACAATTGCACCAAGAAGCATAAAATACCTAGGAATAAATCTAACCAAAGATGTAAAGGATCTGTATGCTGAAAACTATAGAAAGCTTATGAAGGTAATTGAAGAAGATTTAAAGAAATGGAAAGACATTCCCTGCTCATGGATTGGAAAAATAAATATTGTCAAAATGTCAATACTACCCAAAGCTATCTACACATTCAATGCAATCCCAATCAAAATTGCACCAGCATTCTTCTCGAAACTAGAACAAGCAATCCTAAAATTCATATGGAACCACAAAAGGCCCCGAATAGCCAAAGGAATTTTGAAGAAGAAGACCAAAGCAGGAGGCATCACAATCCCAGACTTTAGCCTCTACTACAAAGCTGTCATCATCAAGACAGCATGGTATTGGCACAAAAACAGACACATAGACCAATGGAATAGAATAGAAACCCCAGAACTAGACCCACAAACGTATGGTCAACTCATCTTTGACAAAGCAGGAAAGAACATCCAATGGAAAAAAGACAGCCTCTTTAACAAATGGTGCTGGGAGAACTGGACAGCAACATGCAGAAGGTTGAAACTAGACCACTTTCTCACACCATTCACAAAAATAAACTCAAAATGGATTAAGGACCTGAATGTGAGACAGGAAACCATCAAAACCTTAGAGGAGAAAGCAGAAAAAGACCTCTCTGACCTCAGCCGTAGCAATCTCTTACTCGACACATCCCCAAAGACAAGGGAATTAAAAGCAAACGTGAATTACTGGGACCTTATGAAGATAAAAAGCTTCTGCACAGCAAAGGAAACAACCAACAAAACTAAAAGGCAACCAACGGAATGGAAAAAGATATTTGCAAATGACATATCGGACAAAGGGCTAGTATCCAAAATCTATAAAGAGCTCACCAAACTCCACACCCGAAAAACAAATAACCCAGTGAAGAAATGGGCAGAAAACATGAATAGACACTTCTCTAAAGAAGACATCCGGATGGCCAACAGGCACATGAAAAGATGTTCAGCGTCGCTCCTTATCAGGGAAATACAAATCAAAACCACACTCAGGTATCACCTCACGCCAGTCAGAGTGGCCAAAATGAACAAATCAGGAGACTCTAGATGCTGGAGAGGATGTGGAGAAACGGGAACCCTCTTGCACTGTTGGTGGGAATGCAAATTGGTGCAACCGCTCTGGAAAACAGTGTGGAGGTTCCTCAGAAAATTAAAAATAGACCTACCCTATGACCCAGCAATAGCACTGCTGGGAATTTATCCAAGGGATACAGGAGTACTGATGCATAGGGGCACTTGTACCCCAATGTTCATAGCAGCACTCTCAACAATAGCCAAATTATGGAAAGAGCCTAAATGTCCATCAACTGATGAATGGATAAAGAAATTGTGGTTTATATACACAATGGAATACTACGTGGCAATGAGAAAAAATGAAATATGGCCTTTTGTAGCAACGTGGATGGAACTGGAGAGTGTGATGCTAAGTGAAATAAGCCATACAGAGAAAGACAGATACCATATGGTTTCACTCTTATGTGGATCCTGAGAAACGTAACAGGAACCCATGGGGGAGGGGGAGGAAAAACGAAAAAAAAGAAAAAAAAAAAAAAAAAAAGAGGTTAGAGTGGGAGAGAGCCAAAGCATAAGAGACTGTTAAAAACTGAGAACAAACTGAGGGTTGATGGGGGGTGGGAGGGAGGAGAGGATGGGTGATGGGTATTGAGGAGGGCACCTTTTGGGATGAGCACTGGGTGTTTTATGGAAACCAATTTGGACAATAAATTTCATATATTATAAAAAATAAAAAAAAATAAAAAAAAATAATAAATAAATAAATAAATAAATAAATAAAAATGTTTCTTGGGGCGCCTGGGTGGCACAGTCGGTTAAGCGTCCGACTTCAGCCAGGTCACGATCTCGCGATCCGTGAGTTCGAACCCCGCGTCGCGCTCTGGGCTGATGGCTCAGAGCCTGGGGCCTGTTTCTGATTCTGTGTCTCCCTCTCTCTCTGCCCCTCCCCCATTCATGCTCTGTCTCTCTCTGTCCCAAAAATAAATAAACGTTGAAAAAAAATTTTTTTTTTTAAATAAAAAAAATAAAAATGTTTCTCATTTAAAAACAAAATTAAACCATACAGAAAAATATGAAAAAGTAACAACAGATCTGAAATGTTAATACCCAGAGCTAACTGCTGTTAACATTTTGGTGAACATCTTTCTAGATAAGTCTCTCTAAATATGTAAATGGGATCACAGTATTTATATTATAACTTTCAATTTCCACTTAACATGTTTGGAACATTTTTCAAAGTAAATAATTATAGATCTTGAACAACTTTTTAATACTGCATAGTACTTCATTGTTAGCTATTTAGCATAATTTATATAACCAGTTCATTTTTATAGCAGAGTTTGTTTTCCTTTTTTTTTGCTATTAAAATAATGCTGCAATTAACACCTTTGTGTGGACATCTTTTAGTATATCTTCCTAGAAGACAGGAGATTTTTACATTTTACATTTGCATTTTACATTTTGGTACATATTCCCAAAAGAGCCTGTTAGAAGAATTCAACCAACAGCCACATACAAGTCTTAGAAAAGAGTGCGTTAGATTGTTGGGGTCTTAAGATAGAGAATGGAGTATAGGGTTTGATAGAGTAATACAAATAGTTTGACTTAGCTTTTTCTTGCTAACTTCCAAAAGCAAGTTATATTAAATAGCATTAAATAGGTAATATATCAACAAAGAACCTTCAGTTTTATTTCCAGAACATACTGTGAGATACTGATTATAATGACTTGCATTTGACCACACTTGGCAATTACAAAATACTTTCACCTTTAATATGTCATCTGATATCTCAAAAAGTCTGTAAGATAGGCCAGGCAGGAATCTTTATTTTGCAGGTAAAGAAACAGAGGCCAAGAGAAGTCACTTCTCAGTATCACACTGCCAGTAGGTGTTAGCTTTGGGACTGGCTGTGGTGCTCTAATGGGCTGTCTTCCCGTTGGGCCATGTATGCCTTTGTAACCCAGCACTACTACTTCTACACTAACATGGTGTGGGGGAGTAGGTCATCACCCATAGTGGAGCTGGGGCCCATATATCACTGTCAACTTAAACTCTGTATATAACTCTTGAAAGATTTGTATATTCCTTTTTCCCAGTATAGGTTGAAATTGGTGCTGTGTGTCACTGAAGCGATTGCTAGGACCTTCTTCATGATAATCCAGCTTCTCCTTTAGTCAGTGGACTTGGGGTTTGCATACTGAGTAGGTGTAGAAATTGGGCAAAGAATCATGGCTTTCCATTGTAGAGGCAGACTTTAGCTTTCTGTTCATCTTTTCTTAATGTCTTTGGATTACGTATATTGACCAATACCCTCCTTGGCTGTGAGATAACAAACACCATATTGTAGTCCCTCTGAACACCCGATTTTATTAATCTTCTCCATAGATCAGTGAATCAGTCCTCCTGGCTCCCATTCCATCCTTGCTGCCCATTATAGTAATTGCTCCCATTTCCTTCTGAAAGCTAGGGGCAGCCCCCTGCCCTCTGTTATTTTGAGACCTATTATCCTCATTGTTACCAAGGAATGGCATCTCCTATCATCAGCCCGAGCCTATAGAGGACAGTGACCACTGAGCTTGTCAACAATGCTGGAGCCCCTTAGGTAGAGGCCGGCTTCAGCTTTATCCCTTGGAGCATCAGTCCAAAGAGTACCACCTTTCTCCCTGCAGCCTTGAGGCAGTGGTCAAAAGCTTTATGAAACCCGCTTAGGTCAATCTTATTCTATTCAAGCTACTATAACAGAATACTACAGACTAGGTGGCTTATAAATAACAGAAATGTATTTCTCACAGTTATACAGGCTATGAAGTCCAAGATCAAGATGCAAGCATTGTCAGATTTTGATGAGAGCCCACACTCTGTGCTGTGTCCTCACATGACAGAAAGGAGTGAAGGAGCTCTCTGGAGTCTCTTTTGTAAGGGCACTAATCCCATATATGAGGACCCCACCCTCATGATCTAATCACCTCCCAAAGGCTCCATTTCCAAATCCTATCACATTGGGTTTTGGGATTTAACATGAATTTTGGGAGGATGAAAACATTTGGTCTATAACATGCATAGTCATTGTCTGATGGCTGCCTCTTACGTGGGAGGAGGATAATCTTCCAGGGCAGGCAACTGCCATTTGCCTAAGAGTATTTCTCCAGAAAAAGATGTGTTCTGTTAGCACAACTCACAGCAGCTAGGACTGAGTGTGGTAGCTCAGGGAAGGGATCAACGAGACCCACTGCATTCTTATTAGTCCCCTTTGAAAAATGCTACGAAATCCACACTATAATTTTGAAAACTGGTAAATAAAGGCAAATAGCTAAGCATTTATTTTTCCTGTAAGAATTGTACCACTGGATAATCAAATCATTGATGAAAGTAAGATTCTCTTTAAAACAGTATTCTAGCTAATAAATGAAGAGAAATGAAAAAAAAATAGCATATCACTATTTTGTAACATCTAGTAAACTAATGTATCTAAGTATTCAATATCAAACCCAAAAACTTCATTAAAAAGAGTGACAATCAAACATTATGTATCTCCCCATGACTGTAAGATATAATTACCTACGAAGTATTCTTGCCAATAACATTCATCCTCACTCTGATGAAGCCTCTAGATACAACTACCAACATAAAGGAAATCTAGAAAACATAGGAACATGTCAAACAATATCTCCCCAGAATTCAGAATGTGGGAAAATATACTGGATCAATGAATTTTTTTTCAGAAAGTAAATTTTTAAGAAAAAAAGATGGAGGGAAGATCTTTTTATTTAAAGAGACTTAAGATAATATCTACTAATTACTATGTATGAATCTTATTTCAATCCTGTCAATAAACTATAACAAAATCATAAAAAATTATAAACAATTATTGACAATGTTGCTTCATTTTGCTCCAACGACCCCAGGCTCCTTCTTATTCCTAAATAGGCCAAGCAGCCTCCTGATTCAGTGCCTTTACACTTAGTTGTCACCTGCCAGAAATCCTCTTGCCAGGGTACCTACATAGCTACCTCCCTCACTGCTTCAAGGACTCCTCTCAAAGTCACCATCTCAAGGAATCCTATCTTCCCACAGAAAAGTTAAACTCTCCTATTCTCAACATTTCATACCTTCTTTTTTATTTTTTCTCCTTATCATTTATCACTGTGTAATACTGTCTATACTTATTAATCTTCTTCATTGTCTATCTCTTCAACTAAAATGTAGGAAAGAAATTTGTGTCTGTTTTGATTACCTAGAAAATTCCTAGTTCATATTAGGTCTTCGATAAATACACGTTGAATATTGGATGAACATGGATGAATCATAGCAAAATAAATAAAAGCAAAGCCCAAAATATACCATTTTATAGAGTCAAAAACAACTGAAATATATGTATGTGATAAAAATATATATGCATTTGTGTGTGTGCACCTACACACACATAAAAGAAAATGAGAAAAACAAAACTCAAATGGTTACTAACGCAGGTAAAGGTAAGGCACAGGAACAGGTAGGTTGTGACTTCATAGGAAGATGTAAATTATTCTTAATATTTTTTATTTCATGTTGATAGTGGATTCAGATGTTTATTGTATTTTTTACGTTTATTTGTTTTGAGAGAGAGAGAGCACAAGCAGATGAGAGGAAGAGAGAAGGAGATAAAGAATCCCAAGCAGGCTCCACACCATCAGTGCAGAGCCCATGTGGGGCTTGAACTCATGAACTGTGAGAACACGACCTGAACTGAGATCAAGAGTCAGATGCTTAACCAACTGAGCCAGCCACCCAAGAGCCCCTTATTGTATTTTTGATTACTTAAAAACTAAAATAAAACTAGTGTAAAATGATACTAAATCCTAACAAAATAATATTTATTAAAAATAATTTTAGGACAATATCACTTACACATATTTTTACAAATCCTAAAGTGCTATTAAAAAAAGAATCTAAAAGCATTTTAGAATAATATGCTCAATCAAGAAAGCTTTATCCTAGGGGCGCCTGGGTGGCACAGTTGGTTAAGCGTCCGACTTCAGCCAGGTCACGATCTCGCGGTCCATGAGTTCGAGCCCCGCGTCGGGCTCTGGGCTGATGGCTCAGAGCCTGGAGCCTGTTTCCGATTCTGTGTCTCCCTCTCTCTCTGCCCCTCCCCCGTTCATGCTCTGTCTCTCTCTGTCCCAAAAATAAATTAAAAAAAGTTGAAAAAAAAATTAAAAAAAAAAAAAAAAAGAAAGCTTTATCCTAGAAATACAAAGATAGCTGAGTATTAGGAAATCTACTTCTGTAATTCAACAGAGAAAAAAAAACTGTATGACACAAAGCATCTGATAAACTTCAACATTCATTACTGCTAAAAACATTTTTACAAAATAACTTTCCTGTCAAACCTGATTTATATGCATATATATGTTTCAGAGGTTTAATTTTAAGATGGCATAATTAAATCAGCATAGTTAATTTTGAGCCTTCCCAAAAGGTTTTTTGTTGTTGTTTTAGTTTTAGTTTTTTACACATAAACCACAAATAATGTATCTGGGCCAGGGTTCCTTGGAAAAGAGAGTCCAAGGCAAAGATTACTAGCACATCATTGAGGGATTTAATCCCTAAGTCTCAAGAGTGAGAACAGGGAAGTGAGGCAGGGAAGGAGGGAAACAAATACAAGATGGTACATTGCCAAACTGGTCACAGCTTCACAAGAAAGCATAACCAACTGCTCCTCCAGAGAGGCCTTATGGCAGCAGCATCCCTAGGAACACTGCCTTTATTCCATCTTACAGCTCTCACCGGGCCAAATCATCCACATAGAGATTAACACTCCCTCCTCCACCACACATACTTTTAGGTTACATCACCCAGCCCCTCTGGAGTGGTAGCTAAGGAAGTGAGATCCTACACTCTACAGCACTGTTTCCTCTAAATCAGGAGAAGCAAAAACATCTATGGCTCAATGGCAGCAGGCACAATGGAGATTGTGCCAAAGCCTGATTTTCATCCAACGGCAGGCTTGGACAATCGGTAGTGTTAAGAGACAAAATGACAATGGCAGGCACTAGAGCTCTCCATTGAGTAAATGGATGAGGCCCAGAGGGTAGGTACAGACGTACAATCTGCAGGGTGCATAAATTAGTACAAAGAGAGAGAATAAAAAGGAAGACCAAAATTAAATTAGAATCTGGAAACCAAATAGATTAATGGTATCTCACTTAGCAGACTAAAGATAGCCAAACTCTAAGTGGGCAGTGTGGGAAGGTGAAAAAACAAACCAATGGGGCAAACTGATACCCTGGGGCACCTAAAAAGGATACCGACGGTGCCCACCTCTTTTCCAGTGTGATTTTTCTGGCCAACCCATCACCCTCCTTACCACCATGTAGGGAGAAACCTCCTGAGAAGAATTTTATTTATATTACAGATTTTTCAAAAATCTCATGAATTAATATCACCTGCCCCTACTGGAAGTGGGTTAAAGGTTAATGAGAAGTGGGGAAGAGCAAAAAGGATTGAGTAAAAATTTGAAAAGCAGAATTTAAATTCCCTCTTCCACTCCAAGATGCTATGTGATTGTCTCATCCCCTTCTCAGAAGTTTTGAGATTTAATCTAAGAAGAGGAAAAAATAAAGGTTTCTTGGCTGGGTAATACAGTTTAACAGTGGGCTACCATAGTGAAGATAGAGAACTAAATTAAGTATGTCGAATGCCAAGTGTTGAGACTGCTGCCCCCAAGGCAGCACCAACATGGCTTCCAGAAGGCTTGCAGCCAGTCTTCTACCTCCTAAGGCAGGAGATTAAAAGATTCTTCCCTGGAAAACCTGACCAGCCCAAGACACTGACATTTAGAGTTTCTCAAAAATGGCCAGATGACCCTACAGTGAAACTCAAAGTCATAAACCCCACCCATATGTTCAGAGGTCCCAAACAACTTTTAAATCCCTTATTCATAAGTATAATCAGCTATTGAGATATCTGATTCCTATCACTGAAGACAAAAACTGAAAGAACAAGAAAATAGCAACTTGAAAAAAAGAGACAAAGTTTTTAAAAGAATTTTCAAAAACATCCATCATTATTATCTTCACAGAGACCAAAGACTTTGCATCCATAATGAAGAATAGGATAATCTTTTTAAAAAATATTCAGAAGGGAAAGAAATAGAGAAGAGGCAAAGAGCAATAAAATAATTACAGAATATTTCCCCAATGAGAAGGACATGAGCTTGCAGATCAAATGGAGTCATCAAATTCCCAGTAGAGTGGGTAAAATAGATCCACGCCAACGTACATCACTGAGGACAAAGAGAAGTTTCTAAGCAAGCCCAAAGACTTAAAAAAAAAAAAAAAAAAAAAAAAGACTTCCTACAAGGGAACAGGAATCAAAATGTCTTTGAATTCTTAACAATAATACTGATACAATAAGACATTGGAGGAAGGCCTTCAAAATTCTAATGAAAAAATATTTCAGCCCATACTTCTATACCCAAACAATCAAGCAGAGAATAAAAAATATTTTCAAAGACAAGAACTCAAAAATTTTATATCTCATAATGTTTCTGAGGAAAATCTTAAAGTTGTATTCTACAAAAATTAAGAGAGAGGGAGGGAGGGAAAAAAGAAATACATGGGACACAGAAAACAACACCCAATACTGGAAAGGCAAGAGGAATATCTGGAATGATGGTGAAGGTAGATCCCAGAATGAGTGCTGTGTACCAGGGATAGCAAACAATCAGTACACATTACGGCAGGCTGAAAAATATGTGGCCAAGGAAAGGGCACACATGTGTGGTTGTGTTTCTGCCAAACTAAGAAAAAAAAAAGTTTAGTGAATGTTGATGGTACTCACAATGACAACCACATGACTGAATGACTGAGACTAATTGATAAAATAAAGAAGTATGTCTTAAAAAATGGTTACAGGGAAACTTCATATCTTTCTTTTAATGCCTATGGTCTCTGTAGACTGTGATGTAGAAGAATGAACAGATATGAAAGAGGATAATTTTATTCTATTTATATACTACTTATAAATGCCTAGTATGCCTTTGGGACAATGTGAAAAAGCCATCTGTCTCTAACAAGAAGACAACTAGGTAGATGAGGAAAAGAGGTATGACAGTTACTTTTCATGATTTTCTCTTTTGTTTTTATATACCATAGGCATGTATTAAATTTTCAAAAAAATGTTATAATGAAACACTTTATATATATGAACGCTTTATATATATATATATATATATATAACGTTTTATATATATAAACGCTTCATATATATAAATATATACATATATATATAAATATATGCATATATATACACATATATATAATATACATATATATACATATATATATTGTATATACAATATGTATACAATATACATATATGTATATACAAATATATACATATATATATATATACATATATGTATATATATACACATATATAAAACAAAACATAGGGGCACATGGGTAGCTCAGTAGGTTAAGCATGCGACTTAATCTCAGCTCAGGTCTTGATCTCAAGGTCGTGAGTTCAAGCCTGTGTTGGGCTCTGCCCTGGGCATAAAGCCTACTTTAAAACAAAAGAAAACAAAACAAACATAAATAACCTAATAGAAAAAATGGGCAAAGAAAAGGCCATATAGTTCACTAAAGAAGAAATAAAAGGACCAATAAGTAAAACAAAAAAATGACCAAACATAATGACAATTACAGGATACAAATCAAACTAAGGAAATACTATTTTTCATCCAACAGATCGGCAAAGATTACACATTTGATGACACCCTATGTTGGCAACATTTTGGAGAAACTGTCATTGTCATACTCTACTGTTTGGGTATAAATTGAGTAATGTTTTGGAGGGTGGTTTGGCAATATAAATAAAAATTTTCTATGCATATATTCTATGACTCAGCAATCTTACTTCTAGGAATTAACCCAAAGACAGCTATCACACAAAGTCTTAAAAATATATGTGCAAAGATGTTAATAGAAAAACTGTAGGAAGAAAAACTCAAAACAATATGAATGTTACTAGTTAAATACAGTTTGCTATATCCATTCAATGAAGTATTTTGTACCTTTTAAAATTGTAAGTATATCCATATATGTAGCTATGCAAAGATGTCCAAGTTACATATTAACTGAATAAAGCAAGTTATAGAACTTATGTAGGATTGTCCCCTGCACACACATGCATGCACGCACGCACGCACACACACACACACAGTTGACCCTGAAACAACATGGTTTGAACTGAATGGGTTCATTTATACAGGGATTTCATTTTATAAATACAGTACAGAATTATAAATGTATTTCCTTATAATTTTTGTAATAACATTTTCTTTTCTCTAGCTTACTTTATTGTAAGAATACAACATATAATACATATAACATATAAAATATGTTAATCAACTGTTATCGATAAGGCTTTTATCGATAACATTTTTTCTCTAGCTTGCTTTATTGTAAGAATACGATATATAATACACATAACGTATAAAATATGTGTTAATCAACTGTTATTGATAGGCTTCCAGTCAACAGTAGGCTATTAGTAGTTAAGTTTCAGGGGAGTTAAAAGTCGTACATGGGGGGCACCTGGGTGGCTCAGTCGGTTAAGCGTCCAGCTTCAGCTCAGGTCATGATCTCATGGTTAGTGGATTCGAACCCCACCTCAGGCTCTGTGCTGACAGCCTGGAGTCTGCTTTGCATTCTGTCTCTCCCTCTCTTTCTTCCCTTACCCCACTTGCACTCTGTCTCTCTCTCAAAAATAAATAAACATTAAATTAAAAAAAAAAAAGTCGTACATGGGTTTTCAACTGCACAGAGAATCAGCATGCCTAACCCATGCTATTCAAGGGCCACCTATAGATATATTTAAAAATGTATATATATATGTTTTAAATGCATAAAAATTTCTGGAAGGATACGTCCAAAACTGTTAAGAACGGGGGCAGCTGGGTGGCTCAGTTGGTTAGACGACTGACTTTGGCTCAGGTCATGATCTCATGGTTTGTGAGTTCGAGTCCCACATCAGGCTCTGTGCTGACAGCTCAGACCCTGGAGCCTGCTTCAGATTCTGTCTCCCCCTCTCTCTGCCCCTCCCCTCCTCATGCTCTGTGTCTCTCTGTCTCTCAATAATAAATAAACGTTAAAAAAACCTGTTAAGAATGACTACTTCTGGAATATGAATTTGGGAATCAAAAGGGGAAGGCAAGAGATTTACTTTTCATTTTTTATCGCTCTGTACTGCTTGACTTTCTACCATTTGTCTTTTGTACATAATGTTAAATCTATGAAGAAGAAAAGGAAGGGAAGATTTTACATTTTTTTCGGGATCTAGCTTTGCAACAAAAAGACAATTTCATATCGTCGGTGTCACAAATAATCATTGTTTCCAGATATATCTCAGCTACAGCTGAGAAATAAAAGATACATAATTTTTAAATTCCATTGAACAGAAAACTTATTTAATGGTATATTTTGCCAGTAAACATCTTGGCAGATCCACTGAAACACAAAATTCCACATGAGCCATCTTATGTTAATTTATGAGAGAGGTAATGATAACTCCTATATTCACTATTTTACTGACTAACATCCAATTTTCATTGTTGTTGGCAACAGTCTGGCACTCTGAGATTTAATGTAGCACTTATCCAACTTTAGATGTATAAAATATTTCTTAATTTAAAAAACAAAAGCAACAACAAATACTTTCTTGGCCTCAAATACAAGTACTGTTTGCAAAGGTTGAGTGTTTCCAAACCTGGGCAAAAAATATTCTATATCTAATCAAAAATTTGATTTTTATACCTAATTGTAATTCCTTCACCTATATGCCTGATATCTAAGCATATGAGAAGCACCTTTATATTCACAATGAGGAATATCTCCACTTTGGCACTGCACAACAAGTTCAATCTCTAATTTTTTGTTGTCCAGCCCCAGTCAAGAGTTTCTCTGAAAATGGTCTATATTCTAGAGGAGTAAAGGACATTTCTCTAAGCCATGTTGAATCATGTTATCTTACCTGGAAAATATGATCCCAGTACTCTAAGAGTGTGGTACAAACAGAAATGCACCACCGGATCCTCCTTCAAGAAAGATCTTGCTACCCAGTTGCTGGGAGTATCATCAGCAGATGGCTTCCAGCTGTCAACTGTTTCAGTGACTGCCTCAGTTCCAGACTGGCCCAATGTAATATCCTTTCAGGAGCAGCTGACAACCAATAACTGAGGCAGGGAGATAAAGTCCTGGGCATTCTTGACAAGCCATTTTAACTCCAAAACTTCCCAAAGGGGTGGTCTGAGGCTGAAGGGACTGTATCACAGTTTGACTTCTACCCAATCCTGTTTCCAACTTCTCCTATCCACAGATGTTCATCCCAAGGACAAACTCAGTAAACATTCTTAACACTAGAGGCTGTCCTCAGAATCAGTTTCCTGGAGAACTCAAATTGTATCACCTAGAATCAATTTGGTATTATCCCCTTGGTTTTCATCAATGCCCAGTGTACAAAAGGGTCAAGAATGCTAATCATTCTTAAATGCATTGATGAGCCATAGCAGTTTTCTCAAGGTAAGACAGAGAATAGACCCTGGTGGAAATGTTTCTATAAGGAGACCTGGTACCATCATGACTCAGACAAAGTTGGCATAAAGGACTAGGTACAGAAACATATCCAATAAATTATATGCCACAGTGATGACAAATATGGAGCAGAAATCCATGGTGGGAGGGGGGGAGTCAACCCAACATAATGGTGTTAACAAAGAGCTGGAATTCTGGAACTGAGCTATGGCAAGAAAGAGCAAAAGCAAGGCAGGACCTGGTCTTAAGATAGATTTGGATTTGGAGAAATAGCTAGGGTGCCAAAAGAACACCTCAGAAAAGGGAGACAAGGCAGAAGGCCAACTATAATACTGAAATATCAAATCAGGTACTGAGTGAGGCCAACACAAAGTGGATAAAAATCTGAGACTTAGAGGCCCTTTGCTTAGCACTGTGGCACCACATCCTCAGTTGGAAACATACCTGATAGGGATGCTGTTAGGAGTATAGATCAATATGTGGGCCACGGTAAACACTGAAAAAATGTTACGTTTTAAAAAGTGATAGTTAGGGGCGCCTGGGTGGCTCAGTCGGTTGAGCGTCCGACTTCAGCTCAGGTCACGATCTCACAGACCGTGAGTTCAAGCCCCGCATCGGGCTCTGGGCTAATGGCTCAGAGTCTGGAGCCTGCTTCCGGTTCTGTGTCTCCCTCTCTCTCTCTGCCCCTCCCCCGTTCATGCTCTGTCTCTCTCTGTCTCAAAAATAAACGTAAAAAAAAATTTTTTTAAAGTGATAGTTATAATAGTATGGTCTGAAATTATTCAAGTGTTCCCATTCTGAAATCCTTATTGCTGTGTCAATCTTGGCACTTTCTTGGCATTGATAAAAGACCCAGCCCACAGGTGAGGAGCTAAACAACCCTAGCCATCAGAGCTGGCACAGGCAGAGACAGAAGTGAAAGGCAGGCATTCACAATTTCTCTCTGATAAACAAGAGAAAATATTTCTTATTCCAAACGGAGATGCTACATTTCCTTATGTTTTCTCTTTTGCTGAATTGCCAGGAAACTTAAAACCAAGCTCAACCAATGCACAAAATAGAGAGCCTGTCCCTTCCTTCCATCTAACTTCTTATTCTCTCCTCTACCATATTTCTAATTGCTTCTATTTTATTTCTTTATCATTCATTCAGTTGTGACTTGTGTCAGATCCTTCTGAAAAAATACAAATAGGAAGACAAGTAAATTCAAACAAAATTTTACTTGTAGTGAAAAAATTATCTCTTTCATGGAGAAAGAGATTTCTCTTTAAAACATTGTTGGTATATCACCTCGCACCTGTCAAAATGGTTAATATCAAAAACACAAGACACCACAAGTGCTGGCAAGGATGTGGAGAAAAAGGAGTCTTCATGCACTGTTGGTGGGAAGGCAAACTGGTGCAGCCATTGTGGAAAACAGTATGAAGTTTCATCAAAAAATTAAAAATAGAACTACTATATGATCCAGTAATTTCACTAGTGGATATTTACCCAAAGAATATGAAAATACTAATTCAAAAAGATATGTGCACTCCTCTATATTACAACATTATTTAAAATAGCCAAATTATGGGGATGCCTAGGTGGCACAGTCAGTTGAGTGTCTGACTTTGGCTCAGGTCACGATCTCCTGGTTCACAAGTTTGAGGCCCGAGTCAGGCTCTTTGCTGACAGCTCGGAGCCTGGAGCCTGCTTCAGATTCTGTGTCTCCCTCTCTCTCTGCACCTCCTCTGCTCATGCTCTGTTCTCTCTCTCTCTCTCAAAACTAAATAAACATTAAAAAAATTTTAAATAAAGCCAAATTATGGAAGCAGCCCAAGTGTCCATTCATAGATGAATGGATAAAGATGTCATACACATATACAGTGGAACATTACTCAGCCATAAAACTGAATGAAATCTTGCCATTTGCAACAACATGGATGGAACTAGAGAGTATTATGCTAAGTGAAATAAGTCAGAGAAAGACAAATACCATATGATTTCACTCATATGTGAAATTTAAGAAACAAAGGAAAAAAGACAAATAAAAATCAGACTCAACTATAGAGAACAAACTGGTGGTTACCAGACTAGAGGTAGATGAAATAGGTAAAGGGGATTAAGAGTACACTTGTCTTGATGAACACTCAGTAATGTATAGAATTGTTGAATAACTATATTGTATACCTGAAATGAATATAACACTAGATATTAGCCACAATGGAATTAAAAAATTTTTAATTGTTGCTAACATACTTTCCATAACTAGAGGCAAAAGCTAGCTTTAAAAATTCATTTATTCATTCATGTATACACTCAAAAACCATTGTTTACCCATCAAAATCTTGACATAGTTTGAAGAAATGGAAAAATATATCCTAAAATTCATATGGAATCTCAAAGAACCTTGAATGCCCAACATAATAAAGAAGAACAAAGCCAGAGTTCTATTTCCTAATTTCAAAACTTACCTCAAAGCTACAGTAATCAAAACACTGTAGTATTGGCATATAAACAAACAGAATAGAGAGCCCAAAAATAAGCTCTCACAGATATGGCTAAATTACTTTTGACAAGGGTTCAAAGACTGTTCAAAGGGGAAAGGATAGGCTTTTCAACAAATGCTGCTGGAAAAACTGGATATCCACATGTAAAAAAAATGAAATTGGACCCTTACCTTATACCATACACCAAAAATTAAGTCAAAATACATACACCAAAAAATAAGTCAAAATGAATCAAAGACTTAAATGTACAACATAAAATTCTGAGAAGAAAACATAGGAGAGGGGCGCCTGGGTGGCTCAGTCGGTTGAGCGTCCGACTGTGGCTCAGGCCACGGTCTGTGAGTTCAAGCCCCATATGGGGCTCTGGGCTGACAGCTCAGAGCCTGGAGCCTGCTTCAGATTCTGTGTCTCCCTCTCTCTCTGCCCCTCCCCTGCTCATGCTCTCTCTCTCTCTCTGTCAAAAATAAATAAAAACATTAAAAAAATTTAAAGAAAACATAGGAGAAAAGAATCAGGACATTGAATGATTTCTTGGATATGATACCAAATGCACAGGCAACATCAACAATAACAAAAATAGATAAATTGGAGTATATCAAAATAAAAACTTTCGTGCATTAAAGGAGACTATCAACAGAATAAAAAGGCAACCTATGGAATGGGAGAATTCATTTGCAAAACACATATCTAGTAAAGGGTTAATTCCAGAAAATACATATTTTTATATATAAATATTATATATATATATATGTGTATATATATATATATATATATATATATATATATATTCTAATCCTACATTTCAACAAAAAACAACTTGATTTAAAAAATGGGCAAAGAATTTGAATAGACATGTCTCCAGAGAGGGAATATGAATGGCCAAGAAGCACATGAAAACATACTCAACATCGCTAATCAAAACCATAGTGAGATACCACCTCACATTCAATAGGATGGCTATTATCAAAACAAAAAAAATGACAAATGTCGGCAAGGATATAGAAAAATCAGAACCTCTGTAGAAACAGAAAACTTCCAGTAGAAATGTAAAATGGTTAAGCTGCTATGGAAAACACTGTGAAGATTACCCCCAAAATTAAAATTCCCATATGACCCAGCAATTCAACTTTGAATATATACCCAAAAGCATTGAAAGAACAGACTCAAACAGATAATTATCCACTGGTTCATAGTAGCATATTCAGAATAGCCAAAAGGTGGAAGCAATCCACGTGTTCATTGACAGAAGAATGGATAAACAAAATGTGGTATATAAATACTAGGGAATACCATTCAGCCTTTAATAGGAAAGGATTTCTGATACATGCTGCAACATGGATGAATCTTGAGGACATTATGTCAAGGGACATAATGCTAGTCACATAAAAAAAGAATTACTCTATGAGTCCTCTTATAGGAAGTACCTAGAGTAGTCAAATTCATAGAGCTAGAAAGTAGAGTGGTGGTTGCCCGGGCTGGGGGAAGGAACAATGGGGAGTTGTTGTTTAGTGGGTATGAAGTTCTAGTTTTGCAGGTTGAAAAGTTCTGAGGATGGATGGTGGTGATGGTTGCAGAACAATGTAAATGCACTGAATGTCACTGAACTGTACACTGGAAAATGGTTACAATGGTCAATTTTATGCTATGCATATCTTACCATTATTTTTTTTAACACATTTTCTTTTTTTTTTTTAGTAATCAAACATTGCTGGCTCTGCACAAGACTCAGATAACTCACAGTATAGTAGGAAAGAAAGAGAAAAATAAACTATCTCAAAACAATAGGCACCATAATGGAGTTATTCACAAATACTTTGGTAGCCCAGGGAAGAGAAAGAGTCAAGGATGGAGTGCCATATGTTTTGTTTTACAAAACTAGCCATGGGGATGCCTGGCTGGCCCAGTCTGTTAAGTCATGGATACTATTGATTTCAGCTCAGGTCATGATCTCAGGGTCGTGAGATCGAGCCCCAAATCTGGGGCGATCTTTCTCTCAAAATAAAAAAAAAATTCTCTCTCTCCCTCTCTCTTCCTGCCTCTCTCCCACTCGCTTGCAGGAGGGATCTTTTTGAGAGATCAAAAAAGGAAAAAAGAAAAAAAAAAAACCCTAGCTATGAACTGAATATAATCAATGATTCATTCAAAAAAGACTTACTGGGGGCTCCCGGGTAGCTCAATGATTGAGCATCAGGCTCCTTAATTTTGGCGCAGGTCATGATCTCACAGTTCATGAGTTTGAGCCCAAATTGGGCTCGTGCCTGCTTGGGATTCTCTCTCTCCCTCTCTGCCCCTCCTCCACTCAAGCACATGTGTGAATGCACTCTCAAAAATAAACATTAAAAAAATGACTTACTGAACAACTACTTTCAGTCAGACACTCTTGCATGGAAATTATATTTACTGTGAGACAAATTAGAGCCACATCTGCCCTGTGGAGGAGAGATCTGAACTCCTTGTCCAATTTGGGAAACAATAAAAGATATTCCAGGATCTAACCCAAAGCCATTTCTCATGCGACCCCCTGGAGGTAGGAGCAAGCTTGGAAAAATTCTTTTGACAACATTCGTTGCCTAGATTTTAAGATTTAAGAATTAAAACTGACTGCTCTTTGACTTACAAACTTTTCCTCCCCTAGGAACAATCAATTTATTCAAAGTTCACCTTTCCACCACAAACCACTCAGCATTGTAAACCAGCGCATCTTAACATTAATGTGCATTCAAGGTATCTGGGGTTCTTAACTTGCAATTGCCGATTCAGTGGGGCTGGGGCAGGACTGTTCTGCCTTAATAAGCTCCCAGGTGAGGCAGATGCAGTCGGTCCCCTGACCACACTGTGAACAGCCAGGTCATGAGTAACAACTACAGATGATATGTACAATCACAATTCCACACGTCTGCTCTATGGTGCTGGTTAAAGTTGATGATGCTCTACCTGACACTAAGTACAAAATCTTACAGCTTTTGTCAAAAAAATAAAGTTTCCGGGAAAAAAAAAACTTTTTAAGTTTGGATGAACCTCTATTTCTAATTACAGGGCTTTCATAAAGAAAGCCTGAGGGGTAAGATTACTTTTAAGTTCATCAACTGCTTTCACTCAAGGAAAATTAAGGGTTGCCTGAGTTTGACAGGTACTTAATTGCATCATAACAGAAAGAGGGTTTGATTCCCTCCTCGTCCACTATAATTAAATCCTTGCATATTCTCCAGCTTGTGAAAGGTCACATGAGGAAGCTGAATTTTTAAGTGTTGTAGCATTTTTTCTTCTTCTTTTGATTTAATAAAGAAAATGAATCAAACTGTTTTGTTTGCAAAGATTATGAGCCCTCCAAAGAGAAAAATCAGCGCATAAGTATAAAAGGGGACTGTTTAACTCTCATAATTTTTTATAATGAAAAGTCTGCATAATTTGCCCTTTTTTGTTTACCCAACTTGTTAAATGATCAAAAATTATTAAATCTTAACAGATTGGCCTACCCTTGTCAAAACCCACATTATGCAGCACAAGACCTTCCCAGAAAGAGAGGACTCTTTCCTGGAAGGTTATTTAACAGTTTCAAGAAAATGTTATACACTCCAAGACCACATCAATACTTCTAGGAATCAAAGGCTATCTGTGATACCTACAGTTTTTATTGTTTCCTGATTATAACTTTAAATCTTTGCATCAAGAATTGTAATAAGCAAAAATGTTTTCACAATTTTGCTCCCATGAGCTACAAAAAGATCATTAACTATTGTACTTAGTTTTTCCATTTTGAGGGGTGAACCAGAAATTCAGAGGCTAATTCTCCATCATTAAGTTGTACTTTTTCTTCCATTATTTCATAATATTTTGGTCAAGCTGTCATCAGAGGCACTGTCCAATCCAACATAGGTTTAAACTCAGGCCTGTAGATGAAGCTGAGATCAAGGTATCAAGATTCCACAAATGGCATTAATTTGTTTCACATTTTGCCCTAAAACAAATCGAGTTCCAGAAAATCCCACAAGATATGTAGCAAATTCCTATGTGACCACAGATCTTCTCACTAACTCTTCTTGTTAATCCTTGAAAACTCTTTGAATGGCCAATCGAGAGAGAGAGAATATACTTGCCCAGCTGGCAGATAGATGACTTATAATTGTGATAGCCTCTTATTTCTGTGACTTTAATTGAAATGGTACTTTTATTGAAGTCTGCCATTTTTTTTCTGACCAGCCATGCAAATAATTATACTGTCCAGGATATTAAAGGAAACAGGCCAACCCAAAAGGAAATCAGGCAGAGACTTGAAGGAATCTGACCAGGATTCTAAACACAATAACCTCTGCATCTCCCCCTGCTGTCTTTCTCTCAGGTTTCTGTGAGACTCTGCCTTCCAGGTTTATAATAACCCAAGAAATAAGCAAAACAGGCAGAATAAATGACACTTTGAAAATAGGATGAAGCAAATTGTCTTTGGTGGCCCACAGATTGGATAGACTATGGTGTGTGACCCTGATTGGCCCTTGAGGGGACCCAAATTTTCCCATACGAAGTCCCTTAGGTCTATATCGTCTTCCCACTGACTCTCTAAAGTGCCAGGAGACAGGCCAAAGGACAGTCTTCTAATTTACCTTTGTTCAGGAACACTCCAAGAACCTCTTTCCTCCTAAAGGAAAGGCAGCTGCTGATAGCCTCTTTTGCAATAGTCATGTAGCAAACCAGTACCCTACCTAAGAGCCTCAGGGTAGAACTTTATTGGAAGATCCCACTTCTTACAGATGTAGTCACTAAATCATTTCTCAAAAACAGTTGCTGCTTTCTTAATTTACTTATGAAAACTGGAAAGCATGGCCTCAATCATCACTTCCCCACCTTTCTTAGTATCTTCACTTCTTTCTCTACATAGCTATAGAAATTTTCAGAAATATTTTCTTTCTGAAATTTTCAGAAATATTTTCCATCTCTCTCTTAACAGTCCAAATTTTTCAAATGATAGCCAGGATCTAGCGGTACACAGCCTCTCTCTTCCATCAATGTAATAAAAGTTATGATTCAACAAAGGATCTCTTCCTAGTCTACCACTTAAAATTCCTTAGTTACATTAAAAATACTAATAAATACAATAAACAGTTTTCATATTCACAAAGAAGAGCCTAAAAGATAGAGACAACCCTCCTGAGTACAAAGAGAGGGATTTTTCCATTTAAAGGTTATTTTCTTGAATAGTTTAACTAGGCATTAAACCCAGACCTTCCAGAGCCTTGGCCTCTGGAGGCTCCTTTCTTCACTCCTGCTGTCCAGAGCTTTGCGTCAGTCACTGTGGTCCTCCTGCTGGCACAGGAGACTCAGACCTTGGCTTTCTCCCAAGCCTGTCAACACTGCTCCCAATAACTGCCAGAGAAACCATATGGTCTCTCCACACCCTCCCCTTGGGGCCAAGCTTATTATCTTCCCAACCTACCCACAGCAGCATGGAGTAGGAAAGGAGAGGAAGAGCAAGCTTGGGGCCTGAACTTGGGTTGTTCCTATTTTTCTGTTATTGAATCACCATCAAGAGAGGTAGGGTGGGGCATGCAAGGGAGAGGAAAGAAAAGGAGAGAGAGAGAAAGGAAGAAAGGAAGGAAGGAAAGAAGGGAGGGAGGAAGGATGAGGGAGGGAGGAAGAGAGGGAAGAAGGATGGGAAGGGAGGAAGGAAACAAACATTTGAAGAACACTTGGCAAAAAAAAAAGAGAAAAAAACACTTGTTATGAAAGAAGTTTAGCTCATTTGTAATTCAGTTATTGGTTTGGTTCTAGAAATGCCTAGGAAATGTCTTCTAAGAGTGTTATCCTCAAAATAATTTATATACTTAGGTGTTAAACAGCCTTTTAAAGGCATTGCGTTTTCACCTCAGAGGAGAAAGACTGCATATGATCTGGAAGCATTTCTGGAAGCTGCTATTCAAAGGTAGCACAGTAAGGTAAGTTTCTAAGTTAAAGAGAAAAATGTTACCTGGACAAAATGTTGCCAGAGTTTGAAAAACCATTATGATTTTCCTATTTCAAAAAAATAGTTCTGTATAATGTGTTTAACTGGATCATTAATTCCTTAAACATGACACTCAGCTGAGAATCAGAAAGTAGGTTTTCATAGGAACCAAACTCCATCTGAAAAAATACTACTATTGAATATCCAGCTACCCATCTAGTCACTTTTATTTTTATTATAATATATACTAAGCTGTGATCTCTAGCTATCAAATTTTAATTTTGAAAAGAGATATTTATACTCTGTACTAAAAAGACAAAATTGGAGATCCAAAATTATTTTATGAGAAAATAATCACATGAAAGTCTGGATGTCTAACCAGACCACTGCTTTGGGATTTGATCTGGACTAATATTTCCACCCCCTACTCCTCATCATGCATCCCACTCAACACCTCATACACTGAGAAATCCTATTTAACAAAAAAAATGCCATGTTGAAGGGACTTTTCTAAAATGCCGAGAGACCACAAACTGTATCTGGTTGGCCTGTCTGTTCCCCGTACTCGCCTGGCTTCATTATGAAAAGATGCCAGAAATAGCATTCCTACAGGATTTCCAGTACAGAAACCACAAGAATGCTCTTTCTCATGATATGGCAACTGTGCAACAATATGGCGTCATCTGGAAAATTACAGTCTTAGAGACAAATATTTTTTCCCCTCTCCAATGATTTAAAATAGACAGGGTGTCGCCCAAAATCCATGCTTTCCCTTCTCCAAGATGGAGGACTCTTCTTGCAATGTTCCTCCTGGGGACAACAACCTTTGCTGCCGGAGCCCCTGAAAGGCAAACTCTCACACACAACTCCTTGGATAGTCCTCAAAGGATTTTGGAAATGATTCAAAGTGCATCCACTGAAAAAGAAGGCGTTCTAGAGTATATCACTAAATAAACATTTCTTTTGTGACTTAACATTTATAACAAATCACACTTACAATGAACTTTCCACAGAGCTTAAATTTGTATGAGAAGTATCAACATTATTATGGCAGTTGTTTTTGTGTGTGACATTTATTTGGATACACTCAGCATAAAAAAGAACAGTAATCTAAAAACTAGTAATCTAATTATGAGACATTATACATAGGGCACTTTTAAAAAATAAGAACATAAGAAAAAATTCCCAGAAGTGTAGATAATATGTTTCATAAAGGCATGTCTGCCTGACTCATAGCTGTATTCCCTGTATCTACTCAAGTTGAATTCACAATAGATACTCAATAAGCATTTGTGGAAAGAAGAAAGAGAAGGAGACAATGGGGCAGATGTAAGGGGAAAAAAGAATACAGGGTGCAAGGTACCTAAGCTCAACATGGTGCAAATGAAACTTATTAATTGGAAAAACATCTCAGTCATTTGCCTTCACTTGAAGGAGGAGTTACACTCTCCTCACTGAAGTGGGAGTTGTTTTTCACCATATGGCAAATAAGCCTGTTGGCTCTCAGAACCCACCATCCAGACTCCCAGGCCATTTTCTATTTGTTTCTTCCTTCACAGCATCAGGTCACCTCACAATTATTTGCAGTTGCCTAAAGACGGCGTATGAATACACTGGCTCTCAATTTCTGAGTTCTCACTAATTTTGATTGTGTTTACATGGGTTACAGAAAGTTGTTAATGTCATAAATAAGACATAAATAACCAAAAGTGTGTCAGTGTTGTTTTCTGTTGGGTTTTCAGGAAAGAGAGATTCTTCTCAAAAAATGAGAGTTCATGAGAAAAGACTTATTTTTAGGCTCTAAGCTCCCAGTTGCTTCTATATTTCTTAAAACCCTCTAATCTCAAATCCCAATGGCTGAAAATTTATTGAGCTCATACAACAAAAGTACAGAAGCCAAAATGATTGCAACAAGTGCAATGCAAGCTTACTCAAAAGTAGAGACAAGTGATCATACAGTAAGTCATATCCCTCTGCAATGTCTCTCTCTCTCTCTCTCTCTCTCTCTCTCTCTCTCTCACACACACACACACACACACACACACACACACACACACTTCACAAAAGACACATGAGCTTCACAGAGCTCCCTGTGTGGAAATAGCCTGAGATTTCAGCATTAGTACTTCCTTTTGGCAGTTTCCCCAAACACCATCTGAAGTCTCTGGGGGATGAGTAGATGGACAGCTCCACAATGACACGATCTCAAGCTTTTACCTTGACATCGACTGAGGGGAAAAAGGAAGTCATTTAATGACTGAGAACCAAAAAAAATCAAGTAACCTAAAACATATTTTCTGGCAAAATTTGCCTTCTACAAAGCAGCCGAAGGATGATAACAGGGTGTGGAGAGATGGAATCAGCAGTTAAGTGGATATCCGTCTGTCACTTAGCCTTCATTACATAGCATTAAAGACCAGCGTCTGGCCAGCTTGGCACTCTTTCTTCCCACATCATCCCATTGGCAACATGCTTCCCCAAGGTCCATGGCCTCTGGCCACACCACTCTGGCCTGCGGTTCCATCACATCTTACAAACTGTAAAGGGGCCGGACAGTACTTGGATGAGATCAAGGGTCAATCTGGACTGGATTCAGGCCTGGTTCAACAAGGTTTTGCACGATTTGTTCCTCCATTTCCCTCTCCTCTTATTTCTTTACCTTCTGGGCTTCCTATTTCAAGTACCTCCCCCACATCCCCCCACTCTATCTGGATGATCTTCTGTTTTCCTAAATTCTTCTCACCCTTACCATATCCCAAAGTCTTCCTTCCTCTGTCTTTTCAATGTTTCCTCTTGCTGTACTTATATTTCTTTAAAACCAACATGAATTGGCTGGAAGCAAAATAAACAGATGCAACTAAAAGAATCATAAATCATGAAGTGGGACATTAAGATCCTTCCCAATACAGGAAACCACCTCTCAGTTTGTTTCAGAAAAGGAGATAAAGGAACAGAGCTTTAGTTTCACTGAAATGTCCTGTTCCCCTAACAAGTCCTCTGGGATTAAATAGGAAGTGTGCTAGACAGATCAAATATTCAGACTGAGCATATATACAGTGAATCAAAACCCTCTTCACTGTATGCACTTGACTTAACAAACATGGAAAATAAATACAGCTCTTGTACTTTCTGATGTTATAAAGAAATATTAAAAATGACCTCCATATATTTGGGTACATAACAATAGTCCCACACCAGGGCTCACCAAAGCCATTTTACAGCATAAGTGCATTGTGACTTCTAACTTTCCTTATAAAGATGGAGGTGCCACATACAAACACGCACACACAGACTCACTGACACGTCACTCCAATTCCATAATATTAACCACAGAAAATGGCCTTCTCATCTACCCAGCTGTGCAACCACACCCTACCGGTCATCAGCTTCTGTTGAGTATACCTGCAAAATAGTTCTCATTTCTTTAGTCTGTCTCCACCTGTCTGCCACCACCTTTGGTAGTCCAGAGGTTGTCAAACTTGTTCTGTAAAGAGCTAAATCATAAATATTTGAGGCTTCGTGGGCCAAACAGTTCTGTTGCAACTACTCAACTCCACTGTCTAGTGCAAAAGCAGCCATGGAAATATGAAAGCAAATGAACAGGCAGTGAGTGAGATCTGGCTGAAGTTTGCTGATAGCTGTTGTGGGCTATGAGCATCTCTCATCCAAATTTCTGCAATACTTCTAACTGGTCTCCTATGTCCAGGTTGACTCTTCTCTAACTCATTCTCTACTTTGCAGGCAAAGATCTTTCAAAAACACAAGTAACTCACTCCATTGATAAAAACCCTTCACTAGGATGAGCCCCTATCTACCTCTTCATACTCTATGATCCAGTCATACTATACTCTGTACTTGTTTCTATTCCTCATACATGCATCCAGCTACCTGTTGCCTCTGGGCCTTCACACAGGCTATTTCCTCTCTGAGTAGAACACAGTCTTCAGTATCCCTTTCTCCATGCCCTTTATCATTTAGATTTTCTCTCACAAGTCATTTCCTTGTGGACGTTCCCTGCCCACTGTACTAGACCTCCTAGATCAGACAGGGACTCCTGCTAAATGTTCTTAGCACCTTGAGCTTTTATCATATTTGAACACTGTGTTTGCTGCTAGACAATAAGCTTGGGAGGAAGGAACCATGTCTGTCCTTTATGCCACTGTTTCTTCAGCATCTAGTAGAGTACCTGGTATGTAGTTCATGCAAAAGAATGTTTGTTGAATGAATGAACCAGAATCCAAAGTAGCATAGTAAAATGTTCCAAACTGTTTGTACTATTATACATAATTGGTTACCTATAAGAACCATAAAAGCTTAACAGGCATCCCCCCCCAAAAAAATGCTTTCCAGTAAAGATTAATAATTTAGTTTTTAAAGAGATTAGAGTTATTATATAACTCAATGAATTGCTTAAACATTCATAGTAGTTTATTAAAATTATTAGGCACTTCAATGTGTATACAGGTATAATATTTATGAAAGTCTCCTCCTATAGGTAACACTCTTGTTGATCACTGCCCTCAAATGTAAACAGTAAGACATGGAAAACATTATAACCTCATTACAATAATGGTTACTATCTTTGACCCCTTCCCATTTACAACGGCAAAACGATATCATTCCAAGTCTTTTTAACAGGCACAGATACAGGAGTTGCAAAACTTTTTAGGGTACTAAAACCAGTCATATATGTAAAATTTGATAATGAGAAAAACTGAACATGTACTTAATGGTTCTTAGCACTCTAAAGCTGGGTAATTTTTCATTGAAGTATAACTAAAATATAATATCTTATTAGTTTCAGGTATACATCATAATGATTTGGTATTTTAGACATTACAAAATGATTCCCATGATAAATCTAGTTACCACCTGTCACCATACAAAGTTATATTATTGACCATGTTACCTATGCTGTACATCACATACCCGTGACTTCCTTTTTAAATTTTTTAATGTTTATTTATTTTTGAGAGAGAGACAGAGTGTGAGCAGGGGAGGGGCAGAGAAAGAGGGAGACACAGAATCTGAAGCAGGCTCCAGGGTCCAAGCTATCCGCACAAAGCCAGACATGGGGCTCAAACTCACAAACCATGAGATTATGACCTGAGCCGAAGCTGGATGCTTAACCAACTGATTAAGGCACCCCTCCCCATGACTTACTTTTTTAAAGTAGGCTTCATACCCAGTATGGAACCCAACATGGGGCTTGAACTCATGACTCTGAGATCAACACCTGAGCTGAAATCCAGAGTCAGACACTCAACCAACTGAGCCACACAGGTACCCCTTCATAACTTATTTTACAACTGGAAGTTTATACCTTCTAAGCCATCCACTCTACATCTCCCCTCTCTGGTAACCAACAGCTTATTTCCTATATCTATTAGTCTGTTTCTGTTTTGGGTGTTTGTTTGTTTTTTAGATTCCACATATAAGTGAAATCATACAGTTTTTGTTTCTCTGTCTGACTTATTTCACTTAGCATAACACCCTCTAGGTCCATCCATGTTGTCTCAAATGGCAAGATTTCATTCTTTTTTATGGCTCAGTAATATTCCATCTTAAGTAATTTATTAAATTACAAGAAAGTAATTTATTCTTTTTGGTGAAATTGCAAATGGGATGGAAGGAAGGATGGAAGGAAGGGAGGGAGGGAGGAGATAGATGATAGAAACAGATGATTGGTAGATACATAGCTACATAGATACATAGATAGATGCCACATCTTTATGCATTCATCTATCGATGGACACTTAGGTTTCTTCCATAGCTCGGCTTCTGTAAATAATGCTGCAATGAGCATAGGGGTACACACATCTCTTCAAGTTGGTGTTTTTACTTTCTTCGGGTAAATTCCCAGCAATTCCATTGCTGGATTATACAGTGGTTCTATTTTTAACTTTTGAAGGAACCTCCATACTGTTTTCCACAGTACCAATTTGTATTCCTGCCAACAGTGCACAAGAGTTCTCTTTTCTCCACATCCTCACCAACACTTGTTATTTTGTGCCTTTTTGATAATAGTCAGTCTGACAAATGTGAGGTGATATCTCATCGTGGCTTTGATTTGCATTTCCCTGATGAATAGTGATGTTAAGCATCTTTTGATATGCCTGTTGGCCATCTGTATGTTTTCCTTGGAAAACATGTCTATTTAAGTCCTCTGCCCATTTTTTAATTGGGTTGTTTGGTTTTTTGAGAAGTTGTGCATGTTCCTTACATATTTTTTTTTTCAGAGAGAGAGCATGAACATGAGCTGGAGAGAGGGGCATAGGGAGAGAGGGGCATAGGGAGAGAGAGAGAGAGAGAAAGAAACTCAAGTAGTCTCCATGCTCAGTGTAAAGCCAATGCAAGGCTCAATCCCAAGACCCTGGGATCATGACCTGAGCAAAAGCAAGAGTTAGATGATCAACTGACTGAGCCACCCAGGTGCCTCAAAATATACATTTTGAATAGTAATTCCTTATCAGATATATGAATTCCAAATATCCTCTCCCATTCAGTACGTTGGATTCGGTTTTGCTGATTTTTTTTTAAATAATTTTTTTGCTGTGCAAAAACTTTTTAGTATGATGCAATCCCATTTGCTTATTTTAGCTTTTGTTACCCTTGTCTGAGAAGACTAGTCCAAAAAAATACTGCTAAAACCAATGTCAAAGAGCTTCCTGCCTATGTTTTCTTCTAGAAGTTTTACGGTTTCAAGTCTTACATTCAAGTCTAATCCATTTTGAATTTATTTTTGTATGTGGTACAAGAAAGTGTTCCAGTTTCATTCTTTTAGGTATAGCTATCCAATTTTACCAATACCATTTATTAAAGAGACCGTCTTTTCTCCACTGTAAATTCTTGCTTCCTTTGTCATAGAATAATTGACCATATATGCATGGGTTTATTTCCGGACTCTCCACTCAATCCATTGATCTATATGCTTGTTTTTGTGCCGGCATCATACGGTTCTCATTTCTATAGCTTTCTGGTATAGTTTGAAATCAGGGAGCATAATATCTCCAGTTTTCTTCTTTCTCAAGATAACTTTGGCTCTTTGGGGTCTTTTGTGGTTCTATACAGATTTTAAGACCCATTGTTCTAGTTCCATGAAAAGTGCCATGGGTAATTTGATGGGGATTGAATCTGTAGATTCTTTGGGTAGTATAGACATTTTAACAATATTTATTCTTCCAATCCATGAACACAGTATGTCTTTCCATTTATTTGTGTCATCTTCATTTTCTCTCATCAATGTCTAATAGTTTTCAGAGTATAGGTCTTTTGCCTCCTTGGTTAAATTAGTACTGGGTATTTTATTCTTTTTGGTGAAATTGCAAATGGGATTGTTTTGTTAACTTCACTCTCTGATAACTCAATATTAGTGTAGAGAAATACAACCAATTTCTGTGTGTCAATTTTGTATCCTGTGACTTTATTTAATGCATTTATTAATTCTAATAGTTTTTTGGTGGAGTCTTTAGGGTTTTCTACATATAGTATCATGTCATCTGCAAATAGTGACGGGTTTTTTTCTTCCTTTCCAATTTGTATGCCCTTTCTTTTTTCTTGCCTGATTACTGTGGCCAGGACTCCCAATACTATGTTCTATATCTGATGTGTCCAATATCTTGAGTAAAGTTCCTACTATGTAACTTAGAGGGAAAAAAAGTGGAAAGGGTGGCATCCTTGTCATGTTCCTGTTCATGTGAAAAAGTTTTCAGTATCTCACTGTTGAGTATGATGTTAGCTATCAGTTGTCATAGATGGCCTTTCTTATGTTGAGATACATTCCTTCTATACCCACTTCATTGAGAGTTTTTATCTAAATGAATATTGGATTTTGTCAAGTGCTTTTTTTGTACCTGATATGATTACATAATTTTTATTCTTTGTGAATGTGGTGTGTCATATTGATTTGCAGATATTGAGCCATTTTTCATCCCTGGAGTAAATCCCACTTGATCATGGTATACAATCCTTTTAACATATTGTTGAATTTGGCTTGCCAATATTTTGTTGAGGATTTTTGCATCAGTGTTCATCAGACATATCAGCCAGTAATATTCCTTTTTTTTTTTGTGGTACCTTACTCTGGTTTTGGCATCAGAGTAATTATGGCCTCATAAAATGAGTTTTGAAGTGCTCTTTCCTCTTCAATTTTTTAGAATAATTTGAGGATAGGTACTAACTTCTTTAAATGTTTGATAGAATTCACCCATGAAACCATCTAGTCCCAGACTTGTTTTTGGGGAGTTTTTAAATTACTGATTCAATTTTATTACTTGTAATTGATCTATTCAGACATTCTATCTCTTCATGATTCAGTCTTGGACAGTTGTGTGCTTCTAGGAGTTTATCTGTTTCCTCTAGGTTTGCCAATTGTTGGCATACAATTGTTTGTAGTCTCTTATGATCTTTTGTATTTCCATGGTATCAAGTATAACTTCCCTTCTTTCATTTGATTTTATTTGGGCCCTCTCTCTTCTTTTCCTGATGAGTCTGGCTAGAGGTTTATTGATTTTATCTTTTCAAAGAACCAGAGAGCTAGGTAATTTTTAACTTGGTGTGGTCATCAAGGATTGTTGTTTGTAGCTTTAGGGGGAGAACAAAACCATCTACATTTTAAAATGGACTCTAAATGACTCCAATATGAATCCTCAGTTGAAAACTTGTTCTAAATGGTGACTTACTGAGGGTAGCATCTCTTTCCTGTTGTTTTATCCCTAGACCTTGGCTGAGAGCCTAATACATAGTAGGTGCTCCGTGGATATTTATTGACCTAAACCATAATAATTGTTGCCTGGGGTGATGGTAATTGGTGAAAACTTTTAAATTTGTATATCTTTGTATTATTTGAAGTTTTTAAAATGAGCATGTATATTTCTTTTCTAACCAAAAAAGAGATCTTTATAAAAATTTATATTAACATATATGGAAACAGATTAAGGTAAAAGATGTATTTTTAAGGCACAGAATTAGACTTATATTAAAAGTACTGGTGAATAGGATAATTTGAAATTAATAAACTGTTTCTATCTGAAAGAATAAAATTCTGTAACTATAACAATTTCTAATAGCAACCATGAAGGAACACATTTCTGGGCCCTGCCTTTCAAGGCATCATCACCGTAAGTTGTTAGATCAAGTGATCTTTAAGTCTATACCTGATGTGTCCAGTATCTTGAGTAGAGTTCCTACAATGTAGAGAAAAATCTCTATAAAAATAAAAGTTGAAGCCCTTTCCCATCAGGGCAATTATTGAATAGCTTGCCTTTATGCTGCTAATAACCCATGATTATGTCTTACACTGGTCCACACTGATAGGAGACTAGAAATTACTTACTCTAGAAGCTTGATTGTACTCCTACAAAATCACTTGCATATTGTATTTTTATTCCAATGAGATGAGCCACCTTCTAACTATATACTCGTTTATTTCCCTTGCTCTTTTGATCCTTCTCATTGTTTTCATTTTCCCATAATTCTTATTTAATTGATTTTCCAATCTGTTTTTCCTAGAAACAAATTTAAGAAGTGTTCACACCAAGTTGGAGAATTAATGGCTTTCTTCCTGGGCCACACCCAAAACCACTACCACCCCATAAAAAATCCCTGCCATTACCTTCTCACTATTCAGGCTATTTCTCAACTTTGCCACTTATTCTCTGCTTTGGACTTTCATTATACTCTAATCTCCATGGTTTTCATCTAATTAGCATGCACACAGATTTTTCCATAATCTCCCATCCCCTTCAGATGAACAACTCATTCGGAAAGTCGGCCTAAGTTCCATCTTCTACCTAAGATGCTGCATCTTGGATTAACCCCCTTGACTCCACACATACAACTTTTCCTCAAGAAATATGCTTGGCCTAGGCCAGAATCCCTAGTAGAAACCCATTCTGGGCTATAGGAAACTTGATTCCCTCTTGTCTAGGAGGAATGATGAGATCATTTGGAAAAATTAATCATCTAAAATGTCAGTAGATTGTTCCATCTGGGTTCAAATTTATCACCATAAACTATATTTTCTCATTGAATTACCAGTCACTACACTCAGGATTTTAATTTGATAAAAGAATACTTATACTTTAAAAAACTTTTGGGGCGCCTGGGTGGCGCAGTCGGTTAAGCGTCCGACTTCAGCCAGGTCACGATCTCGCGGTCCGGGAGTTCGAGCCCCGCGTCAGGCTCTGGGCTGATGGCTCAGAGCCTGGAGCCTGTTTCCGATTCTGTGTCTCCCTCTCTCTCTGACCCTCCCCCGTTCATGCTCTGTCTCTCTCTGTCCCAAAAATAAATAAACGTTGAAAAAAAAATTTAAAAAAAAAAAAACAAAAACTTTATTGGAACACCAAACAAGAAAGAGAATTCATTACTGTACTTCCACCCCCTAGCCCCCCACAAACCCATCTTGTTCCAGGTCTACCTTGGAATTAGATTTTGATAAGGGTTAGGCCTGTGTGTCTGACCTTTGAAGGAATATTGAATGGCCCTGGGAAATAACATAAAGACTGGGTTTTTTTTTTTACTTGGGAAAACCCATTCATCATTCAAATTATTTTGTGATCCAGGATATAAGTTGGTCAGTACTTACCAAGTGCCTGCCTTGTGTGTATTATAGTTCCAGGTTACTCCATTTACAATCCTAATGGACACAACCTATTAAGATGATGTGCCAAGCTGTACCAAAACTCTATTCCTCAGGGATGTATTCTATGAGGATGGGAGAAGACAGGAGGGACACAAAGATAAAACTTCAGTACCCTGATAATAATGGCATATGAGAAGAGCCTTGAGGGCAGCAGCCCAACTCCTCAAGAGATGTCACGGTCTAAATTACATGTCCCAGCTCCTCAGCCCTTTCCATCTGTCTGAGCTAGAGGTGGTCTTGGATTCTGCTCTACAAGGAGCTGTAGGGCAAATAAAATAGAGATGGTTAACAGCACTTGAATGTTCAACACATAACCCCTTTTTAAGAAATAGAAGTTCAAAATCCAAGGCCTTCCAGCTGGGCTGAGTACAGCTGTTGTACCCTGAGTCCATGCCATCCCTTTGAAACAAAAAACAAAGCAGCAGTAATAAAAATAAAATTCATACTTAAAAAAAAAATGTTGGTCCCTTCCCACTCATGTTTATGTATAAACCAAACACCAGCAAAACAAACTGGTGGTTAAACCGGCATTTTAGTTATGAGCCATTGCATTAACCAAACAAGCTATGGGACACCCACAGACATCTCTTATTTTTATGGTGCTGGATAACAAGAGGGTCCAGGTAGGTGTCCAGGTATCCTACTGCTCCCAGAGAGGCCTCCAGCCTTCACTGTTCCCACAGAAATTAATCTTTATAAAAATTATAAGAAGGTTTGGAGTCTTCAGAAGGATAAACTTCTTCTAAGCTCAGACATCAAAACTAGGAGAGCAGTAAAAACTCCAAAGCATGACTTTATGGCTGGGTTGGTGCTATTTTAAATGACTGCTTCCCACTCTGGTCCTGAACCCAATTTATTCTCATCTCCCCAAACCAACTCTTCTTACTTATGGGAGATTGAACGAGTCAATGCCTATCTGAAAATCAGTTCTTTCTAAAGCTGCATTTGTTTTTGCAGAGCACTGGATGAGGGGATTTCCTAACAGACTTAGGAAAATGTAGCTCAAGCTGATGAAACCATGTTCTACTTATTATTGGGCCCAGAGGGCTGGAGAGAGAGTGTGACAACCTACAGCTGTCCACAGCTGGCCTTTGAAAAACAGCTTCTTGAAATTAAATACAGCGGCTGCAAATGCCTGGTCAGAGGCATTCTGGGAAAGCACCTGTGTCAAGGCAGAAACCAGGAAAGACGAAAAGGATGAGTGCTTGGGAGAAGTGAATCTGTGGTTTTGACTGGCGTAACAAGTCCCATTTGGGTTAAGAAGTCAATGGAAAAATGATCCTTCCTCAGTTACTTTTATTTTGTTTTTGTTAAAATTTCTTTTGGAAAAATTAAACATCTGGACCTCTTTATGGAAATAGTTGTTATGGTCGCTGGGAAAAAATTATATATTTTTTTTCATCGAGTTTAGATCAATTTGGTCAGAGAAGGCCTAGGGGTATAGAAAACCCCAACATGGGGTGGCTGCTTCTCCAGCCTTTAAACATTTTGAAAATAAACTTTCTGCTTAGTACATTCTGGGGTATCCACAGTCTTCAGAGGCAGCACTGAACAGCTGTCTGTAACAGGAAGACCTGACTATACCCAGCAAATAGGGAGCTCTTCTCCCCAAGGCAGGGAAATTCCTCTTAGGTTTGAAGTTGGTTGTTTGTGTTGCTAAGTTGCTGGCATAATATTTTTTTTCCCTGCAGTTGGTGTTTCATATTTAGGAGAGGGAGAGGAAAACAATGGATCTGTGCTATTTTTCAATCAATATCTTTCTTTGGTGGAGCACATTTTAAGTGAGACATATTTGGGAAGAATTTTCTATCCTCTCACCACTATTATTTTTAAAATAGATTGTGGAAGGATGAGGCTTCTTTATGCTCTTTAAGCACTATACTCTTTGTTCCTGAGTGTAGGGTTAAAGGAAAAGGACATGCCTTTCTAAAACTCTTATTTGGGAATGTAGTATTTTCTTTAACTCAGGCAGACATTCTGAATTCCAGTGAGCTCTGAAGTCCCGATCTCTCTCCTGTGGGCCGATTTTGGAGCCCATTTTGATAGCTGTAGTCTTCCTTCTTCAGTCTCGAGATAGAGAGAAGGTATCACAAATAAGGTCCAGTAGGACAGGGAATGTGGGCATCCTTTAGCATTCTGTCTGCCTCCCACAAGTGCCTTGCACACAGAAAATAGTCAATAAGGCTTAACCTAAAACATGCAATTTTAACTCGTTCTGGGCAATCAGATGTACAGAACTTTTTACATGGGATTTCCCCAGCATTTTTGGTTCCATTTTTGTTTTTTAAATTTGTCTCTGAAACAGAAGTTGCTGGAGCAACTTGAACCCAGGTTTTTCCTCTTGAAAGCTCCCCATCAATCAGTTTGAGATCATGTAGATTATAAGTGGCCTAATACTATTTTTGACCAAAAGGTTCTTATCTGCCTATGATCCTGCTACTCAGTTTCATTTCTTTGGATTTTTAGTTTGTAAATGTGCCCTGTTAAAATGCAAAACCTCCTGGAGAAAGTAATCCCATATTAATAATATTAATAATCATCCCTTAAACTGAGATTGGCCAAAAGATGGTTAAGAAAAGTCACTATAGGAAGGAATGAGGTAGGACTGAAAACAGAAATGGGACTGAAGGAAGGGTTCCAGGTCCCAGGGTGCAAGGAGCAGAGAGAAGGCCACTTGAAGGGGAAAGAGAATAGTTTCCAAAGCCCAATTTCATATAATTTGCACTTTACATAATTTACAGTTATGTTAAAAGCCAGTACTGTTCTTACCCACAGGGGATTCATAAGGAACACTTTGAACTCCTCGGAAGGAAAGATTTAGTAAATACAAAATATGATTATCATTACACCTGTTTCCTAGAATAGATGAGGGACTTTTTATCCAGGTGTATATTATCCCTTTGTGTCTTTTGGGTCAAGAAGGTTCATTTATAATTCCATGTCTGTTTTGAGAGATTATAGATGGGCAGCACTGAGAGAAAATGGCATAGGATAAGCAGAAAATATGGCAGATGAGAAAGGACATAAGAAGTTTATATATTTCAAATGGTTCACCCTCCGATGACCAGGATTAATAGGAAGGATATCTTAGTTTGAATTCCCCCAGAAGCAGATCCTGAGAAAGAGATTTGAGTGCAAGTAGTTTATTTGGGAGGTGATCCCAAGAAGTATTGGTAGGAAATGAGGAAAAGACAAGGAAGTGCCCAAAATCAATAGTGCATAATCAAGCAGTTTACCACTATGGGCAACTGAGGATCACTCCTGCTGGGTAACTCTGGGACATCCCTCCAAGTCGTTCCATATGATGAGTGAGAAATCTGAGATATTTATCTTTTGATACTCATCCTTGATGGCTGAGGGATGCTCCCTGCTGCTTCTGGCCTGCCTCAGTGTAGATGGAGAGGCAGAACCACAGGTGCCATGTTCTGGAATGGTGAGTGCCAGGAAGATGTGGTGGGGCAGCATGTGTATGGGCATTCAGGAGCAACTAGAGCCCGCAAAAGTCATGATAAGGCCCTGTGGGCACTTAGAGCATCATATACAAGGACATAACAAATAAGCGGTTTTATCAATTTAGGATCTTCAAATTCATAAAGAAAATTTATATTTTTTTCACTTTCCTTGAGAACCTCCTTTACTTGGCTCCAACTAACACTACAACAAAGAGTGACTCCCAGCGACTCATCTCTGCTGAATCCTTGCTCTGTATTTCTAACTGCTTAAAGAGGATCTCCACCTAGAGAAGAGCCTCTCAAACTTAACACGCCTTAAATTCTCTTCTTCCAAAAATCCACTCGTTTTCCTACTATCTATCTAATTAAGTCAAATTAGAAACTTTGAAATCATCTTCAATCTTCACTCTCTTTTACCCTACAAATCTAGTCAACTCCTGACAGTCCACCTCCTAAATATCTTTTAATCTACCCTACCCTCTCCTACGAAATTTTATTCATGCCCTGAGCCCATTGCTTGCTTGTTAATGCAGTGGTGAGCCAAAGTGAACATATCCTCCGAATGAGTCTCAGGTGTCACTCTTGTCAAACTTTGAACCCCAAGTTGGTTTTCTGGCTTAGGACATATTCTATAACATGGGAAATATCACCCAATCCCTGCCCAAACTGCTGTGGATCATAAAGTGAGATCCTTGGCCAAAAGCAATGTCATGTGGGATACTATGACAGTGTATAAGGCTATAAGGCATTCAGTAAATTCAAGGATGGTACCAGAAATATAATGGGCAGTGAAAGTGAATCCAAATGCAGAAGAAAGGACCATTCCAGTGAGGACAAATCATTTGCCCTTTCTATGTTGGAATCAATCCAAGTTGAGCCAGATCAGTAGAGGTTGTCCAGGTTTGACAGTAGCAGGTAATTTGCTCTCAGTCGATGTTACTTTTGTTTTTTCTGCTAAGTCAGCAGATATTCTGCAGTGGACACAGACAATAAAGTAGGGGCTTACCCAAGTTCAGTGTATATTGGAAGTTCTCATTCAATCCTCAAGGGTCTACCTTATTACCATGAGAGAATTTTCTTCTTGCAACACAGTGACAGAATTCTGAGTTTTTATTTCTTGCTACACCATTGGGTGTACTTGAGATTTTAGTGCAACAAGCATGGCCTTGGCCAACTGCAGAGTCCAGTGCAATTTACAGTTGGCTGCTCCTCTCAGTTTAGCAGCTCAGAGTTGGTTTTCTGCTGCAGGCAACTTCAGTGTTCAGAAGTGGCATAGCCTCATCTACCTTTAGAAAGGAAGACCATTTTATTGAACCCATGACTCACTCATAGCCTCCATCACTGTCTCTGTGACTACTTTGTTCATGAGCCCACTTAAAAGACATGGGGGAAGATGGAAAGAGAAGCCAACTGATATCCACAGCATTGATCATTTAGTTCACCTAGTTATTAAGAATTTTCTCTACAGTTGAGGTTTATTTGAAGAACATTTATATGGATCTCATCCTCTGGTCCTATTTCAAGATATCCATTCACTCAGGCTGCTACTCAACTAGTACATACTAGTAGGTCTAGATGAGTTATTAAAGTATTAAAATATTGGCATAGTGCTTCATAAATAGCAGCCGCATGAGCTACCAGCATGCTCACTCCTTGCAGCTTACCCTAATTTCTCCTGTCCTAGAGGACCCAGATCAATACCAGGTGAGATGCCTTACCCTGACTCCTGCCAACCCACAGGCCAACTAGCCAGTTCATCATGGTTCCTCAGAGTGGCCTTCAGTTCTGCATAGAGCAGGGTCAGATCCCAGGAGCAGTGCTGCTGTTTGGGAACTACCATCTTAGCAGGTAAATACCATCTAGGCCTCCTGAGACTGTGGCTGCTTCTAGAAGTTCCCTGCGTGGCTGATCATAAGAGTGGAAGCCTCTGCCATATTTTTTTATTGGTCACACATTTTTCATATCACTCCTGCCTATTCCTCAAACCTACTTATCATTAAATCTCCAATCCTGATGGATTCAAATCTCTAACTATCTGGTCAAATCAATAACCTCTAATGGTAAGTCCTTCCTTCCTCCCTTACCATCAATTGGTATAGATACTTCCTTCAAGCCATCTGTCCTGACAGATAAATTGGACAATGGCATGCACTGTTCAATACTCTGCCCCCAAAGAAGATTTCAACATTTCCTTTGCCCATCATCCTTAAGAGCTATGCCTTAGTGGGATTGCAATACCTTAGCAGAATACTTCTGCCTGGTGCCAGCATATTGGGCAAAACTGTCTAAAAACTAGACGTACATTATTTCCTCTTCAGTCAACTGGTCCTAGGAGACTCCACAGAAAGCTGTTGGTGTAGATTGAGGGAGTGGTTGCCATGTGACAGAAGTAGGTACATAGTGTGAGCACCTGCAAATACTACTTACTTTTGTCTTCAGGGCTTGCCCATTCCTGCATGTATAACCTCCATTTGAAGGTGGAATTCTTCTAGATACACAAAACTGATGGTAATAGTTCATAAAGGGCAGCTCAGACTGCAAGGTAACCCACTGTCCCATGGTCAGTTACTCAGTCTCTATCAGGACCCCATAGCTACTAACCTAAAGCTATTTCTCAAAAGGAAAAAGTTACGTGAAGAAAGCATGATTTGTTACAAGTCTCTTGGGTTCCAGCTGTAGTGACAGAGGCATCAAGTTTTCCCATTGGTTCCTTTCCAGAATCCTGGTGTTCATATGTCCACTGGAAGATGGGCCAAATGGCAGAACTACTTGTACTTAACAACAGACTAGCTGGAGAGCCTTCCTGTTCTGGGTTCCATTCAAAGTTGTTAGCTTTTGGGGTCCCTTGCTAAACAGTTGTAAGCCACACATCCAAATGTGGTGCATGTTCTCTTCCAAATCCAAAGAGGCCCACCAAGTATTGGGCCTCTGATTTAATGTTTATCTACTTGGGCTTTGCTGGAAGAGCTAGTCTAACATGTCCACTGGCTGTTGGACTTCAGAAATGACATTTAGTGTCAGTCTTTGTGTTTTCATGGGAGTTTCCCCTGCAATAAGAATGTATCTTGTTTCCTCCTTCCCTTCAGGACAGTCAGATAGTATAATTGATGTAGCAGACCAGTAGATGTTGAAGGATGGTGAGGCAACAAAGATCCCTGAGGACTAAATTGTGCCACAGATCCAGAGTTGTTATAATCTTGAGGCAACAAGAGGAAAGCCAGTGCTTTCTGATGTTGTCTTCTTGCTGGAATCCAGGAGTAAGCATCAGACAGCTTAATGACTGTGTAACAGATATTAAGGACTACATTACCCAGAAAAGAAGTATCAGCAGTAACAGTAACCATAGTTGAAGTCAACACCTTCATAAAGCTTAACCAACTGAGCCACTCAGGCACCCCTGATGTGCGTGCATGTGTGTGTGTGTGTGTGTGTGATATATACATATATATATTTAATGTCTAATGAAGTCTTGATGTTTGCCAAATGCCATTTGAAAAAACAATTAACTGTAAAGTTTGTGATCTTTCCAGAAGAACTAGAGATATATAATGTAAGTTAATATTTTAGAAATGTCTTACAGTCCATTCATTCATTCATTCAATAACATCTGTTTAGTATCTCTTGTGAAGATATGAGCTAAGCACATGTATAGCACAGTGATATTCTAACTTGGTGAATTTAGTTTTTTTTTTAATTGCCTACCTCTGACCTAGTAAAGAATGTCATTATAGAAGCCATCTTTACACTGCTACCTAACTTCCCTCTTTTCCTTTGTTGGCCTTTATTCTTCCCTCTGCTCCTCAAAGGTAAGCAACCTTCTAGTTTCAGTGTGAGGTCCTCTGTTCCTCTCTCTTCTCTCTCCCTCTAATAACACAAGTATTCTTACAATTTCCACCATAACTTCTGCAAAGTCCTGTCTTCTGACCCACCTTCAGACCCATATACCTAACCGTCTCTCATTTCTACTTGGTTATCTGATTGTCATCTTAAATGCAACATATTTAAAACAAATTCTTTGTCTTCTTTCCAATCAACTTCTTTGGGCCAGTTAATTTACTTTTCTGTGACTCAATTTCCTTATCTTTAAAGTGGGATAATAGGGGTACCTGGCTGGCTTAGTTGGTAGAGCATGGGACTCTTGATCTCGGGGTCATGAGTTTGAGTCCCACTTTGGGTGTAGAACTTATTTGAAAAAAAAAAGGTAAAATAAAGTGGGAATAATAACTACCCTCCTACGGAGCCATTGTGAGCATTAAACGAGTGTATACACATAAGATACTTAGAACAGTACCTGGCATACAGGTAAGCCCTCCATGAAGGTCCACTGTTATTGTATCAGCTGTAAAAAGCTGTGATGAACTGAATGCTGAACTATACACTAAGTTAAATGACTCATGTATTATTTTTCCCCAATTAGATTATAAATTCTTTCACAACACAGGTATATTCAGCAACTTTTGCCATGTCCCTGGTACTGTCCCCAAATTCAATCTGTTGTTTCTTAACTTCAGTGTAGGTGACCTCAGAGGGAAGTCAGTTGTGTTCTGATACAAAAGGGAGGGATGTGTGTGTAGGGGAGTGTGTCCACATGTCTGAGTGCAGAGATCTGTGTGTCCAGCTTCCTTAGTTTTCACTTCAGCTCAGCTTTCTGTTTTATTTTTTCTTTTCTTTTTTTTATTTTTTAATCTTACTTTATTGGTATGTAACATGCTTCTCCCAAACATGAGTCTATATTTTGCCCTACTGGGATAAAGCTTTGTTCGTAGATCCAAAGAAAATAAGTGGTAAAATGAGGCAAACGTGAGAATAAATGGTTTCTCCTTGTAAATTAATCCCTTAGGTGAAAGAGTTGTGTGATTTAAGAAGGTACAGCCTTACCAGAAAATGGAGAAGGAACTTCTTTGGGTGGTATATTTTCTATTGTCACTGTAACAAATTACTAAAATTTATTATCTCGCAGTTCTGTAGGATCGAAGTCCAACGTGAGCTTCACGGAGCTTCAATCAAGGTGTCTGTCTCCTCTTCTGGTGGCTCTAGGGGAGAATCCATTTTCTTGCCTTTTCCAATTTCTAGAGGCTGCCCACACTTCTTAGCTTTCAGTCCCTGTCCCTGTATTCAAGTCAGCAGTGTTGCATCTTTCTCTGACACTTCTCCCATGGCCACGTCTCCCTCTGGCCACAGCTGGGAAAGATTCTTGGCATTCAAGGATTCATGGGATTAGACTGGGCCTCTCTGGATAATTTCCCTATCTTAAGGTCCTTGACCTTAATCACATCTGCAAAATCCATTTTTCTAGGTAAAGTAACATATTCACAGGTCCCAGGATTATGACATGGCTGGGAGTAATTTTCTATCTACCACAACTAGCAAATGGAACCTACTTGAGGTTGGATATTCGGTGCACCCTGAACTCTCTCTTCAATTCTCTAGATCCTATTCTTTCCCAATGTACATCCTCATTACTAAAGAAAAGATCTGGTAAGGTTGCAGATTCAAGTGATGTTGTAATTTAGCACCACCCAGATCAAATCTGTTTAGTCTTTAGTAATTTCAGCTCAGTAGCTGCAGGAGATAAGAAATTAGTTTAGCACAACCATAGAAATTCCCTAAATTTCAGGCTGCAGTTCTAAGCCAATAATTTAGGGACTTGAACTTCACGGTCTCTTTCCTGAAGCCATTTAGGTCCACTAGAAGTAATTTCTCTAACCCTTTGGCTGCTGAATTTCTCATGCCCTTCATCCTGGTCTGTGGTAGTGGCGTTCAACACACACTTTATTACACATCACTTAGTTCCTTCTTCCTTGTACTTCATGTGCTACAGTTTGCCATCCCTTAAATTTTGCTGAAATTTTCACTGCTTTCAGTCCAACAAGACTCCAATTCCCCTGCACTAATCTCCCTGACAGTTTGTGGCCACTCCTTGTATTAATAGCTGGGGTGCTTATTTGTAAGCCACAGAAAGCACCTCTTATTTAAGCCAAAAATAAAAAAAGTATTGAGATAAGAAGTTGCTCCCAGAATTGCAGTCCTGAAAACCAACTCAGTAAAGTAGGATCAAAGAGTGCCAAAGCAGCCGGAATCACAGGTAAAATTACCCCCATAGGATCAGTGAGGTAATGATGATATTGTACAGCAGTCGCCACCAGCACTGGCCAGTGGATGCTGCCACTGACATTCTCACCGCTGCCACGATTCTGCCTAAAATGAATGATTTCTCTCCTAGTTTCTTCACTTCCCTAAATCAAGATCTCAAGTCCTGAGGAGACATCCGACTGGACAGACCTAGACACCACACACTGTTTTTTCTGGAAGAAAAAAAACAAGCAAGGATCTGGCCTCTTTGGATCAATACAGTGATGTATTCATACTTCTTGTTCATACTTCTAAATGGAGTTCTCATCATACTGTACTAGAATAACATATATGTTCATCTTCCCCACTATACTGACACTAAAAGACAAGTACCATGTCTTAACTTGGTGTCTCCAGAAGCTACCACAGTACCTGGAACACAATAGGTTTTCAACAAGTGAAATATTTTAAAAGGTAAATTAATTCCAGGATTTTCTTTTGACCTCTTTAAAAAAAAAACTGGGGGGCGGGGTGCCTGGGTGGCTCAGTCAGTTAAGCGTCCGACTTTGGCTCAGGTCATGATCTCGCCGTCCGTGAGTTCGAGCCCCGCATCGGGCTCTGTGCTAACCGCTCAGAGCCTGGAGCCTGTTTCAGATTCTGTGTCTCCCTCTCTCTGACCCTCCCCCGTTCATGCTTTGTCTCTCTCTGTCTCAAAAATAAATAAACGTTAAAAAAATTTTTTTTAATAAAAAATAAAAAATAACTGGGGGCCCCTGGGTGGCTCAGGTGATTGAGTGTCCCACTTCGGCTCCGGTCATAATGTCACAGTTAATGGGTTCAAGCCCCGTGACTGGCTCTGTACTGACAGCGCAGAGTCTGGAGGCTGCTTCAGATTCTGTGTCTCCCTCTCTTTCTGCCCTTCACATGCTCATGATCTGTCTCTCTCTCTTTCAAAAATAAACTTAAAAAAAATTTTTTTTAAATAAAAGAACTGACCAAGGAAATAAGGAATCAAGAATGGAGGGTGTGGATGGTAATAAGGAAAAGTAAGTCTGTTTGATGGGGGGTGGAGAGGAAAAAAAGGGGAGTGGGCTGTGTGTGTGTGTGTGTAGATATCAGATGGGTGAGTTAGAGATGGAGAGAGGCAGAGACAAATAAAGTAAGAGAAAGTAAGAAACAGAGGAGCAAATGAGCACTAGAACCAGCCAGCATACTGTGTATTAAGACAGCTCCAAAAGCCCAAGTGACCTGGAAAAAAAGTACCCCAAACCTAAAAAAAAAAAAAAAAAAAAAAAATTATTATGAAAAAAAAAAAGTGACATGCTTAACTGAGCCACCCAGGTGCCATTATCTTCTCAATTTTTCTTTAAATCTGAAAGTGTTCTAAATTATAAGGCCTGTTTTGAAAAAATTACTTGAAAAAAGTTATTATGTAGGCAATACAGCCCATAGCACTGATACACTTTGGGAGACTAATGCCCAATATCCTCAGATGACTTTGCCTAAAACAATGGTTTCATCATGTAACTGCTCACTCAGAAACTTTCAACAGCTCCCCAGTGGCAGAGATTAAAATCCATATTCCTTAATGTGTACTCAAGGCCCTACCTAATCAATCTTCCAAAATAGTCAAGCCTCTTCTCCAGAAATGCCTTCCTTGTGCCTACCTCTGTGATTTTTGTTAAGCTATTTTTCCATTGAAAAGAACATGTCCTCGTTTCTTCAACTATACAAATTCTAATCATCCTTTAAGACCCTAATTAAGACTTTCTTTGTCCTTCAACTCTTCCAACCCCTTCTCTTCTTAGAATTGTAGTAATAATCTCTAGTGCCACCCGTTTTGCCCTTAATCTCATAGGCCCGCAGCACTGTAAAGTTACTCAGCTTTGGGGTTATACATGTCACCACTGCACTGAGACCAGAAAATCTAATTGCAAGACTGTGACTTCCTTTATATTCTCACCTTTTGATAATGTGAAACATTATCTTTAATAATAAATGATGGTATTGACAGAATTTGTATACATGAAAAGGAGAGAAAATAATTCTTTATGTGGGAAGATGATTTAAACCTATATGCAAAACTTCAGTAGGGATAGAGGACACTGTCTGAGAAATTATTTCTTCCAACCTAGGCTGAAATTCCAATTCTCCCAGAAACCCCAGCAAATGTCTCATCATATCATCTTTGTATCTGGACCTAGGGACGGGGTCAGTATGCAAGTGAGAGGATAAATGGACAAAATTAAGGTCTTATTAGGAAAGAGAAAGAGGACAACGGTGCAGAGGAAGTAACTAAGAATGTCTGCAGACCACCAACCCTCAACATGATTGATTCTTTGCAACACTTAAGTTTGAGTCACCAAGGATTGTATTATAAACCCGAAAGACAGACATTATTTCTAAGTACCATATGTCTTAAAATCTATTCTTGATGTTTAATATAATGTTTACTAATTTAAAAAGTCAGAATTTCAAATAAAACATCCACTCTTTGTTTTTAACCCAGTAATAAATTGTGACTCGGAGGCCACTGCCCAGCCCTGGAGTGTTCCTTTCTCTAATATGAGTGATACCCTTGAGCTTGGCATGATGTTTGACCACTTTACATCATCAAATCTGATTCTCCCACAAGCACATTTTAGTGATAAAGACATTGATGCTCAACTATTGGGGGATTTGCCTAGCATCCCATGACTAATAACTACAGAGTCTGCCTGACCTGGGTTCAAATCCCAGTTTTGCTCTTAAATTGTACAATCTTTAGAAGTGACTCACCTCGCCAAGGCTTTTCTCCCTTGTAAAAAAGAATAAGGTGTAATGGAATAAGGACAGAAAGAATATGTGAAACTCCTTGGTGCCCAGAGGGGTCTCATTAAAAGATTTTTTTTCTCCACAGCTTTGCATTTCTTACCCAAGTCACCTGCATCTCACTGCAGAAAGCTCATGTAGGATGCTCACTTAGGCCTTTAGAATGACATTCACTCAGGCTGGTGGCTGGAAATGGCCAAAAAGCAAGACCCTTGGCCTCTCCACCTGTCCCTACTGGCATCCCTTCCAACAGCAACAAAATCAGAGGGAATTCTAGATTTTGGCTTCCTGGATGGTTTACTAGGGCTGTAGAAGGACTTCAAGATGATTCTCATAAAAGCTGTTTTCCTTGTGATTAAGTTGTATTTGCCTGTTAACTATGTGGTAAACAAACCCTCAGCTCCCACCTCATGGTTCTAGCATAGCCGCGTGTTAATTGGGACTTGGAGGGTAGCGGGTTGGCAAGGCTACCAGGGACAGGAAGCCAAGAAGTCCAATTTGGTTATCAGTTCTGTTGACATGAGCTGAGCTGTATGTGGTTGTGTGGCATGTCCAGCAGGCCTAGCAGGGGTTTTCCCGGCTATGAAAGGCCTGCTGTTTGAAATGCTTGGCCTGCAGTCAAACAAGGGCCTCGATCAGGATTCTCACTGCCTTCAGCCCCATCAGCTCCACTAGCCCCGTCTGCTACTTGGGCAGGGGGAAGGGCTGACCAAACATGTCTGGTCCTATACTTGGTTCAGAACTGAGCAGAGAAGGCAAGGAATGAAACAAGCTACACCTGGAGCTAATCTGCCCTTCTTAACACCCTACCACAACCCCAAGCCAGTCCCTCCCCCTGCAACAGGCATAAGCAGCACTGAAATCCTCTCCCTCTGTGTCACTTATCAGGACTGAACTCAGTCAGACACACTCAATCCCTGAAATAAGACTGCCAGGGGATCAGATGGGTGGGAGAGGCTTGCTGGGAAATTCCTCTCAGCCAGTGGATACATGACTTGAGAAGAAATTGGGGCAGTTCCCAATGTAACTTGCTACCCCTCCCCCAGGGGCAATCACTGTCAAAAATGATTTATCTTAAACTTTTTGTTATTATTTTAGCCAATGGTGTGTGTGTGTGGGGGGGGTGGGTATATACAGAGAGAGAGAGAGAGAGAGAGAGAGAGAGAGAGAGAAGTGTATGTGTATTTAATCATTTGTGGTTAAGTCTGTGTTCACAAGAGTCTTTGAGTTCAGTGGAGTCCAACCGCCAAACCCACACCCAAATATTTCATAGATAACAGAGAACCATTGCTGGGTTATACTTGTATGTACACAGACGAGCATTGTGGCAGAGCACTGAGGACCCTGAAGTGGGACTTGGGATGTGAGGACTTTGCAGTAAGAGCTCCAGCAAGTCATTAAGCTGCATCACAGAGAAACAATATGTTTAGAAGTTTCCATGAAAACCATTCATTCTGCTTCTTAGTAAATGAATATAATTAAGCACTTAATGGGTACTGAGTTAAATGCTGTTGAACAGGGTTAGCACTTATTATTAGGGTTATCGTTGTTCTAATCTCCTATATTAAATACTTAGAAGACCAGAAGCAATTATGCCAAGATGTTAACTGGGGTTAACACTATGGGGTGGGACTCTGAATATTATTTTCTCCTTGTACATTCTACAGTTTAGACATTTCTATGAATAATTTTAAATGTTTACTGTATGAATGAATGAACAAACAAACCCAGGTAGGTCTACTTAAAAATGAGCCCAGTTTCTGCTTCCAAATGATTTTATTCCTTACAAACTGGTACAGCTACTCTGGAAAACAGTAGGGAAGTTCCTCAAGAAGTTAAAAATAGAATTATCCTATGATACAACAATTGCACTACTAGGTATTTACCCAAAGGATACAAAAATAGAGATTCAAACAGGTACATGCACCCCAATGTTTATGGCAGGATTATCAACAATAGCCAAACTATGGAAAGAGCCCAAATGTCCATCAACTGATGAACGGTTAAAGAAAATGTAATAGGTATATATGTATGTGTGTGTACACACACACACACACACACACACTGGACTATTACTCAGCCATCAAAGAATGAAATCCTGCCATTTGCAATGATATGGATGGAGCTAAAGAGTATTATGCTAAGCAAAATAAGTTAGAGAAAGACAAATACCATATGATTTCACTCATATGTGAAATTTAAGAAACAAAAAAGATGACTATATGGGAGAGGGAGAAAAAAGAAAAGAGGGAAACAAACCATAAGAGATTCAACGATAGAGAACATACTGAAGGTTGACGGAGGGAGTTGGGTGGGGGATGTGGTAGATGGGTGATGGGTGCTAAGGAGGGCACTTGTTATAATGAGCACTGGATGTTGCATGTAAGTGATGAAATCACTGAATTCTACTCCTGAAACCAATATTGCATTGTATGGTAACTAACTGGAATTTAAGTAAAAATTTAAAAACTAAACCAAAACGTTTCTATTCCTAAAGACAAAGGATGGATAGCAACATTCCCAAGCATCTTCTTCTATGGGCTTTTTGTGTTTGTTTGTCTGCTACTTTCCTTTTCCAAGGTATTTGAAGAATGAAAAATAATAGGCAATGTACACATTTGAGGTAGCTGAGGGTGGGGAAAAGAGGTTGACAAGTTGTGAAGAGAGGAGAAAGCTAGATGATAATCATTTAGTTTTAATAAGTGGCTTCCTTTGAGGAATTTAGAAGGTTGCAAATGGGCAACAGAGGCTTCTGGCTGGTCAAATTCACATAATTATACCACATAAGTGATATAATACATATAATATTTAATAATAATATATAACATGTATAATACATATTAACACATAAGTCAATATTCACCAGAATGTAAACTCTATCAGGGCAGGTACTCCATTTGTCCCCCACTTAATCTCTTCCCCCTAGAACAGTGTCTGGTGTATTAGCATACTCAGTAAATAATATTTAAGTTGTGAGTCAATGCATTTCCTTTGAAATCTAAAGAGAGGAGGAAATAGCTTTCAAACTGTAAGGTTTAGATAAGGTGAATAGAAAACATTTCTGACTATGAACACTTTGTAACATTATCAAGGGTATCAATGTAAGCTATGGGATTTCTAACCCCTAGAGTTTTATAAGAAAAGAAACTAAGATATTACTGTTAGTGATAGCAGCAGTAAAGTTAGAAAGCCCTATGTACAAATGAAAGAGACTTCTATATTCCTGTTCTTGCTCTTATTTTGGTTTAAAAGTGGTGCTAGGGCTGTCCTTGGCTATTGCCCAAATACTGGGGCAATGACTGGTTCACTGAAAATTGGTTCTTTTCTCAACCCATACTTTGCAAAAATGGTTTCCTAGACCATGGGACACATGAGGACATTCTGCAATGTCCCTCTTAAAAGATCTTGTCTGAGCCGTTCAGTTTGTGGGGATCATATACAGTGGACATGAGCCCTGCTGTTATGTCTTTAATAAGCCCCCAGGACCTCACTTTGAAGTGATGACTCACAGAGAATATTTTGTCAGGCCAACTAGGCCATAAAAATATTAAGTGTGGTTTTAAGCGGTAAAGGTTTTTATTATCCTGTTCACTTCCTGTCATGAAACATTGCATTAAATTGTACTTTAAAGGGATTAATGACCCACCTGCTATGTTTCACAAGAAATTCATTATCATAAATATTCCAGAAGCATTGATATTAACACTAGGGTTAGTGTGTGTGTGTGTGTGTGTGTGTGTGTGTGTGTGTGTGTGTGTGTGTATGTACAGGAGGTGCTCAAAAATATTCATTGAACTGAATTGGGACACATAACACATAAAAGCATGATAACGTTAAGGTGAAAAATTCATTTAAATTTGCTTTTATCCAGAAATTGTCAACCATCACCCCATCAACATGGAATTGTTGAGGCTAAATCAGAGAAGGACAAATTCCTTGCTTAGGACTTCTTTATAGCTCATTTGTTCCAGGTGGGTGCAACCCAAAATAATTATCCCTCCTCTTTCAGGCCACTTAGCTGACAAGAGTGACCAAACCCCATCTCAATGCCATTGTCTTCCAAAAATGCAGCAAGAAAAATCAATAATTTCCTACCTTTGGTATCATTGTGTAAGACTTTGGGATAATTGTGCTAACTGGGAAATCTCCCCAACCATTAATCTACCTTTGTTCTTTTTGAATTCAGTCTACTGCTTTCAGGTCACATTTTCTTAAGCAACTTCTGTCTTAAATGTAGGGCTCAGGGCCCACTTTCACCTGCAATAGGAACAACAAACAAGTCATTTGGGTACTTGCCTCATTCCTTCCTTAGATTCAATACTTGTCTCTCATATTCCCTTGCTTGTTCAGCTTCCTCTTCTAGAAAGTGGAGATTATACTGTGGATTGCTTGACCTATCTAAGATAAAGAATGCTTTACAGCAATTTGTCGATAGCCAAGTCTTTTGAAAACAGCTAAACTGGTCAGTGCGTATTACAATTCTCAAGGCCTAACTTGGGAAGCATCTCAAATGTGATATTTCTATTAGTATCACAAGTCCTAGTTGGCGGAAACATGTTCATTTGATTGGGGAGGTTTAGAAAAAAATTGTACTGTATTGTATTATTATGCGCTTTTGCAGAAAAGATATTTAATAGTACTTCCAGAAGAGGGCAATATTCCTGAGGTTAACTTTGCTAATAAATTTTCCAAACACCAAAAATTCACACTAGCTCCAGATTATTTATTCAAAAGCACTTTCATGCTGAAGTCTGAGAACTGATGACTTTAGGAAAACACTGGATTTGTACAGATTCCCCTTATAAATATTACTGTAATTTTCCTTTTCTCAAGAAATCTGAAACTGTTCTATCTGTTTGACATAACTCTTCTCTGGGGCCTAAAGTTTCTGGGAAATGTCTATGGGCTATGCCAGACTTTTGGTTTAATTATGCTGACAATTCACAAACTTTTGACACTGGGTTGCCCCTCGAGACTGAAATATTGATGTTATTTTAGATGGGTGCTTGGCTACAAAGATTACCATTTGATCTGCAAAGAGAAGGACTTAGGAAAACACACTTGATTGTTCTTTCCTCTCTCAAATGTTTGAGTCAACCTGACTCCTGAATCGATGGGTCATAAATGGCTCCATTGACTGCCCTGCAAATTTGAAATGCATGTCCCTGAGTCCTTACAGGAACCTGGCGTAAAGAGCTAAACTCCCCGCCCCAACTGAAAACTGTATGATTACATCAGGGACTCTCCCTAGAAAGAAACTGTTCAAACCTGAGTGAAATAATTAATTAAAATGAATAAATGAATGAATGAATGAAACGCTCACTCTCTTCCTAGAAAGATTTCTTGATTCTGCTCCAAAGAATCCTAGCCCAAAACAACCAAGGGCAACCATTTCAAGAAGCCTTTCTAAGAGAATTCAGATGAGTTTTTGGTGGCAAGTGCACCGTGTCTCTCCTAAGTAGTTACAGCCTGTAACAGCCAGGCACATTGTAATAAAAGTGACCTGCCAGTAGCACCCGCACATGCCAAGGAGAATTTTGCCTGAAAGATCTCAGAAGAGCAAAGCCAGCTTCCATTAACCTTTCCAACCCTATAAAATTATCACCTGGGTGGACATCTATTTATTTATTTGCTTTGTTTTGCCTGCCAACATCCCTGCCCCTTTCTTTTGGCTAAGAATGTTCAAGAAATAGGCATGTGATCCCAGTTCGGACAATCAGATTTTTTCTGCTGGGAATCTGACTCTTGAGTGAAGTGACAAAAGAACAGGAGTGGTTGGGTGCGATCCTCTCCAAACTACCCCATTAGTTTCTGCGACATAGATGTTTGGAGCTTCCCTAGTCTCTGCCATTTCTAATACTTGGCCGCTCAGCTTGTCCTTGGATTTTTTTAGCTTAAATTACCCGTTCTTTGCTACCAAAAAGCCCTAACCAGAACATCTCCTGAATATAAAGAAATCCTCTGGGTGAAAGACGGCTTGGACCATCACACCATAGGCTGCAGGCCAGAAAATAAAAACAAAGCCTTTAAGGGAATACATAGTTGGGGCATGTGGGTGGCTCAGTCGGTTAAGACTCTGACTTTGGCTCAGGTCATGATCTCACGGTTCGTGGGTTCAAGCCCCACATCAAGTTCTGTGCTGACAGGTCAGATTCTGTGTCTCCTTCTCTTTCTGCCCCTCCCCTGCTCATACTCTGTCTTCTCTCTCTCTCTCTCTCTCAAAAATAAACAGTAAACATTTTTAATAACAAGTTTAAAAAAGAGAATATAGTCAATGGTATTAGTAACGGTATTAATGGTATTAATGGTATTACATTACATTAATACATTAATGGTATTAAGGGTAATAGTGTTGTATGATGACAGATGAAAGCTACGCATGTGGTGAGCCTAGCATAGCATAAAGAAGGTGAATGACGGGGCGCCTGGGTGGCGCAGTCGGTTAAGCGTCCGACTTCAGCCAGGTCACGATCTCGCGGTCCGTGAGTTCGAGCCCCGCATCGGGCTCTGGGCTGATGGCTCAGAGCCTGGAGCCTGTTTCCGATTCTGTGTCTCCTTCTCTCTCTGCCCCTCCCCATTCATGCTCTGTCTCTCTCTGTCCCAAAAATAAATAAACGTTGAAAAAAAAATAAAAAAAAAAGAAGGTGAATGACTATGCTGTGCACCTGAAACTAGTATAACATTGTGTGTCAACTATATTAAAAAAATCCTTTAAAAAAAATCTATAAATAACATCTAGTTCCAAGTTGGAAGAACAAAGCTTAATCTCTTCTCAAAAATTATCTCAAAACAAGGATTAAAAAAAAGCAAACAATACCAAATATTTTTGATGAAACTAAAATTACCTATAGCCCTGAATCAAAACAGTAATAACGAATAGGAGAACAGCAGGGGACTTAGCTGACAGGAGAAACGTCAAACTCAAAACCTAAAATGGTAAGGCAGGGCAAGTGGAGAGGAGATAGGCTTTAAGAAGTAAACCGCAGAAAACTCCAGAATTCAAGGCATCTGTTAGAGATGAGGCCGATGCGCTGAAATGAGAGGGCCTGTCTAAAAGTCTGCATAAGAAACACTTAGGCCTTGGTGTTCCTTTCCCACCCTAACGTGTCAGGCAATTCTTCCCCTTGGATCCCTGCTATTGAGGATGCGCGGGTTTCCTTTGGCAACGTCCCCCCCCCCCCCCCCCCCCCGAGAAACTGAAGTGGGCAGGCTCCAAGAGACACTAGGCGCGCATGGAAAATGAGAAAGGATCCTGCAGCGTTGCTGTGCAAGAAAACTCAATGATAAGCTTCCTGTCAGACTATTGGGAGGTAGGAGGAGACTTCATTGCACATTCTTAGAAAGCTATAGAGATGAAGAAACGACGTCGCTATGATAACATTACCTCCAGGGAGAAGGAAAGGTTGTACAAACTTTCTGGAAAATAACCAGAGCATGCTACTAGTCTTAGCGGATGAATACTAACACAGACATAACAATGGTAAGACTTACATTTGAGCAGAAATTGAGGAGGGTACCGAAGTCAAATAATGTATGAAAGTTAATAAAACACTGAAATTCAAGATAATGCCAAAAAATACATAGAAAAGAGTACAAAATTATTGCCTCTGGGGATCAGGACAAGGGTAAGGATGGAAAAAACAAGCAACTGCTATTTTCCGTAACAAGCCATTAAATGTTATTTGATTTTCAGAACTAATTGAAGTTTTCAGAACTAATTGATTTTTCAGAACTAATGGGCGTAATAAGCCATTAAGTATTATTTGATTTTTCAGAACTAATACTTTGATTAAATTTAATTTTTTAACCCACTAGAATTAGTTGGAAGATTAATAGTATCATAAGCACTGATTTTTTATGAAATAGCAAATATAAATCGTTAAATTATACCAATGGCTACATAAACGTGACCATCAGTCTCATAGATGTATCTCACAACTCTCAGTTTACATTTTGGTAATATGGTGATAAAATTCCTTGAACAGATTGTGCTGACATACCTTTTTAAACTCTGAATGAAAATTATTTGAGTAGTGGCTTGGGCCTGAAATATTTCCGAAGTCAAAGCTCTTTTAAAAATGAAAATTGGGGCGCCTGGGTGGCTCAGTCGGTTAAGCGTCCGACTTCAGCTCAGGTCACGATCTCACGGTCCGTGAGTTCGAGCCCCACGTCAGGCTCTAGGCTGATGATGGCCCAGAGCCTGGAGCCTGCTTCCGATTCTGTGTCTCCCTCTCTCTCTGACCCTCCGCCGTTCATGCTCTGCCTCTCTCTGTCTCAAAAATAAATAAACGTTAAAAAAAAAAAATTTTTTTTTTAAATAAAAATAAAAAAAAAAAATGAAAATTAGCTTATTTCCGTGCCAAAATTCATATTGATTATAAGAAGGGACAAAATGACAATACCGTATTTGTACCTAAATTACCTCCTATAGAATGTCAGTAAAACTATAAAATACATTCAAATACAACAATTATAAACTAAAATCCCCCGTAAAAATTTATTTATATAAATGTAACCATTAAATACACATTATCATTTTAAAATAAAGTATAGCAAAATAATATTAATAAAAATAAATTCATGTTCAAAACAGTCACTATCATGAAAATGAAAACATGAGGAACCATACAAAGTTAACAAGAACTTGATATTAGTTAATACTTCTAAATGCTATTTTTTAAATGCTATTTAATACTTCTAAATTCTATCTTTCAATCACACATACATTTTCATGCAAATTTTTCCAGTTTCTGAAAGAAGCTTTTTCTGACCCTGATAGTCTGAGGATTAGAGAGGAGATAACTATGGACCAGCCTCAAATATTTTCCCTTGGTGTTTGACAACTTCAAATAATACTATCTCCTGTTTAATAATAATTCTACAATCTTTTTTTAACTTTTTTTTAACGTTTATTTATTTTGAGAGAGAGAGAGAGTATGCACACTTGTGCAAGTGGGGAAGGGGAAGAGCGAGATGGAGAGAGAGAGAGAGAGAGAGAGAGAGAGAGAGAGAGAATCCCAAGCAGGCTCCATGCTGTGAGCATGAGCCAGACTCTGGGCTCAATCTCTCATGAACTGTGAGATCGTAATCTGAGCTAAAATCAAGATTTGGAAGCTTAAACGACAAAGTCACCCAGGTGCTCCTTGAACTTTTCTTTTGTAAAAATTGTTTTATTGATACCAACCTATAGCCTTTGTTTCAAAGAGTGAATTTATGGCTTGTTTCATCTCCTTTGTTTCATCATGTCTAGAATTAATTACTGCTGTGTTCATATATATTCCACTGGTTTGAAAAAACTTTCAACAAGAATGAGAAATATTTTTGCAACAGAAGTTTTCAATACAACAATACAGTTGCTTATTGTATCTTGCACAAAACTTATGTGTAGACTTGTAGACTGTGCCTCAAATGGTCTTTTCATTTCAATTGAAAAACTGAGTCATTGTTCTTGATCTTGAGACAGCACTGATTCAGATTTCAGCTATTTTAAATAGCAACATAGTACACCAAGTAAAATGTGATAATTTGATACTTAGAAATAGTACAATACAGGGGCGCATGGGTGGCTCAGTTGGTTAAGCGTCTGACTTCGGCTCAAGTCATGATCTCATGGTTTGTGAGTTCAAGCCCTGCATCGGGCTCTGTGCTGACAGCTCAGAGCCTGGAGCCTGCTTCGAATTCTGTGTCTCCTTCTCTCTCTGCCCCTCCCCCACTCATGCTCTGTCTCTCTCTCTCTCAAAAATAAATAAACATTTAAAAAAATAGTACAGTACATCAGACTACTGAATACTGAAAACTGATAATATATCCCCTAGTAGAAAGAAGTTTCAAAGAATTGTATACATTGGTTTTCAGTTCATCAAAAAAAAAAACATTTGAACCATTCACCTTTATTCATAATACAATAATTTTCAACAGCTAATTTATAAATGTGAGTTTGTATCAGATACAAATATCTGATATAGTCAGAAATTCTCAGAATATACAAATTGGAGAAAGAAATATATGTTCACTTCCTGATTGTAATTAGAGAAAGCAGTAATTCAAAATTCTTGTAACCACAGTGGAAGTGTAGAGAGGAAATTTTTTCAGCAATCATCCAATACTAACTTCCAACACCTCACTAAAAGCCTCCATCTAAGAGAGTCTGAGGTCTAGTTCCTGGAAATTACCAACTATGTGTCGAGGTCACACAGCAGAAAGAAATCAGCTTAAAAACCAGTGATGGTGGCAGACACGTGAAAAGATGCTAAACATCACTCATCATCAGGTAAGTTCAAATCAAAACCATAATGAGATATCACTTTACACCTGTCAGAATGGCTAAACTAAAAAATAACAAGTGTTGACGAGGTTGTGTAGAAAAAGGAACACTCATGCGCTGTTGGCGGGAACACAAATTGGCGCAGCCACTGTGGAAAACAATATGGAGTTTCCTCAAAAAATTAACATTAGAAATACCAGATGATCCAGTAATTCCACTATGAGGTATTTACCCAAGGAAAATGAAAACACTAATTTAAAAAGATATAGGCACCCCTATGTTTATTGCAACATTATTTACAATAACCAAGATATAGAAGCAACCCAAGTGTTCATCTATAGATGAATGGTATATATAGAAAATGGAATATAATTCTCATCCATAAAAAAGATGCTGCCGTTGGCAGCAACATGGATAGACCTCTAGGGTATTATGCTAAGTGAAATACGTCACACCAAGGAAGACAAATACCATATGATTTCACGTATATTTGGAATCTAAAATAGCAAATGAACAAACAAAAAGCAAAAACAGACCCATAAATACAGAGAACTGATGGTTTCCAGAGAGGATAGGGTAGGGGATGGGCAAAATGAATGAAAGAGAGGGGAGGGTACAGGCTTCCAGTTATGGAATGGATAAATCATGAGAATAAAAGGCACAGAATAAGGAATATAGTCAATGATACTGTAATAGCATTGTATGGTGACCGTGGTAGCTATACTTGTGATGAGCAAAGCATAATGTACAGACTTGTGGCATCACGATGTTGTACACCTGAAACTAATGTAACATTGTGTGCCAACTACACTTCAATTAAAAAAGAAAAAAAAAGTGATGGTTTCCATCAGAAACTGGAAGAATCAAGGAAGGATCCCCCCCTAGGGCCTTCAGAAAGAACATGATCCTACCGACACCTGATTTTAGACTTCTAGTCTCCAAAACTATGAAAGAATAAATTTCTCTTGTTTTAAACCTCTACCCTCAAAAACAAAGAAACAAACAAAAACAAAAACCAGTGATGGTTTCTAGTCTCTTCTCTTAGTCTCTAAACTCAATTCCCTCAATTGCCTATTTGTTAATTAGTGGGCAAGCTGCCATTTTATTGTCTACCTTTATGTCACACTGAGAAATAAAATATATGAAGCTCTTTAAGTAGGCTAGTATACAAATGATCTAAGTGAATACTTTCTCTAGTGGATTTTAGAGCTCACTCTAAAATCTGCCCTTCAGACAACCTATGTTTACCAAATGCCACAAGAATCAAAGTCCATCATTAGACATTCACTGCTAGAGTTAAGCAGTGTCCTCTGCACTCAGTACCCTTTCTACATCTGAAGCCCCTGGGAAGGAAGACATATTCCATCACCATTACCTTAGTGTGGACTTGTGTTTCAGATGATGGCAGGACAGAGACGGAGCATAGAACTGCACTCAATGTGAGAGGAACAGTGAAAGGTGGAGAAAGAAACCAAAGACCATCTCTCCTGGCTTTCAGGTTTTTTCCCTGGGCCCAGCTCTATCTCCAACTTTCTAGTTCTGTTCTCTACATTAAATCCAAGCCTTATTTATTCTAAATTAATCTCCACTCTGGTTATATTTGGAAGGGTTGACTGCCCGCTTCTAACTTTGAACCAATGAAACCCTGAACAACAGGAAAGAGAAAGCAACTCTCAATACTAAAACTAACAGCTGAATACAAAAGGAAAGGACTACAAAATGAATGAATGTGCAGAGCAATGAGTTCAGGGTTTGAGACTACACACTTGAAGTTTGAGATGTTAAAAATACTTTTCATGGACGAGCCCAAGCTTCCAGTCTGTCTCAGTGCTTCCTGTTTTATACATTGAAGCTTTGGAACACAACAGCTGTACTCCTCCTTGAGGAGGTACAGAAAGTGGGAAACATTTCCTTTTAACCCTCTCCATATGAAACACCCAGTTCGGCCTGATGAGCTGTACTACTGCACAGAGTTCACTACTGTGAATTGGTCTGAAAGACAAAAGGGAGCCTCACAAACTGGTCCTAATTTCTGTAAGGTCAAAAGGGTGGCAAAATCTTGCAACAACATGGATGGATCTAGAGGATATAATGTTAAATGAAATAAGTCAGCCAAGGAAAAGACAAACACCATGAATTTCACTCATATGTGGAATTTAAGAAAATGAACAACAACATAGAAGAGAATAAAAAACAGACTCGTACATATAGAGAGCGTGTGGTTGCCAGAAGCAAGGGGGTGGGGGTAGGTAAAATAGGTGAGGGGGATTAAGGAGTACAGATGTTATGATGAACACCAGGTGATGTATGGAATTGTTGAATCACTATATTGTACACCTGAGACTAATATAACATTGTGGGTTACTTATGTTTGATTTAAAAAAAAAACCTTAAGTTGCAAAAAAATATAATTAATTTTTGAAAAGGTAATTTTGCACAATAGACAAATCCATAAGAAACAACATTTCCATCCATGGTACATTCTGTGAAGTACCATACATAAATCTTTCTGGGTATCGTCAAGTTTGTACACAGTCACATAATCTGAGTTTGAAAGAAATACAGCTCAATGAGACATTTCATTCCATTTCATGGTGTGATTCCAATTCTAGAAATAACCATCAGAGAATCTTCCTAAGGGGCTATGTGAATAAAGGGGTGGGAGGGAGACCTCTTTTAGGGTATGGCAAGATGAAGTATCAAGGAAGACCTTTAACCAGAGGGTTGGTCAGAAAGTACTCAGAGGAACTGTAGACTCCTGATGCTGTAGAGTAATTTTATCTAAAGCTGGGTCAAGTTCAGAGTCAAAGAATTACCCTGATTTTAATTTTCTGGGAGGAAAAAGAATCCAAACACAAAGTATGAGGCAAGTGTTGAGATATCCAGTGGGTTCCAGTGGGTATATGTCACCATATACCAAAGATTTTTAGACCTCATGGACGATGGGAGGGTGGGACAATGCATTAACCAAACTCTCTTTCAGAGTAAAGACATCAGAGTTACAAGAAGACCACCTTGAGTTCCAAAGATCAAATGTGGGACATATACCCTATCCTAAATTATATTTGAACTTCTTGTCACCAGACCCAGCTACATGTGTAACTCACACAGCTGAGCGCCCTTAATGACAGAAAACCAGTCTCTACCAATTCTGATTTTCTCTCTTTCTTTTTTTTTTTTTTTTTTTTTTTTTTGGTTGTTGCTAATCAGGCTTATTACTTCAAGAATAATCAAAGCCAAATGAAAACTGGGTGGTCATGAGACATTTGAACTACTTGGTCCTAGTTCTCAACTGGTGTCTTTTTGACAGCTTTCAAGGCTGTGCCCCAAATGTTGCATTTCATCAACATCACTCCTTCCAGACCGAAGCTCTGAATTTACAAACCGGGCAGAAGTGTTTCTTCGTCTGGGGATTCTCAGGATGCCAGGCTCAGCCAAATGGGAGTAGCTTTCCTTCTAGACCACAGTCTTGTGGCCCACCTTGGAGGCTGAAATAAAGTTACTGTACTCAGCCTCCCAACCTCACCCAATGCCCACTAATAACATCTGCTTTATAGCCGACGTTCCTGCAACCTGCTCTCTCCTTGGCTTTCTTGCCCTCTCAGAGAGGATGTGCTCTACTATGCGGCAGGTCTGGTGGAAAGTTGACAGTCTCCATGCCAAGAGCAAAGCCAGCCAGCACTGGATAAATGACTTGAAGTGCTTTCTCAAGGGACCCTTTCCAGGTACAGGAGCCCTTCTTAACCAGATTTGGCCTGTGCTGGCAGACAGCCTTGTTCAGGAGCACATTAAAAATCAAAATACAGACACCGTTTGGAAAGCATAGAAAGCTTGACTCTAACATCTTATGTATTAAAACATTGTTACATAAAAATGACCGCAAAGCTCCAAATTCATACTTTCCTACCTTGTAAGACCAGTTGCCACCAGGAATATACCCGTGAAAGTGTGAGGTTGACTGCGGAGCCTCAAGAGGCCTGGGGACAAGGCTGGAGTCACATTCCAAGCCTTGGGGGCAAGATCAATGCCCTGGCCCTTGAAGGCAGCCCAGTCTGAAGCGAAGTGGGTGAGCTGGTGCCCTCATCCCACCACACGAGTCTGGGGGCAAACACCCAGCCTGAGCCAGGGTGGAACTGATAGTCTCTTCCGAGGCCCCCTTTCATCTACCTCATAAAGCCCCAGACAAATTGGCACAGCTCACAGTTTTTAATGAAGCGCAGGCTCCTGGCCGGAGCCAAAGGGGCATTACAAACTCAGAATGAGGTTCTTTCATACCCTCTGAGATGGTGATATAGAAGGCCAGACTTCTGGAATAACTTTCTGCTAAAGAACTCAATACTCATCATGTAATTCATTTCACTTTCCCTTGTCAAATCTCAGTGATGTCCAGAATGGATCATTTCCTCTTTGTCTTGATGCATATCTAAAGCAGGGCCTTGAATACTTGAGGTAACCAGCCAGTACTGGGGCTAGGATACAATTCTCCTGAGTACTGACTATATGAGGACATTTATAGAAAGCTTACAACAGGCTGAGCAATGCTAAGCTTTACATGCATTGCCTCATTCAATCATGACAATACCCTATGGGAAACCTACCGTTTTCCCCTTTTTTAGAGATGAGGCACCCCAAGTACAAAGAATTTAAGGTCATATATTTAGTCTTATTTTGTCCCTCCTTAGAAAACATAATGCCTTTGACATTCATTCAAATGTGAATACATAAGGCGAGATGTGCTTGGCTGGACATTTGGAAGATGAATTATTTTGAAGTCAGTTGAACCTTGTTTAAATCCTGACTCTACTAATTCTTAGCTGTGTGATCTTGAGAAATCTGAGTTTCTTCATTCATAAAATGGGGCCATCTATAGACCGAGGGCCTCTGCACTGAACACCAAAAAACAATGGAATACAACTTAAATGGTGCTACCTAGAATTGTGTAACTTGATGTTCCTGTTGAGACTTCAGAAATTCCACCTTGGTTATGAATTATTTGCCATTTTTTGTTCCAGAGAGAGCATGGGATTATGAAAAGATGCACTTTGGAGCTGATTATTCTTAGGTTTGAGTCATGGTTCTTCCACAACCTGGCTGTGTGTGGCCTTGAACAAGGCACGACCCCTGAGCCTTCATTTCCCAATATGGAATGGGGAATAAACATGTTCTTCCGAATAACTGTTATAAAGATTTTGTTATGTAGAAGTGGAATACCAAAACAAAATCTAAAATGCGGGAACGACTTTGGGAGAGAGCAGTGGGCAGAAACTGGAAAAGCTATAAGGATTTTGAGGAAAGTGTCAGAAAAAATTAAAGTGCCTTGAATACACTGTTCATATCATTTTGGATTTTGAGGAAACAGTTCCTGAGAACTTAAAGGAAATTGAAGAAAATCTTATTAGAAACGAGATGACAGGAGATCTTTGTTAGGTAGTGGCAGGAAGTTTAGCAACACTGTCACCTGCAGCTATAGAAGGAGTAGAAATCATACACAATGAACTGGGTGGTGTAGCTGATGATAGTCCCAGCCAGAGTGTTAAAGTGATACCCGACTTCTTCTTGCTGCTTATAGAAGATAAGGCTGTCATATGAAAGACTATTAAATTCAACACACTGGGAAACCATAAAAACCATTAAAATAATGGATTTGAATATTCTCAGATCTTCCAGATGACAAAAAATGATAAATTTGAAAAAAGGGCTTTAAAGCCAAAATCAAATACAGAATACTTCCAGGAAAACATTGTGCTTCAGAGTACTGTCCATTTAACCTAAAGGCCCCATAAAGATTTTAAGAGTTTTACTCACAGATTCATTCACACATCAGGACTTTTAAGATGCTCAGGGACACTGTCCCTCACGAGAAGCTTAAAGTGATGAAGGACTTCTCTCAAAGAGATTTATGGGGTTTTATTTAATGAAGTAAACCCCAATAGCATTCACAGGAGGCCCATAAAATTTTTTAAAGGATGATTTCAGCTTTGACTGCAAGTCACAGAAAAGAGGAAAAACTGAGAAGAGGCTCTTGGACCCCAAAATATCTACTGACAAGAAGCATGTTGAGAAAAACACTCAGCTGCAAATACATGCTAATCTCTTGAAAGGAGGAGGATTGAGAGTACAAAACCAAGAGTCCAGAAGGCAGGGCCAAGAGTAATGTAGAGTAACTTCTAGTGAGGAGTATGACTGAATCCTAATCAAGGATCTTCCATATTCCAGTTGGATTTCATAACTGCTAGGGACTCCTATGTGCCTCCCACTTGCCCATTTTTTGAGCAAAAATATCTAGGATGGTTATCCCACATCTATCTAAACATTGCATGTTGAGAGTGTGGGGCAGATGACTTGACTTTTAGTTCACGGGTCTGCAAAGAGAGAGTAACAGCACACTCAAGGAGCTATACAGAGGAAACTACACCTGACAAATTTCATCTGCATCCAACCTGATTTAGATGACAATATTCTAGACTTTGACCTAATGCTACAATGGGATGAGACTTTAGGAGGCCTTAAGAGCAGGATGAATATATTTTGCATGTGGAAAGGATGTGAACCTTTAGGACTCAGGATGGACTGTGATAGCCAGGCTCCAAGATGGCGCCATGTCTTTCACACCCAAGCATAATCTCCTTCTACATTGTACTGGAATTTGTTTGTGTAACCAACAGAATATAGAAGTAATATTATATCACATCTGAGATTAGGTTATAAAAGACACTGTGGCCTCTGTCTTGTTCTCTCTCTCTTGGATCACTCACTCTGAGGAAAACCAACTGCCATGTTCTGAGCTGCCCTATGGAAAATCCCATATGGTAAAAAACTGAAGCCTCCAGCCAGCAGTCATGTGATTGAGCTTAGATGTGGATTTTTCAGCCCAGTCAAGCTTTTAGACAACTACAGCCCCAGCCGACATCATGACAAAAACCTCACAACAGGGTCTGAGTCAATATTGTCTAGCTACGTTGCTCCTGGATTCCTGAACCTCACAAAGTGTATGAATAATAAATGTTTGTTGTTTTCAGTTGCTAAGTTTTAAAGTAATTTGTTATTCAGCGATAACAAATACAGATAGCAAATACAGAAGAATTTTTTGAGGTGTTGAATTAATGTGGTTAAAAACAAATGTTTGTGTGGTCAAAAGGATTTATTATCTAAAGAGGCATTTTACGAAAAAACATGGAACAGAAGTTTCAATGAAGACTCATTTGCTACATGTCACCCTATATTCATAAAGGACACGAATATACAGAGTCATGAATATCCGGAGTCAGGGTGTCACCTTTGGAGAAAGGAGCAGAGACCCATACTCCAGTAGTCTTCGGGTAGGTAAAAAATCTTTTGCTTTTACTTGTGTGGCAAAAATGTCTAATGAATAAACTCCCATTGATATACATTTGGTCCAGAACAGCTCTATAACTGGAAAACATGCTAGTGTTTATTATTTTGCGTGCTCCCCACCTGGGGGTGAAGGGGAGCCTGGATTTTACTCCACTTCAAAGAGCCCAAGAAGATATAAGAGCTACTGAAGGCAGGAGGTGGGTGTTCTAATTGCCACAGCTCAAACTCTGGATCCCGGACCTCAGGAAAGGGTTTTCAAACCCAATGTGACAGACAGTCAGGGTGGAGCCTGGGAGAGGAGAGACAGGGGGCTGGAAGAGCCTAAAAAAGAGTAAATTCTGTGAGCCAAAGTTTCCATTCTGTTGAGGATAACTGAGGCATCTCCCTAGCGCCTGATGTGACAACACAAGCTGTAACTGACTGTAACTAAATAAAGCAACAGGAAAAGGAGGACATTCTTTTCAGAAATCCCCAGTTTCAGCGGGATGTTTTGGCTACAGGGCAAGCAGCACTCGTCACTGAGAATTGACAAGAACTAATCTTCTCAGTCAAAATAATTCTCCTTGCGTTCTTTTATTTTAGGAAACTTCATCTCCTGCCTCATTCTGACCACACTAGAACCTGGGGTCGTGGGACCAAATTTGTTTGTGATCCTATCCATGGAGCAGTTTAGAGGTCTTTCTTTTTCATGACTTTCTTTTTCTTTCTTTTTAATGTGAGTTTAGTGCCAGTGAGAGGAGCCAGATGGAAACTAAAGCTCTCTGTTTATGACTGAACAGGTACACCACAAACAGCAGTGTAAATGTTCCACCCCACTGCCTCCCACACACCCAGACTGCCCCAAACCCCACCTGGAAGGACCAGCTTCTAGCAGGGAGATGATGGTTCCATTTCTATGCTTATTGAGCCTGGTAATATTTGCTTAAGAACAACATTTAAATAGAGGCCCCTCAGAAAACTCACATTTCCATATTTACTGGGGGATTTGTTTATTACAAATGAGGTTAAGAAACCATTCTGTATACTTGCTAAGTGAAAATAAGCAGACTACAAAAGAGGATGCCATTGATCATAATATTAATAACCATCTGTTCGCATTTGCTATACATCCGGACCTGTGCTGGGCATATAGGTCTATCTAGATGAGTGTACAAGAGATGAGCTTATAATGCCCATTTTACAGATGAGAGACTCAAGTGCAAAAAGGTAAAGGAACCAGTCCGACTGAAGATGACTACCTCTGGGGAGTAAGGTAGAGGTGCAGTAAGAGGCGTCTTGTACTCTTTCCCACTATTATAAACGATATACCATATTTTACTATTGTATGCATTTTAAGTGACAAGAAAATAATTGCATTTTTCTTAAATCTTTGCTTGGGTCGCCTGTGTGGCTCAGTTGATTGACTGATTGACTCTTGATTTCAGCTCAGGTCATGATCCCAGGGTCCTGGAATTGAGCCCTGCATTGGGATCTGCACTGAACGTGGAGTCTGCTTAAGATTCTCTCTCTCCCTCTGCCCCTCTCCCCTACTCATGCTCTCCCTGTCTAAAATTAAAAATTTTTTAAGTCTTTACTTAAACTCATAGAGCTATAAGTGGCCCAGGCAAACTCTAGAATTGCTTTATTGGGCTCCCCGGCACATGGACTGTTCATCACTCTGCTGGGACCTTTTGCTGGAAAAAGGAATCTATAGATGTTGAGTGACATGTGTATGTAGTTACCGCCGGGAAGGAGGAGAGGATAGCCACATAAGCTATTGCCCAAAAGGAACACTTTTGAGAATGAAGGAGGTGCTAAGTGGACTAGGACTGTCCTGGGCACAATACGATGTGTGCCCTAACTGTAGGCAACTGTTTTTATTATGCTATACATATATACCAAATGTTCTGCCTTGAGCATGTACAGTTTTAATAAGATGAGGGACAGCATTATGTACCATTTTTTAAAACAAAGACACTTTAGTTATGACTCTTGTGGATACGCATTCTTTTCATTCAAATCATAAATCAAAATTCATAGAATTTAAATTATTCACCACCACAATCATAGAGTGCTGACAGCCATAAATGTGGCAATCGTTATTACTGAAATGCTAATATTTAATAAAAGTGCTTGGAAACCACTCTGTAAGTCGCCCCTCCCCAGAAGCAGGACAGCAACCCTGGAATCATGGCTTTCACTGTACAGGTGGCAAACCCAGAGGTTACAGAACGCCTCCCCAGAGGTTACTCTGCAAGTTAGTCATCTTCTACTCCACCTCTTACCAACTTCCGCCGTCCCTCCAGCTGAAAGACAGTTTCCAGTTCTCTGCGGCTATTCACAGCTTTCTCCAAAAAATAAAAGCCAGCTTCAGAAGAACATATGTGTTACCTTGGCCACATCATGCACCAGTACACAAACACCATTTACATCTAGGCAAGACTATCAGTAAATAATGTAACTTGACTCAAAACAGAACATGGACATTGCTCAGTAAGGGCAGGCTTGTCTGGACCAATTCAGATGACTAAGGAACCCCAGGAAGTGGAGCCATGAATCAGAAAGCGACCTCCTTTCCTCTGACTCAATGCTGAGCTCATGAACCTAGGTGGTGTCGGGGATAGTGTTCCTGTTCCTGGAGGTGTTGAACCCCTCGCAAATATACAAAAACTGATGAAAAACTTATGACCTTTGCCACCACTCCCTAAACAAGGCTCTGTGATCACATTGTGCCAATTGTTTTACATGTTATTTAACCTCATAACTATGTGTTTTATATCATTATCCCATTTTAAAGATGAAGAAACTGAGGCCCAGGGAGCTCATCAGAGCCCTCCAACCATGTTGATGCATTACTGGTGCTCTTTCTATTATATTACATACCTCCCAATAAGAAGCAATAAGGAAGAATTTAAATAATATAAAACAGCCTGTGGGCCTCCTACTCCTAATTTTTACTATGATCTGTCACTGCAATTTAGATAAGCTCTATCAATCGTAATAGCTTTTAAATGCTTCTTTCATTTCTTCCATTCTATTCACAAACTTGGGAAAGTAATACATAATTTTGCGCACAGTCATGATAATTACAGTATTATCTATATTTCTCCCATACACAAAGAGGTCTAACATATATTAGGGAATTCTTAAGGGAATAAGCAGCGTACTTTTCCAGGAGGTGTATTAACTCCAGCCTCAAAGGCAGTGCGTGAGTGAGTAGCCCACATTTTTTGGGTCCACTGAACCCACGTAGGAATGACAGAACCTCAGTTGACCACACATGGCCCCTGTGGTTACATAGGCTGGGATTTGTCTGGCTAACCTGTCTAAAGCGGTTTGGAGCCTCTCAACATCAGCAGTAATGCTTGCAATCCAGATTTTTACCACTAGGTGGATGGTAGTGCTTTGTATACTAACGTTTTCGCTGAATAGCCAGTACGCTTTCCCTAGAACTGATAAACATTTAAGTTTATAAAGTCAGTTATACCAGCTTTAATTAAAGACTATGAGCTCCACTGAAAAACAAGACTTCATAATTTAAAAGGGGTGTGAGAACAATAAAACCATGTGGTATAAAAAAATTTCATTTATAACACCAAATCCCACTTAATTATGCTATCTTATACAAACAACCCCTTTCTTCAGTAAGCATAAGAACTAATCTGATTTGGGACAAAGGGAAATCTTCAAATTTCTGCAGTTTGGCACCTTTATCACTAAAATTCAAAATTATTGCTGATTATTGCTGAATCTAATCTAGGCTTTACTTTTTCCGTTTTTAAGAGGGAAACTCTGTCACCCCCCTCTTTTCCTTATGTGGAGTTTCATTTGTCTAGAGAGTCTCAGACTGCAACTATGACTGAGGTCAGAAGCTAGCAGAGCCTCTCAGGCTGTGGCTAATCCACATTCTGCAAACTCCTGAAAGATCCTACTTCCCAGTCCCTCCTCAGTCTTAGATGGTCACTGTGTGGCAGAAGGCTGCTGTAAGGAAGACACAGGAGCTTTTTGATTTGTTCCATTTCTTGGTGACTATCCTCAGGACTGGCCTTGATCAATCATGAACAATTTCTTTCTCCAAGAAACTCTTTTCCATTCTAATTCCTAGAGCTGAAATCTGGGATCAGCATCAAACTGATACTGATACTATGATACTATGATACTGATACTATGTTTACTATGATAGTAGTAAACATAAGTAATGCTTACATTGGACTTAGAATAAGCCAGACACTACGCTAAGTGGTTTATAGATCTTAACGCATTTTAAGCTATGACACACCAAGTGTTAAAGGTTATCTATAAAGCATCCCTAAATAGCTTCATACCTCCTTTTCAGATGTTTTTGCAAAACACCTATTGAATGATGCCATTTTTTAAACATTTATTTATGTTTTGAGAGAGAGAGAGGAAGAGCAGGGGAGTGGGGAAGAAGCAGGAGAGCAGGAGAGTGGGGAGGGAGGAGGGGCAGAGAGAGAGGGAGACAGAATCTGAAGGTTCTAGGCTCTGAGATGTCAGCACAGAGCCTGATGCAGGGCTCAAACTCACAAACCATGAGATCATGACCTGAGCCAAAGTTAGACCCTCAACTGACTGAGCCACCCAGGCACCCCTGAATGATGCCATTTTTAAACAGAGATAGTTTACATATTCATATATATCTAATACATTCATATATATAAACACTTAATCACATATACACACCTCTTCTCACCTCTTCCTGATATCTTACTTTCCCAAGGTGGCTTGTGAGTCTGAAAGGTAATCTTCCCTTTTAGCCCCATCTGTCATTCCTCCGCTATGCTTTTCCACTCAAGAGTATGGTTCTCTGACCTGCAGCGTCTGTATTAACTAGGATCTTTTGAGGAAAGTGGATTCCAAGTTCCATCTCAACATGCTGAATCAGAATCTGCATTTTAGCAACATGTTGAGGTGAATTATAGGCGCATGAAGGCTTGAGAAGGGCTACCCTTGATAACACATCTGATGAGGAAGATGATCACACAATTAAGGAGTTAGGTAACAGAAGTGACTATGGTTGCAAGGACAGAAAAAGTTGATAATTGACAGTGCAGTGCCAATTTCACAGTCCAAATGGGGCCACTAATGAAATATTGCTAGTCCATTAAGGGGAATCACACTTATCCACACTGAGAAGTAAGTAGCAGAGGTAGGACCAGTTTTCTGGTCTTAAGGGTAAAGCCAATCTCCTTGTCTCGATGCAAGGGCGAGCATAACACAAATAAAAGAAAACAAGAAGTATTTTCCTCAACTATCTGATTCTATGGACAAAATATTACACATCAGCAATTTACCTCCTTCCAAAGATACCTATTCACAGTGATTCAATTGTCTCTCTTTTCCATGTTATACATAACTAAATGAAGCAGGAACAATTCATAAGTGGTCACCTATCATGCATGGCATTTGTTCCTGTGAACATCTCCTGTTTGTACTCGAATGCTTCAATTTGAAAACGTGAAATATAAGGGTGGCAGTTGCAGAGCTACTTAAGCATGTGGGCACCGGCTCATCAGCAGCCTCAGCAAAACTGCTTTAATATTTGAGATACTTAATTAAAACCAAGGAGCACTGAAATGCATTCTTTAGACGCCAAGAAGCAATGTGTGTTCTCAGCGGCTGTGGAAGTATGTGTGTTTGTGAAATTAAGACTTGGAGAAGGAAGCGATCTGCAAGAGGTTATAGCTCTGCCACCCTAGCTCCTGCTCCCTTCTCTCCAGAGCTGCTGCTAAGTTGGGGCTGACCATTTACAACTTCAGGGGACAGAAGAGAATTCACTAATAACAAGGTGAGCAAGAAGGGGTGAAGCGAAAGGGACTCGTGAAGCTATTTCCAGCCCTTCTTTTACATTATGGATAGGAACCCAGGGGTCTCAAACCCTCATCAAGATAACATCTCTCTGGAACCCATTTGATAATCATCTTAAAAGTGAAGACAGGAGTTATAGTTGATATATGTTTTTTGATGTTCTCAGATCTTGTTAAAGGAAAGAGAAGACGGGTACCTGGGTGGTACAGTTGGTTAAGCGGCCAACTCTTGGTTTCAGTTCAGATCATGATCTCACAGTTTGTGAGTTTGAGCCCCATATCAAGCTCTGTGCTGACAGTGCAGAGCCTGCCTGGGATTTTCTCTCTCTCACTTCCTCTGCCCTTCCTCCACTCATGATCACTCTGTCTCGCTCTCACTCTCTCTCTCATAAATAAATAAACTTAAAAAAAAAAAAAAGGAAGAGAAAGAAACTAAGAGGATGAGAGATGTCTGCAGTAAATGCCTCTGTAAATGGTTCTGTGTGAAGGAGAAGAGGTGCATTTTAAACAGTAAGCTTGCGTTGTTATTTTCTTTTTACGAATGTTTTTAAACTCGAGTCCTCAAGATCTCTACCCAAGGAATTTCACTTTTGAAGGAGCAAACTATCTTCCACCTAACGAGCCTTTGTCTATTCCTCTTGGCAGGCTGATTCTCAGACCCACCTGCTCCCAGCTCTCCAGAGATGGGTTAGTACCATGGTTAGTGCCACCTGATCTCTGCCTTTTTATCACCGAAACCACGGAGCAGGACTAGAGAATCCGGGGGGGGGGGGGGGGGGGGGGGGGGGGGGGGGGGGGGACAGCACCGCCCCACAGAGGGCATTTTGAAAACTGGCAGGGTGTTTTGGTTGTTCTATTTCCTACACTCAGTGCCCAGTAGTTCTTTTTTTTTTTTTCCAACGTTTATTTATTTTTGGGGGGACAGAGAGAGACAGAGCATGAATGGGGGAGGGGCAGAGAGAGAGGGAGACGCAGAATCGGAAGCAGGCTCCAGGCTCTGAGCCATCAGCCCAGAGCCCAACACGGGGCTCGAACTCACAGACCGTGAGATAGTGACCTGAGATGAAGTCGGACGCTCAACTGACTGCGCCACCCAGGCGCCCCAGTGCCCGGTAGTTCTAACATTAGATATTCTGCAGTAAACAGAATAGTCTTACACAATGAATTGTCCAGTATCCCATAGCACTTTTGTGTGGTCCAAAGACATTCACAGGTGAAAAATTCCGTGTTCAATGTTCTTATTTAGAATCTAAGTTTTTCACATGTAGGCATCACTGTTTTTTGCATAGTAATTCAGTAGTACAATGAATTTTCCAGGAATAGATCCACCGTGTAAATCAAGAGAAGCTTGTCCTTTTTTCCCCCACTCAAAATTTTGTGAAGAGTTGTTTACTGTTGTGGAAATCCACGTTCCCAATTGTGGGGCCATCAAAGGCGTCTGAGTCTTTGGCACAACACACCTGTATCAATCTGCATCCGCAGCTATCACATGTGCAAGGATTATAGGTAATTATAATTCTATTTCACTGTCTCTTTTAGTAGAGTTGTGCCCAAACATTTACATACTGATGAACATTAATTATAAATCACTTTCCTTTTCTCATTCTCTTACCAATAGAGCATCATATTGATTTTTAATGAAGTGTATAGGGTGGCTATATTATTTATAAACTACATCTCAAAGTAGTAGAGGAAATATTACAAAATACAACACAAAAAAAGTGTTAAGTCTAACAGAGTTGAGACCGCTGGTATAGGCAATTTCTCCAGAACCTAGAATCCAAAGGAGGGCAAACGACCAAGCAAATGTGCAGCAGAAATATTAGAATGAAGACTTGAAAAGGAGGATATGCCTCTGTTCTGCAGACAGATGGCTCTTGACTTCTCAGCCTCCTTCGATGCCCTCTTCTCTTGCCTGCTCCTGAAGTGTAGGTGTTCTCTCATTCTAATCTTCATCTTTGGAAGATGTATTCATTCATAAATCTCCACCTACCACTTCTATGCAGCTGATTCCAAGTCCACACTTCAGTTCTGACAGATCTGAGCATCGAATACAGCCTTCAATTTCTTTTTTGGATGAGCCACATCTATGTTATGCTATAACCCCACATACATGCAGCAAATCACATTCATCATCTTTCCCCCAAAACTTAGTCTCCCATTGATGTTCCCACTATTAGCTAACAACATCCTTATCCTCCTGGTAACCCAGAGTTACAACTCCAGATAAGAAATTCAGAATCATCTTTAACAACTTTTCAGCCCCACATGGACTCAACTCTCAACAGCCTGTTCTTGTGTCTCTCAGGTTAAATGCAAACAAGAATCAGATTGGTCCAGTTTTTGTCAAGAGTGCTTTCCTGGCTCAACCAGCTGTGACCAGAGCCAAGCTGGTCATTTGCATATGCCAAGATGCTCAGACAGTAGAGATCACAGGCTCAGTGGATATGCTCAAAATTGTCTACTTCGGTCAGACATATAGTTATTCAGGGCTAAAGGCAGAAAAATCACGGCCGATTGTATTAGTTAGGAATGCTTCTGGCTGCAAGTAACACAGAACATGCTAGAGTGGCTTAAACAAATGAAAATGAATTATTCTGACGTACCAAGAAGTCCAGCTATAGGTATTACCAGCGTGAGTTCAGCAGCTCATCAGTCCTAAGGCTGAAATCTCTATGATTCTCTTGGCCTCTTGCTCTTGGTCCTGTGCTGCTTTAGTTCCACTATCACATACACATTTGAGACTTAAAAGGAGAAAAAGTGATGTCAACTGTGTCCCTTCCCATCTATCAGGAGAACCCAAAAGATTTCCCAGAACCTCCAAAGAGACTTCCACTTAGTTGCCATTGCCAGACATGGTTCCTATGACCCCTTCTGAACAGCAAGAGAGATTGGGAAAGCAGGAACCAGTATCACAGTTGGCTGAGATCAGTCATGTTATAGCGCTAGACACAAGAAGATCCCAAACAAACTTGAGGTCATCGAGTAGCAGACAGACTCTGAGGTAACCCCCAAAGATCTCCATCTTCTGGTTTCCACACTTTTGTGTAATTCCTTCTCCTTGAGTGTGAGTGGGATGTGTGACTTGCATCCAGCCAATAGGATATGGAAAAAGTGATGGAATGTTAGTTCTGTGATGGTGTTACATGATATACAATTCTGTCTTGCTAAGACTCATTCTAGAGTCTCTCTCCCAAACTGACTTTGAAGAAATAAGTGGCCATGTTGGGCGGCCCACATGGCAAGGAGCTGAGGATGGTCTCTTGGGCTCAGCCAGCAACAAGCTGGGATTCTCAGTCCTACAATCATAGGAAATAAATTCTGCTAACTACCTGACTGACCTTAGAAGTGGATTCTTCCCCAGCCAAGTCTCCACATACAAATACAGCTCAGATAACACCTTGCCTCCAGCTCGGCGAGACCCTAAACAAAGGACTCAGCTAAGTCCTACCCAGACTTCTGATCTATAGAAACTGTGGGATAATAAATCTGGATTAAGTCACTAAGGTTTTGGCCGTTTGTCACACAGCAATAGATACTAAATCAAGGGAGAGTTGAGGAATATTTTTGATGGAGATAACCAACAGTTTCTACCATACCAGTCAAGTTATATTTGATTTCATTTTTTTTTTTTGTATATAGACCATTTTTTACCTTCTCCCATGTTTTATCTTCCTTAGGTCTAATCTCTAGGCCTGCAACTTAAATCCACAGATATCATGAATTCCATCTTGTTCAACACCATTCCCCTTGGAAATCCCTTTGCTGACTTTGAACTGCACAGTCCTTGTTTCTTTCAACCTCTCCTCTAACCATGGGTATCCCTGAGGGTCACCTCCTCAGCTCTTCTTTCTAGCTATACTCATCCAGCTCCCTGCTGATGGTCTGTTACTCTAAACTCAAAGTGGCCAAAAACTACTACTCCTTCTCTCCCTGTCCCATGAACCAGCTTCCATCCTAAACCTTCCTTCTCTGTTAGTAGCACTGCAATACTTTTTCATCTTTCTGAATCAGCATCTTGAAATAATCATTGATTCTCCTTACTATCACCAGTCATCAAATGCTAGAGATCATCCCTCATGATGTCTCCAAAAAGCATTAATTTTCTCTGCTACCATCCTGTTTCAGGACTTCAGAATCTCTTGTGGGTATTACCTCCATGCTTGCTTGTTGCTTTTCCTGCTTCCACTTTTCTACACTTCAATCAATTGCACACTACAGGCTCAGAGCTTGTAATTGTCCTCAGTGGCCTATAGCATTAAATCTCAATAGCATGGCTTTGTTTCAAAATTTTTCTAAAATCCCACCTCCACCCATACTACTTTTATGGTTCTGTGTTTCTCTTGGACTGGAAGCTTTAGTAAGCTTCCCACCCTTGGCCCCTACAGCCTTGTTCACATCCTACACTCTCAAGGCCCAGGCCCTTTTAGCTTTGGAAAAAGCATGACCAACTGAGTAATGTGCATTTGTGGTTACCACCCACTATCTAGTTACCCCGTTTCCCTTCCCAGTGGCTCCTTCCTGCCCCATTCCCCCCTCACTTCTCTCTCTCTCTCTCTCTCTCTCTCTCTCCCTCTCTCTCTCTCTCTCTCTCACACACACACACACACACACACACACACACACACACACACACTCTCTCTCATGTGCGGATCCAGGAAAGTTGCTTTCAGCTCTGTCCACAAGGGTAGAGCATACGACCTTTGCTAAAGCAATCAGCCCATCCCACATCCCTCTACTCCCCCCACATAATGTTAGCTTATTGTTACCTAAGCCAGTCCAATTAGAGAGAATCTCAGAACTTATACAGGAAATGCTATGACAAAGATGATCCATCTGGAAACCACAAAAAGTAGATGACTTCATGATGACACTGCAGAAACTTGATACCTGGTGATAGTGAAAAGCTGACCTTTACAATCTTAGACCTTTCATTTATCTTCTATCCAAGAATTCCCTTTATTGTTTATGCCAGTTAATTTTGAGTTTTCTCTTACAGTCAAAAATATCCTGGCAAATGCAGTCAGCATCTGACAAGTAATATACTTTTGTAGGCTCTACTGCACTCATTTCTAGATCAGAACATAATGCAAATATGCAATCTCTTTTCTCTAACTGCATTAAAGTCCATGTCTGCCCCGGAACTAGATGGCAAGCTTCTGTTAGGAGATAAGTTTCTATTTAGTTTGTATTTCAATGGTAGCCATGATTATAATATACAGTTGACCCTTCACCAATGTGTGGGTTGGGGGCAATGACCCTCCTCCAACCTCATATGGTCAAAAATGTATGTATAACTTGATAACTTTTGATTCCTCCAAAACTCAACTACTAAGAGCCTACTGCTAACTGTACAGCTTGCCGATAACATAAACAGTCAATTAACACATACTTTATATGTTATATATATTATATAATGCGTTCTTTATTTTTTTTTAAGTTTATGTATTGTTGAGAGACAGGGAGACACAGAGTGTGAGCAGGGGAGGGGTAGAGTGAGGGGGAGACACAGAATCTGAAGCAGGCTCCAGGCTCTGAGCTGTCAGCACAGAGCCAGACATGCAGACATGGGGCTCGAACTCACAAACTGCGAGATCATGACCTGAGCTGAAGTCGGTCGCCTAACCAACTGAGCCACCCAGGAGCCCCAATTATATAATGCATTCTTATGGTACAGTAAGCTAGAGGGGAAAATAAGGAAGAAAATACATTTACAGTGCTGAACTATAAAAAAATCTACCTATAATTGGGCCCACACAGTTCAAATCCGTGTTGTTCAAGGGCCAACTATAGCTGCCTAAACAACAAATTCCATTTGTTGATTAGGGATTTACCATATTTGAATTAGCACTAAATGTGCTGGAACTTAAGACACTGACAGCTTTGGAACAATGGAGTGTCTAAGGAAAAAAAAAATCCAATTTCTTCATTACATGGTAAAATCTATTTCCTCACCAGTTGTTATAGGTTGAATTATGTCCCCCAAAAAGATATACTGAAGACTGACCCACCAGTACCTCAGGCTATGATCTTGTTTAGAAATGGGGTCATTGCAGACATAATTAAAATAAGGTCATACAAGAGTAGTGCAGCCCCTTTGTCCGATATGCCTGTTGTCACGAGAGAGCGCGCCATATGAAGGTGGATGCGGTTGGAGTATCGCAGCTGCAAGCTAAGGAGTGCCATGGATCTCAGGCCACAGCCAGAAGCTCGCAGAGGCAAAGAAGGATTCTACCCAGAGTTGCAGAGAGAGAGTATGGCCCAGCTGAGACCGTGATTTGAGACTTCTAGCCAACAGAACTAAGAAGTTTCTGTTGTTTTAAGCTATACGGTTTGTGGTACTTGGTTACAGCAGCCCCAGGAATAGGCAGATTTTTAAAAATCACACCTGAACATCAGTTTTAAAAAACTTACTCTAGCTCAGTGTGACTTAAAGCCCTGCATGCGCTGCCCGCCCCCCACACCAGCTAATTAAGCCAAAGCATCCTTTGTCCTTTCCGCTCCCTTACTTCACCAAGGCCCTACCTTCCTCCAGGCCTTCAACATGCTGTTCCATCTGTCAGTAACAGAGTCTCTTTTCCTTGCTGGCTCCTTCTCAACCAGCTTCAGTGTCCCTTCATAAAAGGTTGACTTCCCTCCTGGTATTCACTTTCACAGCGTGGTCTCCTTTTACCTAATAGCACTTTCCACAATTTGTATCCCTATCCCACCCCACCTCCCAAGACATGTTGCTTCCTGAGGGCTGGTGCCATGTCTGTTTGGGGCACTACTGAACATGTGAAACCCAGCAGAGCACACACTAGGACACCACATGATTGAGTCTGAGATCCTGAAATATATGCCCGATGTCAGGTGCCCAGGTATCCACATACCTACACCCTGTGCACTAAGAGATGGCTGTAGCTTCCTCATGTGATGGGCACAAATATCTTGCAGTAAACCTTTCAAGGGAGTTCTTGGGCCTGGCCACTGGGTCACTTTAGTTCTGATGAGGGCAATGTGCAGAGTTATTGGAAACATTGGGGGAGGCACTAACTGAATCATGTTAGTAAGAGTGTGGAGTTACCTGTTAAAGAAGAGGTAAGAAGGCAGGAAAGAGAAGAGAGGCTGGGAAGTAGGGAAATTAGAAGGGACAGGGAAGATCAGGACATAGGACTGCCATGTGGTACTCTGGCAGGGGCAATAATAAAGATGGCGGGCAAGGTTTCATAGTGTATTGTATGGTATGCTCCTTCCTTTCTCACCCTGCCTCTAAGAAGATCTTTATTAAAGATTTTCGTCATTATTCTTATTCATCAAGGATTTTGGTGTCATATTTGTGATTCTTCTGGAAAGGCTACCACATACACAAGAAATGCCAGATTAAATCAAACTACTTTAAAAATCATCCTTTTTCTTGGGGCGCCTGGGTGGCTCAGTCAGTTAAGCATCTGCTCTTGATCTCGGCTCAGGTCATGATCTCACAGTTCATGGGATCGAGCCCCACAGTGGGCTTTGCACGGATAGCACAGAGCCTGCTTGGGGTTCTCTCCCTCTCTCTCCATCCCTCACCTGCTTGCTCTCTCACTCTCAAAATAAATTTTTATAAATCATCCTTATTCCAATTTACTACCCATATGCTCACACCTCTTTTTCTGCTGCCTGAGCATCAATCCTTTGTCATTATCAGGAAAATGCATCCCTGGCCCCTCCACTGTCTCAGACTGAGCAGTTCATCGAGAATCGCAGAGTAGTTAAGACAATGGGCTTTGGAGCCAGTCAGGGATTCAAGTCCCAACTCCATCAACTAGTAGTGGGTGGAACTGGGCAAGTTACTTGATAATATTTGGAGTATGTTTTGATAACACAGAGTGTTTCGCACTGTGCTTGGCACACAATTAGAACTCAGTGTGTGACAGCTATTCTTGTGATGCTCCTTATGACTGATAAAGTGACTTGAAATATCTCAGCATCACCTTTACAATTTTCTCCAAAAATTTCCAAAGAGTTGTAGGTCTTCAGAGCAATCATGGGATTTAGAGGGTGAGGAGAAAACACGAAAGGTAATAATCCCAGTTAAAGGAGATTTTTGTCACACAAAGAGAACCAAGGGCCCTGTGACTAAAGAAAACCCCAAATCCTGAGCTTTAAAAGATGGAAATAGAGTTCTCTTAACGATACTCTTGCTTTTCTTCACTCCAACAGGAAGGGGACACAGAGCAGACTCACTAAAGGCAGAACTCGTAGTGGGGGATCAAAAAAGTCAAATCTCCCTCCCCTACTCTGGACACACTCCATCCTCCTCTCTCGCACAACTGGATGAGGGGCTGGGTGTCTTCTTGGGTGGCTCCCCTCACACTAAAACAACCTGGACAAGCAGAAAGACAGCTTGAAGAGCTGCTCGACTACAGGCCTCCAGCTGATAGGACAAAGGTTTGCAGAGAAGGAAAGGAAGTAGGGGCTCAAGGCATATGGTCTGGCCAGAGACTCAATTGTGAGAGACACTGGTGCTCTCCATACTAAAGTTTTATAAGAACCTAATCTTGGCCACAGATGCCTGCAGGGAGCTAGGTCTTACCAGCCTCTGTTTCCATCACATTCAACACATTTTGGGGTTTTAGTGCATTGATGAGTCAAAGACTGCAAGTTGTAGACTCCCAAACCTGTTTTTTCTTTCTTCCTTAGTAATACAAATAGATCCTGTATTTGTTTTCATTTGTTGCGTAACAAGTTACCACAAACTTAGCAGCTTAAAACAGCCCCCGTGAACCAACTCACAGCTCTTTAGGTCAAATTCCCGGCAGTGCCTGGGTTCGCTGCTCAGGAGGGTGTCACAGGGCTAAAATCAGGGTGTCAGCCACTCTGGGCAGGCTCGGGAGGCTCTGGAGAAAAACCCACTTCCAGGCTCAGCATTTTTGTTGTTGGCAGAATTCAGCACCTTGTGGTTAGAGGACGAAGATCTCCATGTCCTTGCTGACTCTTAGTGGGGGGCCACTTCCAGGTCCCAGATTTACCTGCTTCCCTTGTCTCAGAGCCACCCCACCCCTTCTTCAAGCCAGCAATGACCCCATCTTCAAGCAAGCAAGCCAGTGAATCTTTCTCATGCTGCTAATCTCTGACTTCCTCCATGTCCGACCTCTAGACCCGATTTGAAGGTCAGGCCTACCCGGATAATCTCCCTATCTTAAAGCTGATTAATTTGGAACATGACCCAATCACAGGAGTGGTATCATATGTGCAGGATCCACCCACACTCAAGGGGAGGAGATGATACAGGGTGAAGAGCACTGGGGTGTCTTAGAACTCTGTCTACCACAGATCCCTACCTTTATGCTTGACAGATGGACCCCCAAATAAAGACTACATCTCCCAGCCTCTCTTACAGCTAGGTACAGCCATGTGTCTAAGCACCAACCAAAGAAGTGTTGTATAACAGCTTCCCAGAAACCTCTTTAAAAGACTACTGCGGCCCAATATATGTTCTCTTGGGGTTTTTTTGCCAGCTGGAATGTGTAATTGAATGTCTGGAACTTTTGCAGCAATTTTGGGCATGGAGGATCATAAGAACAGGAGCCACACGCAAGGACGGCGGAACAGTAGGATACAAAGAGCCGGGGTCCCTGACCCTCCACACAACTACACACAGTGGTAATCTGTTAAACGTTACACAAGTCCTCTGGAGAGAAAACCCCCGAGTTGTAGCGTTTGCCAATTTCTGTAACATAAAGACTCCACCAAGTTGCCAGTGTGACATCATTGAACTTAGAGGTGGGAAGGGATGCTAACAATCGGTTCTCAGAAGCTGGAACAAGTCAGCCCCAGCACACCACTGGCTGTACCCGCTCTGGGATGCCTGCCTCCAGGCTTCTGTTTTGTCAGAGAAAAATAACGTCCATAATATTGCAGCTTCTGTTATTTTAGGGTTCCCGTTGCATGTGGACAAGCCTGGACCGAGGGTAATTGTCTCTGGCTTTGTCTGTCAACACTGAATTGTTCTTCCCATGGGTTTTCCTAGGTGTTGGACATGTCCAGATCTAAACAGAATCAGGGTTTACCTTGTAAAGAGTCCACAGCAGCTGCCATTTCATGCCAGCCACCTTTGGTGAGATTTACCCCAGCTCCTTGTACAGTAGAGCTTGAATACCTTTACAAACCTCAGAAGGAAACAGAAGAGGGATTGTGCCAGAGACACAATAATCACCATGTTTACAGAGACCTCTGGGAGGCACGATGGGAAAGCTTTGAAGCGACGCAACAAACCGAAGAGTATGTGACATTAAAACCCCACCTTACAAAGCTGCCTCTGAAGACCAGTGAAGTTCGAGACCCACAACAGAGCAGAAGAGGCTTCAGAACAAATAAACATCAGCACTACTAGAAAATACCTGTTCACGCCTCTGAAAACAGAGCTGAGAAAACGCCACAGGCCAAGCCTTTCTCTTTAGATTTTAGTGGCACAGAATCACCGTGCATGAATCTGCCACAGAGAAGGGGCTGGACATTTCCCGACCAGCCCGGACGGACCCTGGAGCTAGCCAGAAAACGGCACCCCCTCTCCGTAACAGAAATGTGTACCAGGAGCACTGGCTACTCTGTTACAGGACAGCTTGATATCCCTACCTGAACCTGGAACCCAACAATGGCGCCGACAATCCTAGCAAACACGGGACAGTCTCACTGCGTCAGCTCTCTGCGTTCCGGCGTCTCTGAAATAAAACGTAGATAAAGTCCTACCTCTTCGGGGTGAGCTGTTTTTGAGTAATGGTACTACTACACGTGATCCACCTGGACTTCCTCGTCAAATCCCCTTCTGCAGGTGTATCAGGTCATGGAAGGGGTCAAGTCATTAAATAATCAACCAGCTTTCCTCCAGAGGCAACTTCTGTGAGGTCATTATATTCATAGCCTAGGAACAGCAGTCACAAGAAATAAGTGTAGCTGGCGTATATGGAGTATCTGCCATAGGTGAGATCCTGTGGGAAATGTTTACATTTTCTCAGGTGATCTTGATAAGAAATCACAGAGGTACCTGGTATTATCACCTGCACGCCACAAATGCGGAAACTGAGGACGGTGGGGTTGAGTCCAGGTCAGCAGCTAGTGAGAATGGAGCTGCTGTCTGCATGCAGGCTGCCTGAGCACATATTTCTCAGAGAGGGGCCTTTGGGTGTGGGTTCTGGATCGTTCATAGAGCAGTGCTGAGGCATAGAGATGAGGTGGGCATGTGTCAAACTGAGCACAGGGCTGACTTTCCCATGAGGCACACCGGGCTCCGTGTCACAGGACTTTGAGGTGCCGATAAAAATGTTTTACTTGGAATTTCTTTTAAAAACAGAAGAAAAACATAAATACATAATAATGACTCTATCCTGGATTCTACTTGTCTTTAGACCAGTATAATAAAAAAATATAATTTGGGGGGGCGTCTGGGTGGTTCAGTTGGTTAAGCATCCAACTCTTGATTTTGGCTCAGGTCAAGATCTCACAGTGAGGGTGTGATAGAGCCCCATGTCAGGCTCTGTGTTGATAGCGTGGAGCCTGCTTGGGATTCTCTCCATCTCTCCCTCTCTCTCTCTCTCTCTCTCTCTCTCTCTGCCCCTCCCCTGCTCGTTCTGTCTCTCTCTCTCAAAATAAATAAACATTAAAATATATATATAATTTTTAATATCTTTTATGGAAAAGGAGGTACATGAAGGCAAAAGTGCCAAGGACCTATGAAAGTCATAACGCAGCCCAGATTAAGGTAGTAGAAGTAGATGGCATTGCTGTGGGTACCACCAGATAACCAGATAGACCAAAGGTCAGAATGTTCTCTCACAATTGGGCACTTTTGGTTAAAGAGAGTGTGTTCCAAGTTAAAGTCTCAGAAGGATTATGGAGTTGTCATACTTTGGGCTATAGAATATTTCAGTGATGATCATAACAAACAGTGTAAATGAATGCTCCTTTTCTGTTCTTTATCCCCAGATTGGCTATTCAGATAAGAAAACTGATAAAGTCAACAGCCTTTGTTATGGTATCTAACGTGCTAAAACTCTAGCATTGGATCTGTTTTGTTTTGTTTTGTTTTTTAATTTTCTCAAAGTAGTTATGGAACAGGTCTCTGGTGACTCCTCTCTACCACAAGTGCCTCCACAGAACTAGAGATTTATGATGTCTGGTACCCAGAAACCAACAACAAACATGTCAGATGGCTCCTAGGATGGGAAGAGCATTGCCTTGACTCCACTGCTGTTGGTTTTGCTCCAGAGAATCCCCTTCCCTGTGCTGGGCACAGTCTCGGTGGGACTTTCCATCAAGGTGCCCTGCCCTGTCCCGGGGTGGGCACAGGGCTCCAGCTGGACAGTCAGGATGCTCACTCCTTGAATTTCCGTGTGGAGCTGATGACGTGGGGCCTAAGGTCAATCAGAGTTCCTTTATCTCATGGGTGGAGCCCTGAGGAGATTGTTCCTAATTGCCAGAGCTGCCACAGTTCCTGCTTCTTTGATTTCCTTTTAAATATTGAGCTGACCCATATCTTTCTAGTAATTTCTTCTTCTACTCCTCTTCCTCCTCCTTCTTCTCCTTCTTTTTCTTCTAATTAGCTAGAGTCAATATCTGGTGCTTTAAAAAGAATTCTTTTTTTTTTTTTTTTTTAATGTTTATTCATTTTTGAGAAAGAGAGAGAGAGAGAGTGAGCCAGGGAGGGACAGAGAGAGAGGGAGACACAGAATCTGAAGCAGGCTCCAGGCTCTGAACTGTCAGCACAGAGCCCGACATGGGGCTCGAACCCACGAACTGTGAGATCATGACCTGAGCTGAAGTCGGACACCTAACCGACTGAGCCGCCCAGGCGCCCCATGCTTTAAAAGGAATTCTGACTGGTGGGTACCTTCCAGGTATTCAAGGGTGGCAGAAATTAATTTGTGTGGAACAGTACACACTGAGAACACTAAATTCACAAACATCATTTATTGGCATGAAACCCTGCTAATTCATGTACTTAGCTAAGAAAGATACCTTGTTTTTAATTAAAAATAGAAATCAAAAATGAATTAAATAGACATCAAGGCATGATTAACAGTATGAGACTAATCTAGCCTATTCTTTTAGATTTATAATTACTAAAAGATACTCCCTTATGAAGAGGTGGGGTGCTGGGGGAAGTATGCAACTCAAAGCAGACCTCCTTCCATGCAATGGGCCCCTTCTCCATGAATGGTATTATGTAGAAAAAATAGCAACATTTAAAAAGTTTTAGAAGAAGATTTAGTATTTGCTATTGGTTGAATTGTGTTCCCCTCAAAGAAAGGTATGTTGAAGTCCTACACCTAGTTCCGAGGAATTGACTTTCTTGGAAAAATAGAGTTGTTGCAGCTGTACTAAGTTAAAATATTATCATACTCAAGTAGGGTGGCCTCCTAGTCTAATATGACCTTTTTAAGAAGATGGCCATGAAATACAAGGAGAGCATCACATGACAATGAAGGCAGAGATTGGATTAATGCAGCTACAAACCAAGGAACACCAAGTTGTCCGCAAACCACCACAAGCGTGGAAGAGGCAAGGAAGGAATCCTCTGCAGGTTTCAGAGGGAGCAAGGCCCTACTGAAACCTTAATTTTGGACTTCTAGCCTCAAACTGTCAGACAGTAAGTTTCTGTTGTGTTAAATCACTTGCTTTGTGATATTTTGTTATGGAAGCCCTAGGGAACTAATACAGTACCTGCCCCCCTCCCCTGCCCCATCCCAGACTTTCAAAAAGGCATTGCTTCAATTGCAGAAACTTTGGTAAAATAAGACCAGCCAGCAAACGTATACAAACACACCAGACTTTATGAGAAAAATCACCTCTAGCCACAAACCACTTGAATCACACTGCCTCTTATTAGATCTTTCACCTCTGTCCTTCTGCCCAGCGTCACCTTGATATCCTCCAGGGCTGGAAGTGACGTGAGCAGTGCTTTCTCTGCTCCATGAACTTCCTCACCCTACAGGAAGCTCCTCCCAGGCTTAGGGTGGGATTAGACCACAGACAGGAAACAGGCCCTTTGTCACTGACTCAAAACACTTTTCAGCAAAAGTATACATCGAGTTTTCTACTTCTCTTTCCATCTAGTATTCAAATCATGGAAACTGTATAATTTGTGGCATTCAATTCAGATTATACAAAAAGACATCACTTCTCTAAGTGACAGTACTGTCACTCAAGCCCTAATACTGATTCCATTCACAAGAAAATAACAAAGTGATGGGGCTTGATTCCCGTTTTCCTGCAGTGCTTCTGAGTTCCTAAAGCACTGGCATCACTACCATTTGTGGGCAAATTTCCTTTCCAGCCCCAGCCAGAAGCTGAAATTTCTCCCACCTGTTTGATGGGTCATGCACACTGGTAGAAGAGAAAAGTACACTGCAGGGTTTTTCTGATGAAAGTTGATGATCAAGAAAACACTATATTAATTCCTTTAAGGAAATTTTATGGCTGGATATACCAAAAGCTACATTTCTTTTTAGAAACCCAACAAGACTTTAAGACCTTCCACATTCAACAAATATACTGAGAATCTGCTGTGCACAAGGTTTTGCTGTATTCCCTGACTTTGGGTGATAAAAAATAAGACACTGTATCATTAAGGAAACTGCAGTCTACAACAGGAATAAGAAACACACATAAGGACTATTACCTTGTTAACTTTCATAACACTATGGACCAACTACTTAGCTTACTTAACCAAGACTAAGAGCTTTCTCATCAAGGCTACTGCAAGATCTCACTGCAATGTGCCCACAAAGTGCTGCACCCAAAGCTTTAGCTCTCATATGATAACTCTGCCCAGTCTCAAGATATGTTTTAAGGTCATCCAGCCCAAGCCTGAAAATCTGAATTCCTCCTGCCAAGACATGGTTAAGACTTAAGGTGGTATCCTTCCCTGACTGCAGGAAGCATAACAAGCTTAGCTCTGTTCCATCAACAGGTGGCTCGGCTTGTCTTTTCAGGATACAGCAGTCGACACCCCTTTCTTCTGGCAAGAGGAACCCCTATTATCTGGTATTAATTCGTTTCCTGTGGTTGAGTCGGAGCTTCCCCTCCAACCCCCCAGCCACGGTGGTTTCCCCAGGGATGGACACATGACCTGAGCTGGTCCAATCAACGTCTTAATAAAGAGTTTGGTATTTGGGATGGGGTGTTCCAACTATCTAAGGCCAAAATATAGGACCAGCTAAAGAAAGATGAGGGGTGGAATAGGTAGGACTCCCTATCTGTGTCCTTATGTGAGAAACAAGGGAACCGATTACACTATTCTGTCTTGGGATTCAAACCCTTCAAGCCAGTTCTTTGGGAGAAATGACAGAAACACACCAGGATCTTGAAATTTGTTAGCTACCTCTTAATGGCTTCAGTAAAGTATTTTAAGAAGGGCATAAGCTGCTGGCCATGTTAGCACACTTGAAGGTGTAAGGAAAACAGCCAACAGCTCTGGTAGCAGTAACAGGTCATATTCATGGCGGGCTACCTGCCAAGTACCATTCTGAGCACTTCACATGGATCTCCCCATTCAATGTTCACAATACTTCCATAGAGTGGATACTGTTGTCACCCCTACTTTATAGTCAAAAAAACAACCCTGAGGCCCAGGGAGATATAGTAACCTGACCGAGGCTACACAGCTAGGAAGTGGCAGAACGGAGCAGCAGACTCAGCTAGTCTTGCTCTGGAACCCAGGCTTTTAGCCCTTCTGCCTGCAGCCAGGTAACTGCAAAGGGTCAGATGATGTGTGCCTTGCAGAAATGCAAGAGCCAGAGTCTGTGTTGCAATCGGAGGTGCATGAACAAACAGGAAAATAGAGCAGGCCCAGGCCTTTGGAAGAAGCAAGGAAATAGAGTGGGAATTCATGCCCCAAACCCCTCCCAAACCCCTCTGGCCACAAAGAGGCAGTCATTTCTACTAAGGCAGCATATTCCTTGGGATGTACACTAGCAAGGGCAGACCCCTATTGTTTCAGGTTTTCCCAAAGCTGAAGAAGAGATTGGAGCCATTAAGCTGAGGGTAAAGAGTATGGGCAGGAATACAGATTATCACAAAGATGGCTTCAAGTTTTAAAAACCAAGCTCTACTAGATCTGGGCCTTTAGCCCAGAGTTGCCAGAGATCAGATCTGCCAACATCTAACTGGGTTTTTAAGAGGTTTGATCTCCAAGGAAATGCTTATGGCCTGTGAAGAGTGGATCCCCCAGCCTCTACAGAAATTCTCAGGTCCCCTCCACACCCACCCCACCCCCGCCAAACCAAGAAGGGCTACCACGCGGGCAGAGTCACTTAGGCAGAGCCAGGGAACAACCTGCTGCAAAGCAAAACCAAGGGTTCCTGGGATGGCTGACCAGAAACCCACTCTGCCTGTGGGGCAAGGGGCCCTCGCTGGCCCTTACCTGCAGGAAAAAGTATACAATGTGGACCAGTGACTGCAGTGTGCCGTTTTCCCTTCTCCCTTTTCCTGAATGGTGATTTGTGACCTGCAGTGCCTCAGTTTCCCCAACTGTAATGTGGGGTAATATTTGTATTTACCACATGGGTTTGTTGTGAGGATTAAATATGTGAAATTTTAAAAGTGCTTGGAGTTCCTCGCATAGAGTAGATGTTCCATCACTGTTGGGTATGGCTGTTTCGGAGTGTCTTGAGTGTGTAGAAAATGACTGAATTATTCGTTATATACTGTCCGAACTGAGTGGTCACCTGTGGACGCAGAAGGGATGGGCATCCCCTGACAGCTCTGGACTTGGGGTGCAATAAGCTGCAATGTTACTTTTGGATGCACTGGCTGAATCTGATTTTTGACTGTTTCCCTTGGTGGATACGTCTTAGTGTTGTTGTTGTTTTTTTTTTTTTTTTTTTTTTTAATTTTTTTTTTTCAACGTTTATTTATTTTTGGGACAGAGAGAGACAGAGCATGAACGGGGGAGGGGCAGAGAGAGAGGGAGACACAGAATCGGAAACAGGCTCCAGGCTCTGAGCCATCAGCCCAGAGCCCGACGCAGGGCTCGAACTCCCGGACCGCGAGATCATGACCTGGCTGAAGTCGGACGCTCAACTGACTGCACCACCCAGGCGCCCCCTTAGTGTTGTTTTAAGTTGGGTGATTCTTAAAATTGTAGGTATGAGAAGGGCATGTATGTGCAGGTATGTTCCTACATGAGGGGCAACCAAAGGATGGAAGGGAATGGACATCTGTGGGACATCATCTAGCAACTGAACCCCATTTTGTGATGTTGCTGCCCCAGCCCCCTCTCAGCCTCAAAAGCAAGGAGTTGTGTGGTTCTGTTTCCCTGGAGTGAGCGGTACTTGAAAGGAAACAGTGGTTGGGGTGCCTGGGTGGCTCAGTAGATTAAGTTTCTGCCTCTTGACTTCAGCTTGGGTCATGATCTCACAGCTTGTGAGTTCAAGTCCCACATCGGGCTCTGTGCTGACAGTGCGGAGCCTGCTTGGGATTCTCTCTCTCCCTCTCTCTCTGCATCTCCCCAACTTGTGTGCTGTTTCTCTCTCTCAAAATAAATAAATACACTTTGAAGAAAAAAAAGAAACTGTGGGAAACATTAGAAAACAGGGTGGGACAGGTGGGCTGTAACTGAACTGTGGGACTGAGACTTCAGAATTCTAAGGATTCAGAGTTCCTCCTCCCAGATCTCTCTTCTCCAAACACTAAAGACAAAGACTCTTGTAGCCTCTGCTGCCCCATTTGGCTCATCTTCCCATAGGACAACCACCTCTCTAGCTGGTTCCTAAGTGTTAGTCCGGCTTTCCCTGCGAGTCAGGAACTCTCCACCTGAGGGACCTGTCTCAGGCTTCACCTGTTTCCTCTTGGCTCTGGCACAGCCCTGACCACACAGCGGGTACACAGTACCTCACGGACAACAATGTGGGCCATTAAGATTTAGAACTATTTTATTTGAAGACATTTTCTTCTATAGTTCTAGTTCTAAACACAAAATGAATGCTGAGTGAGTGCATCGTAGGCATTGTTGTATTTAAAGAAATCATATCATAATGTCTACATTTTAAGCCACACTTATAAGACACAATACAACCTTTTTAACAAAGTGTCAGTCATAACAAAACATAATTATTCATTCTACAGATTATCAATTTTCCTAAAATGACCACTAAATATGAAAACATTGTAGAGACTAGATCTAAAGAATCCCTATTAAGATTTTTTTTTAGAAAAATGACACAATGCAAATTACATTTTCCTTATCTTGACTAGTAATAAACTATGACATCCATTCGAGAAAGCCCCAGCCAACCCCACCAAAGTCATTTCAGTGCCCTTTTGCTCTGCAAAATGGACCATCTTTTACATTTAGTGTCTCCTGTAGGAATGGATAAAACTGGTTATGTCAAGTACAGAAGTCAGCATATGCCAACAGGTATGCATTTTAGATTGTGTTCCTAAATTAACACAATATGAAAAACAAATATTCTTAAGTGAATGAAACACAAGGAGAGAAAGCCTTTGATAGTTATCACACAGGCAAAGACAACTGACTTACAGTCAGGACTAGCATCTTAATGACCATTTAGTAATACTTTTTATGGAGGCGTTTTAAAGGCATAGGTATAAACTCACACGTGAACAGCTTGCCTCTCTCCCCATACTTACTTCCCTGGCTTTGCTCCTCCTTTTCATGGGATCAAGCTGCTGAGCCCTTAGCCAGGCAGGCTGTGGTGCCTAGTAGTTACCTTTATAGCAGATCACATACAATTTTTTTTTGAAAAATGAAGTACAGAGAAGACAATGAAATGTAGGGAGGAAAAAAAACATACCATTAAAACAAAAACATAGCTTGTGATCTTCAATTTTAGAGAAGAGCTGGTTCATTATAACTGTTAGAAGATCATGAAGCAGTGGGCAGACTGGGTCAGGACTGAAGAGGAAGCCAGGCCAAAGAGCCCCAGTGTGCCCACTGGCAAAAGTGGGCATCTCTGAGGGCACTAGTCACAATGATTACAGCAAACATTTTCACAAGAAGCTTTTCAAGGCCAGGGACGGTGGCTCATTTATGTCTGTATCCCTAATTCTTAGCATTACCTTGCACACAACAGACTTTCTGTAAATATTTCTGGGAGCCAGGGAACTGAGTTGAATCAGCTCACTGCTCTCAAAGCCATTTTGGGTGGTATCTACTCACCTAATTCATTCATTCCTGTAAGGCGGGGATGACAGACTTCATTCACCTCACTCTGATGGATGGGCAACAGGTGCCTGGAAGCACTGATGACATGGATTATGAGACCAATTCCTGGCACAGAGGAAAGGAGTGCTACTCATTCATAATGCTGCCATCAGAGAATGGTGGCCCAGATGTCATATATTTCCCATCCCTGGCCTTGGAGAAAGGCATCCAACAACTCACCCATATTCCCTTTCTGTTGCTATGCTGCCTCACGAGTGCTCTGCATTAAGCCACTGCTCATTAAATGCTGGTTGACCAAGAAGGCCAAGGCCTTTCCACTTGATTTACCTGTGTGGCAAACAGGTAGGGTCATGACTTTACCTGGAAATCTAAAAACATAGCATCCAAAATTCTCATTAAGTAATTCTTTACTGAAAGAGAACAAGCATTTACTTTTAATTCCCTTTGTAGAGAAAAAGCTTTCTCCACTCTGTACAACTTTAATTGATATCTATTGGAATCACTTGGGATTTTGGTTCAAAAAACCACGGCCGAGTTAAATTCTCTTTGGTTTCCATGCTTAATCTTATTTGTTTCTTACTACAATTCATAACCTTCTCAGTACTTCATTGTCATGACTTAACCAACACTGTTGAAATAATAAACTCATACATTTTGATCAGAAAAACTTTAAAGGATGCTAAGGGGAGAGGCCACTGAAACCTGATGCTAAGGGTGTGGAGAAGAAAGCCAGAAAGAATGACAGAAAGAACCAACCTCCCTCTACCAATCCACACTTAGGACTCACTCTGCCGCTCCGATCATTCTTAGTAAAACTGGTTGCTTCCAGAGGGATGGATACCACAGGGGTCCTCCCGGCAACTCCCTTCTCCATAGTGGGAGTCTAGCATCCCTCAGAAGCATTTCAGAAAAGAAGGATAAAGCATTCAGAGAAAGGAAGGAAATAGAGGGATATTAACAAAGAGCACTATATTGTACACCTGAAACTAATATAACACTGTATGTTATATGGAATTGAAATAAAAAACTTAATAAAAAAGCAATGTCCTGGGGGTGACAGGGAATTTTCAAAGCATCATTACCCTCATCACAGGTACAGTCTTCAATACAACATTGGCATCAACAAGAGAACAGAGCTAAACTAAAATTATCCTCAAAATGCCAACATAGCTGCTGTGCACAGCAGGAAGATGTCCCAAATGCACAAATGTGTTCCTACTGCACATTCTGCCTTGCGCAAGTACCCTCAGCAGCCCAGAGTAACAAAACCTTGTTAGAAGTCTGTGTATCTTAGAGCTATAATATGCAAGTGCACATGCACACACACACATACAGACAATATGCACATATGCACACATCAAACTTGGTTTATAAAAAGAGCTTTGTGGATCAGAGTATGCCTTCACTTGGTCCAAGAATCTAATTGTTGACATTAAGAAAACAGACCCAAAGAATGTAATCAGGAAGGGAACTGGTTGGCAGCAACAATATTACATTTTATAAGACGTGGTTATTTACAAGCTAAGGTCTAACTTGTTCAGAACTAATTCAACTGGCTAGGATCGTCTGAATATACAAGGTTAAGCTTTAAAAAATTTAAGATCTGTCACAACAAAAGTTAACACTATCTAAAATAAATTAGATTTTTAAATATATGCAATGAAATTATAGATCACTGGAAATTCAATTCTATAATGAATATAAATTAATAAAAATCTATTATTAAAGTACCATCCACAAGATTTGAGTTTTTGTTTAAAGGCTAAGTATTTGCGAATAAATGGATATGGCTTAGAAACCCTTAAATAGTATTAAGTAGAGTACTGATATGATTATTTGGTGACAAGATCAAAGATCTGTCTCCATGTCCATAATAAAGGCTTGCCTCATTTTACTTAATAGAAGTATTCCTGAAAAGTTGTGCAAATAAAATTTTTACAACCAGACCCTTATTTTAACTACACTAGGAGGCCACGGTTGTAAAGAAACCCTGTAGTGACTCTTGATAAACTGAAGAACTCTGCTGAAGAAATCGAGTCCCCTGCACCATATCCTCACAGTGAATGCATACCGGAGGTGCTGGGAGTCTGGCGAATGCATGAATTTGCCATGATCACTTCTGCTTTTCTGTGGGGCTTTCTTAAAAGTGAGGCATGCTGTACGGGAATGTCAGAACAGAAAGACGGAATTCCAGCTCACAGTTTCACTGATTCCATTACAAAAGACCAGAGAAATTCAGAAAGGGTTTTTCCACCAAAATCAAATTTCTAGAAGTATAAATGTTTAAAGGGATGCTGACCTATGATTGGCAGAGGCTTTTATTCATGGCAACTGACTTACTGAAAATGATTGCTTGAGCTGAGTTCCACCTGATTTAACGACCTAGGCAAGTAGAGCATGTCACCTACTTTCAGAAATACCACCAGAGGCCACTCCACTTCTGTAAGAGCTGCTTCCCCTCTCCAGCACAAACGTTTCACAGCTATCCTCACCTTACCTCATAAAAGCAAAGCATGAATTAAAAGGCTAAGATTAAATTGGAAAGATGCCTCACCTAAATATGATAAAGTCATCTGTTTTATCTTTAAAAAAAAGAACTAAGTCCAATACATTCATTACAAGCAACTCTTAAAGGCAAATTTTTTTCTTATTTGGTGTTCCCTTCCCTTCTAAGACTCGATTTTAAAAATATATATATTTATCTCCATCCTTTTAAACAATATATCTTTTCTTTTAAACAATGCAGAATGCTTAGCACTGCAACTTATCTGCCCACATAAATTCCCAATCTGCCACATACATGAAATAAGAGGTTATATCTGCCTATCTATTCAGTACACATAATTGCAAAAAGTTTGGAAAAATAGCTGAGAGTGTTTTTATGCAAGTTTGGGAGGACTGGATGCTTGCAAAGACTCACTGTAGGGTTCCATCATTGTAAGTTTCCTAGAAAGTAGCGTGCAAATAAAATATCTAAACCTAGAACCCTATTTTAAACCACTGGCAGTATACGTTGAGAATGAATGGGGGAGAAAACGGGTGAAGGATAGTGTTAATATGTTTGTCAAGTAAATGAATAACAACAACAAAAACTTCTCACGTAAGGTATTAATGATATTTCAAGTGACCTAAACAACACAGATTTTAAAATGATCTTTACCATTCAATGTCAATTATTGACTTTGGCCCTTCACTAAAGCAGATACAATGAATCTTCTTTTTGATGAGCAGTTTCAGTCACTGGCCCAAGGGTATCATATTTGGATGAAAATACTATCATGGATTCGTTCCCATCATTTAACAATCAATAATTAAAAAAATAATAAAGTTGGTCTCTTTTCTCCACAAGTTTTCAAGTAATTAGTTCAAGTAAGCTTATTTACAGCTATTGTACATGTGACCAACTTTAACCCATGTTTTCCCTTTAGAAATAGTTCTCCCTTGAAATGGAACACTATGGGTTGTTTTCTTTCCTTTCTTTCTTCTTCTTTTTTTTTTTTTTTTTTTTTTTTTGTCTTGAACTAGGTTTCTTTCAAATTCTAAGTCAGTTCAGTCATGTTTCTGTTTTATTGGGCAGATAAAGAGAGGAAACCAGCAAATTATGTCCAAAGGCTGGGAAACGCCTGAATGCTTCCCAACTATCTGAAAAGATGTTGTACTTCAGGAAAACTCGATGCTCCAGGCTGGTTGACAGGGTAACGTCTCTGCTCATGATATAGATGCCATCGTTGTGAAGGGCGCAAGTCAAGTTAAGACCCGATTTGGACGTGTTCTCCTTGAGGTAGAGCCACTGCCGCGTGATAGTGTTGTAGGACTGCACGGTGAGCATGTCCTCGCTCTGGCTGCTCCTCCGGTTGGGCCCCAGTTCGTGCAGACAGCCCCCCACGATGTAGATGGTCTCCTCAACAGACACCATCTGCTGCTTGCGAATGTGGACGTCACACGTTTCAAAGAGTGTCCAGATGTCGGCAGAGGGGCAGTACTGCAAAATGTTCATGTTGCGGTCTGAAACGAAGAGAGAAGCCTCAAGATGACACAGCCACAGTAACGCCACTGCCTGCCTCGGCAGTAATAAACATCTACCCCCGCCGGAATAATTTGGCAGCACAGAGGCAAAACTATTTCAGAGAAGCAGAGGTCGGACAACGGTTTCTGAAGTGGCTGGCAGGAGATCGGTTTAGAATCATCTCCCTCACCTCTCATCAGGCATGTCCCCCTCCCTGGGAGGCTCTCTAAATCAACAGGGCCAGGACACAGATTTAGAACCTGGCACCCTTACACATTTTAGAACCACCAGTCCAATGTAAACAGAATCAGGGCGTTGGAATTCTCAACTATCTACAGAATTACTGACTTCTACATCCAGATAACAGGCTGAGCCCCAAGGATCTACTCTTGACAACCGACTCTAATACACAAGACAAGTGAGCCAAGCAAGATCCTCAGGGGCTGTCAAAATGAAATAGCACATAATTGCCAAGTCAGGCGGAAGTCTCACCTGTGGCCGTCAGCCACGGAATCACCTGGCAATTCTATTTCCTGACTGCAACAGCAGAGATACTACCAAAGGCCCTTCCCTCTCCCTGTGCCCACTTCACAAGAGATGACTACCTGTTGTGTGTATAAAATCAGAAAGCAGATGAAAGACTGCCCTAACATTATCTTGAATTCATGGCTGCTTTAAGGAAAAATATTACCTACTCTCTTTTTGAAAAATGCTTGTGAAATTTAAAGTATCTAGTTTCGTTCTTCTTTTTTGTAATTGTTCTTTTTTACCCACTTCTCCTCGAGGAAAGAATAAATGGAACATTTTAGTCTCCGCAGAAAAAAAAATGCTCTGAGTTATCAGAAAGAATGAACTTTCTGTTTGTTGTTGTTTAAACAAACAACAAAATCCATCCATGGAAGAGACAACTTCGCTTGGGAACGGACATGTAACTACAGGGTAGGACACTTCCTCCTGAGACAGAAGGACCCACCCACAGTTGGCAATGATGAGAGAGCTCCATCACAGCCTCTGGTACCAAATGGAGGGGGGGGGGAGGGGGCTCATAAGAGGGCACAGAAAGAACTAAAAGGAGACCAAATCCTGTGTGTGCACATGTCTCCACGCCTGCAGAAATTTTAGAATTGTTACAGCTTTAGGGAACTTTCCTTCTGTTTTCCACCCATCCTAATACCTCCCTGTATTTCTTTTTGTTATAGCTGTTGTGATAAAACTCATTCTAGGAGATAGTCCAAGGGAGTTTGGCTACCAGTCTATCAAAAAGTGCTCCTTACCAGTGAACCTGGCTTCTCAACAAGCAAACAAAGGACTTATTCTAGAGTGAGGTTTCCATGCATTTCTCAGTCCCAGGTCTGAAGGTCTTCCCAGGTCTTCTGTAAATGTTTTCTCTCCTCACCCAACAAGAGCTCAGACCATATGAGGTGGTCTGAGTTGGTGGAATAATCTTTATGCTTTTATATTTAGAGGGGACTCTGAACTTTAACAAATCACCCTTCTTCCCTTGAGTGGTTACTATTGCTCTCTATTGAATTTCTTTTCATTTCCTCAATGCCTGACACAGAATTAATCTAATCATGAACTACTACAAGGGGCATCTGGGTGGCTCAGTCGGTTGGGTATATAACTTTGGCTCAGGTCATGATCTCGCGATTTGTGAGTTTGAGCCCCGCATTGGGCTCTGTGCTGACAGCTTGGAGTCTGGAGCCTGCTTTAGATTCTGTCTGTCTGCCTGTCTCTCTCTCTCTCTGCCCCTCCCCCACTCATACTGTCTCTCTCTCAAAAATAAACATTAAATAATTTTTTTAAAAAATCATGAACTATTACTTACTAAATTTTAAAAGTCTACCTAAGTCAGCAGACCAAGAATGCAACTTTGAGCCCTGCATTTTGTTTTATGACAATTATGATTTCTTATTTTAAATACAGGCAACCATTAAGGAGGCTTGGGAAGATCCCAAGCAGAAGAGGAGAGGTGTTTCAGAGTCCAAGGAACTGTCCTGCCCTCTCATCTCAGAAAACCCATTTTCAACCCTTACACAAACATCCAGCCATCCACATCACCCAACCATCCCATCACAGGTATTTGGCTTGGGGAATCCAGGACAGGAACCACTGTGTGTGGCCCAAATGAAGAAGGTACATTAGTAGTGGCTTGAAAAACTAGAAAACACACAAGCAAGGGTTTTCCAGGTCAAATCTAAAGAACATTTGCTCAGCCAGGGTCATGGAAAAACTAGGAAATCTACCAGCAGAGTACTCTTTGGATTATAGGGCTGCCTGTCAATGCATCCCAGCTCTTGCTCAGAAGAGAAGCCAAGGGACATGTGTACATTATATCAGCCCACAGGGTGTACTCTGTGTCACAAAATGTACGGAGAATCAGAATTCTTAGAAATGTCCATAAGTAAATAACTGTATTTACTTTCCCAGAAGAAAAGGCACACAGACACACAGAGAGGTACATATGCACACACAGGAATTCTCTGGGGGCTTTTGACCACTATACCCTGAACACCAGTGTTGAAGACAAAGGAAATGACTGCTAGATCTCACTCTTTTTTCTTTTTTCTATTATTTATAACAAAAAAGCTGGCAATTATCTTATCTTCAGTGGAAAGTCACTAGAGAGGGACATTGGGAATAGCTCCACAGTGACGAAAATTTGAGGGTGTTTAAAAAAAAAAAAGAAACAAACAAACAAAAAAAAAACAACTCACTGCTTCCCATGCACTCCTCTTGGGTCACTGCCTCTCCTTAAATGTATAAAGAGCACCTAAAGTGAGTTCAACAGTGACCCCCCAAAAAGATATGTCTACCTCCTAACCCCCAGAATCTCTGAATATAACCTGACTTGGGAAAAGGAGCTTTGCAGGTGTCATTAAGTTAAAGATCTCAAGATGAGATCATCCTGGATTATCCAGGTGGGCCCTAAAATCCAATGGGCAGTGTGTCTTTCTTTACAAGAGACAGAACAGGAAAAGACGTGGGTACACTCAGAAAAGAAGGTATGTGAAGACAGAGGCGGAGGTTGGAGTGATGCAGTCACCAGCAAAGGAACATGTGGAGTCACCAAACCTAGAAGAGGCAAGGAAGGATTCTCCCCTAGCGCCTTCAGAGGGGACATAACCGCCCACACCTTGATTTGAGGCTTCAGGCTTCTAGAAACGTGAGAGAACACATTTCGATTGGCTTAGGCCACTAAGCTGTAGTTGTTCGTTAAGTCGGCCACAGGAGACTAAAACACCGCTCACCATCCCCCCCACCAAATCAACTGTTTAGAGATACTCTAAGATGTGTTGTTACTCAGAATCTTTTGTGCACGTGCACACACACTCTAAACCATATGCTCATAAAACACTTTACATTTAACTTCTCCCTCTAACATAAATCGCTAAAACAAAACACATTTGGCTGTGGTAAAAATAATTTTTGGCACCTACACTGCATTAGCATGTGGATTTCTGTCCTTTACAAAGTTACACATCAACATCATTTCTCCATGCTTACTTGTCAGCCAAGGCTGGAGAGCTCTGTCCTCTCATGTTGTAACATAAAAGAAAGAAGGGTTATTTCACTATGTTGGATAAAATGTAACTCTACTATTTCAATGTAGCTAAAAGTCCTAAGAGTCCAGTTACACCTTCTCTATAAGTTCTGGGTGTTTTACAGGTAGACCAAATGAAGAAATAAATTTCTTTGGCCAAGAGGTAACATTGACACAAGCGGGAGAGAGGGATAAAAGGAAAAGACACACCTCTTCCTGGTGGCGCTGCCACTGCCTTGTCTGCCTTACCACAACCATGCTCTTTTCCATCTCTAGCATGGGAGAAGCTTCCTACCAAGAACAGTAGTATAAAACCTACTGGAGAAACTTATTTCCAAATTCTTAACTATCAAATACCCAGAAAAAAAAGTGAAAAACACACATGTACAGTTTAATAAAGAGCATAACCACCTCTCACCTCTGGATCAGGAAAGAATTCTCTTACATTCGTGTCTCTTAAAACCCTCTTATGATATGTAAACAACAGCCTAGAGCTGAGTTTCTGGAAACTATCTGACATATTTGTGCTCAAAAAGGGAGAAAGTGGAAACAAAGATCCTCAAGGATGTTCTGGCTCTAAATTCTGTGTTAGATGTATTCAGGAGAAGGATGGGAGTAACCCAGACAAGTCACAGGACTACTGGTCACAAGGCTGGGTTTTCAGAGCAGAAAGAAAATACATATTCTCTTCATAGCTCCTTCTACCCCCATTCAATTCTTGTGCTCACACAAAGGCATCAAAGGTCCCTCCTGCCCAAACCACCCCTGTAATACACAACACTCTTCCTCCCAGATATGTAAATATGCAGTATTTAACATATAAAATCACAATGTGTACGCCAGAGTGTTTTCCTCTGGCACCCTCCTACCCTTCCCCACACTGCAGAAGCTCACACAGAAAAGGACCACTTACTTAGCCCCTTCACTTACCTCTGGTAGTATATCCTCCAATGACATAAATTTTTCCCTTACACTCACATGCAGAGAACTCAGCCAGAGGATTTGGTAGGGGTGCCACAAAATTCCACGCATCCTGCTCAGGATTGTAACACTCAACATTAGAAACGGCCTGCCCACCAATGGCATAGAGTTTTGAATTGACGGCCACAAGTTTGAAGTTAGACCTGAAAGATAGATACAAAGGCCCAGAGAGTCAGTTCTTATTGATCATTAAGAGGTAAAACAATGGCATGAACTGCTAAAGCAGAGTGTGGAATATGCTCGATATCTGAAGAAAATTAGCTCTCAGAGCCTGGAGCCTGTTTCCGATTCTGTGTCTCCCTCTCTCTCTGCCCCTCCCCCGTTCAAGCTCTGTCTCTCTCTGTCCCAAAAATAAATAAACGTTGAAGAAAATTAGCTCTCCAAGTTGGGTGCCTGGGGACAGAGGAATGACCAAATGACATCTCAAATTTCACTCCTACCCCCAAAATTCACAAGAATGATGCATTTTCCAAACTTCTGCAATTGGAGATAAGCAATTCAATATAGCAGACTCTCGCTTAGCCGTATGCCAAGAAGCAAAGATATTCTGTATACAGTAAACTTAATACTTCTTTTAGCAGCGGGAGCAAGTACTGATGGAGAGATGCATAACCACCTCACTCCCTTGTCTCTTGACTCAGAACGTTTCCCATTCTTCCTACCTAGGGGTACAATCTATCTTAGGTACATGCTAGCCCCTCCTACACAGCCAGGCATATGCTAAGGGTGCCCACTAAAGGGTGGACACCTCTACCACAAGTGTACCCAGACAGATCACTTGCCTCCCCCCCCCAATATGAGGGCATCCTACATATTGCTTCACAACAAATAACGTAGGGGTACATAAGCACTGAATTAATTAAACGAGTTTTGATCCAGCACTCTTAAGAGTATTTACACATGTTAACAAATACGTAAATCAATAAATGTTCACCTATTGTAATAGAAAACACTTTAAAAAGAGAATATCCCGGTGTTAAGCCCCATATCAGTAATACACTTCAGCACTGCTCATCGGTTTCAGATGCTAGGTAAAAGTCTCCTGTCTTTTGTGTTGAAAAAACTAATTTGTTTCAATTTGGCACACAGAGATTAATGGACTCCTTGAAGGCCAGACAGGATAAACACTTGGGTCAGTCTACGTGACGTATGCACCAGTCTCAAGTTTAGCAGAGCACGATGCAACCAAACGACCTAAAGCACAAATTCGGAGACCCTGGCCCAAACACCCCACTTCCTCATCTCCAGTATGGGGATAATACCCATCACAGGATGGGTATTTCACAAACAGGGTATTACACATTACACAGGGTATTACAGTAAACAGTTTATCATCAAGTACTACACAGATATAAGATGCTATCATTATAATCTCTCAGTTTTCTAGTGTTTGAAATAAAGAAAGTAGACCAGGTAAATTTAGAGGTCACATCTATTGCCAACACAACAATATCTTCAAAAGTAACAATGTCCTAAGAAAGAACCAGGGTAGAGGCCACAAATAGTGAAAAACACACGTAAGAGGGTAGATGAAGAAGAAACAGTGAACAAGAAGTCCATGCCCAGCCCCTGAACAGGTGTTTAATAAACACTGATGCACTATGACATAGAACATGCTAGAACGGGCCACCTACACTATGGTGTTTTCAAAGGTGCCTATAATATGTACATGTAAGTGAGTTTGGGTTTTGTTTTGTTTTTCAAATCAGAGAGTGAACAGAGGACCCTTCAACAAGAACCTCACATTGCCCATTAAATCCAGCCAGCCATTCAGGATTTCATGCCAATAGACTTTGCTGGGGTGGCAGTTACTGGGGGGTCTCTGGTTCATGTTGCTTACTTTTCCTGCTGCCAATGGTCCTTAAAATCTGACCATTATGCCCTCTCTATGTGTGCAAATTTGGGGAACCAAAGGAAATAAAGCTTATAAATAAGCACTAAATTTTACCAGCCCAAAATTTGTTTTTGCTCACCAAAGGTACACAGATAGTAAATTTTGTAAGATCAAAACCGTTTTTAATATTCATCCAGCATAATCATTTGTCCTAAGCAAACATGTAAGGGTTGAATGAATAGGCAGTTAAAAGTAAACAGTTTCATCTCTCCAGACCCCAACATGCTCAAATACACTTGAAGAGAAGAAACTTTCCAAGACTGAGTTTAAGATGAAATTGCCACCCCAAAACAGGCCACTTAATGAAGAGACACTGCCGAGCATTATGAGCCCAGGCTTATACAGGGATATCTCAGCTCCATTACTCAACAGCTATGTGACCTTGGACAAGTCACTGAATCTCAGGTCATCTGAACCTCACTTTCCCCATCTGTGAAGTGGAGAAAAGCACATCATCACACACAGTAAGAGTTGGAAAGGGGAACACTTGCAGAAAGTCAGAAAAGGAAATGCTTTTCTGCATGTCACAGTCTGTTTCTTAACTCGAAAAAGGTCTGCTTCTCATTTGTTAACTGCAACAGTCACTCCCCATCATGTACTCTGGAATTATGTACAAAGTGCTTTCTAAATCCATAAATTCTCACCATGTAGCACTTCATTTGCAAGTTTCTGAACGTAACTCTTCCACTCTTCACCTCCTGAATGGTAAAAGTATGAATCCAAGCTATCAATTTAAAAAAATATATGTTATCGCTACAGTATTTTCTTAATATTGATCCCTGACATACTACATGCAGGGGCTAAAAAGAAGAATTTTTAAACCAAATAACGATGTGTTGTAGCTATGTACTTGACTGACTTACAGTGAATAGAAATAAAAGTGAAAAAAATTTAGATGCTGATTTAATTTCTACTTGACTTCAAGGAAATAAAGAGCTCATTAAATCCTTAAGAACGAAGTGACATGAAACACCCTGAACACGGGTGCACAGATTAACAGTAGCTATATACAACTGTAGGGAGGCAGGTGACACAGACGTCTGGGTGGCTTAGAGTCCTGGCCATGAACCTGTGCGAGCTGATTCAACTCACTGAGCCTCAGTTTCCCCTTTGGGGAAATGGAGCCAATAATAAGAGATGCTGTGAGCATGAAACAGGAAGTGACATCTAAAACCGACTATAACACGCAGCCCAGAGTAAGAGCTCAAGAAATGTAAACCATTGTCATGGTTTGCTACATAGAAAAGTCTGTTGCCATTAGAGTGAACGTTAGAGTAAAACGGCAAGAACCTTTCTCCCATCTTTTCTCAACCACTCAGAAGAGGACTGTACAGTCTGCAGAGCACTTGGGTCCTTGTGTGTCCTCTTCCCCCTTCTGCTGCTTCCCTACAGATTAACCTCCTCTGGGGACCAGGAAGGGGAGAGAGCAAAGGTTAGGAACAGAAGTGGTCGCGGTTGCTACCTACTACCCTGAGAAACTCCAGCACACAAAGCAACTTTAACTATTGGCCAAAATCGGGGGCGGGGGGGGGGGGGGGGGAGCAGGGAGAAATGAATAGACACATAGTTTTCTTTCCTTCACACTGTTCTGGGGCTCCACTGCTATGTTAACCATAGAGCACAAAATCTCTCCAGGTTTCCATGACTCTAGAAATGCCCCCCAAATACTAAACTATGGCTCAGAGAAAAATGGGACAGCCAAAGCTGACAACTGTAATTCCACCTCTGCCAAGAGACTTCACTCTCTCCCAGCCTTTCTGTACTCACATGCAGAACTCCAATTTCAGAATAAAAGTGCAGGCAATTGAAGAGACTAGACACAATGTTAGAAATAGAGAAATTAATGAACTGATGACTGCAACAGTGGCCAGTTCCTACAAGTTATCACCAATTAAAGTGAGGAGGGAAGGTGAGAAATTTGGGGGCACACAAGCTTTTACATTAGAAGTTACGCCCTGACAACTCCTGAGATCAAATCCATGTTTGGACCACTGGGCAGTGTTGCACACCTGGACTTCAAAGCATCCTCTCAAAGACTGCTATGTACTCCTATTGCCATTTTCAAGTGTGTGGGCACAACATTAACATCCCTCCTGTCCTCCCTTCCATCCCTCCCTTCCTTCCTTCTTTCCTTCCATCCCTTCCTTCCTTCCTTCCTTCTTCCATCCCTTCCTTCCTTCCATCTCTTCCTTCCTTCCTCCCCTCCTTTTTTGGTGGGGGTGGGGGGAGGAGGTGGTCCACTACTGGTCATATAGCACCATTTTCTCCAGAGTGCAAAGGGCTTACAGAATCTCTCAGCGCTAGGGTTCCTGCCTGTCCTTTACCATTTAAGATTCTGAGACTACCACACTGTTTAGTCCCTGGGGAAAGTGGACTGTTCAGCATTTGACCCCTTTGTCAAAGTAAAACTGTACAGATACACCACAAAGGCAGTGAATCAAGGTAGATGTGAAGTGCTGTGTGACAGAGGCCAACATATTTCACTCAAGGTTCTACGTTTCCACCGGGTGTTTCCAGAAACTGTGTTAGACACATCACACAGCAACAATTCCATTCTAGATTTCATTTTTACTTGTCTCGTCATCTAAACTCAGTTAGAAACTCCTTGAGGACAGGAGCCATGTCATCTTTGCTGTTCATCCAACAGTGACTAGAAAAATGAGGACATAAAGCTAATGAACTTTTGAAAAACAGCACAGTACCATAAAGTATCTGTGCTCCACTTCTTGGATAAAAATAATTTTTAAAAAGAAAAATTTTAAATCTGCATTAAAATGGTCACTGCCAGTCCATAAGCCAAATTGTAGATACTCTAAATGGCTATATCTATCCAATGAATATTTACATTTGGTTACTCATTACACACCTTAGCAATTTACTTAACTTTCTATGCCTCAGTTTCTGACTCCGTAAAATGGGAACCTGCCTAATACAGCCTTTGTGAAAAATAAGTGAGATAATATGTGCAAAGCAGTAAGAACATTACCTAGTACAGAGTAAATGTTCAATTAAATGTTACTTATTATTATTTTTCAGCTATGCTAAATAACTATAATGACTGCTACAAGATAAAAATACTATATAATGTTACATTTAAAAAAATCATACATTCACTTTTATTTTAATAATATAACATATTCCATAGTTCAAAACAACTGTGCATTTTAAGCATCTATTATATATTGGACACCATGTTAGCAGTAGGACTATACATAAACATTGTACTGGCCCTGATTGGAAGGGAGAGAAACAAGCATAACCAGAAAATTTCATAAGGTGGAGAGTATTCTAGAGAAGCATACTTTGAATATTTAGACCAACTGAGAGTTCAGGAAGGGTTTTCCACTTGAGTTTATGTCAGGTCTGAGCCAAAGTATGAGAGAGATAAAGAAGGTTACAAATTCCAATATGGCATCCAATAAAAAAATTCGGCGGGAAAAAAATATCTGTGTAGAAAAAAAACAGAAACTAGAAAATACCGGAGAATAACTGTAATAGAAAAAATATACAGACGATACAAAGCTAATAAAAGAAACCTTTCCTGAAGGACCAAAAGACCTAAATAAATGCATGGAAAAATGAACAATTTTTCTAGCTGCAGAGTATTTTGAAACTATGAATCCTCCTCCAACTTGATAAACACAAGGTAATCCCAAACAAAATTCTAACAGGACTTGACAAACTGATTCTACAGTTTATCCGAAGGAGGGGCACCTGGGTGGCTCAGTCGGTTGAGCATCTGACTTCAGCTCAGGTCACGAACTCACGTTCATGGGTTTAAACCCCACGTCAGACTCTGTGCTGACAGCTAAGAGCCGGAGCCTGCTTTAGATTCTGTGTCTCCCTCTCTCTCTGCCCCTCCCCTGCTAATGCTCTGTCTCTCTCTGTCTCTCAAAAAATAAAATAAAACGTTAAAAAAAATTAAAGCTTATCTGAAGAAGAAAATGTACAAAGAATAGCTAAGAGAATTAAAATAAAACAAAACAGAACAAGTGGGTCTCAGTTCCATGAGACAATAAAATAGTTTACCAAGCTACAATAATTTAAAAGTGTGAAGAGGCACCTGGGTGGCTCACTCAGTTAAGCATCTGACTTCTGCTCAGGTGACAATCTCATGGTTCATGAGTTCAAGCCCCACGTCAGGCTCTGTGCTGGCAGCTCAGAGCCTGGAGCCTGTTTCAGATTCTGTGTCTCCCTCTCTCTCTATCCCTCCTCTCTGCCTCTCTCTCACTCTCTCAAAAATAAATAAACATTTTTTTTTTAAGTGTGTTATTGGGGCACCAGGGTGACTCAGTCAGTTGACGGTCAGACTTGATTTCAGCTCAGGTCACGATCCCAAGGTTCTGGGAGTGAGCCCTGGGTTGGGCTCCGCACTGAGTGTAGAGCCTGCTTAAGATTCTTTCTTTCTCTCTCTTTCTCTCTCTCTTTCTGCCCCTCTCTCCTGCTTGCACACACACACTCTCTCTCTCTAAAAATAAAATAAACAAACAAACAAACATGTGCTATTTAAAAGGGAATGGCCAATCAGTCAATATGGAAACAGGAAATTAGCATCTGGTAACTGGCTGTGTAAATCAGTCAGTTTGAGGGACATTTAAAAAACATGTTATAACTTTACATTATACCTTATTATATGAAATTAAGACCCAAACACATTCAGATATAAATGTAAAAAGACAAAACTATAAAAGATATATTACAAGACAATGAGTATTTGCATATTCTTAGCTTGTAGAAGGCTTTCTAATGCAAGATTAAAGGCTAATAGGATATATTTGACAAATTTGGCTACAAAAAAATTTAAAATGTCTTCATGTAAGAATACACTATGGGGGCACATGGATGGCTCAGCCTGTTAAGCAGTCAACTCTTGATTCCGGCTCAAGCCATCATCTTATGGTTCATGGGTTCAAGCCCCACATCGAGCTCTGTGCTGACAGTGCCCAGCCTGCTTGGGATTCTTCCTTTCTTCCTCTCTCTCTCTGTCCCTCCCCGACTCGCTCTCTCTCTTAAAATAAACAAACTTTATATACATATAAACAAAAATAAATATATATAAATATAAAATAAACAAACTTTATATATATATATGTGTGTGTGTGTGTGTGTGTGTGTGTGTGTGTGTGTGTGTATGAAATAAACCTGAAGTCCAAAACTAGAGGCTCACAAGGCCAGTGTTGGTCTGGCCTGCAAGGTTTTTGTTATTGTTGATGTTTGTTTTTTCAAAGAAGTGGCCAACACTTGAAAATCGGGGTGTCTGCCCATCTGGCAATACCGTTCCTCACTTCTAGGTGGCAGCAACGAGCTGTGGCTGAGAGGCGGAGTCCTCTTGTGGTGGGGTGGTAACTCTCTGGTCCCTTGTAATCCCAACCCACCCCTCTAGTCACTGACTTCACCTGCCCCGCCACTTGGAAGATTTCATTTTTGGGGCCTTACAATAAATTAAAGACAGGGGAAAACATGTGCTTCATTATCTAAGAGACAAGAGATTAATTCTACATACATAAACAGAACTTCTGAAATGAATATGAAAAAGATAAACCAATTTTCTTTTTAATTGGCAAAAACCGTTTAAAAAATATATACACAAGGCCAATAAATATATGAAAGGAAAAATCTCTCTTCCAAGCAGAAACATTCACACCAGTGTTTTTGCCCATTGGATTGGAATAAAAAATGATGATAATGTCTTGTCTTGGCAAGAGAATAGGAACTGGCAAGCTCAAACACTGTTTCAAGGAGAGGAAATATGAATTTTCTGATGGGCACTTTGGCAGGAGCTACCAAAATTGAAAACATACATGCACTTTGGCCCACCTATCCAGGAATTTCAGGAATTTGCCATATAGGACTGACTGATATGTGCCAGCTAAGACAGGCACACATATGCCAAAATGCTCAATATAGCGTTGTTTATAATGGAAAATAGAAGCAACTTAAATGGGGCACCTGGTTGGCTCAGTTGGTAGAACATGTGGATCTTAATCTCAGGGTCGTGAGTTCAAGCCCCAAGTTGGGCATGCAGCTCACTTTGAAAATAAACAAATAAATAAATAGAATAATCTTTTTTAAAAGGAAGCAACTTAAATGCTCATGAAATAAGGGAAGGGCTGATTACATTATGGTACATCTATGGGCTGGAATATTACACAGCCAATAACAAGAGTGAGATGGCTCTACATTTGTTGATATAGAAAAAAACTCTCAAAATGGAAATATTAGTGGCCATAATAATCAGCACAGCCTAATCAACTGTAGAGTAACAGTATGTACAAGATGCATACACACCCCTCCAGGTCCATGCAGATGCATACACATTTTTCCCTGTTAACAATCATCAATGTTCTTAATGTGTGTGTGTGTGTGTGTGTGTGTGTGTGTACATATACACACACATATATACATATATATATAAATGTAACATAAATATATTTATAAATGCATAATATATAAAGGTATGTCAATAGATACCATTTTTTACTCTGGTTTTTCATGTCATTTGCAATTTTTCGAAGCACATATTCGTGCATTGCTTGAATACCTTTTTTTCCCCTCAGAGGATGGATATTCCTATAAAGAAAAAGACTATTAAGGACTTGTAAAGAAAGAATTCTGTGAGGTGTTGTGTTACAGTTACAGCTGGAGCTGGGTGGGGGCAGTGAGGATGCTGATCACCTCAGTTGATACAACTGGAGACAGTGTGTATAGTGGTGATGGCCAGTCCGCTGGGCCTTCCACCCCCTAATCTGAGCAACATCCACAACACTGAATGTTTCTTTGTTGCTTTAATTATAATCTGCTTCAAAATAACCCATCTGATATCAAATTTTAAATATGGTATAAATAATGTACTAAAAAGGGTTTGGAAGAAAACATGCCAACCTGTAAGAGGTTATTGCCTCTGTGAAGGAGGGAACAGGAATAACGGTCTTTCTGTTTCTTGATTCTTTTCCATTTTTCCACTTTTCTAGAATAACTATATATTATTTTTATCATCAGAAAAAAAGAACACTTTCCAAGATGAATTTTATGTTATTGTAGAAATAAAGTCACTGATCCTCCTGGCCTGGTGTACCCTTAAGGTCAGTATGTGTAACGGTTACAACCTTCTTTACCAGATGGTGAGTCCCCCAATTCCTGGTTCCACACTTTAGGGTAGGGCCCATGTAGGGGTTGAGATGGGTACAAGTGGACCAGAGGAGAGGGTCCTTTCGTGGGTCACACTGATTCTTCTCCCAACTTGTGAATGGCTGTGGCTGTCTTGGATCCTACCACCTTTCCTTCCTACCACCTCTGCTCCATCCGCCCTGCTCTTTTCTTTTCCTGTTCGTTTCCTAGCTCCATTCCCTCCTCTTGCTCCTCTCCCTTCCTCCTTTTCCTATCTCCAAGTCACCCAAGTGCATGCTGGGAGGGATTTGCAGATGGGAAGGGAGAAGGCCAGGTGGACAGAAATGTTCTAATTCTGCAGGTGACCATTGCCAGGCTCAAGTTTTGGGTCAATGATGAATCTGTCTGGGAAAGAAGGGAGATGCAAAAGAGAGGATAAAAAATAAGAGGCACTTAAAACAATAAATCATATGTACAATTCTAATGTTTATCTCCTGAGCACAGATCGGTGCCCCAATGTAGGAAGCTTCAAAGTCAGTGACAACAACAAACTCTCCCAAAGACAGTGTTACAGGTTACTGCCCAGTGTGTCACTGTAATCAGGATTAGAGCCTAAAAGATAAAAAAATAAAAAAAATATTTAAAAAGGCAAAAATGAAAGCAAATTAAAGAAAGTTTTCTTTGAAAGTATCCTTCTAGGAAACCACAGATTCCTTTTTTCCACTGGGAAAGAGGCAAAAAAAAAAAAAAAAAAAAAAAAAGCAGTTTGCCTAAAAGTGCAATACCTGCAAGGAAACAACTCAGCTAGTTGCCCACGGGGGTGGGGCGCGGGGGGGGGGGGGCGGGGCACTTCTTCCTTGCAAGTCCTCAGTTCTTTGGGCGCTTTGCCAGAGTCAAGGCCAGCAACACTCCTGAAGATGTCATTCCCACCTCGGCGCAAGCTCCTGTGACTGCCCAGTAAACATTAGGGGAACGAGCTAACGAGCAAGTGAATGGATGGGAAAGAAGCCGCACTGCCGGGTGCTTACCTCTTCTGGTTCATGGAGGCCACCTGGAGCCACTCGTTGGTGCTGGGGTTGTAGGAGTGCGCAGCCGAGATCTCCTGGCTAGTGATCCTGTACCCGCCCACTATGAAGAGGTAGTTGTCCAGGATGGCGGACCCGTAACCCCTGACATTCACCAGGTCGGGAGGAAGGTTGTTGGCCAGCGGGAACCAACGTTCAGTCATCTCCTCATACCTCAGCATGGATGGGGGCTCCCCTTGGTAGGGGTGAGGAGCCAGGGGTCCCCCCAAGAAATCCCCCAGGGCCACGAGGACAGGAGTCCCCGTCATCCGGGCCTCTCTCAGCCTCTGCTTCAGGCTGACATCGCCGGGGGCTTGAGGGGGGGGCCCCAGGAGGTGGAACTGGGGCTTGCAAAGGACCTCGTGGAAGTGGACGACCATGAAGCGCAGGCAGGCCTCCTGCAGGTCGGGCAGCCCGTACACCTGCGCCAGGCGGTACAGCTCCAGGCAGTTGGTGAGCCGCACCTGGGACAGCAGCAGCTGCAGCAGAGACGTGACCTGAAGGAAGGAGGCCGCTTCCACCAGCTCCGCCAGCAGGCTCACCTCGTCCATCTCCTCTTCCTCCTCCACCCCACCGCCCTTCTCCGCCCGCGGGCCCAGGAGCCAGCCTTCGCGGGCCCCGCCGGCGTTGATGAAGTCCAGCACCAGGCGCAGGCCCGGGGCGCTGAGGCCGCGCAGCTGCTGCACCTCGGGGCCGCCGGCCTCCTGGCTCAGGGCCTCGCGCATGCCGGAGCGGTAGAGGGCGCGGAAGTAGTCGCTCTGCTCGATGAGCTTCCTCTTGCTCACCGGGTAGCAGCGGTCCTCCAGGCGGATCTGCACCATCTCCTCGGCCGACATGGCTGGGGGCCCGGGGGCCGCGGGGGTGCCCGCCAGCTCTGCGCGCTCGCCTCCCCGCCCCCACGCGCTCTCCGGGTTCCGGGTTGGGCGCGCCGAGGGATGGCGCCGCGGAGGAGGAAGGAGGCGACGGGCCGCCGCCCGCTCCCGCGCTCGCCCGGCCTATCTGGGTCGCGGCGGCGCCCCCCGAGGCAGCCCCTCCTCCTGGTCCCGGGGGCGGCGGCTCAGCCTCGCTCCCCCGAAGCGCCGGCCCTGCCCGTCTGCTCTCCCTCAGCGCCAAAAAAGGCCCGGCTGGCGCGCGCCGGGCGTCGGGAGGCGGCCGCAGTCCTCGCTCGGGTTCGCCGGACCGCGTCAGCCGCGGAGGGGATCCCAGCCCCCAGCCTGCAGCCTCCTCCCACGCCTCGCTTCTCACTTCCGCCCCGCAGGACCCCCGCCGCCCGCCGGACCTGCGGGTGGATCCGGGAGGGCTGGAGGGCTGCGGGCCCGGGCGCCGGGGCTGGGGCCGGGTCCGCGCAGCCTCCCCCGCACGCCGGGCGCAGCGGTGCGAGCCAGGCTCGGACCGGAGGCGAGATGAAGCCGGTCCTCTCTCTCTTCCGCGCTGCTTTACCAGCGGGAAGAGAGAGACAAGAAGGAGAAACGGGCGTGGAAGGAACGGGATGAAAGGAGTCTGGGGTCCCGGGCGTCAAAATGACATCACATCTGGGATCGCCCATCTAGCCCAATCCGGCATAGTGTCCCAGCGGGCTGAGGCCCATAGGCCGTTCCTGCACACGTAGGTGGCACCTAGAGCTGAGTCTTCTCAATGGTCATCGTGTAGGAGCCATCTTGCAGAAAGAAAGTCCAGGCAGATGGCAGCAGGTTCGGCAGAGCTCACTGGGGTGCACAGTGCAGCTGATGAAAAGGGTTGGCAAGCAGAGGAACTTGTATTTGCTGCTGGGGCCCGTTAATCCTCTTTATGCTATCAAAAGAAAGACAGGAGTGCAACTCAAAGGTAGAACACGTGACCTCTTTTAAAATATTTTCTAACGAACCTTGCTTTTCCTATTTCGGTTTGGTCGGGTCGGCCATGACAGAATGCGATCCTTTGGGCAGAAGGTGTGGCCGCTTTTGGTGGCATTGGCCTTCAGAGGTGGTTTTTCTTGCCACCCTCCTACCCTCCCCGTACCCATGCTTCCTCACTGTCTGAGGACTGCTTAAGGAAGGGCCACTTCCTCCTTAAGAGAGACCTCTTCTCTCACTTAACATTGCAAAGAAATGAATAGAAAGCTCACCCCAAATAATAAAGACCTCGAGTTACTCGTAAGGTAATGAATTAATCTTAGAAGGAGGTGAGCAGGATACTGTTAGGTAAGCTTTGGGTGGATGGAGGGATAAGGATTGGGAGGGAGCAGAGGGTGTGGCACTCTTATCCCACAAAGAAACCCTTTTTGAAAATTTTCCCAGACCAAGATTCTACTACAATAGTCCTCAACTTGGGAAGAAGGTGTGTTTGGGCTTTGTTTTTATTATTGCAAGCTTCATCTGTCTTCTTGAATGACAAGTTGTTAAATAACACCTTCTTCATAAGACCATTTCTGCTTTATGAGACATAAGATATCTCCTACACCTCTCATATTGTATATTAAGAAGGGGGAAGGGTTAAAAACCAGAAAAGAAAGTCATATTGGTAAGGCATGAAATCCTTTTGACACCTTTTGGTTACATTTTTGGTTCTTACTATGTAACTTAGCTGCCTGGGAGTGAGGTGTTTGTCCTCCATCATTCTCTTTATAATACACCATAAATAAGGAACTAAAAATTTAAAAACAGAAAAAAGTTCTAGTAGATTCTGGCTTCCCTGGGAAAAGTGAAGGAGACAAAGATGAATCTATGACTTGCCTCATTCATCTCTCTCTCTCTCTCTTTTTAAACTGGGAAAACCTCTAGCTTTTCACCTTGTTTCACCTGGCCTTTGAATCATTACTGATAAAACTCCATTCTCAACCACCTTCTCACACTTCTGTTTTCAATGACGGTGCAGTCAGGACATTCATTCTAAGGCTCTTAGTGGATGAGTGACCATGAATTTATCAACCTCTTTGGAAACATAAAGTGCCAACTCTGGTTTTAGGTCTTAAACTGGGGAATTTTGCTGGGAGGCACACCCTATATCAAAGAGGCTTGGACTTGGGATTTATTTGTGCCTCCATCCACGACAATGCCAGATTCATTGGGTCAGCCAAGAAGAACAGGCTCTTAGTCTCTTCTCTGTCCCTTTAGAATCTTTCACCAATGATGCTTTTGTTTCCAAACGTCATAGATATGCCTCCGACTGGTATTTTCTTGCCTTTTAAAAACAGACCAAAAAAAATCACTATCAAAGAATGATGCGCATTAGAAAGGCAATTCACGCACAGTAATATTATCAGAGTAAGATCAGCTTGGACAGGGAATCTGGGGTGTGAGTCTGACAATACTGGGCACTGGACCTGTAAGCTTTTTTGGCCCTCATATGATAGTAACATCATTTAGAACTGGAAGTATCTTAAAAGATCAAATAATTTTTATAACTCACACAGTAAGCTTCCTCTTCAGCTAGAAATACCAAGTCAAAGCAATGTAAATTCACTTACAAAAGTTTTAAATATTCTTTCTAAGCCTCATGAAAATATTGCTTATATATATAACTGGTGGTGTAATTTTATAGATCTGTTATTGGCTGATCAATGAATAATAAAGACTGGCCTTTGTGCTACAATGACTCATTTCAAACACTTTATAACATGATCTGGTCAAATCAAGGATGGTCAAACACAGCTGTTCCTTTATGACCTAGAATGAAAAAAAGATCTAAGTAGAAGATGTTTATCAGAGTGTTGCTTTTAATAATGAAAAATTGGAAAACATAATGTATAATAGTAATAGTAGCTAACATTTACTGAATGCTTATTATATGACAGGCACTTGTCAGTACTTTTCACAGATTACAATACTATTTTTTATTCTATTATACAGCTGAGAAAGCTCAAGTGCAGAGTAAATTTCGGTACATAGGTAGAATGAAATATACCATAGAGCCATTACGTCTTTGGATGTACATGTAGAGCTTTCTTTAGAAACCCTGAAATACATAATTTTACAGTGGATTTATTTTTTTAAGGGGGGAAGGGGCAGACGGAGAGAGAGAATCCTAAGCAGGCTTCACACACAGCTCAGAGCCCAGCACGAGTCTTAGTCTTACAACTGTGAGATCATAACCTGAACGGAAACCAAGAGTCGGACACTTAACTGACTGAGCCAATCAGGCACCCCTACACTGGATTTTTTTAAAAACAGTTTCTGGAACAGTTTGAATCCATTTATGTAAAATTGTATTCATGTGTCTATTTTAAAAAAAAATTTTTTTTAACGTTTATTTATTATTGAGAGACAGAGAGAGACAGAGCATGAGCATGGGAGGGGCAGAGAGAGGAGGAGACACAGAATCCGAAGGAGGCTTCAGGCTCTGAGCTGTTAGCACAGAGCCCGACGTGGGGCTTGAACTCACAAACCCAGCGAGATCACGACCTGAGCTGAAGTCAGCCGCTCAACCGACTGAGCCACCCAGGCGCCCCTCATGTGTCTATTTTTTATAGATGTGTCTAGAAGAATGTTAACCAAAATGTTAAGATTGTAAGACCTTGAATAGTGCTTATTTCTTTTTGTATTTTTATGTATGGTTTGGATTTTTAAAGTGAAATGTATATCAATTTAATGAAAAGTAAAATATTTTAAGAAAAATTGTGTTTTTTAACAAACAAAACTGAAATATTTTCCTTTCATTGAAGCATATGGGACAATGTAAATGAGTTTGAAGTAGCACAGGTCTTCAAAAATGTCTCTATTTAATTCAGATTGAGCGTCTTTGTGTAGGCAAAACTTCCATTTTACATCAGTGTTCTCCAGACATCTTAGGAAATCACCTGCGACACTTATGAGGCTTCTGGTTCTAGAGCACCTGAATCCGGCTCTTGGGAGAGATTAGTTTTTAACGGAAGAATCCAATTTTTGAGCCCCTCAAGAGCACCGAGTTGGAAAAAAGTACAGCATATCACTGCATTGCCGTAGTGTGATGGTTCTGAGTATTTCATAAAATTTGTACAAAGGCTATATAGCAATATTTTATTCAGAGTTGCAGTTGCTTTCTGGTTTCTGCAATTTCATCTCACATGGACAAGTTTTGAGACTAGACGTTTCTGGGCCATTATGGATTTCTCCCTCTGCCCCTGCAGGCCAGTTTCTATCTCTCCGTTTCAAAATACTTGGCTCCAAGAAGTTCTGGGTTTCCAGACTGAATGTTTATGCAATCACCAAAAAAATTATTTTAAAAATTCTAAAGCATGCTTCTATATTGGAACTTATAGATTCTTTCAAATACAACTTTGATCTTCACTTGAACATCATTGGACAGCAAAAGGATTAAACAATTGTGGATTGTTCTATTATCCCTGCAGGATACATGAGAACTTTAAGGAATTATATATCACACGAAAGAAGCATTTAATGTGACTGAAATCCATGGAGGTTAGAAGGTTAGAAAGCTGACTTTCTGGTTTATATCCCCAGGGCATCAACTAATTACAACAGCTATGGAATCTTGGGGGGAAATAGAGAGTGATCTTTTGCTCCTTTGCTGTCCTTTGCTTTGCCATTAAAAAATCTCTCTTCCCTCTCCCCTCAGAACAGATGGAACAGTCTGATCATCTGCATGTAAGCAATTGAAACTTGCTTTCTATGAGAAGTTCAATAGAATAAAGTATTTATCATTTTCCGTGTAGTTTATGTGGCTTATGAAAGATTAGGAGTTAATCCATGATATATAATGTTGGCTTGGGAGAAAGTGACACGTTTTGTTTTTAAAGTTATTCAGACTTATGAATATTTTCATCTTATTATTGATTCTTAAATTTTATGTTTCTAAAAATCAAAGGATATGTGATCAGCGATAATTATGAAACAGGTGGAGAGATGGAATTCAAAGAATATTAACGTTTTTCTGTCAAGTAAGTGAATGAGTCATTGTGCAAAAGGTATGAAAGAAACCTAGACCACTGGATAGAAAAGTTTCATCTTTTCCCCTTCTTTTTCTTCTTCTTTTTCTTCTTCTTTTTGAAAAGAGCAGAACAGTACATTATGCCAAAAGCTGATTTTCACTTATGCTTTGTATAAAAATGGATACACAAAAGCAAGAAGAGTTTTATGCTTTGAACTAATTTGTCATTTTGGACATCATCACAGGATATGGAACCCACAATCTTCACAAAAGTAAGAGGCCATTTTTGCTGCCTTTAGTATCTTTTCAAATGTTTTGGTCTTGCAATTGAAGTAATTTTATTAATATTTAGACCCGCGTTGGTCTCTGTGCTGACAGCTCAGAGCCTGGAGCCTGCTTCAGATTCTGTATCTCCCTCTGTCTCTGCTCCTCCTGTGCTCATGCTCTGTCTCTCTCTCTCTCAAAAATAAACATAGAAAGAAAGAAAGAAAGAAAGAAAGAAAGAAAGAAAGAAAGAAAGAAAGAAAGAAAGAAAGAAGAAAGAAAAAAAGAAAAAAAGAAAGAAAGAAATTTAAAACCATTTCATCATTTCCCAAATACACATTTCTTGGCAACTACTTCTGCTTCAAAGATACTATGCCTTCATGTATATGCTTTACAAAAAAGTCTCCTTTATAACATGCAAACACGAATATCAGAAAACAGATTAAACAGTCCCCATTTTGAACTTCTTCACAATTTCCACTGTAATGCTTTTCATTTATGCTTTTTTTTTTTTAATTTTTTTTTCAACGTTTATTTTATTTTTGGGACAGAGAGAGACAGAGCATGAACGGGGGAGGGGCAGAGAGAGAGGGAGACACAGAATCGGAAGCAGGCTCCAGGCTCTGAGCCATCAGCCCAGAGCCCGACGCGGGGCTCGAACTCACGGACCGCGAGATCGTGACCTGGCTGAAGTCGGACGCTTAACCGACTGCGCCACCCAGGCGCCCCTCATTTATGCTTTTTAAAAGAAAGCTTGTGACTGCACTTTTTTGGTGGGGGTAGGGGGTCTGGAGGAAGCCTAGCTCCAAGAAATGACCAGGATCCACATTCAGTGTTTTCAAAATCACTGTAAAATTAAAATTGGGTTTTTTTTTTCTTTTTCAGTTTCATTTACTTTCACGTTTTGTTTTGTGCACAAACGAGTGCACAAACTGGTTTTCTGGTGAACCTGAATACTAGAATGTAAATTCAAAGGGAAAAAAATGACTGAAAAGAAATCTGCAGTCACAGGTTCCTTTAAAGCTATACAGAAGTGCCCTTACAAAAACATGTCTTGTTTCTGGTGAAATGGATCCTTCTTTATCTGACGTCAAGTGACTAAATTATTGTTTTCCTGAGAAAGACTCTTGGCTAGGATTTCCATTTGTCTTTATATTTACTTAGTGAGAGGTGTCTGTGACTATTCACTTTCACAAAACGAAGAAAAGCGGAGGAGAGAATCCACGTCTTCAAGAGGCTAAAGGACGGAGTATCGAAATGGCCTGGAAAATGTTCAAAATTAACGTCAGAAAGTCAAATGTTCACCTAGGGCTCAGCCGGGGAGAAACGAAAGAAAAATCAATATGCAGCCAAAGAATGGCTTCATTTTTCTAGAAGGTGACCCTCCAAGAGAGTCCCTCAGCAACAGCCCCCGAGTTCCAGAAACTGTCCAGAAGCCTGATGGTCAGCTTCAGCATCTGTGTGGGACTCAGGCTTCTTGCCCAGTCTTTATACCAGCAAAATGCATGCGGCAGTGGTGGTAACCAGCGTGACACTGCTCCTGAGCGTGGTGCGGGCCTCTCACTCTCTCTGCTCACCCACCATTTTTTACAGAGACTGCTGGATCCGTCGCTTTCCGGGTCTTCTGATTGACCTGGAGGAGTCTCAGAAGCTGGGAGCTCAGTTCCTGAAGTATTACTCTGAAGGCACTGGCCAGAAATGCAGCAGGAGCTGCTGCCTTAGGAAGGATGGTAAGTATTAATGATACGCCTGTGCAGAAATCAGGAGAAAATTATAAAATGAAGACTAAGTAAGGGCCCCTAGGTAGAGGTTCCAGAGAAAAGATGAACAGGACTAGGGGAGATGAGGGAGAGACAGGGGATGGAAGAGTGCAGGAGAGACTCAGACTGTCTGGGTCAGTGCTGGCTCAGTTTACAAATCTGGTAATGACCCAGAATGCCATGGAAACCATAGGCAACAGAGAATCTTCTTTTCCTCACGAAAGGGCTAAATGAAAATATTTCCTTGAGGGTTAACTAACAATATTTCTTAGCCCCAAATATGGCATATTTGATTTCAAAAATATTTATCATTTCCCTTTCGAAGTTCTTTCAGTGATATTGGTATTTCAAGATTTCGAAATGTGCTTGCTGTGTTGACTAAATGTGGGCTGCACTGAACAGGAATTTAGATTGTGATCAATGTTTTGAAAGACATAGGCAGATATATGTCAAATAGCAATAAGGAAGAAAAACGCATTTTCAAAATAATCTGATTTTTTTTTTTTTGGTCTGAAATCCAGAATCAGGGTTAAACATCATCCATGTAATACGATCAAGGTTTACAATTAGGAAAACATTTCATTATTGCAGAATTTCAAGTTATAATTGTCTAAAGACTTCTTCCATTTGTTTTTCATTTTCCCAAGATTTTAAAGTTACTTGGAAAGAAACAGCAAAAGCAACACAACACTTGAAAATAATTCTCTTGGTTATTCCACAGTTTCTTTCCATGGTTTGACACCGACTTATTAATTGCCAATGCTTCCTATCCAAGTATGCATGTAAGATTTCTGGGATGCAGACTGAATCTACTAGAAGGGTATAAACCGACCACAGTGTGAGAAGCTGTCCCAGGCTAAGCCCTCAAAAGATAATCAGGCACAGAAGAGAACAATTAATTTATTAAAGGGAAATATTTCTGAGAAGGTTGCCATTTCAGATTTTCACCTTAGAGATGCTTCTGATCCCAAAAGGCTTGAGGGAAGGTAGGCGAGGGGGGATACGTTTCAGCATTTCCCCATGGCATCAGTTTACCTGACTGTCCACCGCAGGGAAACTTTGTCTTCTGGACCTCCAGGGATACTATAAGCATCCAGTAGAATTCCATGATTTTAGAGCCTCTGTAGCTTCCAAGTTGTGGTTTTCTTCCTCCAGAAGAAAGGGCACGAACACACGTCTCTGTTTTTCGCCGGGAGCCAGAACTTTAAAAAGCCACAGTCGGGCAATAGCTAACCTGCTCGGAGATGAAACTCTGAGGTGTACATGAAGAGGAATAGAAAACATCTTTCAAAATTATTCTCTACGGCATCAGCTACTTGCTCATCAGAAATTTAGATGTCTAAATTTAAATGTATTTTAGTCCTTCCCCTTGAACCTGACAGCACAGTCTTTGGGGGATATATTTGTCATCTGTAATGGATTAGCAAGGTATTATTAATTGAATTCTGTCCTATTCTTTTTCCTACTGAAAAACGAAAGAGTGCAGAAACGTGAGCTGTCCTGGAAGCAATGGGGGAGATACAACTGCCCACAGTTAACCTTACACAGAAGCAGCAATTCCACCACGGCCTTAGGCATAGTCTGAGGTCTGATAATTGCATGCTACCCCTCTGTAATCTTCTTTTATTAAAAAAGTTGATACCGTTGGCCAATGGATGTTTCCCAGCACATGGTTCCTACTCACTGCAGCAGGAGGGAAATCTGTGTTGCCCTCTCAGGAGGACAGACTGAAGACTGGCACTCCGCAAATCCAACTTAAGGTTTGCCAGAAATAGTATGATACATTGTAAGGAGCAAACTTACTTAGTAAAGGGAAGACAGCTTGAGTCGGTGATGTACCCCTACTCAGTAGAATTCCAAATCCTAACATCCCTGATGGTCGACTCTCATCCTCTTTAAATGACACTGAATAGGCTTTTCATTGGATGTGATTTGCAACATGGGGTTAGTGCTCCCCTTTAATCAAGGTCAGGGTCGTGTTCACCTGACCTGCTGCCTTTCCACCATCGGGCCTCTCCCAGTAATGCTGTTTTTGCCTTCCCACTACTCCCTCTTTTGTTACAACATTTGTCACTTTATTTTCTTATTTCTTTCTCTGGTGAACTCCAGTACCTTAGCATTCTGAGACGGCAACACATCTAGAAATCTGATACGTATAAATCCCCAGAGGTTTCTGTAGCCAACTGATCTTTTCATGAACACAAAATACTGGGATTGGGAAATGATTCTGGGTGACCCTATGTGGAATGGAATGTGTGAAAGATGAGAGAAAATTAGTGTATAGTTTTTTTTTAAAAAGGCATTTTCTGTATTCATACAGTTACTATAGTTCACAGTGTTCTATGAAATATCTGAACGTAGCCTTGCAATGTATTGCTTGCTGTTAATCCAATGTTCTTGAAAGAAATGTAAGTTACTCAGAGCTCATCAAGCTGGTAGAAACCAAGACCATCTGCAGACGCACTTGGCCTGTTTTCCTTTCAGTTTCCTGTAACGTGGCTGTCTTCTACCATGATCCTATTCACGACAATGTCAACTGCCTCCATATTCACTGCCCAACATTGGAGAGCTGTGTATTAGAGCCTGGAACCAGTGCCATTTTATACAACATAACAGAAGGTAATGATTTATATATATATTTTTTTTGTATTTTGAAGAATATTGACAATATTCTAGTAGAGACATATAACCTAAAAGCTACTGTTAATAACAATGTGTGAATCCCTGAATTGTTATATCCCAGTGATCTCTATCTGGAAAGGTTTTGGGCATCCAGGGAAGAAAACTAGAAGGATATTCCCTTTAGTTTGGCATGTTCAGCAATGATGAGCTCATTCCAGATGATCACAAATCATACATGATTGAAGAAGAGCTTAAGCATTACATTTATTCCAGGGGCCCCTAGCAAGGGACAAAGTGGGCATTTCAACTGCAGTGGCTAAGGATGATACTAGGAAATAAAGAAAATTGCTTAATGGCAATTTTGAGGTCCACTGACACCACATACAAGGATTCTACAGAAATGGATGTCAAGGACAGGGAAATGTACTTACTAACATATGTTAGCATACCAATGGTCCCAAGATAACCAGTATATTTTATTTTAGAAAAATACCCATTTAAGTGTCCGTTGCTCATGTATATAATCTCAGGGCACAAATTGAAGATGAAAGGATCGATTTTTGTCATCAAAATACAAAGAAGATCAGTTTTGTCATCAATTTGTACTTAGTGAAAACCTAATGCTTCAGGCTGTGTGCAACATTGCAAAAGACTGCAGCCATATCTCTGCCCTTGAGTTCCTTACAATCTAGCTGATGTGACAAGTCTCACAATTAGTGTAAAAAGTGGAATTGCATTAAAAAACGTGTGATACTTCCCCAAGTACAAGCACCCAAAAGGAGACTAAAGAAAGCTAAATTTAGGGGCAACTTCACGGAAGAGGCCAGGCAGAGGCAAGATAAGGAGTTCAGCATCCCACCATGGAGAAAACAGGTCTAGCTACAAAAGGGGCACATTTGGAGTTGCAATCAAAATATGGGTAAGATAGGGTAGGCCAGGTAATAAAAAAAGGGCTTTGGACAGAGTAGAGTTTTGGTTTGACTTTGACAGCAAAGGTATTTAGTGACCAAGTGCCATCATGAAAGTGACGAGTCTGGCTGTCTTTAGTCTCAGAAAATTATATATAGGATGCAAGTTAGAAAATCTAGTCAGGGAGGCATGAGATCTGGAGAAGGCGATCGTAACTGCGACAAAGAGGAGGGATGATTACTAGAACATTGGGAGGGAACTGGATAGGGTGTAGTTACTTTTTGGATGAAGGAAAAGAAAAGAGGAGTCAAAAATTGCTCTGCAGTACAAACAGATTCCAGCATGGGTAATGAAGATTCATGATGCCACTGAATGAGACAAAGAACCAGACGAAACGACTTTGGCTCTGGGAATGTTCAGTGATGACATGAGATGTCTAGGTGGAACCCTTCAGTAAAGCACAGGAGAAATGAGACCAGAGACCAAGAAAGAGGAAATAACTGGTGATGTGGATTTCAGTGCCACCGATGTAGTGGTGACAGTTGATGAAGACGTGTGTGTGTGTGTGGTGAGATGAAGAGAAAATTCAAGAGAAGACAAAGGACTGAAGATTGTGGAAAGTACACAACAAGTTAGGACCAAGAAAAGAACCAGCAAAAGAAAGAAAAAATGAGAGGCGGGCAGCCTGAGGTAAAGTACCAAGAGAGTCTGTGCTCCAGGGAGTCACGGGAGGAGAATTTTAAGGAACAGATGGCCAGCAGTATTGAGGATAAGAGCCTGCCAAAGCAATGAGACTGATCAGGAAATATAGAAAGTACTGATTACCTCAGAAGCATAATTCTGACAGAATACTGAGGATGGAACAAGATGACAGAAGGCAAAAACCAAAGAAAGGAAATGGATGTTAGTATGTCCAGAGGGAGAGAGACAGAAACTGACTGATAGCAGGGACAACTGGAAAGCTGTTGAGAGGGGCTCCCCCCCCCGCCCCCCCCCCCCCCCCCCCCCCCCCGCTTTACCCATGGAGCAATGTTTGTGCATATTTGAAGTCAGAGGGAAAAGAGCTCCTTTACAAGGAGAAAATACTGAAGACAAAGTCAGGACCCTCAGGAACTGAGAAGGGATGAGACTGAGGGCTTTGCTCATGAATTCTGACACCGTTACACTTCTTAGGCCCTATTTTTTAAAACTTTATTTGGAATTTTTTTATGGTTTATTTTATTTTATTTTATTTTATTTTTTATTTTTTTAAATTTTTTTTTTCAACGTTTATTTATTTTTGGGACAGAGAGAGACAGAGCATGAACGGGGGAGGGGCAGAGAGAGAGGGAGACACAGAATCGGAAACAGGCTCCAGGCTCTGAGCCATCAGCCCAGAGCCCGACGCGGGGCTCGAACTCACGGACCGCGAGATCGTGACCTGGCTGAAGTCGGACGCTTAACCGACTGCGCCACCCAGGCGCCCCTATGGTTTATTTTATATTTGAGAGAGAGAGCGAGCGAGAGCAGGGGAGGGCCAGAGAGATGGAGACAGAATCCGAAGCAGGCTCCAGGCTCTGAGCTGTCAGCACAGAGCCCAATGCGGGGCTCGAACTCACGAGCACTGAGCCAAAGTCAGATGCTTAACAGACTGAGCCACCCAGGTGCCCCTTAAAATTTTATTTTAAAATGCTATATATCTCCAATGGCTACTGTTTTTTTTGCCATTCTTGTACTAACACTGTCTATTGTTACCCAAATGCCCAGGCAGACGCGAAGAATCCTCCATGAGCTAACCAAACTTGTTCATAACAGAAAGTGTCCTAGAAAGTTAAGATAAATTCAGATGTGGCCAGTATGCTTCTGAGGCCTTCCAAAATACACAATAGTAGAACTTGAACTTAAGCTCAGTTCACCAACTCAGTGGCAAATCCAAGACTTCTCTAAGTCTTCTTACTTATAATAAGACTTCTTATTTGTCTTTCAGGTATAGATCCAGATTTGCTGGTTTTTGAACAGTCACCTCCCGCATATCTAAATACCCGTTCTTCATCTAACACAGGGGACAGACTAAGGATTCTAAAAGCTGCAAATTTAGGTAAACAACAAAGCACCATGATAAACCCAAAGCTACCGTCAGTAGAGGCACCATCATCAAGCACACATCGAGATTTGGTTGTAAACACAAACAAGACCAGGTCTTCCAGGGAATTAACCACAGATTCTCGGGCAAGCTTCATTTCCCTGAATGACTCCATTACCACAGAGGTAAATATGGTGTCACACAGTACTGATTTCATCAACAATCCAGATAACAAGACCGTTTCTCCTTTCTTTATGCCAGTAGACACAAAACTTTTTCATAGGCCTATTCCATCCAGACTCAACAGTAGCAAACAATTACTGAACAAAACCAAGGGGTACAACAGCAGAAACCACACATCTGAGAATGAAGACGAGACACCTGATGGGGCATCTGTGACTCCAAATATGTGGCTGGCTCCAGTGGCCCTCTGTACCTCTGTCATCTTTCTTTGCTGTTGTATAATCATCCTGGCATCTGGATGCTGTAGAAAGCAGAGCCAGTCTAAACCAGGACAGAGAAACGTCAGGATCCAGGCAAATTAAGAAAAAATAATAATAATAACACTCTGAAGGAGAACTCTTAATAGTAAAAGTTACAGGGAGATTGTAAGCTTTCAAGAGTATCATTTTTATTTTCTGTAAGACAAGGGCAGTTTGGTTAAAAAAAAAAACAAAAAAACAATTGCACAGGATGCCCACTCCTACCAATCTCTAAAAAAAGGCCAATGGTTGATAAACTTAACTGCTTTTTTAATTATTTCCATTTTTTGAAGTGTACCTTTTGCCAAAGTTCCAAAATTCTGACCCCTGCAGTTATTCAGCACTGCATGAGAGATATGGTTCTAAGTGCTATGCATGTATTCGCTCATTGATTTCTTATAACTTTATGAGTTAGGTATGCTTTTATTAACCATTATAGTATTATTGTCACATTTTACAGATGAGGAAAATGAGAAGAGAGGCTAACTATCCTGCCTAAAGTCACACACCTAGTAAGTAGTGAAGCCAGGACCTAAAAGACAATCTGGTTCAAAAGTTCATTCTTGAAATCACTCTCAGACTAAAAGCCTCCATTTCCCCAAAGTGCATGGAAAAAAGATACAGAGAGGAGAACACCATATATGTCTACTGTCAGGGTCAAATTAGTGTCATCTATGTTAATAAAATCTTGTAGTGGTTTGAACAGAAGAGCATTATTATTAGTTACTAGCCCATGTGCAAATGCTTCCTATTTTTATATAGGAAGGATTTACTGTTCAATTGATTAATTCTTTTTAATCCTAATTCATCTTCATTTTCTGAAGCTGACATGCCTTTAAATAACCTTGGTACTGGAATCTTTGAGTTTTGTGTTGATCTCTGTTGAATAAAGCACAGGAGTTTTAGTTTACATCTCTCACTTGTTTCTTACACATTGTTTCCCCAGGTACAAATATTAGCTGTAGATATTTCAGGCTCTGTCCAAATTTTACACCTGATTTACCTCCCTAAATCTTACATTCAGACTCCTAAGTGCAGACACCTTTAATCCAAGTCTCTACTGATTTTATTTTATTTTATTTAAAAAAAAAATTTTTTTTTTCAACGTTTATTTATTTTTGGGACAGAGAGAGACAGAGCATGAACGGGGGAGGGGCAGAGAGAGAGGGAGACACAGAATCGGAAGCAGGCTCCAGGCTCTGAGCCATCAGCCCAGAGCCCGACGCGGGGCTCGAAATCGCGGACCGCGAGATCGTGACCTGGCTGAAGTTGGACGCTCAACCGACTGCGCCACCCAGGCGCCCTGTCTCTACTGATTTTAAACTTTAGATCCTTAATCTCATTCCTGAAATTCTTCTTAAATGTGAGGACAGATATTAAGACAGCCAATAAGCATGAAGAATAGATAAGAGGAAATCCTTTTATAGGATTAATAAAATAGTAGTTCTCTCTTCTGTTAAAACAAATTGTCCAGTGGCTTAAGAGGTGGTTCTGTTTCTTTTTCTTGTTGTTGATACTGTGTGTGGTGGTGGGGGGGGGGGGGGGGGGGGGTTGTCTATTTCTTTTTTAATGTAAAAAAAGAAATATACAAAATCTCTACCAGTGGCATATTAGCCACAAATAAAAGTCTGAAAAGAAAAAAAAAAAAACTCTGAAAAAAGTCTGGAAAAAAATTCACCAATTTATCCTTACTCGCTAGTCATGAAATTAAATACCATAACTTTCATCAATTTCATTCCTAATTCATTAGGAAAAAGTCCCATACTATGTAGGGAGGATATAAAGATTTAAATTATCCTTAAATTATATTTAAATAAATAATTCAAGATGCAGTCTTTAAATCTTATTTGTACATACAATCTTGTAAAAGGTTATTTAGTTTTTTAAAAAATACATACAAGTTGTTTAAAGGTTTCCTGAAAAACTAGGGCTGCTAAAAAAGTTTTTTCTTCCTAGAGATTTCTCAGAATTGGCTCATTCTCCAAAATTGATAGTTTTATAGAAATGACCATCATTTGAGAAAAAATATTTATCTTTGTAAGAAAACAAGCTCACACTCCTCTTCTTCAGCCACTACCTTTGACCATGAGATAAACTGAGTAAATTTAGACCACAGATGTTACCAGCACAGAGTCAGCCAGGAAGCAAAAACTGGCAGGCCTAGAAACCATGTCCTTCCTGGAAGCCAAAAGGACCAAAGAGAACATGTGAATAGAATTTAAACCTTTCTTAAGAAACAAAGATTCTCAAGGTCCAGTTAACCACCAAGGCCAAGATTGTTACACTCAATTGCAAAGTAACCATGATACTGAAATCTTTCCAACATTGTAACGAGCCAGACCTCTTTTAAAAAAGTCTGTAATTGTCTAGGATCATGAAATACTTACAATGTTAGGAAGAATGTATGCAAAGAAAGAACTAAAACATGCTACAATTAAGAAAACAGATTTGTCCTATTTCTTAGTTGCCTATGTGTTTACGCAACTTCTAAGTTATGTAACTTTTAAGAGTTTGAAGTCAGCAGTGACTATCAATGTAGCAAATATCCCCTAGGCTCTTCATTATAAGGATAAATATGTTCATGTTCATTGTATATATTGGATCAATTAAAGGAACAAAGATCTGATTAATGACAAACAGTGCTGTTTAATTATTGCTAATATTACAATGACAACAACTAGTTTCCTTTTGAGGCAGCTTTGTGTTAATGTTATAGCTCCAAGATTTCGTCATTAGGCGTCAAGGCTACATTACAGCCTGTGTTCAGGTCAGTTGCCTTTAGATAGCCAAGCTGCAAAGGCTTAGAAGGTACAGTGCTCTACAAGATACCAACTTCTCTACAAGATAAGTTTGGAGGGGGGAGGTCTGTCTTAAAACCACACTCAGGTTTGATAATTCAATAGAATAATTCACAGAACTCAAGGAGAGTTGTTATACTCACGGTTATGGTTACAGGGAAAGGATACGGATTAAAATCAGCCAAGGGAAGCAACACATAGGATGAAGTCCTGGAGGGTTCCAAAGTCACAGCTTCTCTGTGTCCTCTCCCCCTAGAGGCAAGATGGCATTACTTTCCCTGTACCAGTGTGTGACACTATGCTTAGAGAGAGTATTGCCAGCCAGGGAAACCTGCATAAGGTTCAGTGTTCAAATATTTTATAGAGGCGCTGTTACTGTGGGCATGACTGATTACCTGGGTGGTTGATCTCAGCTGCCAAGTGGCCTGATCCCAGGTGACTCAATGCCCCTCGCTCTAAATCGTGTGGTTTCTCTGGCATGGCTAAGACTGTCAGGTGTGGTCAGCCCCACCCTGAAATCCATTGTGACTAGCTCTCACCCAAAACAGAGATACTCCTATGAGGTGTAACCTAGATTACCTTTCAGAAGCTGTAGGCAAAGGCCAGACCCCTTAGGGCCAGGTCAAATTCTTTATTACACATCATTTACTTCCTCTCCTTTCATCTGCACCATATTATTACTACAGCACAGATGACCCTCATCTACCACCTTGTTACATGTTCCCAAATGATCATTTCTCCTCAACCTGTTTTCAAAATGTTTCCTTCTTCAATCCTGTTTCTGCATCTGAATTTTCCTAAGCTCTATGAATCTCTAAGAAAGAGAACATTTCAATACATTTTTTTTTTCGTTTTATTTTATTTTTGGGACAGAGAGAGACAGAGCATGAACGGGGGAGGGGCAGAGAGAGAGGGAGACACAGAATCGGAAACAGGCTCCAGGCTCTGAGCCATCAGCCCAGAGCCCGACGCGGGGCTCGAACTCACGGACCGCGAGATCGTGACCTGGCTGAAGTCGGACGCTTAACCGACTGCGCCACCCAGGCGCCCCAGTCAATACATTTAATGTATGCTTTAAACATGGTCTAAAAGTTGTGTTATCTACCTTGCTTTTCATTTACTATTTCCATACAGTGGATTAGAACATCTCTCTCCTTTTTGCACTCAACATCACATTGTTGTCCTTAATAACCTACAGATTCTTGGCCTTGATAAGAAATTATACCTTCATTTCACAGAAATCTTTTGGGTAATTGTTTTGAAATTCTTTTTGGCTTTATTCTGTTAGGTAAAATAGGTCTTAGACAAATATCAAACCGAGTAATTCCTTTACTTTAACTTGATCACTTACTGACAACTTTGGAAGTGGTAAGAAATAATAGATATACTTAAAAATACTGAATTAAAAAAAAAATACTGAATTGACAGCCAAATTGAAAGGAATGTTTCTTAGAGCAGTTCTTATTTTGTCATTTACTCCAATTAATTTCAAGGTCCTTACACCTCATCTCTTTTCTGAGCTGTACAAGTTCTCGTTGGGGAATCTATAGAGAGGTGAATACCAGTTAATCTCCATTTCTACTTTTCTGCAAGCTAGGATGTGGAGAAATGAGCCCCAGAAAATAGAAAATTGGATGCTAAGCAGAGACGAATTAACATAAAGTGAGCCCAAAAGAGAGGAATGGAGCAAAACTTTCAGGCTAGAAAACATTTTGAAGGACCTTTCTAATCAGAATTGGCATCTGTGAAAATTGCATTGTGTAGACAGCAGTTACGTAAAAAAAAAAAAAAAAAAAAAAAAAAAGCACTGCACTCTATTCAAGGGACTGCGTTCTAGGCCCAGCTTCCCAAATAACCCAAATCATTACCGCTGACCCTGACTTATGACTCAACTTATGATTCCTCTACTTTACATACCATGGTGTGAAAGCAACAATGCATCCTGTAGAAACCATTCCTCAAATTTTGAATTTTCAGTTTTGTGATGCTGGGCGGTGGCGGCCACAGTGCCTCTTTAGCCACGTGACCATGAGGGAAACAACTGACAACCATTGGTACACTGACAACCATTCTGTACCCGTACAACTAGTCTGCTTTTCACTTTCAACATATAGTATTCAATAAATTACACTAGACAGTCCGCACTTCAGTATAAAATAGGCCTTGTGTTAGATGACTTTGCCCAACTGCAGGCTAATGTTAAGTGCTCTGAGCTATGATGTTTGGTAGACTGGGTATATTTACATGCATTTTCAACCTGGGGTGCCCGGGTGGCTCAGTTGGTTAAGGAAGGGTCCGACCCTTGGTTTCAGCTCAGGTCTTGATCTCGCAGTTTGTGAGGCTGAGCCCCGTGTTTGGCTCTGCGCTGACAACGTGGAGCCTACTTAAGAGTCTCTCTCCCTCTCTCTCTGCCCCTCCCCTGCTCATGCTCTGTCTCTCTAAAAATAAATGTTTTTTAAAAATTAAAAACAGTGCATTTTTAACCTCTAATATTTTCGTCTTAAAATGAACTTAATTGGGACATAACCCCACTGTAAGTTGAGGAAGATTCGTATTCAAAAGCAACCAATAGGTGCTAATTTGTAGGGAAAGAAATACAGCAGGTGACAAAATAACAATATATGTATATATAGGAATATTAAAGTTGTTATGGTAGAAATAAAATGAAGACACTTCAGAAGCCAGAAGGAATCACTGAGATATTTTAATTAGTCCTTCTGCCGCACTGTACAAATAAGAACTTTTGAATAATCATTGCCATTATGGATTAGTATGAAAGGAATATTTTTTAATCTGATGTAAAAACAATGGTTCTTTTTAACATTTTCAAATTTACGTGAAGTTAGATAATGATTACAGATAGGTCATAAAATTAGCAAATCAAGCAGTTTTTCTACATAAATCACATCAGTTTTAATAGCTTCTTCACAGATTCTTTGTACTGAGAAAGGGTCTCTTCATTGTCCCCCTCATTCTTAAGACTAACAACACACTTTTTGTAATCTTCGACTTCTTTTGTACCAAGGAGCTCTTCTTTATTTACTTCCAGATTTTTCTCAGCAGCTTTAATTTGGAGAAGTGTTTCCAGGATATTTTTTTCAGAGGGGCTATTTTTCCATATATACTCTTCCATATCTGCCTCAGTCTTCTCTTTCTCCCATTCTTCGGTTTTCTGAAAGGAAAAAATGAGTTCTGAAAACAGAAATACTATCCAAAAACTAAGTTTTGTTTCGTTTTTAGGGAAAGAGAATCTGCAAAATACAGAGACTCCCTGTCAACGCTCTGTATGTAAACCCTGATTTGCCTCCCTTACGTAGCGTGGCTGTCCACCTGCACCAACAGCTTCAGGACTGCTCACTCTGTTATGTGAATACTCCTCACCACTCAGGAATTCTACCCACACGGTGCACACTTCACCTGCCTTGCAAATTTCACTTACAAAGCACGACTGTTACCCAAAAGATACAGAAAACTCATTTTTTTGCAACTTCCTAATCTCTAAACTCTAACACTTCAACATTTCACATTTCTGAGGTTAAAAATAGTTAAGAGTTGAGAAGAGACTGTATTTATCTTTGTAACATGCCTGTGGGGATGACAAGGAAGACCAATTGTTATGATAAAATAAAAAATATAAAATACACATGTAAAACGTGATTTTTAGTCATAATGACTTCATATAATCTGGAATTTTGTTACTAGCTTTATTTTCTGTTCCTATAAAGGAAACAATTGTTACTGCTTGTTTTTTTCTTACAAAAATTATTACCACACTATTCTAGGCAACAGTTAGGTTTTGTAGCAATATCATTCAGATTTATGATTTAGATGAAGATGTAACATTCTGGGAAAAATCAAGAAACGCAGCTAATAAATAATATGCCTTGGTTCAAAGAAGTGCTGAAAGCCAGCCACATTCTTCCCAAATTAACACACAACATATTCTGGCTATATGCAATTATAGAATCATCCAATGTTCTTATAACTTCAGAAGGTGGTAAAGCCCCCAAATTATAATATTTTTGAAGGATTAAAAGAAAGACAGATTTGTAAGGCTGTCAGAAATATTTTATCTTTGAAAACTCCTCTTGAAAAAGCCCCCAATTTGAGCAGACAGAGCTCCAAGTCTCTCCAGAATTAAGTGGGTACCAAGGAGACCGTTTCCACTCACACCTGCCTCCCGTCCCAACCTCACTGTAAGCATCCAGGAAAAGAGAGAAGAGCACTGGAAATTTGTCCCTCAAAGGTTGGTAAGGAGGAGCCCCGCCAAATGCAAACAGGCCACTGGGGACGCCATAGACTCAGCTAACCCCATTCGGGTCACTGAAGGCCAGGAAAAGAGTCTCCTCCGTCACAGAGAAACACACGAAAAAGAAATACTCCTTTAATCCTTCAAAAGGGAGGGTCCTTTCGTTTAAGAGAAACCAGTCACCCTCAAATCCCTTAGCCGAAGTGAGGTATCTGTTCTGGCAGCTCCCTAAACTGTTACCCCACCCCCCGCCATCCTGAATTTATGGCTGAGGGTAATGTGTCAATTGATGTTCTGATCTGGTTGAGAATCAACTCTTTATCCCTTTTTTATCTGATAGTGAGGCTATCGGCTTGGCTGAGGGGGAGGGATGATGTGAAACAACTTCTTGTGGCCTGTGTGTACAAGCCTGTTGCAAGTAACTTCTAACAAACTCTGAATTTTACATTCATCAGAAAATTGACAAAATTATCCTACCCCACCTGATTTTTACTGTAATATTTGGGGAAGAAATATAAATGTCAGCCCCTTAAAAAAAAACAAAAAAACAAAAACATGCCCCAAATTAAATGTATCATTGGTCCTATCTACTCTTGGAAGTGCTTCAAATGCTAAGACAATGTTATAGTTTCTTCATAATTCTAGCTTACAAATGAAGTATATTTAAGATGCCAGCAAATACATTATATATAAGCATTAAATAAAAGTTAATCTACCTCATTCTTTTTTAAAATTCCCAATCTACTTCATTCTTGACTGCGAGAAGACAAGCAATTAAGAGATTAACTATTTTAGAAATTATAAATTTCACCTAGGTTTATGTGGATTTTCTTAACTACTTTGAAATAGATGCTTAAACAGAAGAGGTACCCCACGCAAATCCACTAGTAATTTCCAACATTTCATTTCTCTTCCCCTTACATCTGGTCTACGCAATTCTACAGTGCTTTGCCAAGGAGTGTTACAGGTGTCCCAGGACGCAGATTCCTTCTGCCCTCAGGTGGCCAGGTGAGCCTGGAGTAGCGGGAGCAGTCCCAAGCACCCTCCTCCCTCATTTCTCAGGAAAGAATTTTCTAAGTGTGTGATGACACAAACGAGGTTAGGAAATCCTGCACTAAGGGATAATGTACAGTTACAGGAGGAAATTACTACCGTTTAAACTGCTAAGTGAAAGTAACTACATTCTGGAAAAGACATGGCTTCCTACTAATCCTGTACAGACACGATGCAGTGTCAGGCTTCAGCTGCAAGCTGAGCTCATGTTCTCGACAATTCTAACTTCAGGATCCAAACTCTGCAACAGCTGACAATAAATTCCAAGATAATGACAGTAACAATACCAATAATTTTAGTTAATTTTTTTTAATGTTTATTTATTTTTGACAGAGAGAGAGAGACAGAGAGAGAGAGACAGAGCATGAACAGGGGAGGGGCAGAGAGAGAGAGGGAGACACAGAATCCGAAGCAGGTTCCAGGCTCTGAGCTATCAGCACAGAGCCCAACACAGGGCTGAAACTCACAGACTGCGAGATCATGACCTAAGCTGAAGTCGGACGCTCAACCGACTGAGCCACCCAGGCGCCCCACGATACCAATAAATTTAATACTTATTATATACCACTGAGCCTAAAGACTTACATAATTATTTCATATAATTCTTATTAAAACCTACTAAGTTAGGTGTTAACATCTCTACAGATAAGAAAACTAAATATTATGGACGTTAAATAGGGGGCCACAGCCACTTGAGAATGTTTCAGATTTCAGAATTGTTCCTACTTTAGAAAGTTAATATGGTGCACATACCATATATTTTGTAACACTTCCAGAGAAGGTCTATGGCAACACTCCCTAAAGCAAATACATTACCATGTCTGAATATTCACAATAAATGGGATAAACAAAGGCTATAAATAGCTTTTCATCCACTGACATCTCATTTTGCCACCAAGTAAGTTATAAAAAGATTAACAATTTCCAAAGCTTTTAGGGCTTCAGAATTAGGGGATGTATATCTGTGATTTGCTCAAGGTCACACAGGGAGGTGGTATTGATACTATATTTAATATGGGTTTTGGTGTTTTACCCAACTGAGTTCAAATCCCAGCTTCACTACTTACTATGCTGACAAGCTGGCATTTCTGTAAGAACTGACTCCAAGGGCTGTTCTGCTGATTAAAAGAGGTAAGGAATATCCATGCACTTAGAGCACCTGGCTCAGAGTAAACACTAAATAAATGCTTGCTACTAATAACACAGAAGAAGAGTGGGATTCAAACCTTATTAGACTACCTGCAAAATAGGTTTCTATGTCAAGAGCATCACTATTCCTATCAAACAGTAAATTGAAACTTTCAAGGTAAATATAAACACAGATGCAATTGTCCAAATGTTCTGCAGTTATCCCCACTAACAAAATCATTGATTTTTATGACATTTAGATAAAACAGTTAAACAAGAGGTCTTTACTTCTTATCACTGATATAAAGGTAATGTTCTTCCTGATGCTTGTTACTGTCTTTCTGACAAACATATCACTGATTAGATTTAAATTTCTCAGTTCACTGCCCGTTCTTAAAAATAACGGAGTTATCTCCGATTTTCCTGCAGTCTCCTTTGGGTATAGGCTTTTTATGTCTAACCAGATGTAGATTTGAAAATATACATGCACACATGCACAAAATAGCGTTTGTGTCAAGAAAAAGACACCTAGTTCTTTGAAGTCCTACATTAAATGTAAGAAAAGATCTTTACATCTTTAGAATGTCTGTTTTTCAAGCAGGAAAAATAAAAGCTAATCATTATCAATATATTTACCTTATGAGGGAAGAAATCTTTTCTAGTCATTAATACAGAAGTTTTCACAGATGAGTGTCAACCAAATGGAGCTTGTCGGTGAAGAGAAAAGAACTAACTAGAAGAGATGGTGGTCTATAAATGATATATTAAGAAGCTATTCCAGGGGCGCCTGGGTGGCTCAGTCGGTGAAGCAACGGACTTCGGCTCAGGTCATGATCTCGCGGTTTGTGGGTTCAAGCCCTGTGCTGGGTTCTGTGCTGACAGCTCAGAGCCTGGAGCCTGCTTCAGATTCTGCGTCTCCCTCTCTCTCTGTTCCTCCCCTGCTCATTCCCTGTTTCTCTCTCAAAAATAAATAAACGTTAAAAAAAAAAAAAAGAACCTATTCCAATCTTCTTTTCTAATCTTTGTCAATGACATAAAAATAATAATGCTGTCCATAATGCTTATCACTTTAGAATATTTTTCATTTCTAAGAGGCATAAACATAAAATCCTTGGGGGGGAACCCTTAAAATTATCTTTTAATCTTACATTATGATTTCCACTTTCAAACAGGATGTAAGAGATCACATAATGCTTCCAGTCTAGCTATAACTGTACTTGCCTTGAACAACATGGGTTTCAACTGCAAGGGTCCACAGATTTTTTTTTTTTTTGATACAGCACAGGACTATAAATGTATTTTCTTTTCCTTACGATTTTCTTAACAACATTTTCTTTTCTCCAGCTTACTTGATTATAAAAATACAGTATATAATACATCTAACATACAAAATATGTTACTAATCAACCTTGTTATCAGTCAGGCTTCTGACAGTAGGCTATTAGTAGTTAAGTTTTCGGTGGGTCAAACGTTACACACCTAGATTTTTAACAAATGGGGTGTTGGCATCTCTAACCCCTGCATTATTCAAGGGTCAACTGTAACTGACCACCCACCCTCCAAAATCTTAAAGATATCAGAGAGTTACAGAATCAGTAATGACTAGATGAATGTGAATTCCAGGCTGCAAAGGTATGAGAAGGATCCTTCTGAAAATCCCCATTTTCTTTCCTGAAGGCATTTTCCAATTCTGTACAAGACTGGCACTTGGCTCATAGAGAAGGATTTTAGTCGGGAAATGAAACAAGTGAGGTTTGACCTGTTATGAGGGCTCTTATAACAGACCAGAAACGAAGAGCCCTAAACATGACTGGTTTTAGTTATGGGGCTACTTATGGGTGGGGAGTCAGAATCAGGCTTCTAAAAAGCAGTGTGAAATCCACCATTAATTTCCTAGTGTTTAAGACACAAAGTCCCACTAGAAGGAGGAAGTTCTGTTGTAAACACACAACCAATCTCCCTTTCAAAACATCTGCTAGATTTTGCTGCAAGATAAGAGGCTACCAAGCTAAGCTCAAAATTTCTGTACAGCACAAAGGACTCTTCAGTAGATTTTCAGAGATGTGGAAGCTGACTCACCAAGTTCCTAATCAAAGCCTTGAAGGTTATGCCTAAGGAAAAGGAACAAATCAGAGCTGCACTAAATCTTACAAAACTGAAGCCCAGCCTTGGTCTACCTGAATCATGACTGGATTAAAATGATAAACCCCTGACCCTCTCTGCCTAAGAGAAAAAGGAGGGGGACGCCTGGGTGGCTCAGTTGGTTAAGCATTCGACCTCGGCTCAGGTCATGATCTCACTGTTGGTGGGTTTGAGCCACATTGGGCTCTGTGCTGAAAGCTCAGAGCCTGGAGCCTGCTTCAGAATCTGTGTCACCCTCTGTCTCTCTGCCCCTCCCCCGCTCATGCGCACTCACTATCTCTTTCAAAAATAAATTTAAAAAAAAGAAAAGGAAGAAATTCTGATGGTTGACAGCCAATTGGGAGCTTTTATGAGTCTTTCACACACAACATCTAGCATACAAGAAAGTTACTAGACATTTGAAACATCTGAAGAAAAAAGTAATTAATAACCAAGGGAAAACAAACAATAGCAGAAGAACTCCAGATGATCAAGATAATGAAATTAGCAGACAGGAACTTTACAATAACTAAGAATTAATGTGTTAAAGAAAAAAAAGGAAAAGATAACCAACATGAACTAAATAATGAAGAATTTCAGCATAGAATTGGTATCCATAAAAGATGAACAATTAAATGAACATTTAGAATTGAAAAACACAGTATCTAAAATTAATAAATCACTGGATGGAGTTAAAAGGAGTCTAAGAGGGGCGCCTGGGTGGCGCAGTCAGTTAAGCGTCCGACTTCAGCCAGGTCACGATCTCGCGGTCCGTGAGTTCGAGCCCCGCGTCAGGCTCTGGGCTGATGGCTCAGAGCCTGGAGCCTGTTTCCGATTCTGTGTCTCCCTCTCTCTCTGCCCCTCCCCCGTTCATGCTCTGTCTCTCTCTGTCCCAAAAATAAATAAACGTTGAAAAAAAAAAATATTTAAAAAAAAAAATAAAATAAAAAAAAAATAAAAGGAGTCTAAGATACAGCAGAAGTCAGAATTACCGAATGCAGAAACAGAACAAAAGAAAACTATATTGTTATATATATCAGTTCTGTACTATGGAATTATAACTATGAGATTCTGAAATCTTTTTTATATTTTACTAATCAACTCCCTCTAAGATTCCCAGTGATTCTACTTAACAAGTTCCAACAAATCTAAACCTGGGAGGACAACTCATATTTTTTTTTTTATAGACTTAATGCTTGTATTCCACCCCCCCCCACCCCAAATTCTTGTTGAAATAGTACTCCCAAAGTCCTGGTATTGGAGGTAGGGTCTTTGGGAGGTATTTAGGTCTTGAGGGTGGAGCCCTCATAAATGGGGTTTAATGTCCAGAGAAAGCCCTGCCCCTTCTGCCACAAGAGAACATAGCAAGAAAGTCGTTTAAGCCTTCACTATACACCAAATCTGCCAATGCCTTGATCTTGGGCATCTCAGCCTTCAGAACTGCAGAAAACACATTTCTGTTGTTTATAAGACTAGTCTGTGGTATTGTTACAGGAGCCCAAATGGACTAAGACAATGTCTTATATGAATAAAATTTAAAACTTCTTTAAGTTTGCAGTAACAGACCTTGGAAATTTAGTCTGGATCAGTGATCTGAAATAATTTATTTAAAAACCTATAGTTTTCACTATCAAAAACTTATAATTTTTCTATAACTTTTAACTTAAAAAAGCTATAGTGCTAAATTCAAAAAAAGAGAGACAATCAGATAACCATGCATTTCCTGGTGGAAGAACACAATCCTAATTATACAGTAGTAAAAAAAAAAAAAAAAAAAAATCAAAATAGAATTTGGTTAAGCCTCTAGATGCAACTATAAACTTAAAAAATTACACTATGGTGATACAATCAGCAGAATTCAAATGATGGAAAAGGCTACAGAAAAAAAACCACAAGAAACAAACAAACACCACCCCCCCCCCCCCCCCAAGACTTCTTCACCAAATAAACTGCAAGAAAAAAGCTCAACAGACAAAGCTCCCTTTTGGGTTGTGACTGCTTCTGGGCACTCTTTCAAAAAACATTTCCTGAGAACCTACTATGTGCTAGACAGTACTAGGCAGAGCTGGATGTCTCCAGGCATCCTAGCTAAAAACTAATGTTTTCATATCCAAATATTTTAGAAAAGGGGTACATATACTTGTACCTAATAGGCATCTACTGAAACACCCCTTCCGGTGAAATAAAAATAGGGCTGGCAAAGCCAAAAAATACCTCATTATTCAAATGCAATACCACTGACACTGCAACAAAATTCAACCTATAATCATTTTCTATGAGGCTAAATACACTTTGTTTTTTGTGATTTTTTTTTTTTTATTTAAAAAAAAAAATTTTTTTTTCAATGTTTTTATTTATTTTTGGGACAGAGAGAGACAGAGCATGAACGGGGGAGGGGCAGAGAGAGAGGGAGACACAGAATCGGAAACAGGCTCCAGGCTCTGAGCCATCAGCCCAGAGCCTGACGCAGGGCTCGAACTCACGGACCGCGAGATCGTGACCTGGCTGAAGTCGGACGCTTAACCGACTGTGCCACCCAGGCGCCCCTTGTTTTTTGTGATTTAAAGGAGTCCATTACAGAAAATTTCTAATGCATATAAAAGTAGAGAGGACAGCACTATAAACTCTCATGTACCCATCACCCAGTTTCAACAATCAATGCATAGCAGTCCAGTTTCACATAAGCCTCTATCCACTGCCCCCTTACCACGCCCTCACTGAATTATTATGGAGGTCATTCCAGACTTTATATCATTTCATCCATAATATATTGGTATTGTTCTTTTTTTTTTTTAAAGGGGTCATTTAAAAAAATCATAACCACAATAACATTATTGTGGTGTTTCAATTCATGAGCACCTAATCTAGGTCAGTTCATTCATTCAGTAAATTCATTCACTCTACCAAGGGGCAATTCCTTCTGTACAAATTACTGGCCCCAGACAGGTACGTTTCCCTGGTATCATCCTGCCTATCTGGCCAGTTACCAAATAATACCTGACTGAAGCAGAGTCCCTTCTCTGCAGTATGAGTCCAAAGACATAATTTAATTTTAAGTTTAGTTGTATTAGTTTTGCTCGCTCTTCCCTTGTCTCCCCCTCTCCCCTGGGGGTGACTAGTCCTATAAATCCTGAAATAGTCAAGGTCATGTTTTCTGACATACAGACTGGAGGAGAAGAAATCAGTCTCGGGAGAGAAAAGAGTAAAGCAGTTGCCTATAAAGTAACAGAGTCCAAAGAATAAAAGCTCTCACACTCCTAGTTTCTGTTCTTGCCCATTCCTGAGATCTTGTAGCATCCTTGCCCTTCTATCTTCTGCTTAGGCTGGCCTGAGTGAGTTTCTATGACTTACAACAAGGAGGTGTCAAATAACACAGGGTGCTCAGGAGAGAGGCTTGAGGATAAAGAGTTCAGAGTTGTCAGCATATACAAGATACTTTATAGCACCTGGAAGAATGTACAGAATGAGGTAAAAGGGAGTAAGGGCAAAACTTAGGAAACAAATTTAATTGATTTGGACTGAAATATAAAGTAGATATTTCTAGAAACATGGCACATCACAGTCAGAAACTTTATACTTAAAGAGACTCGGTATTCTTTGTAAATAAGCAGTATCTTTCCAAGATGTTATATCTAAAAACGGCAATTGTGAAATAAGGCTTTTACATTTATGTGACTTCAAATGGCCTTTTGGGAATAGTTTCCTTTAAAAAAAAAAAAACACAAAACCATAAAAACAAAAGATTTTTTAACTTCACTGTCTTTATGCAAAAAGTCCAATGCTACATTAAGGTCCTCTAAAAATACAGGGTTAATCCTAGAGGGATAGTAACCAAGAAGTGAATTCTGGTGTAGTATTAAAAGGAAAAAAATCAGGGTACCTGCATGGCTCAGTCAGTTGAGCATCCAATTCTTGATTTAGGCTCAGGTCATAGGTCTTAATGGGCCTTGCATCAAGCTCTCCATCTACAGTGTGGACCATGCATAGAATACTCTCTCCCCCTCTCTCTCCCTGCACCCCTGCCTCTCAAAATAAATAAATATTTAAAAAAATAAATAAAAGGGAAAAAATCATTCATAATTCTACCACCTAAAGAAACTAATCAATACTGGTGACACTCAGTGCTTGTCCTATATCCATTTTTAAAAACACTGCTATGGTTCAATTTTATTTACAATTTTGTACCTTTGCTTATAATTCACTGCCCAAGTTTTAGCTTCTAAAATCATACCCAAAATTGAAGTAGGCGGTTGTTTAAGAGGTTTTTTTTGAGAGTTTCTTTTTTTTGAAGTGTAGTTGAAATGCATTAATTTTAAAGTAGAAATAATAGCATATTCAAGGGGCCCCTGGGTGGCTCAGTCGGTTAAGCGTTTGACTTCAGCTCAGGTCACGATCTCAAGGTTCGTGAGTTCAAGCCCCACATCGGTCTCTGTGCTGACAGCTCGGAGCCTGGAGTCTGCTTCAGAGTCTGTGTCTCCCTCTCTCTCTGTGCCTCCCCTGCTCACACTCTGTCTCTAAAATAAATAAACATTAGAAAAGAAAAGAAAAGAAAAGAAAAGAAAAGAAAAGAAAAGAAAAGAGAAAAGAAAAGAAAAGAAAAGAAAAGAAAAGAAAAGAAAAAAGAAAAGAAAAGAAAAGAAAAGAAAAAAGAAAAAAAGAAAAGAAAAGAAAAGAAAAGAAAAGAAAAGAAAAGAAAAGAAAAGAAAAGAATAGCATATTCAAATTACTGGGCAGCAATGAAAACCACCACTAAGCTTGAACTGATCACCATTATGCAAAGAGTGTGATTAACCTGTAGACTCCTATTTTAATTCTTCAGCCATTAAACAGTTATAATTTTAGCAACTAATTTATAAGTGTGCATATAATACATATACATATATGTGGGCTCTCTCTTCTTCCCTTCCTACAGTGAGAGAACCTGTTCAGACTATCATCCTAGAGGAAGCAACCTTCCATTCCACACGATCTGTTCTCTTTTCCACAAGTGGCCCAATTATTCACTCACTCAATAAATATTTACTGCACAACTACTGTGCCAGGCACACACCGTGCTGTACTGGAACTGCCAGGGTAGCCGGAAGCCTGGAGTTGAGTAGAAGCCAGTCAGATAAAGACTGTCATCCCAGCAGAGAAAACAATCTCCGCAGAGGCCTGGAGGTATGAAAGAGCTCAGTACATTCAGGGAACTGAATGAAGGCCAAGGTGAGGAAAGTAGCATGGGACGAGTCTGAATAGAACACTCAGTTTAGAATACTTACTATGTATGTCAGCACCTTCCATAGATTAATTCACTTAACTTCTACCATGACTCTTTGTGAGGCAGTACTATTATACAGACCAAAAACTGAAGTTCAGAGCAATTAAATAATTTGCCCAAATCTTGTTAGTGGTAGAACAACATGTTCCAAGGAACAGAGAGACATGGCAAAAAAGAATATAAAGAATAAAAGAATAATTTAATGGAACCTGTTACCTTTTCTCCCCCTTGTAAGCATAAATTCAATACAAAGAAAAACACTGCACTCATGCAATGGTCAGTATATTCTGAGGTAATAGAAGGCAAAGAAATATCTGTTCCACTAAATACACAAATTTGTCACCTTCTACCATCTTATTTACAACTCCCTTTGCCTAGGACATGAATCATAGTAATATTCCACTTCTCATGATTACAAGTAAGGCATTGTGCAATATGAGGGAAAACAGTTTAACCATTAAAAAAAATCCAAGTTATTTGAAAATCATAAAAAATAAGAAGAGGCAAAATATCCATAATGGATAAAAAAAAAAATACTGCCAATTCTTTCAGTTACCACAGCTAAATGTTTAAGTGATGCATATGTCAAGGAATTCACTTTAATTCAGATTGGTTTTTTTAAAAATTTAACAAATGCTGTTTTGCCAGACATTGTACTAGGGGTTGGGAATATGAAGATGGATGAAATGTATAGTCCTTGCCCTCAGTGATCTCACAGTCTAACGGGGTCAGCCAGACATGGATATGGACAATTACTGTAAAAGTAATAAGAGTAATGCTAATGGGAGGAGGGAAAAAGGATGCACAGACAACTTCTAACACAGGTTACATCTGAAGTGTATTAAAAGATTCATATGAATTTGCAAGGTTGATCAATTTGAAAAAGGGATCATAAGCAGAGAGAACAGCATGTGCAAAGTTATAAAAGAACACATTATGTTCATTATGGCTGAGATATAGAATACATAACCTACATTTCCTGAGTAACTAGTAATGAGGTGGCCAACTGCTGTGGATAGACAGCCTAAGTAGTTTAGATTTTATCCTGGGTAATAGGGAACCACTGAAGGATTTTATTAAGGAATATGACAAAACAGACTTGCTTTTTAGAGCAATTACTCGAACAGCAACCCGGAAGATGGATGAGATGGGAAAATCAATAAGGCTATTATTAGAGTGAAAGACCTATATAGGGTGGAAGCAGCAGGGATCAAGAGGAGAAAATAATTTTAATGGATATAATATGAAGTCTTACCTGAAGGCAAAGAGATCTGAGAAGTGTCCCCTTGATTGTATCATCATCCCACCCAAGAATCCAGAACAGCGGCCTACTGCCTACCACGTCAAGTGAAAAAAAAAGGTCTGCATTTATATCACAGACAAATCCCTCCATTTTCTTGCCCTTCTCATTCTAATTCTGATCCCCACCCTCAGCTCTGATACTTGATACATGTACAAAAGTTGTCTTTAAAGAGATATGCCAGCCCTCCAATTAGTTTCTTTATTAAAAAGACTCAAAGATTGGGGAAATTATTCACAATCAGAACTTACATCAGAATCACATGTGGAGTCTTTAAAATGGAAGAAACCCTCCTGAGTCTCTGCACTAGAGATTTTAATTCCGTAGAGTTCATACATCTCTAGTTTAAAAAAGCTTTGCAGGGGAGTCTCATACAACCCCCAGCTGAAAACAGGTTATGGAGATAAATTTTCAATGGTCAACTGTTCAGTTTGAGAAGACAGTAAACAAGCAGCTAAAGTTCAGGTTTGATTTCATCTCTTATTTCACAGTATTTTTAATGGAAGTCAAAGATGAACTACACTAAATAATATACCATGGGACGAATATGAAACTTCGAAACTGCAGTTCAAATCTGAGTCCTTCAGCTAATAAACTCTGTAACCTTGAGCAAAGTACATAGCTCTCCTCTAAATCTTAATTTCTCAATTGATATAATGAAGAGGTTGTAATAGATAAATCTGGTTCCTGATCTTCAAAGTTAGTACTAATTTAAACTGGATGGACACAGTAAACACTTTTGTGTTAAGAAAAATGACAGTATTTTAAAGCACTTTTTAAAAATGGAGCTCCTCTCCCACCGTTCACCCTCTTTTTGGTTTTATTTTCATCCAAGGTGATCATGTGGAACAGCATGGAGGTAAAAAAGAAAGTCAGAGACAGAGACACAGATGACTCTCAGAGCAACACTAAAAATTTCTTTTAAAACAAAGGCCAGGGGGCACCTGGGTGGCTCAGTTGGTTAAGCATCCAACTTCAGGTCAGGTCATGATCTTGTGGTTCATGAGTTCGAGTCCCACATCAGGCTCTGTGCTGACAGCTTGGAGCCTGGAGCCTGCTTCAGATTCTGTGTCTCCCTCTCTCTCTGCCCCTACCCTGCTCACATTTTGTCTCTCTCTCTCTCTCAAAAATAAACATTAAAAAAATAAAACAAATAAAACAAAAGCCAGATGTGCTATTTGTCTGGAATCAAGGAACAGGTAGCAAGTAAGTACTATTTACCGTTACTGGTCTACGACAAGTGCTCAGACTGATCATGGGAATTCCATTAATGTGTTTATTTTTTCTTTAATAAACACTGTATTATTAGTTTATTCATAATTAGATTACATAGAAGCTTATGCATAAATACATTTCACACTAAAGAGATGCACCTTGTTAGGAGTTACCAATATTCTTCTAGAAAATGAATTATATTAACAATATCAAATATAAATTAGCATCAGAAAATAAACTTCTGTAGAGAACAAAATTTGTAGAGAACTTCCAAAAACAGTGAAAAATAAAAACAAAATGTTTATTCATTTGAGAGAGAGATAGTGAGAGAGGGAGGGACAGAGAGGGACAGAGACAATCCCAAGCAGGCTCTGCACAGTCAGCCCAGAGTCCAACTTGGGGCTCGATCTCTTGGAGTGTGCAATCATAATCCAAGTCAAAATCAAGAGTTGGAGGCTTAACTGACTGAGCCACCCAGGCGCACCAAGAATACTTTTTATTTTTTTATTATTTATTTATTTTTTTTTTTTCAACGTTTATTTATTTTTGGGACAGAGAGACAGAGCATGAATGGGGGAGGTGCAGAGAGAGAGGGAGACACAGAATCGGAAACAGGCTCCAGGCTCCGAGCCATCAGCCCAGAGCCCGACGCGGGACTCGAACTCACGGACCGCGAGATCGTGAACTGGCTGAAGTCGGACGCTTAACCGACTGCGCCACCCAGGCGCCCCCCAAGAATACTTTTTAAATATCTGAATAAACATGATCAAATGAAAAACAAATTTGATCTACACATAACACAAATCATACGACGTCAAACTGTTGCAAAGATATTTCTTACAAACTGGGCACAATTATGATTGTTGATTATTAATAATTTTATTAGTAGGTAATTATTAAGCTATTCCGGTAAGCTAATTATTCCTAATATCTACCAAGTATGCTACACTTTATATTACTAAAAAGGGAGTTTGCTACTTTGTCACCTCACTTTTCAAATTGAAAACCTTCTACTTCAAAAATCTATAGAAATCCCAAATGGACAGCTGTTATTAAACATTTAGTGTTTTTTATCTAGCACTGACCTAGATACTCTGAAAAACAAAATACAGTAAGATTATACATGCTAATGGGGACCTTATGATTAGTTAGAAAAACAAAACATACATGGAACAAAAACATACATGGAAAACTGTCCATGGAATAGGGACTAAGACACTGTCTATAGTCAAGGGCCTAGTAACCAATATAGAAAATAAGATAGTATAACATGCTATTTATGCAAAATAGGAGTTATACAAAGAGGCTCAAATATACCTGATGAGTTAATATCCAAAGTATATAAGGAACTCATAACTCACACAAACAAAAAAAAACCCAAACAATACAATTTAAAAATGAGCAGAAGATCTGAATAGCCATTTTTCCAAAGACATACAGATGGCCAACATACACATGAAAAGACACTCCATATCAGTCATCATCAGGGAAATGGCAAATCAAAACCACAAGATATCACTTCACACCTGTTAAAATGGCTATTATCAAGAGGATAAGAAATAACATGTATTGGCAAGGATGTGGAGAAAAGGGAACCCTGGAGCACTGTTGGGAATGTAAAATGATACAGCCACTGTGGAAAACAGTATGGAGGTTCCTCAAGAAATTAAAAACAGAAACACCATAAGATCCAGGAATTCCACTTCTGGGTATTTATCCAAAGAAAATGAGACATTAACCTGAAAAGATATCTGCACCCTCATGTTCACTGCAACATTATTTACAATAGCCAAGACATGGAAATAACCTAAGTGTTCACTGATGGTTAAATGGATAAAGAGGTGAGCGTGTGTGTGTGTGTGTGTGTGTGTGTGTGTGTGCATGTGAATATACATACACACACATTATGGAATATTATTCAATGATAAAAAAAAAGAAGGAAATCTTGGTATTTGTGACAACATGAATGGACCTTGAAGGCATTATGCTAAGTGAAGTAAGTTAGAGAAAGATAAATGCCATATGATCTCACTTACATGTGGACTCTAAAACACCCGAACTCATAGAAACAGAACAAATTGGTGGTTGCCAGAGGTTGGGGTGGGCAAAATGAGTGAAGATGGTCAAAAGGTACAAACTTCCATTTTTAAAGTAAATCATGGGGATGTTAATATACATCATGGTGACTATAGTCAATAATACTGTACTATTGCTAAGACAGTAAAATTCAAAAGTTCTCATCAGAAGAAAAAAATGTGTAACTATTCTGTGTAGTGATGAATGTTAACTAGACATATTGTGGTGATTGTTTCTCTCTCTCTTTCTATATATGTGTGTGTGTGTGTGTGTGTGTGTGTATATGGCGTATATGTGTGTGCGTGTATATACAGTATATGTATATATATATACAGCATATATGTATATAGTATATAGATGTACATACATACACATATACACGTATTGAAGCATTGTTATATACCTATTATATAACATTTTATGTCAATAATATCTTAATTAAAAAAAAAAAAAACAGGCTCAAAGCACGTATCAATTAAAGCCTTGAAGGATATATAAGAAATAAAGAGAAACATTAATAATTAAATTGTAAACTACCCAACACTTTTGTAATATTTATTACTAAACCAACTTGTTTCTACTAATGTTCCTCAGTGGAAAAGACAGTTTCCCCCTTATATATTAACCTCCATATCCAAAAACACCAAGCAATAACAGGCAACCAGTAAACATTTGCCCATCAATCAATAACCAGTTCATTTTAATGAAAGCACACTTAACATTTGCTACATGGATGGTTTACTATTTCAAAAACAGTAAAAAAGTGAAACAGGTACCTTTTCAAACAACTAGTAAAATGCTCCATTTTGCCCTCTGGATACAAATTTACACTCTGTAAATAGACTATACAACCAGTCCACAATCTGGCTCTGACTTGGTTTTTTTCGCCTCATCCCCTACCTCTGCACTGTCATTCTTACAACCTGGCCACACCAAACTTCTGCCTGCTCTCTACATCCACAAGGCAGCGTCCTTTGCCCACTTCTCTGCTGCACACTCCTACTCCTCTTCCAAAACCAGTCACGACTTCCTGGAAAGCTTCCAGGGAGAATTAATCCTTGTCAGTGTCTCTCACAGCACTGTGTTCCTACTTCCATTATCCAGTGAAACAGGTGACATTTCAGGCACTGGTTCTCTCCAGAAATAAAGGTACCTAGATTAGGCAGAGGCTCTTTCATTTTCATAGTCCTACCAATACCTGTCACTGTATCTTGTACACAAGAACAAGATCATTGTTGAATGCAAGTAAACAACATAATAAACATTCAAGCATTCTCTAATATAACCTGGAAATGTATATGTATGTGGACACATGCAATCACAGTGAACTCATAAACCAAACAGACTGAATGGAGAGAATGGAGTTACAAAAAGACTCTTCATTTTATCAGAAATATTTGCAGTAAGGTCCCCTTTAAAAATGAACTCCTGAGGTGCCTGGGTGGCTCAGTTGCTTAAGCGACCGACTTTGGCTCAGGTCATGGTCTAACGCTTCATGGGTTCAAGCCCCATATTGGGCTCTTTGCTGACAGCTCAGAACCTGGAGCCTGCTTCAGATTCTGTGTCTCCCTCTCTCTCTGACCCTCCCCTGCTTGTGCTCTCTCTCACTCTGAAAAATAAATAAAATTAAAAAATAATAAATATATAAAAATGAACTCTTATTGGGGCACCTGGGTGGCTCAGTCAGTTGAGTGTCTGACTTTATAACTCAGGTCATGTTCTTGGCATCAGAGAGTTCAAGACCCGTGTTGGGCTCTGTGCTGACAGCTCAGAGCCTGAAGCCTGCTTTGGATTCTGTCTCCCTCTCTCTCTGCCCCTCCCCCACTCATGCTCTGTTCTCTGTTTCTTAAAAATGAATAAACATTAAAAAAATTTTTTTTAAATGAACTCTTATTGAGTGTAAAATTATCTGACTTGGAAGTTTTTGTTACACGACTTTTCAGAATCAATTTATTACAAACCTAGATGTATTTTTGACTGGCAATAAGACTACCATGAAATCCAAGTAAGTCAAAAACTCAACAACAAAAAAAAAAACCCTCTAATTTAAAAAAAGAACTATTAGTAATTAAATATCCAAACATTTAAAAACTCTTGGAATTTGATTTTAGATCTCTACATTTTCTAAAAGAAGTGCTTTTTTCTTCCCCCAGTGTCTTGGTCTATCTTTTCTGCAAATCATTTTGCAAAATACTTTCTTCAAGCACTTCCTAATCAAATTACTTGTGGAAGGTTTAAAGAATATCATGCAACAAAGTTAAAATTTAGGAAGTTTTGTCATTATCAGCTACTATCAGAATGCTGAGTAGGACACTTGTTCAAAACATTCAAATACAACATGACACAGATCTGATTACCTATATGAAGTCTCTGTTAAGTTAAAGGTAAGCTATGTACAAAAATTGGGAATCAATGAATTCAAAATCCTAAGATAAGTATTTCTTCATTTTCGTATTAATATTAATAGCCACAGAGCAGGTCTGCACAGTTCCAAAGGATAAAACTTAATTCACTCCTATGCCAACAATGTGTCACATGGAATTACTGAAACCAGTTTCTACAACTCTCTTTGCTTCTCCGAACTGCAGAAGGACAGTCTCTTATCACCTCCCAGCAATGCAATAACCATCCTTTAACTCATTGCTAAGCCTCCATGCTTGAAGTCTATGGCATGGGAAGTCTACGTTTTTTGAAGTCTACTTTGATACTTCCATAGTTAAACTACTTTGAATAGCACACAACAGTAACTTCCTTATCCTGAAGTCTAGATGAACACCTTTTTCAGAGAAGTTTCTGAATTGTGTGCGACATAAAACTACCAACCACTTTCCTCTCAACTCTTAGAGGTAACCTCCACACAAAAATTAAAAAGCCAGAAAGTTAAGAGAAGCTTACCTTTTTTAGGTATTAAATGCTCTGAAACTAGTTAAAAAAACAAAGAAATGGATTAAAAGGGGGCTCTCTAAAGTATTTGATTAAACACCGGGTGGTAACATCAATTTCGAGTCTGAATTCCATGCTGGTGAAGGAAAGAAGAATTTCAATTCAGTAAAGATTCTGTTCCACCAGCTTTGCAAAATTTCACGGCTCATCTGCATTCTCTTAAAGCTTCTTCATTGATGGCACTTGTTTAGAAAGGACCAAGAGCCACGTTTAATATAGAAATTCTTTAATTCTGTCTGTTTAGGATAGATGTATGTGGCTACTTATTCTGGCATCAAAGTAATTAGTGTTAAAGATCAAAGGCTACTTGCATGAATCCAGAATACAAACTTGTTTGGATTCTATGTCATGGAACCACAGAAAGAATCCAGTAAGTCAACTTTCACTGAATTTATTTATGCCTGTCATTTCCTTTAGGGCAAATTCATTTTACAGGCTGCTGGCAAAATAAGAGATTCAAAATTGGGTGGTTTTTATTGATTAACTCTTGAAGGAGCAGCCATCGAGCTGCAGCTAATCCAACCCTGTTGCCAGTTCAAAAAAGAACTTAATTAGTTCAAGCCAAAGGCATTTATAAAATCAACTGGCAGGAAAGAGAGATTAACTGCTATTATGATGTTGTTCCTGAAGCCAGGAACTAGAAAATTCAGATGAATTATGATAATTAGAATACCTCAAAAGAAGACAAAAGCTACAAGCTTTTTGTTCTTTACTAACCTTGCAACAAAGTTTTATATTTTTTTTAATTTTCCACGTATCCTCTTGGGCTACAACTGTTTTATTGTTAATACGAAGGAAATGCTGTGGGTTTAGAGAATGGCTGCATGTGTTCACAGAATTACAATATCTCAAGGACGGCAGGAGATTCCAAAGGCCATTTAATGCAACTACCTATCTAAGGAAAGTGATCCTTTTACCACCATATCCCTGCTAAGTAGCCAAAAGATGGAATATTTTCTACCTATTAAAGTAGCCCACTCCATCTTTCCATGACTCTCTTAGAAAGTTTGTACTCTGTGAAATAAGTCTGTTTCACTATTACTTCTACCTTGTTGTATCCCTAAAAGTCATGAAAAACAAATCCAACTCTTCTTTCATAAGAAATCCTTTAAGTATCTAAAGAGAGTGATTCTTTCTCCAGCTATCTCCATTACTTCAAATGTTCCTAATAGAAAATGCTATTGATGGAAAAAAAAAAAAAAAAAAAGAAAGAAAGAAAATGCTATTGAGACCTATGTCTATGTTAGGCAAGCAAAAAAAAAAAAAAAAAAATTTATATGCATACTTAAAATTACTTTAATTTAAAAAAAATAGCATTTAAAACTTAGAGTTATCTAAACGCACTATATACCAACTTAAAATTAGTAAGTTGATGCTCTAGCAGAGCAAAACCTTCCTTAAAAATATATGTGTATGCTTACATTACAACTCAATAAATCCAGTCAGACACAAGACTGTTTTTACTACTATTTAAATAATTAATTGCCTCTAATTGCCCCTAATGTATGACAGTGAAGTGCTCATATGAAAGGCTATGTGGTAACTAAAATTTGAAATAAATATTTAAAATACCTTTCTACAAAGTTTGGGGCTTTGTTTTGCAGTTTATGTGAAGAGCAGGATGCATTATCAATTCTTACATTATATAGATGATTACATTCCGTAACTTTGATAACTTTCAGCCAAAGTCAAACAAAAGAAAAAAAGTAAAACATTTTGAATCTTCCAACCAGAGTCCACAACTGAATTTTAAAGGTGTTTAGTCATCTGATTTCTGTAAGGTCCTGAGATGGACTGCATAATCTGCTTCAAGGTCTTCCCTGTCAATGTCAGAAGTTATTTATAACATTTCATACCTCCTTAGTTTATCTAGTAGTTCATTAAACCTTCAATTGAGTACTTGCCACAGACTGTTTTGAAAGGTTAACACCATCTAAATTATAAAATAAATCACGCTGACAAAATTATTAAACATTCACACACAATCACTTACCCAAGACTCATGGTATAAAACTGTTAGCAGATATATTGCATAATCGTAATTCTGTCTCTTCAAAGGGCACCTTTAAGAGAAAGAGAGGGAGGAAGCAAAAGTTTTGAAAACTCAGTACATACAATAATTTGCAAAATATACAAATATTAAACACAAAGGATAACTTATATTCAGGTATTCCCTATCTTTAGGGAATATCCTACCTTTAGGAAAATTCCGTTCTTAGAACAAAAATAGTCCGTGTTGGTGGTTACCTAAGGTTATTGAAAACTAGTGTTATTTTGATTTATTTTGTATGTATTTATTTTTATTTCTCTTTGCTTTCATCATTAATGGAGTTATTTGTATCTGGCAATAGTTTTACACTATTTTTACTATGATTGCGTCCAATCCAAGTGCCCTTCCTAACATCAGGGCTGAGTCTGCAGGACAGCGTGAGCACATCTACAGAGTTCATTTTAAAAACAGAGATAGACTGATGACAGATGCTAATCTAAATGTTCATCTCAATTTCTCCAGAGCCACCTTTTAAAAAAATGACCTACGCTAACCGATGTCGTATTGCTGATGTTATATTTAAACTGGAATTAATAACCTAATATTAGGTAAATCTTCTACGTTAAGTGTGAGAGGGCAAGTTTAGCTCTTAGATTAATAAAATAATATAGAACGGAAAATCATTACTTCTAATTTTTTTTAAATATAAAACAAAACCATCCTATGACAAGTGACTTTAATGGTATTCTCTTATTGTATACTTAAGTTTAATAATCCTCTAAACAGTCGTTACCATAAAACATATAGACACACTGACACACTTGTTAACTTAGGGGAAAAAAATTACCAGGTACTTATGGAATTTCAAAGAGTAACATTTTAAAGGTATTTTCAAGTTGCATAACCCCAAAACTCAACGTTATTTTACGTTTTCCAAAGATAGTAAAAAAAGAGTATCACTGACATTGGAATCTATGCTTCCCCCATACAGTAACAATGTGGAACCAGGGCTCCCAAGGTCTGGCCAGCCCACACTGCTACCGTCACTTGCGCATGTCATGCTACTTCTTCCCACCACGAAGAAGCAGGATATAAAGCCTAACTGATATCGACACCTCAAAATGCTTTGAAACTGGAATAGGAAGTGAGAGAAGATATCTTTCCACTTGTTTTTCTCTAAAGGCAGGTCTTTAGATTTGGGCATACTTTAGAAACAGCCAAATATAAGACAGAAATTAAACAACCCTTTTGTGAAAACATACCAACAATCCTTCACCTCAGATGACCCTATGACCTAATTTATAAATTCATATGAGGTAAACTTAATACTGCCTTTATGAAAGGAATTCACTGAAATTCTGCTTATGTACAAGACTGCCTGGGCAAATTAAATTTCCATATTTAATCATTTAAATTTCGAACTGTAAGATCTGTGGCTTTGTAAAAACCCGTTTAAGCCTAAATTAGCAAATCATACTTTGGTTTTCTTCTAACATCTCCACTGAGTCTTATACACATGGCTATACTAAAATCAAGATTGAAAAATAACAACGATAATTCAACAAGGCAGTTAGGCAAGCCGCTCCAGGTACCGAAAGAGAATGGCAAGAGCAGGCTAGTGAAGACATTATACACATGAATTAGACAACTTCTCTGACCTAATACATTAATACAAGTTGACATAAAAGGCTACCTTGATTTGCAGTGTCATTTCTTAAGAAAAGGACTGCTGGGGAACTGGAAGACAATAAACCCATCTGACCAACGTGCTGAACTCTTCTTTCTGTACCTGTCTGTCCTGATGGTAAGCACATCTGTGGTCTTGCAGTATCGCTCTCCCACAAGTTTAATAAGTTTCTTCTTTGCATGATCATCTAAATTCAGACTGGAAAGTTTAACCTTAAGAATACAAGAAAAAGTTATTTGAAAAAGTTATTTCATATACTTTGTTTAATGAAAAAAAAAAAAAAAACCAGCAGCAAGATTATTTATATTAACATTAAACCAACCAAAAAGAAACATTCTCAACCCTGCACTCTTGTCTATACAGGTTAACAACTGCAGTATGAAGCATTATGCATTAAGAAGCCCAATCTTACTCATGGAAAAAACAGAGAGGGGGAGTAAGCTGGAGTTCTTTGAAAGTTCTGGGCATTAGCACCTTTCCTGAAAGAACCCAATAACAAGACTCTTAAATAAATGAAATTACAGTTTATTACAGTTTATGATTAGCACTAACGGTATTAAACTCCATTAGTGTTAGTTAAGCTGGAATATAGGAATAAAGGGATAAAACAAAAGGGCTTTAAGATATTTCTACCATGTAATTATGAGACCTGTATCACTGCAACTAGTTTAGGGTCATCTATCTTAAAAAGTATAGACACCTCATGAAGGCTGGAATACAGCATTCAAGAGGATCAAGACATTTGAAATAATCCAGCTCAACATTTCTCAAAATGTTAATACTAGTCCCAGAAGCTGCTAAGAATTATTTCTTTAAAAAGGCTATTTCTGTTTAATACATTTGGGAAATGCTGAGTTAAACTGGGTTCTTTATAGAAGGATTTCTTAGAGGAGGTAACACACTAATGAGCATTTTGAAATTTCAAGGTGAAAATTTCTCATGTAATGACTCCCAAATTTATTTGACCTCTTATCTCATATCTCATATTCTGGTTTTCTTTTCTTTTCTTTTTTCCTTCATATTCTACTTTTCAAGGGAGGACAGTTCATGGAATCAATCTTCCTCAAAACACCTTTTGGGAAATGCTAGACTAAATGAACACACTTTAATTTGCAGAGAATTATGATATGGGCTGAAGATATCTAAGATATGAATAGTCTTGACACAGGAAAATAGGTTAGACACTAGAATACCGTTAAATGAGGTAAAACACAGACCGTTTTTCCATGGAGAGCATTAAGACTAAGAAAGAGCCATACTGTATGAAGAAGAAAAAAGCTAAATAAGATTTTAAAATCACACCCACTTCTCTCTGGCTTCAATAACCCTGCACTTCCCTCAAGGCATCATAGCATAAGAGCTTATTTATTTTTCCATTTTTCCCACTAGGCGACAGCCTGGCACTTAAAAAGCATATAACGTGTATTTGCTGAAACAACACATAAATGAAAAAAAGAACACTTCGAATTTTTATTTGAACTACAGAAAATATAGAAAATAAATTTAAAAAACACACTTTTAAGGAACATATACAAGAAAAACACTGACTATTAGGTATCAACCCAAGAGAATGGTTCTCTGGGCCTAGGCTGCTCAAATTACCACAGTTCCTGGGAAACAACATGTATCAACAACCAAGTTATCAGCTTGATGGATAAAATAAGAAATTTTATGATAATTCTGACTGTTAACAATAAGACTTACTTATAAGAAAATCATAAAATGAATCTACATTATAATTATGAAAATATTTGTACATACGCATGCATACAGATACAGTACAAGAAATGAATTGTCTTTGCATCAGGATAGTGAGAATGGAATCATTTTTTCCTTTTAAAAATCCCTTCAATGTTATCATGTTTAATAATAAATTTTAAAATTTGCCATTTAAAAAATTTAAGTGTTCTAGCTTTTTACGTAAGAAGTAGTCAAACACATGGCAACGCTGATTATTATAACTGCTTTAAAACGTATGTTCACATTAACATTTTAATGTTCAAAAATTATTTTAGAGTTTATGCCAGAAACTCATCAGGATTTCAGAAAGCTCTGTGGTACACTCGCGCCACCTGCTAGCACTTAGAGGGATTGCAAAACTGCAGTCTTTAACCTGGACTAATATTGTCCGACACTGCAGCTGAGTGGCACTGTCATTCTTTTCCAAAATTCAAAAGAATCCCCGGACTTTTCTTTTTCAAGTTGCTACATTTTAAACAATCAATACTGTACTATTAACATTATCCAAAAGCCATGTTGACATTTCAAATCATAGGAGATGATGGTTATATGTATTTTCAAATGCCCATATTTAAGAGCTACATAAATTGAGAAATATCTAATTGTGTAAAATACCTTCTCTATTTACATATTTACAAGTATAGTGCAGTTAAAGAACTCTGGTAATACACAGAGGACAAGACTTGGGTTTGATTTCTAGATTTGCTACTTACTTGCTAAGTGAACTTAAATCATTTGTTCTTACTATTTCTTCATTTACAAAATAGAAAGGACTCAGAAGAATTTTTGCCAGGAAATAAATGAGAATAAATAGAAAAAAAAGCACTTTTAAAGTTAAGTCCTACACAAATATTAAGTTTTTTTTAAATTCTGAACTATTTTTATGACTATCAAGAAAAATGATACCATCTTTCTCTGAATTTAAAAATGTATCTCTCTCTATATAACACTTTGTAATATTTGATTACCTTCACAATATTGCTTTACATCATGCTGGAATGCACATGCTTTAGTCCCACTGTTTTACCTACTTTCACCCTAGACTACATGACAACATTCAGGACATCACCACTGAGTTTCAACAGTCAGTGGGGTAGGCAGAAAAGAGTTCACAAGAAAAGACATTGAGTCAGGGGAAAGGAATACAAGGAAGTGACAAAGGTATCACATGGCAGCATAAGGACAAAAAGGAGACAAGAGGATGGTACCTGATATCATAAGGGGCATCCTGTGTATACTTCAAATAAAGCGATGAGATTATTTTTATGTAAAATATATTATGCAAACTTAGAACCAGTAGGGAATTGGATGTTTACTCTGGTACTGAAGACTAAGGCCCACAAAAGGTAAAGCAAAATGTAGGTTTCCTGACAGAGTTCAACAACAGTTGGCTGTTACTGTTATCATTATTAATAAAAAGAGGCAACATTTACTAAGTTATTAAAAATGTAGGAGCTTTTTAAAAAATTTTATTTTTAGGTAATCTCTACATCCAATGTGGGGCTCGAACACACAACCCCAAGATCAAGAGTCACATGCTCTACCATCTGGGCCAGCCTAGGTACTTTCTATTAACTAGCAGAATGATGTCAGCCACGCAGAATTTTAAGGTTTTTTTTTCTCCCTTTTATTTATATAGATTTTCTAAAATTTATACAGTAAACATGCTATTTTGCCCTTTGTGACTTTAAATATTTTCAATCTAAATATATAAATATATTGCTCTACATCTAAACTGTTCTATGGAATAAAAAAAGGCTGACAAGCTTCATGAATTTACTTTATAAAGATGGCACAATCCTGATACTAAAACCCAGCAAAGAAAGAAAATTACAAATCAAACACTGATGCATCCCTGAAAAATTTCTAGAAATTAGAGTTTGTCTATTTGTTACCCTATAGTGTCAAAATGGTTGCAGAGACTGTCAACATATTTTTGTAGTAAACTTGGAATATTATGATTTAAAATACAGATTACAAGGAATATAAAACTAATTTTTTGAGGTCCTGGAAGGCATCTTAAAAAAATGGGCAGTCATCCTCCAGAACAGATGATTCAAAAGTACATTAGTGAGGGCTCCCCAGAAAAATAGCTGATTCCAGGACAAGGATAGGGAATACGTAAGATAAGCCGGGAGCATTTTGTGGTGCCAAAAAATAAAAAGTGTTCAAGAAACAAATGATGGGGCATGGCAAAGTAACAGAGCAGCCAACCGGAAGAGCTACCAATGGCCAAAGCTGGAACAATCTGAGCATCAAAATATATAATGTATTATTGGATCATAACCGAAATGCTAAAATAAGTAATCCTGATATGAATAAATGACTGAATAAATAAATAAATGAATGAGAATGGACAAATCTCCTACATAGAAGAATTACAAACAACTTATGTGCTATTTCTCCCTCGAGGTGAAGCATAACTATCAATCCCAGAAGTGTGGGCTATACATAGCGACTTCCATTTGAAGAGTACAGTATGGAAAGGAGGGAAAAAGAGTACTTTTATAGTGAAGAAAACTTGCAAACAGTACCTTAACCAGGTGATCAAGCCTTCATCATTAGTTAACATCATGTTGGGAGCCTCTACTCTTGCTATGATGTGATGAGAGTGGCACTTTACTTGTGAGGTTTTCCTCCCCCAAATACAAACCAGTCTAAGCATAAGAAAAATACCAAACATATCTAAAGTGAAGGACATTCCACAAAATACATAACTGGTACTTCCCAAAACTCTCAAGGTCACCAAAACAAGGAAATTCTGAGAAACCACCACAGGAAAGAGGTGCCTGAGGAAATCTGAATAAAGTATGAACTTTAATTAATAATGTATCAGTATTGACTCACTAGTTGTAATAAATGTATCATAGTAATATAAGATGTTGTAACAGGAGAAATTTGGTGTGAAATACAGGGGAATTCTGTGAACTATTTTGAAACATTTTCGTAAATCTAAAACTTTTCTAGTTCAAAACAAAACAAAACAAAAAACAAAACCATCAGCTAACGGCCCCATGAGAAAGAAATACCATGTGGATTAAGATTCTTTTACCAGAGGAAACTAATAGTGGTTTCAAATACTAACTTAGAAGTTACTACAGCAAGACACTGGAACTGCGATGGTAGGTGGAATGCTCCTGATGAGTAAGAGCAGGGATTTAACGTTTCTCCAACATGAGATTAGGACAAAGGATCCTAAATAAAATGCTAACAAAGCAAATCTACAGTAAAGTAATAGAATGGTGTACTAAGCAATAATCAGGGTTCAGAAATGCTTCAGTAATTGAAAACCTAACAATTACCATGATTCAAAGGAGATCATTCCAAAAATGCGATAGGAATAGGACACACCATTAACATAATAGAGGCTATTATCTCAAACAGAATTACAATTTATACTTAGAGGCTAAACACCAGAAGCACACCCATTAAAGTATAGAACAGGATACGGGACTACATAAACATTATTTTAGAAATTTTATCGAATGAAAAACACAAAAAGAAAAAACAAGCTATAGATATTTAGAAAGGGGAATTAAAACCACTATTGTTTATCATTTATTTCCTGAGAAATCTCTGAAAGAGTGAACTAAAAATTCATAGCATTCAGAATTTGGTCTCTTATTATATATCAATGACCACTAAAAGGTATTAGGGCACCTTGGAGACACAGAGGCTGATTCCAGGTCTGGGATAAGGAAAACATAAAGTGAACCTGGACCGTCTTGCACCAGAATGCAAAGAAATTTTCTAATGCTAATAGGATTGTAACAAAAAGACACAGGAACGAATTTAAAAGAATTCCCACCAAAGTTAGGCTATACTTTGAACATCAAAAAGAACAATGATTTTACTTGATCAAAAGTTACTGAATGTACCCACCTACAGACTCCCTGTTCAAGGGAACAGCAAAACAACAACAATAAAAAATAACTTCACAATGGGGACGGCTTGCTGGCTCAGTCAGTAGAGCATGTGACTCTTGACCTCGGGGTTGTGAGTTCAAGTCTCACATTGGGTATAAAGATTACTAAAAAAAGAAAAAAGCCAAAACAAACAAAAAAAAACCCCAAAAAATTTTGCAATGGAATGATCAGGTTGCTAGCCTTTAAAACAAGTGGTCAGTCTCAGCATACTGAGAATAAGGCAACCAGACTTTACATGCCTGCTCATGTAACACAGTATAAAATACGTAACACCATCTATCAATTACTGTTAAAAATACTTGACTGTAATCAGTTCCTTAAATCTAACTTCCAGTTCATAAGAAATACAGAAGGTAAAGAAATAAGGTAAATGACATCAGGACACATTCAGACAAATTCAGAAAGTAGGAAAGGAAACACTATATGACAAAATATCTGTCTTTTAATTTTTTAAATAGTTGCCTTTAACTTTTTTTTTGTTTATTTTTTGAGAAAGTACAAGCAGGGGAGGGGCAGAGAGCAGGGGACAAAGGATCTGAAGCAGGTTTTGTTCTGACAACAGCCATGTGGGGCTTGAACCCACAAACTGCAAGATCATGACCAGAGCCAAAGTGGATGCTCAACTGACTAAGCCAACCAGGTGCCTCCAAAATATCTGTCTTTTTAATAAGTCATTGTCATGAGAGGGCAGGTGGGGATAGGAGTAGTGAGGTCCTAGGCTGTTCTAGATTTAAAAAGATTTAAGGGACATTATAAACAATCAAACAAGAAAAAGACAAATTACTCAATTAAAAAATGGGCAAAGGATTTGAACAGACATTTCTTCAAAAAGATATACTAACGGTCAATGTGTACATGAAAAGATGCTCCACATCATTAGTCATCAGGAAAATGTAAACCCAAACCACAATGAGCTACCGCTTCCTGCCCATTAGAAAGATCACCAATAGCAATCATTGATGAGGATGTGGAGAAACTGGAACCCTCAAACACTGCTGGTGAAACTGTAACATTGTGCAGCCACTTTGGAAAACAGCTTGGCAGTTCCTCAAAATGTTAAACATGTAATTACCATATGACCTAGCAATTCATTCCTAGGTATATGCCCAAGAGAACTGAAAACACATGTCCATACAAAAACCTGTACATGAACATTCACAGCAGCATTATTCATAATGGCAAAAAAATGGAAACCCAAATGTTTACCAACTAATGGATGGGTAAATAAAATATGTTACTGTCCGTAAAATATTTGGCTATAAAAATGAAGAACCGATACATGCTACAACAGATGAACACTGAAAAAATTATACTAAGGAAAAGAATACATGTTGTATGATTCATTCATATGAAATGTCAAAAATAGGCAAATCCAGACACAAAACACAGATTAGTAGTTCACAGGGGCTTGGGGATGGTTAAGAGAAGGAAGAAAGGGGAGTGACTGATAATGAATACGGAGTTTCTTTTTATGGTGATAAAAATTTCTGGAGTGAGGCAGTGGTGATGGCTGTATAACTCTGTGAAAATACTAAAAACCACTGAATTGTACATTTAAGAGGATGAATTTTATAGTATGTGAATTATATCTCAATAAAGCTGGTACTAAAAAGAAAAAATAAGTATACAGGTAATCAATACAACATCAAAATGGTCAAATGACCAAAAAAAAAAAAGCAATTTGCAAAGTAATAAATTCTCACTCTCCTTAGAATTCAAATACATACAAATTTTAAAAATGAGATATATATATTTACTCTTAAATGGCTAGGTAATAATAATATCTAGGTTGGTGAAGGTCCAGGAAAATAGGCTTTCTCACAGTCTGCTTGTTTTTTGTGTTGTGTGTGTGTGTGTGTGTGTGTGTGTGTGTGTGTGTGTGTTTACATTTCCTGCAGGGATTTTACAATGTATAATTAAAAAAAAATTTTACAATATATATATATATCAAAAAACTTCAAAGGATCTACATCCTTTGACCTGACAGTTCTCCTTTCAGGAAGTTATCCCAGGAACATAGTTAGGAATATACACAAATACTAATCTCTAAGGATAGTCATTACATTGTTCTAATAAAGAATATTGTGAGAAAGTCTAAATATCCCATAATATGGATAACTTAAATATGGTAGATCTATGTTATTGAATAATTCGTTTGTACCTCCCACTTCAGTTTCAGGAAAAGGACTATGTCTGAACTGATCAACATTGTACCCCCAGCCTCAAACACTTTCTTGGCACAAAACAGATCCTGATTTACATGTTATTCTATGCAGCCATTAAAAATAAAGACAAGGGTGCCTGGTGGCTCAGTCTGTTAAGCATCACACACTCAGCTCAGATCATGAGCTGTGATTTCAAGCCCCGTCTTGGGCTCTGTGCTGACAGCTCAGAGCCTGGAGCCTGCTTCAGATTCTGTGTCTGCATCTCTCGCTCTCTCTCTGCCTTTCCCTGCTGCACGCTCTCTTTCAAAAATAAACATTAAAAAAATTTTTTTTAAAAAGTGATACTTTTTATGGTGACAGATGGGAACTATACTTATAGTATTTTGTAACGTACATAATTGTCATTAGGCTGTATACCTAAAACTAATACAATAACGTAACGTCAAATATACTCCAATAAAAAAAATTAAAAAATGTTTAAAAACTCTGGAAAAATTTTAGTCCATATTGCTAAATAAAAAAGAACAGAGGGGTGCCTGGGTGGCTCAGTTGGTTAAGCATCTGATTTCAGCTCAGGTCATGATCTCACGGTTCGTGAGTTTGACCTCCAGGTTGGGCTCTGGGCGGACAGCTGCTCAGAGCCTGGAGCATGCTTCAGATTCTGTGTCTCCCTTTCTCTCTGACCCTTCCCCACTCATGCTCTGTCTTTCTCTCAAAAATAAATAAACATTAAAAAAACAAACAAACAGATAACTAATCAAAGTAATATCATCCTATTAACACACAAATGTTGACTGTATATATACTAAAATGAATTCCAATAGTTAATGGTGGTTATCTGTAAGTGGTAGAATTATAGGCAATTTTATAACACTATAAAACACTTGTATATTTTCCAAATCTTCTATGATAAATATGTACCAGTTTTACAATCACACATACAAAATGCTACTTTGCAATAATGTATCATAATAATTCTTATTTTTAAAAAAATATTTCTTACCCTTAAAGTTACTACTCGTGCTTTGGGGTTTCTAATAGATGGTCCTGCCGAAACATAATCAGCTGTGTCAATTTCAATGGGAAAATGCTTCTCACATTTCTCATCACTGTCTAGTGCAGCTGGCCATTCAGTGCAGAAATCTGAGAATTAAAAAAATTATCTCAAGTAAAGTTTTGCAAGTAACTTCTCATTACAATGTATGCTACCAGACAAAATCAAATTATTGAGGGCGAGGACTCTCTGGTTACATAGAATGAAAGAACAGATTGTCTTCTGCACTTTACAAACACATCATCATTCCTCATCCCTTTTCTTCTTAGACAAACCCTAATTAGGCAATGTAATCAAAGGAATGATTTAGATAGTTCAGGTCTGGTAGGGAGCAGTAAGCGTGGTTAAAAAAGAACTATGACTTTATGTAAGTTTATTATAGCTTTGCCAATGCCTCCTATGGGACAGTTTAATTCCTCCTCACTAACTAAAAGCAAAGAGTTCATAGTGCTCAGAGCGTTATTGTTTTTGAGTGATTAGTAATTAGTAGTTACTAGTTAGTAATTACTAGTTAGTAATTCATTCCCAAATGAAAGTTACTAAGGGTCAACTGAAGGCAACTGAAAGAAGCTCTGAAAAAGCTCTTAGAAGAAACTGAGATATGGTCTATATTCTTTCAGAAACTGAGTTGAATAGGGCCTCAAACTGAAACAGGTACAAATGCCTAAGACATTCTTAGATAGATCCTTAACGGTAATTCATGCTTCTTCTATGTGCCTTCTGTGCCAACGGGGCTAAATGGAAAGAGGAAGAGACTTGTCCTCATATTCAGGCAAGATGGCTAGCCTAGAGGAGAGGTGGGACTGGCTCTAGAACGGGGCTACAAAATAAAGTTCCAAGCACTGTGAACAAGAACACCACACCATCTATCTCCATGGCACAGAGGCATACACTCAGGCCTCAAATGTAGGGATGGGGACTTAAAAGGAAAAGAGCTCAGTCTCCTGCAGCTATCCGTATCAAGGGACTCTGTAAGTAGGTAGCTGATTTCATTTTGCCCTATTCCTATAAAGTTAGTGTGGCAGAGGGCTCTCAGCTTGAGATGAAAACTTCAGACACCATCAGGTTCCCTTCAATGGAAATTTCACTCATTTTTTTTTTTTTAAGTTTATTTATTCTAAGTGACAGAGTATGTAAGGGGGTTAAGGGTAGAGAGAGGGAGAGAGAATCCCAAGCAGGCTCTGTGCTGCCAAGCACTGAGCCCAACACGGGGCTCGATCCCACAAACTGTGAGATCATGAGCTGAGCCAAAATCAAGAGTCAGATGCTTAACCAACTGAGCCACCCAGGAGCCCCAAACAACCTCATTCTAAGAATATCTCGAAGTAATCAGTTTCTGAGGTCAAACACATTAGACCTCATGGTCTGTGCTTTCTCCAAAAAACACAACTGTAGGAAAGGCTGGTCACAATCACAGGGACACATGGGAACTCTTCCATATGATGATTTAAGGGACAGTAAAAAGTACTTTGTCAATAACATTTCCCAGAGTTAACAATTTTCTTATAGCAGGTACTATATTTAGCTCCCATTTAGGCTTTAATATCAGTCAGCAAAATGTCACTGTGGGTTACAGAGACTCTCCAAGCTCTGCAACTAAATATATGTTAGCAAAATAAGTATAGCTCACACCATTCCCTAAACACCCTACTTAAGAGAGCAATACTGAGACACTTTGAGAGGAAAGAAGTATCTCTGCAATTAAAAGCATTCTGACATTTAAATAACATGAAAAGAGCATGATTACTGAAGTTAAATTTCATTCCCATCATGGATTCATTCCAACATTCTGCACTGTAAGATGCAACACTGCCAAGCACTTCATAAGAGACTAGTTTGGAGAATTTTATGAGTTCTTGGGTTTGTACTGAGTCCTTTATTTTTTATAACTTTGAATAAGACATTTCAATAACCAGATGATAATTACAACTTTTAAATTACCGGATTATATGTCTAAAAAACATAGCCAACTGGAAAGTACATAATAGACCCCTATTCATCTGATAGGTAGAGCAACAGACTAGACTTCGGAAGACCTTGGTTTTTACTTAGCTTCTGCCACTGATTATTAAAAGTTTTGGTAAATTACCTAAGTTTCCTGTGCTTCAGATTTTCCACTTGCATGTTAGATATAAAATCTGAACTGACCTACTTCGAAAGAAAATTGAGAAGAAATACTTAAAAAGCCTTTGAGTTATTTGGAAGATACAATCTAAATCTAGAAGCTGGCAAAAATGTAAAGACAAAATTAAAGAAAGATTAAAGCACCTAAATACTTAAAATACAATGCTACTCTTCTGAATGTGCTTATGAAAGTCTTTAAGAATTATGAAGTATTTTAGAAATACTTCATTAAAAATCAGTTTATAGATTAGAAATTCACATTTAAAAATGTTTAAAAAGGAGAAAAATGAGTTTTATCACAGTGTAATATATGCCTTAACTGGCCTTACAAAGGATCAAAAAGTGATATATGCCTTGTCCCAAACAGAGCACAAATTTGGAAAAGTAATCAGTATCACTCTATCATCAGGCACTAATGAAAATACAAACATACAATCTAGGATAGAAATGTACCCTAACATCCCAAAAGAGAAGACCACATAAATGAAAGGACACGGGAGAGATTTTTCTTCCCTCACTTCAAGAGTAAAGCCATTATTCCTACTTCTTAAGACTTCTTTATCTCTTCTTACTTTTTTGAATAAGAGGCCCTTCCAAAAGCTCCAATTTCATCATAACCATGATCATTATACTATTTCTCCTTCCAGCATTATCAGGCTGCCTGTGAGGAGTTTTTAGATTTCATTTTCGTTCCTGAAAGTCTTAACAAGTATATTGAGTATTTATATATCTCCTTTTTAATGAGCATGAATTTAAGATTCATCTGAAGGTATGAACACTTGAATTAAACTACACAACCAATCACTAACAGCTATAAACCTAAAACAATTCAAATGTGCTTATTCTGTATGTAGTCCAATGCAAACTACATCAGAAATTAAATCAGAATATGTATACATTATGAAAACATGCATAAAACTATGAAAAAAAATTTTTTTGCCTTTACCTCCATGCATGTGGGAAGGAAAGTGAGTGAAATCTATTTCAATCTAGGAATCAATAAATATTGTTCAAGTTAATTGTTCAAATTATTGTTCAAATAAATTTAGAACTGGAGATATAACCATGTCCTAGTGATTACCTCTATCTTATGTATATATATACAAAATATGCATATGCTACTGTATTATATAACCATATATATGTAATAAAGAGAGAGAATATATAATGAACATTATGTAGAGAGAATATACAGAAAAGTAAGTAAATACGCTCTCAGCAAGTAATTACCAGATCTAAACAATGATTAAAAGAGAACACTTCTGAAATGAGGGCCCAGATGGGAAAGAAGAAATATAAGACTATTGCTCTTTATCATCAGCTTTTCTACTACTTGATGTTACCACATCTATATATCACTTACTAAGTTCTTACTCTGCAAAGTATCTGATTACTGACTCCACTGACTCAGCATCCTTCTACATTATCTTCAGTTTGGAATATATTGATTTGTATCCATTGGTAACACTGTAATATTTTCTTCAGTCTTTTCATGTATGCACTGCCTATAATGCAACAGTAAGTCCCTAACCTATTTGAGCAAGGACTATGATTTCTGGTTCTATTTATTATTTATAGACACTTGTAGAGTGGTTTAAGGAAAGGAAAGGAAAGGAAAGGAAAGAGAAAAGGAAGGAAGGAAGGAAGGAAGGAAGGAAGGAAGGAAGGAAGGAAGGAAGGAAATGGAAGAAGGAAGGAAGAAATTTGCAGATTTGACGTCTTCACTGAAAACAACTTGAAAATTTTTGTAAAAAAAGGAAAAATGAGCAATGACTCAGAATATAAGGCTATTTAGTATATTAAAAATGAGATTTTCTTCCATCTTTATTGAGATATAAGCGACATAAAACATTGTGTAAGATATATAATATGTTGATTAGATACACCTATATATATATTGCAAAATAATTACAATCGTAACACTAGCTAATCCCTGTATCATGTAATTAGCATTTTTGTGCTAAGAATATTTAAGATCTACTCTCCTAGCAACTTTTCAGTATATAATACAGTATTAATAACTATAATCACTATTTTGTACATTAGATCCCCAGAACTTACCATAAAACCGGAAGTTTGTATTCTTTCACCAATGTCTCCCTTTTATCCCCCACCTCTCAGTCCCTACTATTTCTGAGTTCAGCTTTTTCAGATTTCACATGTAAGTAAAATCATACACTAACTGTCTTTGTCTTATTTCATTTAGCATAATGCCTTCAAGGTCCATCTATGTTGTCACAAACAGCAGAAGTCCTTCCTTCACAATTAAATACTATTACACACACACCACTTCTTTATCCAAACAACAACTTAGGGTGTTTCCATTTCTTGGCTGTTGTAAATAATGCTGCAGCAAACATGGGAGTGTGGATAGCCCTTCAACACCATGTTTTCATTTCTTTTGATATTTACCCAGAAGTGTGATTGCTGGATCACATGGTAGTTCTAATTTTAATTTTTAAAGCAAACTCCATACTGTACTCCATAGAGGCTGTACCAATTTACATTCCTAATCAACAGTACAAAAGGGTTTCCCTTTTCTCCACATCCTCACCAACACTTGTTATCTTTTGCCTTCTTGATGACAGCCATTTCTAGCAGGTGAAAGGTAGCTCCTAGTGGTTGTGATTTGCATTTCCGTGATTAGTGATGCTGAGCATCTTTTCCTGTGCCCACTGACGATGTGTAGGTCTTTCTTGGAAAGGTGTCTATTCAAGTCCTCTGCCCATTTTTTAATCAAATTATTTGGCCTATTTTGGTGTTATGTAAGTTCTTTATATATTTTGGACATTAACCTTTCATCAGATATATCATTTGTAAACACGTTCTCCCATTCAGTAAGGCTGCCTTTTCAATTTGTTGAGGTTTCCTTCATTGAGCAAAAGCTTTTTATTTTGGTGATCTCAACAGTTTATTTTAACTTTATTTCCCTTCTTGAGGAGACCTATTGAGAAACATATTGCTAAGGTCAATGTCCAAGATACAATTGCCTATGTTTTCTTTACGGAATTTTATGGTTTCAGGTCTACATTTACACCTTTAACCCATTCTGAGTTAATTTTTGTGTATGGCATAAGAAAGTGGTCCAGTTTCATTCTTCTGCATGTAGTTGTCTAGTCTTCCCAGCACCATTTATTGAGGAGACTGTCTTTTCCCCATTGCATAATTCTTGCCTCCAGATGAACTGACCATATAATATAAGCATGGGCTTATTTCTGGGCTATCTTGTTCCATTGATCTATGTGTCTATTTTTGTGCCAATATCATACTGTATTGATTACTACAGCTTATAGTATATCTTGAAATCTTGAGACTGTGATACCTCCAGCTTTGGTCTTTCTCAAGATTGCTTTGGTTAGTCAGGGCCTTTTGTGGTTCCATACAAATTTTAGGATTCTTTGTTCTACCTCTTGAAAAATGTTGTTGGTATTTTGATAGGGATTATATTGAATCTGTAGTTTCTTTTGGGTAGTATGGACATTTTAACAATATTAATTCTTCAAATCCACTGCTTACATTTTTAATTGGATTGTCTGGTTTATTTTGCTATTGAATTATAGAAGTTCTTTATTTTTGGGGGATATAAACCTCTGACCTGAGGTTTGCAAATATTTTCTCCCATTCTGTAGGTTGCCCTTATATTTTGTCAGAGGTTTTCTTCACTGTGCAGTAGCTTCTTACTTTGATATAGTCCCACTTGTTTTTACTTTTGTCTTTGCTATTGGTATTGAATCCAAAAAATTATTGAAGACCCATGTCAAGCAGCTTACTGCCTATATTTCTTCCCATTTTGTTTTGTTAATGGGATACATATTACATTGCTTGATTTTTGAGTATGTTGAACCATCCTTGCATCTCTGAAATAAATCCCACTTGGTCAGACACAATCCTTTTAATGTACTGTTGAATTTGGTTTGGTAATATTTTGGTGAGGATTTTTCTATGTTAACCAAGGATATTGGCCTATGGCACTTTTCTTGTAGTATCCTTGTCTTCTTTTGGTTATCAGGGTAATGTTGGCCTCATAAAATGAATTTGGAAGTGTTCCCTCCTCTTTTTTTTGGAAGAACTTGAGAAGTACTGGTATTACCTCTTTAAATGATTAGAATTCACCAGTAAAGCCACCTAATCCTGGACTTTTTTTTGTTGGTTTCTTTTTTTTTTTTCTTTAATGTTTTTATTTATTTGAGAGAGTGCATGAGCACAGGGAAAGGGCCATGAGAGAGGGAGAGACAGAATTCCAAACAGGCTCCATACTGTCAGTACAGACGTGGGGCTCAATCAACTTCATGAACTATGAGACCATGACCTGAGCCAAAATCAGAGTTGGACATTTAACAGACTGAGTCACCCAGGTGCCCCATGTTGGGAGGTTCTTGATCACCGATTCAATCTCCTTACTAGTAATTAGTCTGTTCACATTTCCTCTTTCTTCATGATTCAATCTTGGTAGATCGTATGTTTCTAGAAATTTATCCATTTCTTCTAGGTCGTCAAATTAGTTGGCAAGTAATTGTTCACAGTAGTCCTTATGATCCTTTATGTTTCTGAGATATCAATTGTAATGTCTCCTTTCATTTGCAATTTATTTGAGTCCTCTTTTTTCTTGGTGTATCTAGTTAAAGGTTTGTGTATGTTGTTTATCTCTTCAAAACACCAGCTCTTAGTTTCACTGATCTTTTTTCTTCCCTTTTTAGTCTGTACTTCGATTCTAATCTTTAGTCCCTTCTTTCTACTACCTTTGGGCTTAGATCTTTTTCTGGTTCCTTGAGGTATATATTAGGTTGTTTATTTGGGATCTCTCTTTCTTTCTTAATGCATGCTATCAACTTCCGTTTTAGAAATGCCTCTGTTACATTCCGTAAGTTTGGGTATGTTCTGTTTCCATTTTCATTTGTCTCAAGATTTTTAAAATTTTTCTTTTGATTTCTTCTTTGAACCAATGGTTGTTTAGGGGCATGTTGTTCAATTTCCATATATTTGTGAATTTTCCAGTTTTCTTTTTGTTAATAGATTCCAGTTTTATTCCAGGGTAGTCAGAGAAGATGCCTAATGTGACTTCAATATTTTAAAATTTGTTACAACTTGTCTTGTGGCCTACCACGTGATCTATCCTGGAGAATGTTTCCTGTGTGTTTGAGAAGAATGTGTGTATTCTGCTTCTGTTGGATCAAATTCTGTAAACGTCTGTTAAACACATCTGGTCTAATATATAGTTTACATCCAGTGTTTCTTTACTGATTTTCTGTCTGGATGACCTATCTATTGTTGAAAGTGGTGTATTGGAGTCCTCTACTGTTGTACTGCTATCTGTTTCTCCCTTCAGTTCCGTTAATACTTGCTTTATATATTTAGGTGCTACTATTTTAGGAGCATAAACATTTACGGATGTTGTATTCTCTTAATGAACTGACTCTTTTATCATTAGAAATGAGATTATTTTATTCAAAGTCAGTATTAACTTCATATACTAAAACAATCACTTACCTTTAAGAGCTTCACAGTGCTTTTTAATTGCTACAGGTGTCAAATGCAAAAAATTGGGGATCTAAAAGTGGAGAAATTTAGAGGATAAATTAGCCTAATGTCTCAAAAACATAAAGACAATTTTTTCCTAATACTAAATCCTAAGCCCAACAAACTTTGTAATAAATAAAATCTAGTTTTTATAATATTAATTCTATTTCACGTGTGTTGTGAATTTAGGAAACGAATTCCTTGAAATATAGATTCATGATGTATCTTATGATGATGATAGTGGGAAAAAATAAATGCTGTTTTTATAGTACTCTTCCTGCCATAATCTATAGATCTACATAATTTCATTATAAAATTGAAAGGGGGGGCGCCTGGGTGGCGCAGTTGGTTAAGCGTCCGACTTCAGCCAGGTCACGATCTCGCGGTCCGTGAGTTCGAGCCCCGCGTCGGGCTCTGGGCTGATGGCTCAGAGCCTGGAGCCTGTTTCCAATTCTGTGTCTCCCTCTCTCTCTCTGCCCCTCCCCTGTTCATGCTCTGTCTCTCTCTGTCCCAAAAATAAATAAACGTTGAAAAAAAAAAATTAAAAAAAAAAAATAAAATTGAAAGGGTTTAAGGACACACATTATTGTTTAATCATCCTAAGTCCCCTGGAATACACAGCATGGTGCTATATTTTCCACTTTGTACTTAACAGACATTTTATAAACTGAATAAATGAAGTTAGCAAGTCTTTACAGTTAATGAAATATGGTATACATTTATGATGATATATATTAGGAGCTCATTCACAGGGCCAATGGAAATTTAGGAAAGACCAAAGATATGAATCCTTCAAATAAATAAGATTTCCTACCTTATTTCTTGAATAATGTTAAGCATCTGAAGAGTTTTGTTTTGTTTTTTTTAATTTTTTTTTTTTTCAACGTTTATTTATTTTTGGGACAGAGAGAGACAGAGCATGAACGGGGGAGGGGCAGAGAGAGAGGGAGACACAGAATTGGAAACAGGCTCCAGGCTCTGAGCCATCAGCCCAGTGCCCGACGCGGGGCTCGAACTCACAGACCGCGAGATCGTGACCTGGCTGAAGTCGGACGCTTAACCGACTGCGCCACCCAGGCGCCCCAAGCATCTGAAGAGTTTTAAAGAAACTCATTTGGACAGAAAATTTGAACAAGTAGAAATTTACTTCAAATATTATGCTTGGAATCTTGAGTGGTGATCAGAAATGTTTATTTTAATTAAGAGAAAATAGACACTGAAAATGGAAATTATGGGGTAGGTGACTTTATTTTCTATACCTCTATTGTTTAAAAATGAAATTATAGTCTCTCAAAATCATAGAAGTATAAAAATAGCTAATGTGTCCATAGAATTTATATTGGCACTGCTTCATGTACTCTGTATATATTAGCTTGGTTACTAAGCTTACCCAATAGCACCCCCTAGGAATACATCACATCACTGGACTAATAACATATATCGTTGATTCTTTTTTATAACTATAGTTCATTTATTTATTTTGAGAGAGCGCACACACATGCATGCATGCTAAAGAGACAGCGGGGGAGAGGCAGAGAGAGAGAGACAGAGAGACAATCTCAAGCAGGCTCTGTCGGGCTCAAATTCACAAATCGTGAGGTTATGACCTGAGCAGAAATCAAGAGTCAGATACTTAACCAACTAAGCTACCCAGACATCCCTATATAGTTGATTCTTAAAAAGGATGGCATACATTAAATGTTTGGATTTTTATGTTTATTAAAATATCATTCACAACCATTAGCATTATTACAGATATATTCCTAGCCTCTCTCACCTACCTAGTGGTATTTTCCAAAGGCCTATTCTTTAAACTAAGTTCTTTTCTTTCACTTGAAGAAAAGATTAGTTTCCTCAATGTCTGTTTTTTTACATGTCTTGTAACATTCACATTTCCAAGTTTCATTTACTCATCTCTACCAGGAGACAACTCCTCCATTGTACCATCTCATTTTTTTATCATCACCTTTCAGCAAATTTTTTTTTTCAAGATTCTCATATATATGCTAAGTGAAATAGGCCAGAAAAAGACAAATGCCATATGATTTCACTTATATGTGGAATCTAAAGAACAAAACAAAAAGCAGAAACAGACCCATAAATACAGAGAACTGATGGTTGCCAGAGGGAAGGGGCATGGAAGGATAAAAGAAACAGGTGAAGGGGGGTGGGAGACACAGGCTTCCACTATGGAATAAGTAAGTCATAGGGCTAAAAGAGCACAGAAATATACTCAACAGTATTTTAACAGTGTTGTATGGTAACAGATGGCAGCTATAGTTGTGGTGAGCACAGTGTAACACACAGATTGTGGAATCACTATGTTGTACACCTGAGACTAATGTAACATGGCAGGTCAACTATACTTCACTTAAAAACAAAAAAAAAGAAGAAAAAGACTCTCATATAGTGGAAAACACAGTTCACCAATGACTACTGTATATAACAGGAACCATCTAAGATATGCATTCTCAGGCTAAGCATATTCATATTTTCTTTAAAAAAGCTTACAGTTCATAAATCATTATAGATGCTACCAACTGAAGCATTTAATGATGTATTTTGCTTCAAGAAATAAAGAAGTTTAAGGACTATAACAATATTAAATAATATTTTACCTTTCTGGATAGAAAAGTTTTAAAATCTCTCTCTTAAAAGATTTCAGGGGTGCCTGGGTGGCTCAGTCGGTTAAGTGTCCAACTTTGGCTCAGGTCACGATCTCATGGTCTGTGAGTTTGAGCCCTGCGTCGGGCTCTGTGCTGACAGCTCAGAGCCTAGAGCCTGCTTCAGATTCTGTGTCTCCCTCTTTCTTTGCTCCTCCCCCACTTGCGCCCTGTCTCTCTCTCTCAAAATAATAAACAAACATTAAAAAAAAAAAAATGTAGATTTCAGACCCCAGTTCTCATTCTCAAATTAGGTTATTTCACTTTCCTTAGTTCCACTTGAAAGATACAAAACCAAAAAGATATAATAGAGAAGAAAAAGCCAAAAGGGAAGCCATTGGACCAATTAATTATATTCTTAAATGCCTAGGATTCTTTGAATCTTCTTTACCATGGATAATCAGAATATATCATCCATTATAAACTGAAAAAAAAATTCAACTAAAATACAATAAGCTGCTACATACTGAACCTTGAAGTACAAGGCAGGGTAGGCACGGGAAGAGGATCAGCATTTATTTAGATATAAAAGCCAATAAAACAGTAACTTATCTTACCTTTAAAAGTTCTAGATTTCCCTCCTTTGCCATGGGCACCCCTCTTTTTACTGGATAACCCATTCGAACAGGAAGAGGTACAGCAGAGGGTTTAAATGGTGCTGCAACAGGATAAACACTGGGCCAGTCCAGGTCAACAGTCATTTTCTCTGTCCTAGGAGGTAATGCCTAAGGAATATAAAATAGTTAAATATTTTAAATATGAACATGATCTTTAATCTCAGAGCAAAAAAACTGAAATCAAGAGAAACATAAGCAGAATAGCAACCTTCATAAAATCTGACCTTGCACAAAGCTGCCGCTATTCAAATGTAAAAACACCAAACCTATCTAATATTTTTGCTTTGTTTCTGCAAACCCTCTGGGAAGGATCCCCTTGAATAGCACACATGTCCTTTACTAAAAATTATTTCTATGGATTTACTCAGACTTTTAGCAAACTTTTTACATTTTGTTTGTGAAAGAGTAACAATGTATTTTGAAATACAGATCTTCCTCAACTTACAATGGGTTAATGTCCTGATAAACCCATCCTAAGTTGAAAATACTGTAAGTCAAAAATGCATCAGTACACCTGACATACTGAGCAAGCTTAGTGTAGCCTCCTTTAAATGTGCTCAGAACACTTAAGCCTACATTTGGGTAAAATCACCTAACACAAAGCCTATTTGATAATAAAGTGTTGAATATGTCATATAACATATTGAATACTGTACTGCAAGTGAAAAAAAAGAATGGTTATATGGGTACAGAATAGTTGTTAAGGGTATTGGTTACTTATGCTCATGACTGTGTGGCTGACTGGGAGCTATGGCTCACTGTCACTGCTGTGAAACTAAAGTTTCGTACCATGTAATGCTAGTCCAGGAAAAGATCAAAATTCAAAATTCCAAGTACAGTTTCTACTGAATGTGTACTGGTTTCCACCACCATAAAGTTGAAAAATCGTAAGCTGAACCACAGTAGGCTGGTGACTACCTACAGTTTTTAGAACTTCTTTGATGGAAGTCAGGACATGAAGGGATACTGAAAATTTGGAAATAAAGGAAATAAGAAATGAATAACAAGAGCTTAGAAATAACTAAATTAGGGTGAAATTAGCTGAATAAATAATGAGAAATTATGACTCTGTCCCAGAGGATAGCTATATGATAGTTTAGTCAATCACATTAACATACACATATTTTTTTAAAAACTGTATTCATTGGAGCGCCTGGGTGGCTCAGTCGATTAAGCATCCAACTTCGGCTCAGGTCATGATCTCGTGGTTCGTGAGTTCGAGCCCCGCGTCGGGCTCTGTGCTGACAGCTCGGATCCTGGAGCCTGTTTCAGATTCTGTGTCTCCCTCTCTCTCTCTCTCTGACCCTCCCCCGTTCATGCTCTGTCTCTCTCTGTCTCAAATAAACGTTAAAAAAAAATTTTTTTTTAGATTAAAAAAAAAATTAAAAAAATAAAAACTGTATTCATTAGAAGGGCATGGCCAGCATACCCTGGGTATGAAGAAGGGCTGAAGAAAGCAAAACTTGGCAATGCCAAACAAAGCAGAATCAAAACCAGTGTAGTGTGTATGTCCTAGAAGCAGGGTATATTCCTGTGAAAATAACTACTCTAGATAGTTATAATTCGGTGCAATTTAGCCATTTAACTTCCATCTAATAATATGCCTCTGTTCATACTCAACAAGTGACCTAATAATTTGGATTCTTCCATAGAGTTGCCGACAGGGTAAAACCAAACTGGGTTAGATTAATATACACATCCCAGACTTCATGATTATTAAAGGCATCATCAAAAATAAGTCTATATTCTAGTTTATATACCTATTTCCTGGGAGTGTATGAGTGAGCTCACCTCTCAAAGATGATCCATTCTTGGAGTACTGACAAAAACCAGTCCAGACTGCAGACAAGGCTCTGGCAGTCACCATGTAAACACCCCCTTTGAAAGCCTTCTTGGGCAGCACCCTTCTGCCTCATCGTGAATATCTGTCTCATTTTAGAACTTCAGAAACCATTATGATAGTATATACAGACAACATTAATTGTTTACCTTTCTTCTCAGTGGTCTTTCATATCTGGATGTTCTGCCTGCTGTACCTAGAAGACAACATAATAGTTACAGAGAACTGTATAATGCAGACTGTTCAACACTGGTAATGATCCTGTAACTCTCAGATAATTTCAGGTATTCAGTAATACAAAAAGGAAACAATAATCCATTTTCTGTGAGCTTGGGACTAACTCATCTTAATGAAAATGAAAAGTCAGAAATAGTTAAGAAAATTCCCAAGTTATTTAAACATAAAGTATATTGTGACTGATGATATAGTGAATTTATCATCTAATGAAATATTTTCAATAAATTCTAAAGTCCATAGTCAAATTAACTCACTTTCCCAAGTTAAAACATCTAGTTAGAAATAACTATGTTGCATTTTTAAAGATAACTGATTTGAAATTTTTTTTTTTTAACGTTTATTATTTTGAGAGAGAGAACATGAGTGGGGGAGGGACAGAGAGAGAAAGAGGGCGGCACAGAATACGAAGCAGGCCCCAGGCTCTGAGCTGTCAGCCACAGAGCCCGATGCAGGGCTGGAACTCATGGACCACGAGATCATGACCTGAGCCAAAGTCGGACGCTTAACCGACTGAGCCACCTAGGTGCCCCCAGAACTGCCAATGTTACAATAATGCCAATAATAGTAAAACTCATAGCCGTTCCTAATAAATCACATACCTATAGAAGAGGGCAAATTACTTACAGTATATACCTTTCATAATACTACCTTATGCCTCTCTAAATGTTTTGCTACATTACAGTAATAATGGCTATACTTATTTAGCACTTTCACATGCCACACACTATGCTACATACTTTTCACTCATCTCATTTAATCTTATTGTTCACAATAACTGTTAAGTACTATTATTATCCTTATTTAGAGGTCATTTACAGCCAAGAAAACTAAGGATCGAAGAGTCAGGGTGACAATAGCACAGCACACAAGACTCTTCACACTCTGAACCACTTCTATCTCTAACTTCATCTCCCTTCACAAGGTCCCACAGTTACACTGAACTTCTAGTACCAGACCCTTTGGACTTTCTCCAAACCTAATGTTTTCTCTTCTACCTGGAATGTGCCTCCTTTCCCTCTGCCTGGTTTCTGTCTTCAGCTGACAAATCCTTTTTTTTTTTTTTTTTTTTTTTTTTTAAAAATGTTTATTTATTTTTTAGAGAGAGAGACAGAGTATGAGCAGGGGAGGGGTAGAGAGAGAGGGAGACACAGAATCTGAAGCAGGTTCCAGGCTCTGAGCTGTCAGTAGAGCCTGAGATGGGACTCAAACCTGTGAACTGTGAGATCATGACCTGAACTGAAGTTGGATGCTTAGTTGAGCCACCCAGGCACCCCTTCATCGGACAAATTCTTATTCATTCTGTGATAGTAATTCATTTATTCATTCAAAAATCATTTCAGTGATATTGTATACCAGAAACTGAGAAAGCAGCAATGAGCAAGAGAAACACAGACCCTGCTCTCACAGAATGTAGAGGTTGTCAAATAAGATAACTATTTATCAAGTAATTTCAATAAAGTCATAAATATTAAGGACAACAAATAGCAGGGGACCAAACTCAGTCAATTAGTTGGGGGAAATCTCCCTGAAGAACTGGACTTTAAGCTAAAACCTTAAGGATGAGCAGGAGGTAACCCTGGGAACAGGCAAGTGAGAGAAAGTATCCTATGAAGAAAGGGGAAATGGAAAATCAATATTAAAAAGTTCAGTATCGTTGAAATTTAAGAAGAGAACAGAAAATGCACTGAGAAAGGAGGCTGGAAATATTCAATAGGCACCTCAACTATAACACATCATTGACAGAGCTCTTGATTTCTTATTCCAGTCTTCCCAATCCCTGTAAATGATATCTCCATTCATCCAATTGCTCAGGACAAAAATCTAACATGCTTCCTAAGACTTTTCCTCATGCCTCATCAAATACCAAATCCATCAGTAAGTCCTCTTAGCTATACCTTCAAAATATATCCCACATTCAACCACACCGCCTTCTCTGCTATCACCTCAATCTAACTCACCATCATTTCATTTGGACTACTGCAATAGCTTCCAAACTGATCTCTCCTGGATTCCATTCTTTTCCCCCTAAAGTTGGGTCTCCATACTGCAGTCAGTGATCTTTTAAAAGATAAATTACATTGTATCACTTCTGTGTTCAAAACCTTCCAGTATAATACCAAACTTATAATAAAATCCAAGCCAAATGCCTAAAAGTCTTTGGGGGATCAGATCATTACTTACCAGTCTCCTGAGTTCACTCACCTCCAAGTTGACTTTCTTTCTGTTCCTTGATCACAACCCTAAGCTCCTTTTCACTCCTGGTCCCTTGCAGTTGCAGTTCCCTCCACACACAAACACATACACACCACCACGGGTTCTGCTCAAATGTCACTTCTCCAGGGAGGTCTTTCCTGACTACCCAATCTTTTCCTACTCTATAACCAGTACTCCTCCAATCCATCGTTCTCAATACCCTGCTTTATTTTTCTTCATAGCACTAATCACCACCTGACATTGTACTGACATTGTTTTGTTTATAGTTGGATTTCCTAAAAGAATGTGAACTTCATTAGGTGAGAGACCTTGCTATATCCCCGTATAACACTACCTAGCACACAGTACAGAAGGAATAAAAAAATCTAATGAAAGAGCCATGCATTAAGACTACGGAGCCACTCTGACAAGTTAAGGAATTTATCACATCTTAAACAATGAGAAACCTTTTCCTGATTTTGAACAAGGGAGTGGCAAGCTAAGATTCTTTTTGAATACTTCACTCTGGTTGCTGTGAGAATTCCATGTAGGAGAACAAGGGCAGAAACAGGGAGCAGTAAAGAAACTACTGTAAAAGTGAGAGATGGTGGCCTAGACTAAAATGTTGGTTATACGAAAATGAGAGATGTTTTAGAAGGTATCATGGATAGCACAGGACATGCCCCCTTCCTGACTAAGCTTTCCGTGACTCTTGTGAGCTCATCCTCAAAACCCCTCTGTTACTCTATTCATGCTTCCATTACAACACCTCATGCTTCACAGTATGATTCCGTTAACAAATCTGTCTTTTCCACAGACTCCTCCAAGGCAAGAACGGTATCTTGAATGAAGGTTATCTCCATAATGCCTGTTGAATGAAGGTCATCCCATTTGGTGGCATAGCTAAGGCTGGAATTCAGAGCTGCAGTTTGTTCAGGGACAACTGTATGCTTCTCTTAACGTTCGGGAAAATCCGTGGTTCAACACTGCCCAACAAACATCACCGAGCACTAGTAACTGGAGTGACCCCGTGCCAAAGGCCGCGCTAGGGAGCACCAGGAAGCGCGCAAGTGACGGGGGAGGGAGGGAGCAAGCTCGCCACGCCCAGAGCACCCAGAAGCAGAAATCGGCGACTAGGAACCCGGCGACACGGGCGCAGAGCTCAGACCCACGCCTGCGGCTTTCCTACTGGGAGGGCCAGCGGCAGGCTAGCAGAGGACGTACCGGCTTTCCCCCAGGCGGCAGGGCCTCTGCCACCGCGGTGGCCATCATGGATTCGGTATGCCGCCCTCTCTCCCCCAAAGCCCGGAGGCGACGCAACAGACACTCACGCGGGCTTGGTATCGCAGAGCGGGTGGCCGGAGACACGGCGGTGCAGAAGGCACGCAGGGTCCTGGCCGCTGGCTGCAGGGCCAGCCACGCGGGGAGTGTGGCGGCCGCCATGGCTGCGACGACGGCAAGCCGGATGGGACAAGCGCAGCCTGGAGTTAAGGGGAGGGTGTGCGGCCGCTACCGCGCAGGTTCGCTTCGGCTTGCCCCGCCCCCAGGGGGAAGAAACAGAAAACACGTGGGCCAGCAAAGTCAGAACTGGAGTTAAATGTGCAAGAAGGTAGCCCCCAAATAGGAAAAAGTAATGAAAACAACAAGGTTGAAAAAGGAATCGAAGCAGTCAGTCCAAAGAGGACCGTAAGAGATGAGGGAAATGTGGCTTACAGAGGGCAAATGTGGTCTGGGTGGGATTTCAGATAGCCCAGGAGTCTGGCCACTTATGTTAGGGCCCTGCTCCTTTGCAGTTGCTGCTTATCCACACACTTTGTTGGTTTAAAGAAGCCTTGAGCTGGTGCAAGTGATATACTCTAAGGGCGAAGCAGTATCTGATAGTAGTTAAGTGGATAGCCTCTTGAGCCAGACTACTTGAGTTTAAAACTTGACTTCATTTTTACGTGGCTGGGTTGATCCTAATCAAGTTAATACATCCAAAGTTCTGGGGCACCTGGGTGGTTCAGTCGGTTAAGCACCTTAAGCGCCTAATTTCGGCTCAGGTCATGATTTCACGGTTCGTGGGTTCCAGCCCCACATTGGGCTCTGTGCTGACAGCTCAGAGCTTGGAACCTGCCTGGGACCCTGTGTCTTCCACTCTGTCTGCCCCTCACCTGCTCACATTGTGTCTCTCTCTCAAAAATAAGTATTTTTAAAAAATTTAAAAATAAGGTTTAACAGTTCCTTCTGGAGATTCTGAAGGAGAATCTGTTTATGCCTCCCTCCTCGCTTCTGATGGTTTCCTGGCAGCCCTTGGCTTGTAGACACAGGACTGCAGTCTCCTTCTGTCTTCACTTGGTGTTCTACCCTCTCCTCTTTTTAAGATTCAAAGCATGGCCTTTTAGTCAGATAGATAGCAGGCTGGAATCCAGGCTCTGTTTCATTGTGATCTGGGGAAAATCTACCTAACATGTCTGAGCTTCAGTTTCGTGGAAAATGGGAACAATAATATTTTCCTCAAGACTGTTGTGATTAAGTAGTTATGTTTCAAAAGGCAGATATAAATAGTGGCCACTGGAATTAATCTCAGGGTCAATACAGCAGCCATTTTTGCTCTCTCCAGTATGTATGTTTCAGTAGGATGAAGTGCAAGACCTATCCCATACAAATTTAGGGACAAAAGAAGTATGAATCCTTATGGAATTAGTTTATATTCAGAGATTTCTCAATTTCTGAGCAAGAAGTTGAGACTTAGGTCCTCACTCTGCCTTCCTGTGTTTCCTTTTTGTTGTACTGTCTCTGTAAGACATTAGTGGACAGACATGACCAGAGTTAGAGGAGCTAGAGAAATAGTGATTGTTTTCCTAAGCATCAAGTACAATAAGGTTCATTCTATATTAAGAGTTATCTCATTTGTAATGCTGTCAACAGGCAATAATAATGTTTCAATGCAATGTAAAGAATAAAGCATGTAGGGGTGCCTGGGTGGCTCAGGGGGTAAAGCATCTGACTCTTGACTGGCTCAGGTCATGATCTCACCGGTTTGTGTTTGAGCCCCCCGTCTGGTTCCACACTGACAGTGCAGAACCTGCTTGGGATTCTCTCCCTCTCTTTCTCTCTCTCAAAATAAATAAATAAACTTAAAAAAAAAAAAAGAATAAGGCATGCACATTGGAGTCACTAAGAATTACATAATTTTTCAGTTGGAAAAATTCTTAAAAGTGCACTCACTTATGATAAAAATCTTCGGCTTTCATGACCAAATAATTCAACATATTGCAGAAGACAAATGGAGGCATGGGCATGCAACTCACACTTAGAGGAACCCCGTGTTTGGCTTAGAGTTCTGCTATCCCTGTCTTGAAGTTATTGACAATTTAAATTTTTTAAATTATTTTTGAGTGAGCAGGGAAGGGGTAGAGGGGGGTGGGGGAGAAGATTTGAAGCAGGGTCTGTGCTGATGGCAGAGATCCCGATATGGGGCTGAAACTCACGAACTGTGAGATCATGACCTGGGCCGAAGCCGGATGCTTAACAGACTGAGCCACCCAGGTGCCCTGAAATTATTGACAACTTTAAAACAAAGGGCCACACATTTTCAGTTCATACGGGGCTCCACAAATTATGCAGCCAGTCCCATGTGGAATGATTTTAAATATTAAGGCTTTTGATAATGGGTTATTATATTTAAACCGTAGATTAATCCGATGACTTTCTGTCAGAGAGCTTTTGGTCAAAACCATCATCTTTCTAAAAAGTGAGTGAACGGAGAATGTTTACTTACAAGCATGGTTAATAGACAATATCCAGGTATGTGAATGGACCTTGAAATCTAAATATCCATCAAAATAATATTGCTTAAATATTTTAAGGTATATACATATAACACAGAGTGCTATTTGCACACGTGGAAACCTAATCCTGACTGCACATTATAATCACCTCAAGACATTTAAGAAAACTTGTCTAGGCCCTCACTCTGAAATGCATTGGGTTTTTGGTTTTGCTTTTAAGTTTCCCAAGTGAATCTAATATATGGGCAGGATTGAAAATCACTGATGTCAGCCTTAAAGAGGACTGAGTGGGTATAAATTGATTAGCATGGAGTATTGTCCAAAGTATATAGTTGTTTTAAAAAATGCAGGTTATAGATCATATAATTCCATTTGTGTAAAATATTTTTAATATGCAGTACATGTTCTGTAAAGTAACAGCAAACTGGAGGGAATAGATGTGGAAAGAGGAGGTGAGATTCCTGAAGCCTTAACTTTGTATACTTCTGTCCCTTTTTTCAGCAAAATACACATTTTTTAAAAAATGTACTATCTTAAATCAGGGAAAGTTTCACTTATGATCTCACGGTTCATGGGTTCAAGCCCCATGTCAGGCTCTGCATTAACAGTGCAGAACCTGCTTGGAATTCTCTCTGTCCCCTCTCTCTCGGCCCCTCCCCCACTATCTCTGTCTCAAAGTAAATAAACTTAAAAGTAAATAAGTAAAAATTTTAAAAAAGACATGGTAAGCCTTTGACTTATATCTTCCAGCTGTTTAGAACATGAATATTTATAATTTGTATTATTAGAGTCTTCGACATTTTCATCAGCTTACAATTTAGTATAGAAAATGTCGTCACAAGCATTGTCTCCTTTGTATTAGTTGAACTAAGTCCCATTTACAAATAAGAAAACAAAGAGTTAAGTCACCAGACTCTGCTCTTTAGATAATTCAACTCAAACCTACATCTGATTTCAAGCTGAAGGTTGTTTTTACTATACTAACTACTTTCTTGATAGCTTACTCTACACAGCATTGCCACAGATAGGGGTCACTATATGCCAAGGAAACATTAATTGGGTATTCTAACCTTCCAGGCACAAAGTGCATGGCTTTATTTCTTCCTTTGCATACATCCGTAATATTTAAGAAATTTGGAAAGACAGCATTCTAATTGTGATGCATTTCATATTCTTCATCCAGTCATCAGCAAACGCTGTAAGTTTTACCTTCAACTATTCCTAGATCTGACCTTTTCATCCCTCCTCCTGTACCACTTTGATCCTTTTCCCTCTTATTATAATAGCTTCCTAGCTGCTCCCTGGGCTCTGCTTTCACTCTTTCCTCCCCACAATCTAGTCTCCAGCCAGCAATCAAGTGAGGGTTTTGAATTGTAAAGCAGATCGAGGCATTTCTCTCCCTTTATCACTCAGAATAAAATCAAGTCCTACAAGTATGTGCTTCAATCACATCAACTCCACTCCTGTTTTAGCCCTTTGCCTTTACCGCTCTCTAAGCCTGGAACATTCTTTCCCAGATTTATCTGCTCTGATGCTTTCCCTCTTCATTGAGACCTCTGGTCAATTACTCCCTTCTCAGAGGTCTCCCTTACCCACCCCATATAAAGTAGCACGTCCTCACCCTCGATCCCTTTATCCATGCTTTATTTTCACATAACACCCGATATACTTTTTTAAGCTGCATTTTAAGTATATACACATATATTTGCTTATGGATAGTCTTCCACCGTTAAAAGAGAGACTGCCCAAGAGTAGGGACTTTGTTCTTTTTACTACTGGATTGGAAAGGCGCAGGACAGGGCCTAACATATAATCATTGACCAGTCATGTGAGTGAATCTTTCATTTTCACTTTTAAGCATTTTTTTTGCTTCTGTTAGTTTTCCTCCCTTAAAGTACTAGAATTCTACCCAGGCTTTTAAGCAAAGATGGTTTTTATAAGTGAATACACTTTACTTACTGTAAATACTAAACAAATGTTAATCATCATTACAAGGGATTGCTATAGGGGTCACTGTGTTTAAATCCTAGAAAAAGCTGACACTCAAGTGAGTCCTAAAGTGAATCCCACCAAGATCCTCTGTGCACAGAGAAAGCAGCTGGGGATGAGCTGGGAGCAAAGGCAGAGCTTAGGGGAAGAAAGGGGAATGAGGTTTTGCCTAGGAGTCCTGGAATGAAACTGGTATTGTAAATGTAATTAAACCTGTTCTGTAGTCCATGAGACTGCATGGCACCACCTCACCCCAGCCACCTTCCACCCGCAGCAGTAAAAATATATTTTACACTTTCAAGTTCTAGACTTATTATAATAAACAAAGACGCATTTTTTTTTCAATTTTTTTTTTTTTTAATTTATTTTTGGGACAGAGAGAGACAGAGTATGAACAGGGGAGGGGCAGAGAAAGAGGGAGACACAGAATCGGAAACAGGCTCCAGGCTCTGAGCCATCAGCCCAGAGCCCGACGCGGGGCTCGAACTCACGGACCGCGAGATCGTGACCTGGCTGAAGTCGGACGCTTAACCGACTGCGCCACCCAGGCGCCCCACAAAGACGCATTTTTTAAGCAAATCAAACTTTAAGGGTGACTTTATTATCCCCTCCTCCCATTTTTATAATTGAATAAAGGAAATTGTAACTTTTCCCTGCAATGCAGGCAGGGTTTTTCCCTCTCCGTAGTCATGACATTATATTTTTTGACCCAGGTGATCATTTTCATTCAATGGAGGGTGGGTGTAAAAAAAACAACAACATACCCCATGCTTGGATGATGCAAGTGTGTGAGCTTGCCTATTAGAATATTTTTTCTTTTTGCCTTACAGGCCAGTCTGATTGTGCACATCCAGTTCAGAGGATGCTAATATAAACCTTGCCCACCTCTCTCAGCCCATCTTTCTTACTCAGACAGTTTCCAAGCAGCTCTCTGATGGAGACACAGTCTTCAGTTTCCCGGACAAATTGCGCCACGGCCTTTGCTCCTGGCAGATGGCCCCTCACTGTCTCACTTTTGACACTGTCCAGGACAACTCCTCTGATGTCTTTGGGCTTTCCTGGCACACCAAAGATGATAAACAGGCCCAGGCAATCCTCTCCTATCAAGTTACAGAAATCTTCCAGCTTATCGAATCTACTTCTCTTCCTGGAAGGCTCCTCTGGCCCGGGTTCTGGATGTGAGAAGTCGCAAGGCTTAGACACCACAGGAGGAAGAGTAGACATCTGCAGGGTCTGCACTGCCAGCTGCAGCCTTATTTGCTTATCGGATCCCCAGAAGGTCCAAATCCAGTCTGCCCCAAACAGTACGGCTTGGTGCTTGGACATCTTGGTGGTGGTGAGCCACTCATCAACTCCCTTTTCTTGGCAGAAGGTGACAAAGTGGATTAAGAAGATCTCATTCAGAGTGTTTGAAGCTGGGCACAGGTTGCTCAGAGGATCTTCAAATCCAAGATAGTCCTTCAGTTTCTCAGCCGCATGGACTATCGCCTCACTGACAACCTCACCGACGCTGAAAACCTCTGTGCCATCTTTCAGAGCCAACTGTTGTGATGGTTTTTGCCCCATGTTCTCTGCAACCCATCAAGACTGCTTCCGAAGGTCACACGTGTGATCCTCATTCAGAGTGACTTCTTTTCCAGATTCAAAATCTTACAACGAAGTCACATCTGTTAACGTGGGCCTAGTTTTCCGACTCCACATTTATGTGGGGTAGCTAAGCGTATCTACACACAACTAAGCAAACACATTAGGTCTCCCTGTTTGCCAATGAGGCGTGTTGTATTCATACAGATTCCTGCTGGCTTATTAAGTGAGAGATAACTAACCTTCACCAAAAACATCTGTTCCTCTCTAGTTCTAGTCACTCAACTTTTAATATTTGGCAATCTCTTCCAAGACAGGTTTCCACTTTTCAGATTTTACTTAAATTAAAAGTAGCATTCAGTTTTTTAAAGAACCATACACGTCCTTCCATACAACTAGTGTCTTCAACTTTGCTGGTGAGTCCTTTCCCTTTGCTTTTCCGATAACCCCTCTGCCGTGATTCCTCACCCCCCCAGCCCAGCAGCCTGTTTCCTTTCATACAGAAATTCCTCTGAGTCCTCACATTTCTACCTGTTGATACGTGCTATAAGCTTCACCTCAATAAACGTATGGGAGTTTGTGAATTATAAAGCATTTGTGTCACTGTTCTCTACACCAGAAATAAAGCCCCGTGGGTATTCTGAACAAAGGAAAATAAAGTCACAGACAACAAAAATGAGGCAATCATCAATTGACTTTATTTCTTTTCATATGGTAATACCAGCAGTGTACAACATTTCGTAAATAAAATATATATCGTCAAAAAAATCTGAACTTTATCACATATCATCAGTTATGTTACACTGTCCTGAATAAAGAATATTTGGCATCTATAACAGTCTCCTGGTATTGTGTTAACCAGGTTTGGATAAGAAACTGTTTTTCAAATGGTGACAGATGTTTGCATTAAAATAAAACACTAATATGTAAGGAGTCCAATACAGTTACCAAACGACTAGTGGGGAGCAAAAGATTATTATTAGCATCAAATCATTTTAGTAATGAATAAACAGCAATTTAGTTCAACAGGCCCTTGTTGAAAAGCTTGATAACCTGCTAATAGCTTGCGAGATCACACAACCGACATTCAAACAGAATTTATAAGCACGTCCACTGGCGTATATGGAACTGCTCCCCCTGTGCCAGTTTGTGAAAACCTGTCTTTGCCAGGTTGGCTATTAGGAGAAGTGATGTAGTAGTGAATAAAACATAGAATAATTTTTCTAATACCCCTTAAAAAGTGATAAACACAACTATTTCTTGATAAATGATATTTGGGCCCTGTGCGATCAACAATCATGAACTACATTTTCATATCGCAATACAGCCATTATAAAACTCATGTTGTAGCTCAGAATTATTGAACCCTGGGACAAAATGTCCAAATATTCAGCTTCTTAAAAAAAAATCTCATTCATTGATAGTCTGAGAAATGTACGTTTAATAACATAAGGTAGACAGTGTTTTGATGTAATGAACTATTTAGCAAAGAGGAAAATAAGAAGCTTTAATACTGTAAAGGTTTTTGTTTTGTTTTGGTTTCTTCAGAAATCATTTCTATGTCTACATTTTGGGGGAACTCCTGAATGCATTCAAGTTAAGCGTATTTAAATGTCTCTTGAGTTCTTCCTTTGGAGGTAAAAGGATCCAAGATTAAGGTTGAACTTCTTAACTCTTCAACAATTTTGTGATGTATCATCAAAGGAGGGGTATTTCAGATATACTAATTTGGTTGGAATGATCAACAGCATTACAATTCAGTTGTGGAGAAGGAAAGATCATCCCAACCTTTCCATGAAACCAGCTGGTCCATGAAAATTCTGATCGCTGTGTTTGCTTTTCACCATCTGCCTTATGTCACAAGATAAAAGTTCTATTTTCTATGTACTAAATATGTACACATATTTTAAAAAATATATAAAAAAGGACCACGGGAGGCAAGGGGAGGTGTGGCTGGCACTTAGCGGGCACATTGAATGCTTAAAGAAATTCCACCTATTGATTTTGAAAACAGACGATGCTCTGCTTTGATGGCTGTGGTGCTGTCACACGGACGGACGCAGACGTGACAGAGTCATTCACAGACTGCTTCCTGCTTCCCACATCCTGCATACCGTGAAGGGGAATGGCAACACGACGGTAAAACACTCATATTAAATGCAATACTTTAAATATAATATATCACAGATTTGTACATTAAATAGAAGAAAAACGATTATCATCTCATTCACCAGTGTCTCCTTTTTCGTGGCGTCTTCAGAACGGGCACATACCCCCTGCTTTCGGTTTCCACTTCCACATGAGAAGTTGGAATAATAGACAGTAAACAATCTGCTGCTTGTTATGTGTTCTGTGAGTATTTGAGAAGGAAGGTGGAGAAAAGGCGAGGGGCTCCTGATGCTCATTTGAGGGCCGTGGTTTAAACGTTGGAGTCCTCGTCGGTGATGCTGGCACTGGGGGAACGGGCGGTGAAGTCTCTGAACATGTCGTCCTCCTTTAACATGTGCTGGGAAACAAGGAGACGGGGATCACACACACTGGGAGCCACGAGCTCAGAACTACACATCCTCCATGAAACATGTAGTCCTTTGGGGTTATTTTTTTTTTTAATTTTTTTTTTAACGTTTATTTAATTTTTGAGACAGAGAGAGACAGAGCATGAATGGGGGGGTGGTCAGAGAGAGAGGGAGACACAGAACCAGAAGCAGGCTCCAGGCTCTGAGCTGTCAGCACAGAGCCCGACGTGGGGCTCGAACTCATGGACCGCGAGATCATGACCTGAGCCGAAGTCGGCCGCTTAACCGACTGAGCCACCCAGGCGCCCCCTTTGGGGTTATTTTTAAACATATCTCGGAGAATTAACATTTTAAACTCATTTTATAGACTTACCGTTAGATTGTTGATGCCTTCAGAGAACGCACCTATCTGTCTCACTGTCCCTTCTGAATCTTCCATCTGCAAAGAACATACCATAACATGACCTCCTCATTTGCACAATTTCAAAGAAAGCACAGCAAAGTGAGCAAAAGTCTAAGAATAACGTGAGTGACACTGAATGGGATGGGTGCAACAGAACACTTCTCTCTTTTTTTTTTTAAATGTTTATTTATTTTGAGAGAAGAGAGAGGGAGGGAGGACAAGGGGGACAGAGAGAGGGAGGGAGGGAGAAGGGGGAGGGGCAGAGAGAGAGAGAGAGAGAGAGAGAGAGAGAGAGAATTCTAATCAGGCCCCATGCCCCCAGCACAAAGCCCGATGTGGGGCTCAATCCTACCAACTGTGAGATCATGACCCGAGCAGAAATCAAGAGTCAGGGGCACCTGGGTGCCTCAGTCAGTTGAGTGTCTGACCTCAGCTCAGGTCATGATCTTGTGGTTCGTGAGTTCGAGCCCCATATTGGGCCGCTGCTGTCAGCCTGTCAGCTCAGAGCCCACTTCAGATCCTCTGTCCCCCTCCCTCTCTCTGCCCCTCCCCTGCTTGTGCTCTCCTAAAAATAAATAAATACTAAAAAACAAAGGAAAAAAGAAAGAAATCAAGAGTCAGATGCTTCACCGACCGAGCCACCCAGGTGCCCCACAATAGAACACTTCTGATGAAACCTCCTTTCGTTACTGTAACCAGACATTAAATACTAGATGAAACAAGACTACCACATATAGCGCAATGCTCTGATGTTGACAATGACACCAAAGGATTGGTGTTGAAAGGGTAGTATTCAAATCCATGACTTCATACTGAAAAGGCTAACAGCTGTGTATTTCTGACTTGATTTAACACACAGATTTCCTTAATACAGAGACGATATAACATAGGTGAATAGCTCAGGCTTTGGAGCTGGCCTGGCAAGTTGGAATCCCAGTTCTTCTAGCAGCTCTTCTATCTTGGGTAAGTTACTGAATCTGTGCCTCGGTTTCCTTCTCTCTAGAATGAGGATAACCATGCTCTGTAGGTTTTAGGGTCACCATGAAAGTTAATATATGTTATGTGCTCAGGAGAGTGCCTGAAACATAGTAAGCAATCTGGAAGTTGTTGACTATCACCTTATCATTATCTTTATTTTATGGTGTTTGAGGAAAAACTGATTAGTAGACATAGTGCATGAAGTTTCCATTTTAGTGTTTCAATGCTGGAGGAACTTTCGTATACAGTGTTGCATTTACCTGCTCTAACCGGTCTAACTCATCTTCATCATACAGGCGCATGTCCAAACCAGGTTTAAATCCTTTCTTGCATGTACTTCCTGATGCCTGTCCCAATTCCATTGGACAAACATATTCTTCCCCATCCTCCTGTTTCTTCTTTCTCAGATTCCCAAAATTGCTGAAGGTCAGTTTCTTTGGCTTTAAAAGAAGAGCAAACATACAGGGATTTCATAAAATTCATGTGGCAAAAGATCAATAACATGCGTAATTATGCATTCCAACTACAGAGAAAATCAGTCGGATGATTCCATTGGTGTAACAAACATAAAAGCATCCTGGGTGTATGATTGACGCACCCAAGTATGATAACTAATCCTTATTATGAAGCTCAGAAGACTAAGCTTGTTCTCCTCATTCATACCAATTAGCTGGGTAGTCATTGTGAAAAGTCAAAAATGTCAAGAGCCTTGGTTTTGATTAAACAGGACTTCATGCAATGAGATATCTCAGAGATGAATCCAATTTTGCAAGGTTTTCCCATCTAAAATGAGCACAAGAAAATGGTCCTGACTTGTATTTTCTTTTTGGGGAAGCTATGATTATCGTAGATGCCTGTTATGCTTCCGTAACAGGATTGGAGGCTGTTAGAAGAATCCTCGCTCATTTGGAGACAGAACTTCCAGTGAAACTTGGAAGAGAAATTCCTAAGCAGATGGTGATCAGGCTGATGCTGAGAATTTTCTTTTCATAATGTTTATTTATTTTGAGAGAGAGAGAGAGAGAGAGACGGAGAGACGGAGAGAGGGAGTGCATGCAGGGGAAGGGCAGCGAGAGAGAGAGGGAGAGAAAGAACTCCAAGCAGGCGCCATGCTGTCAACGCAGAGCCCAAAGCAGGGCTCGATCTCACAGTTTGTGAGATCACGACCTGAGCAGAGATCAAGAGTCAGACGCCTAACCGACTGAGCCACCCAGGTGCCCCATGATACTGAGAATTTAGGTACCACAGAATCCCCTAGACGTTTCAAATCCAGTACATCTTTTAAGGGAGAAAAGGAGCTGAAGAGAAAGTGTCAGGAAGGTAGAGGAGGTAATAACAAACAACAACAACAACAACAACAAAACATTATATGTATGTACATAAAGAACTTGGTACATACTTGTGGAGAAGCTGATAAACCCTATCTCCACATTAAGTTTGTTGAGATAACAGGCACAGAAGAGTGCACAGAGAAATGATTTTTTTTTAATTTTTTAAAAAATCTTTATGTTTTGAGAGAGAGAGGCAAAGTGCAAGCGGGGGAGAGACAGAGAGAGAGGGAGACACAGAATCTTAAGCAGGCTGAGCTGTCAGCACAGAGCCTGACATGGGGCTTGAACCCACAGACCGTGAGATCATGACCTGAGCAGAAGCTGGACACTCAACCGACTAAGCCACCCAGGTGCCACCCACTGAGAAATGATTTAAAAGAAGAAAAAGTAATCTGAATTTGGTATGACCCATGAATCTGGGTCAATCTGGAAAGAGTCATTCTCTGCTGGTCTACCTTGAATCATTTCTTAAGTATCTTTTTCTAACTTTCAAGGTTGGCCAACTGTAAGCCAGACAAGCTGAATCTGTGTGAGAAGAAATCCTCCTCTTAGAATGGATTTATCCACAGAACAAATGCAATCGATAGTTAAGCCCAAGTTGCAAACTCTCTGTGTTCGCAATGTACTGACTGCATGCCAACATCATACTCTTCGTTACTGTTAACGCTAATAAAATAAATGATTTGAGTAAAGAAGCCCCCAAAAAGAAGCTTTCAAAAATGCATTTTCTTCCTTACTCTTAAAAATGGATGCACTATCAGGGGCACCTGGGTAGTGCAGTCAGTTAAGCATCTGACTCATGATCTCAGCTCAGGTCGTAGTCTCACAGTTCGTGAGTTCAAGTCCTGCATCAGGCTCTGCACTGATGTTGGAGAGCCTGCTTGGGGTTCTGTCTCTACTTCTCTCTGACCCTCCCCCACTTGTGCTCTTTCTCTCTTTCTCAAAAGAAATAAACTTTAAAATAAAAATAAAATAAAAAAATGACAGACTATCAATTCATCCACAAAACTTTACAAACCCCACAAAAATGCCTGACCCAGATGGGTAAAAACTGAGCCCCCGCTTTAGTTTTTGCTTTAAGCAATTATTAGAAGGCACAAGCTCGGACCAACCTTCACTTTGGCAGTGGCTGTTAGAAGTACATAATCTGGTAACTCCATGGCATCACGCTTTTGGTGCTGGGCCTCAGCACCAATCAGAAGGTTGAAATGAGTGGCCAAATGTCTTCGCAAGAGGGTCTTACTTGGTGGGATATTCAATAACTGAGCCATTGTTTCTACATTAAAACGAGGTTCTAGAACCTAGAAGAAACATCAAGATTGTTTAAGGCACCACAAACCATGTACGTCTGCCCTGTGCTTTATAATTTGCAAAGCTCTTTCATTTAGTTGTCACCAATGACCCCTCAACTACCCAGTGAGACAGACTGACTATGAACCTCGATCTTCAAGCCACACACCTTTTCTTTATCTTGCCTAAGCTAGTGAGAGAGCTGGTCCTGACATCCAGGCAGTACCAAAGTTAGGGCTTCTAGCTCTCTGAAGTGGTCTCTGGGATGCCTTTGGAAGTCAGCTCCTTGCACAACATCAACGTGCAGAAATACAATCTGTATGTTTGTAGGTGTTTCAAAACATGATCATATGAGGACCAGTGGCCAGTGTCTCTTACCCAACATAAGAGACAATAAATGAGAAACAGGTATAAATCTGGTCTAGAGTTATATGACATAAAGAAAAACCATGGGAAAAAATGCTCAGAAAGTAAAGACTCACTAGAAATGGTACCAGAGGGTTCGGTTAGGTGACTCTAGGGTATGACAAGCAAACTGATAATAACCTACTCATGAGACAAAGAAGTCAATTTTTAAATTAAAAGAGAGTTTTACCATGAGCCCACCATGAACACCACTGCCTCTGAGATTGGGGGCATATTCTGCCAAGTCCACGGAGCGTAGCCACTCCATCACACGATGGTTGGTCCACTGCTGAACCTCTGATGGGGTGATGCTATTCTATGAGAACAAACACCAAGAGCTTCAGTCATTGACGATGGGATTCCAAACATTAAAACTTCAAATTCTAAAAAGTCTGCTGCAAAGAGCAGTTACTTGATGTCCCACTCAGTGTTTACAGAAAGAGTGAAAAGGTATTTACTGGTCTGAATTTTGTTTTAAGGCATCCATGTTATGGTTTCAAGCTTTTTTACAAACTAATAAAGCAGTGCTTTAGGGAAAGCGAGTCTTTTTTTTGTTTTTAGTTTATTTATTTATTTTGGGGGGAGCAAGGGCAGAGAGAGAGGGAGACAGAGAGGGAGAGAGAGTACCAGGTAGGCTCCACGCTATCAACACACAGCCCAACAACATGGGCCTCGAACTCATGACCTGTGACATGATGACCTGAGCTGAAATCAAGAGTTGAAGAGTTGGACACTCAACCAACTGAGCCACTCAGGCGCCTCAAGAAAACCAAGTCTTTGTAGTGATATTTAACTCTGTGGCTTAAGGAAGCAGAAAAATACACCCAAGAAAAGGAGGAAGGGTAATTAAACAATCTTTGTGTTTTAGTTACACAGGTGGAGCTGTCATGGGGGGAATGGAAGGAAGGTAGGAAAACAAAGCCCCAGAAGGTAATGAGGTTGGATTGGAAGCTCTGTGGAAACCAGAAGCTTCTCCTGCAGACTCCACAAAGAAATGGGTGTTGGCTCTGCACACACACACACACACACACAGTCTCACGCATGGAAAGTGCAGGCTGTATAATAAATCTGAACCCCAGGTGCTACCTCATCAGATGGCCGCCTCCGCAGACAGTTTGGTTCAAAGTTATTGATCCTCAGGACCTGAATAGCCCTTTTGATACTGAGATGGTGCAGCACACTCACAACCTTCAAAGACAGTAAGTCATCCTGCAAAAAAGAACAAAAAGAGGAACTCGCTGAGCTCTAAGGATCTTCTTAGGGAAATCTCAGAAAACCTGAGCAAAAGTAGAAAAGCCCCCTAACCAAAATGCCTCCAGTGCTTGTCAGTGTTTTCAAACCTTTGATTTAGTAACAAAACCTTTTTTCCTGTTCCAAACAAAATCCTCTCCAGGACCCCATTAAAAAGAAAAAAAAAATTAATGTTCCAACAGAAGCCAACTTCTACCTGTTTCTCTCTCTTCCAGACATTCTGAGATAGGACCATGGGACCCCACAGCTCTGAAGAACATTTTTGAAAAGCACCTGCTGGGTCACTGCAAAAAGTGATCCTCTTTGAAGTGATGTGTTAAGAGCACATGATGTTCACTGATGATCACAGCTTGGTTTTCTGAGCTAAGGCACATCACTGTTTTAGGGAAAACCAGAGGAATGTCTCTGCTATACTATTCCCCCAGCCTCAAAATATCTCTAGTTCTGGATTATTATGCTTTAACTAGCAGATGCTGTGAATAATTTTGGAAACTTTATGTTGATCAATGCAAAGGTTTTGGTGAGAGTTAAAAAGAAGAAGTTGTAAGTAGCAACATATAGCACCACCAGTTCCTTGAAAGGGTACCTTTCTCCAGTCTGTGGTTACTGGGAATGTTTCAAACATACCAATCACACCAAAACAAATTACTTCAGAAGGTGATGTGGAGGGCAGTGTCAAGATAAGCACCAGTCTACTTCCAAACACACCCAGAAAATAAAACAAGAATAACATCCATTTTAGGCACACCTTACTGATAGCATGCTTCTTGGGGGGGGGGGGAGGGGGGTTGGAAGGGGAGGTAGATCGATTACAGAAATAGTTTTTAAATAAAAATATTAGACAATCAGCTAAAATTCTTAAGGCTACTAACTGAGCAAACATTTTTTCCCTGAAAATTTTCTGGATAAATTTCTTAAAGGCAATGCCTTATGGTAAGTTAGAAAGGGCATTTCACATATTTTAATCTAAGAGCGAGACACCCATTCAAAACATTCCCAGGTGGACTATTTTCAACTAATTAAAGTACCAGATTAAAAAAAATTTAAATGCGTAATGATTGAAATGTAAATACAAGGCTAATTATTTTAGCTTAAGGGATTTTAAAAGTAGGGGCTATTTTCTTTTAAATCAAACCAGACTTTTTTTAGATTTAAAAAGAGCTTTCATTTTTAAGTAATTTTAGATTTACAGAAGAGTTATCAAAGCAGAGCAAAGTCCCATATACCCTTCGTTCAGCTTCCCCTTACGTTAACAACTTATATAACCATGACATAGTCATCAAAACGAAGGAGTTAACATAGATTATAAAAAATGATAACTAAACTGCAGACTTCATTCAAATTTCACCAGTTTTTCCACTACGTCCTTTCTCCATTCCAGGATCCAACCCAGGGTACCATATTAAAAACAGATTTTTTTGTGACTTAGAACTCCTGGGGTCAAATTTTCTAAGATAATATATTCTTTTATAGCCACAAAAGTTATATGCACTTCCTTTGTGATTTTAAGCCTGAATCTGCTCGCATTCCTGCAGGAACAAACCTATACCTAGACGGGCAGGCAAGAATTTACGAAATTTGTTTTAGGCTGAGCATCAAGAGCAGGAATCTGGAAAAAGCTTAGGTTAAAATGCTCTGTGACTTTCTACCACTTTCTAGCTGTGGAAAGCTGGCTAAGTTACTCAATTTCTCAGTTCTTTCACTCCCTCGTCTAAAAACTGGGGACAAGAAGAGTGCTAACTCAAGTTCTGCCGAGACTTGAGTATTAATATGAGTATAGTGCTTGCAAGAGAGTGCCTGGTACACAGTAAATGTTCAATGTACCACATGTTGGGTGTTATTTCAAGCAGGTATACGATACGTGCCCACCAAGGTACAGACTTGGGTTCAATGACACAGAAGAAAACAAAGCCCATCAGATGAACCTCAAATTTGATCCTGAAAAAATTGGTGTTTGAAAATTTCAACTTATTTAAAGAAGATACTATGGTAGATGGTTCCAGAGCCCAGCTGACAAAAGGCCCTTTAAATAAAAGCATGTAATGTAATAGTACACTAATAGTCCTATGGAATCTAGAATAGGTTCTCCTGGAATCTGTCTCTCCCCACTGTTGTAAAGTAGGGACAAGTCCTTCCACCTCTTGGATGGAAGGCTAGAAATAAGAAACAATAATGAAGGAATCAGAGGTGGTCTACCTCACCCTACTTCTTCTTTACCCTGGTAACTCCTGCCCTAGTCAAATGGAGCTGAAGTGGGAAAGGAAGCAAGTTTCAGGTAATAGTCTCAAAAGTGGAAGGGAGGAGAGAAGACAAGTCTCTGTAGATGTCAGGTCAGAAGGACGGTCTCTTCTGAGTGGATACTGCATATAGGAATGTGTAACTCAGAAATTGCCAGGGCTCCAAAACTCTACATTCTAGTTTTTAAACATCTTTATTACATATAATTCACATACTAGAACATTTATGCAAAGTGTGCACCTCAATTGTACATTGTTGAATATATATAAAATCAACTTTCTGGACAGCTTAGTTATTTTTTTAAAGTTTACTTATTTATTTGAGAGGAAGAGAGAGAGAGAGAGAGGATATAGAGAATACCAAACAGGCTCTGTGTTGTCAGCACAGAGCCCAACATGGTGCTTGATCTCACAAACCGTGAGATCATGACCTGAGCAGAAATCCAGAGTTGGACACTTAACTGACTGAGCCACCCAGGTTCCCCATGGACAGCTTAGTTTAGATTAGGTTTCACATAGCTTAAATCAGAGTTTCAAATTTCCCAGTGGTGTTGCAATCATCAAATCCTACAACTTCAACTTAACAGAAAATATTACTGCTCTTCTCAAGTTAAGGCAACACCTTCAAACCCTGGTGCAATCATTTTGAAAACAATGTATTTTACTCACTCTATTTCTGTGTTTCTCAGAGAAAAACAATTTTACCTCTCCCCACCTCCAAAAAACAACTGGGAGTAAATCACTTACAACAGTCATGTAATGGAGCATTCGACCATCTACTCGTCCTTCGTCAAACTGCGTCTTGTACTGGGGGAGACCAATATCATCCAACCATCCTAAAGGAGAGAAATCAGTGTTGTTAGTGAGGCACAGAACACCTGTACTTATGATTAAAAAGAAAAAGCAGCTTTACTTTTTCATTCATTCGTTTGTTCGTTCATTCATTCATTCATAAATGAATGAACCCTCTTACGAGTGACCCAGTTGAAATCCAGCTTTCCGTGATTGGTTTCTTCTTCGGAGCCCAGGGCTTGCAGTGCCAGCTGGAGTTTCTTTCGATGAAGTGAATGCTTAATTCCAAGTTCCTAAAATAATAAACAGAAACACCAGCTTTACAATTCTGTCAATATGGGCTGGATACCACTGGCAAAAAATGCAAATTCTCCCCAAGGGAAGCTAGTGTTAAAGAGTCAACAATCACATTAAATCAGTGTACTAGCTCAGGCTAGTGAGATGTTGCTGAACAAAAGCCCTCTAGAAAGCCAAGACCACTGCAATTGGTTTAGTGGCATGCTATACTCCCTACTAGGCTCCTTCCTTCGCAAGACTGGGATTATAGCACACAAAAGAAAAATTCTACTGTTTTTGTACCAAATGTTAAATAATTAGGAAGAAATGTTAAATAATTAGACATAAGATGTAAGGCTCCTTTTCTTTCCCCCTTAATGTAAAGCTGAATTGAGAAGTGGGGCCCATGCTAAGCCACAGAATGATTTTGAGAAATATGAGCTTAAGGTTTATTATTATGTCTATACAACTATTTCTCGTTAAAATGCCCAGTGGCTTACATGTTTCATAAGGAACCATTAAGAACAGGTACTTCTTGTTAAGTCCGTGAAATAAGGAAAAAAAAAAAGAGTGTGAAGTAGAAAACATAAATGTTTTCAAGAGTACTGACTGGTTCCACCCACTCCCCTTTCTAGAAATCCTACATTCATAGTCTCTTTCTCAGTATCCATTGTCTAAACAAACAGAGAAGTAGTCACCTTCTCTAGATCTTGTTGAGAAGCCTGCAAAAGTGTTTGGCCAGATGCAATCCAATGCTTTCCAGAATTCAGGTAGGACCCCAAGCCTTGTTCCACAAGCCAATTGCAAACTTGTTCCTTGGTCCATTTGGCAAATGGCATGTCCAAGTCACTGTAGGAAAAGGAACAACTGCATGAAAAACAATTCAGAGGCCAACCCTGTGACTTATCATCAAGACTGAACAACTATATATCGAATTGACATGGGAATTCCCTGGTGGTATCCATTTGAATACCATGGAAAAGTTTCAGGACATATTTGGAGGAGGAAATGGCACTGGAGTTAAAAGTTACCTCATAAGACCATGGTTTTTATTTCAAATGTAACTACAAAAGGTTCAATATGATTGCGCAAGAACGCGTCATATGGAAGAAAACCAAGTTGAAAGAACAAGTCAAGTCACTGTGCTAGTTTCAATCAATGTTGCTTGAAGACTGAATTCCAAAACAGAAAACACTAGGTTAGACTGAAAGAAATCAAGTCTAACTTGAGTTAACTTTAGCAGAATTATGGTTTCTCTCCAGGTGGTAACCAATGGGAAGAGAGCAATATGCCATCACTGAGTATAGAAAAATGTAAACAACGACAAAAGAAAAATGTAATCAAAGCAAAGTTCTGGGTTTTTTGGTTTTTTACTTTGACACATAGTGTGTTCCTCTTTGAAAAAAAAAATGTGTAAATAAACAAGACTTTTTTTTTTTTTTTTTTTTAAGCACAAGGAAGTCCTCCACTGTGTACAAAGAGAACATATGGCAAACGAGACTCCAGTATTTGAAGAAAGCTAGAGTTTCCTCCTTGATGAAACTTGTGTCCAGTCTTCTGCGTGAGTGGGAGGGACCATGTTTAAAGGGTTTCTAGCCCATTATCACATTCAAAAGATTTAGTATCAATGATTTGTACTAGATGTTTGCCAACCCCACCCTCTTTATTCTTAGTAGGTCAGTGTAGTAATCTCAAACCGGCCCTAAATTGGGATAAGAGTGAAGGAAAAGTTCACAGAGTCTTAACAGAGAAAACATCACAAGGTCCTGATAAATTTAGTAATTCTGACAGAATTTACATCTTTAGGTGCTTTCACAGAATCCATTAGTCATTAATGTTGCTTGAACAGTTACCATTTGCCAGATACTTAATGCATATAAACTCAATTACCTTTTGGGGAATGTACTAATTAACACCATGGAAACAAGGGCACAGAGCATGAAAGTAGTTGCTCAAGGTGACCCAGGTTATAGGAAGTGGTAAGGCCAGAAATCAGATCCAAACAGTCTGTGTCCAGAACTTAACCACTATGCTATCCCATCTCTCCAGAGTTGTGCTTTAGAGTACTTACAGTAATTATTTTCTCTGTCAAATTTAAGTCCAAAAATCATTCCAACCGAGACGTTGCTGACACTTTAGCACTGGTCCCTCCCCTAGCTCACAGAGCCCCCCATCTTCTGCATGATTTTCACCAACCAATGCCAAATGGCACTGCCCTATAAAGATGATGGACCCTTTCGCTAGACACAACAGTAAGCAATGGATTCCACCATCCAACCCAGGGACAATACTAACATCGCAGGTGTTCCCGGCCATGACACTTAAGTAGACATGTAAAAAGTTCATTCATTCGGCTGTTCTCACCTGTTAGACTGTCCCAAATCTCGAGACCAACCCAGTCGCGGCCCTGCGGTTGCCCTTGTTCCTCCTCTTTTGAATTCAGGCTCAGACATGTCATCTGGGTTG